>NW_026947490.1:10000000-11200000 GCF_034190915.1 Cavia porcellus
CAAGTTTAAAACCTCACTTTTTTATTTAAAGAGAAAAATAAAACAAAACAAAATAGTAAAAGGGTACAAGTAATACAGAATTTCAAGAAAAAAATACAATAAGAAATCACTAGTCAATAGATTACATATTGTCATCTTAGAAATAGTTGTTCAAATTACAAAATTAAAGCATACAAAGTGGACATTCAAACAGTGAGATTGCAAACAGTTCTGTTCAATGATCCAACAATAACTTAGTAATATGGTTTTATATCTTACACACCTAAATATACATGTAGTTATATCCTTTAGATCACTTTCTTTTCCTCTCTTTTTTACAATAACAATTACACATTTTGGGTTTTATTACTCCCACAGTTCTTATTACTTTTTTTTGAAGAGAATAAAACCAAATGTGACAAAAAAAAAACAGTCAGTCAAAACAAAGGATGGACATAGTACATGATGTAAAAACAGAATACAAAGTAATCAATAATGGTTACTTTTGTGCCTCTTGCTATCTTAAAAAGAGTTGCCTATCATCAGATATAATAGAACTGAACAAAACATTACAGAACAAAACCAATAAAACCTAAACATTGGAGACTTTACAGGACTTCAAAAGAAGATCATAATCAAACCATAATGGGCATCACAGTAAATCTTACTGCCTTCAAAGTGGTTGCCTATACCCTCGAACTTGACACTATCAAACAAAACAGAATAGAGTAAAATCAATCAAAATAAGATGGGGAGAGCAATGCAGGGGTTCAAATCAGGTTAATAGGAAACCAAAAAAGTTACTATAATATATCCCGTTATTTTTTAGTTTATTTTTCCCTTAATTAAAAAATAATAAAAAATTAATTTTTTTAAAAAAGAGGAAAAAAAGGGGGGATTGAAATAAAAGAGGACATAACAACAAAACAACACAGGTCAGAACAGAACAATTTAAGCATCATAGTGTTTCACCACCAGATAACCTGACATAATAGTCATTACCATAGTGTCTCTTTCCTTGAAATATTTGAGTATAACTTCGTATACTATAGCATCAAACATATCAAGACAGTGTGAAACCATTCAAGAGAATGAAAGTATTACAGGGTATTTACAACCGGCTAACAGAAAATGAACAGTGCTTTCTATATTATCTCTTTGCCTATAAAAATTTTTGTTTATACTATCACATATATTAAAATATAATAAGGTACAACAGGTTAAAACCAATGGAAACAGATGAACAACACCTTGATGGGACTTCAAAACAAGATGATATTAAATCAGCACTAGCTATTATGATGTCTTGTTTTCTTCAAAATAGCTATTTGTACTATCATGGACAATAAAATCAAACAACCCAGATTAAAACCATTTGAATTAATCAGTGAAAACATTAATGGCTTCAAACCAATATAATTGGGAATCATGAGTACCACATACTTTTATGTATTCTTATCATTTCTTACACTAGGGAAACTTTGGTATTTATATATGTGAGTTTGATTTATTTCACTTATGAGTATGGTCTCAAGCTGTGCCCATTTATTTATAAATATCTCAATGTGATCCATCTTTATAGCTGAGTAGTACTCCATTGTATAAAAATACCACAACTTTTTTATCCATTATTCATTGATAGACACTTAGGTTGTTTCCAAGATCTGACTATTACAAATTATGCTGCTATAAACATGGGTGTGCATATATCACTGTGGTATGACGTTTTCAGTTTTTCTGGGAATATGCCTAGAAGTGGAATAGTTGGAACAAATTTCTGAGAAATGTCCAGAATGACCTCCACAATGGTTGCACCAGTCTACACTCCCACCAACAGTGCAGGAGAGTTCCTTTTTCCCCACAGCCTCTCCAGCATTTGTTGTTGGTAGTTTCTTGATCCTGGCCATTCTTTCAGGAGTGAGATGGTATCTCAGTGTGGTTTTAATTTGCATTTCTCTAATGAATAATAATGATGAACATTTTTTCATGTATTTATTTTCCATTTGTATTTCTTCATCTGAGAATTGTGTATTCATCTCAGATGCCCATTTTTGGATTGGATCTTTGAATTTTGGGGGTCTGAGTTTTTTTTTAATTCTTTATGTTTTAGACAGAAGTCCTTTGTCTGAGAGGCAGTTCACTAAGATTTTTTACCAGTTTGTGAGTTTTGTTTTCACTGTGCTGGAGACTTCTTTTGATGTGCAGAAACTTTTTAATAAGATGTGATCCCAGTTATTGACTCTGGGAAGTATTTCCTGTGCAGTTTGAGTCCTGTTCATGAATTCTCTACCTATTCCTCTGTCTTCAAGGTTTTTACCCAATTTGTCTTCCAATAGATTTAGTGTTTCTGTTTTAATATTCAGATCTTTGATCCATTTAGATTTTATTTTACTACATGGTGATAGGCTTGGGTCGAGTTTTAGTTTTCAGCATATGGAGAGCCAGTTTTTCCAACACCATTTGTTAAAGAGACTGTCATTCTTCCAGTGAACATGTTTGGCCCCTTTATCAAAGATAAGGTGGTTGAGTGTGTTTGTAGTTGTGGTTGTATCTTCTAATCTGTTCTACTGATCTTCGGCTCTGTTTTGGTTCCAGTACCATGTTGATTTTACTACAGTTGCTTTGCAGTATAACTTCAAGTCTGGGATTGTGATGCGTCCTGCCTTGCCTTTGCTGCTTAGAACTGTCTTTGCTATTCTAGGTCTCTTCTTGCTCCAGATGAATTTTAGGAGTGATTTCTCGAGATCTATGAGGTATGCTGATGGTACTTTTTATCGGGATTGCATTGAATCTGTATAAGAGTTTTGGGAGAATGGCCATTTTCACAATATTTATTCTTCGTATCCATGAGCAAGGGATGTCTTCCATTTTCTGAGACCATCTTCAATTTCTTTTTTCAGTGTATTATAGTGTTCCCTGTATAGGTCTTTCACTTCTTTCATGAGAGTAATTCCTAAATATTTCATTTCTTTGGTTGCTAGTTTGAAGGTGTGGCTTCTCTTATTTCTCTCTCTCTATGATTTTGTTGGCAGTATATAGAAATGCTATTCATTTTTGAGTATTGATCTTGTATCCAGCTACATTGCTGAATTTATTTATTATATCTAGCAATCTTTCAATGGAGTTTTAGGGGTCTTCTATGTAGAGTCTCATGTCATCTGCAAATAATGATAATTTAACTTCTTCTTTTTCTATATTTACCCCTTTTATTTCTTGCTCTTTTCTAATTGCTCTGGCTAGTATTTCCAGTACTATATTAAATAGGAGCAGTGTAAGGGATATCCTTGTCTTGTGTCTGATTTTAAAGTAAAAGCCTTCAATTTATGGCCATTTAGTATGATACCGGCTGTTGGTTTGTCATAGATGGCCTTTATCATGTTGAGGTAAAGACCATCTATTCCAATTTTCTGCAAGGTTCTTATCATAAATGAATGTTGGACCTTATCAAAAGCTTTTTCTGCATCTATAGAAATGATCACGTGATATTTTTGGTTTTATTGATGTGGTGGATTACATTTATTGATTTACATATGTTGAACCTTCCCTGCCTGCCTGAGATGAATCCCACTTGGTCATGGTGTATAATCTTTTTGATGATTTGCTGCATCCTATTTTCCAATATTTTATCGAGGAGTTTTGCATCTGTGTTCATTAGGGAGATTGGCCTGTAGTTTTCTTTTTCAGTTGGGTCTTTCTCAGGTTTTGGTACTAAAGTAATATTTGCTTCCAGGAATGACTTTAGGAAGGATTGCTTCCCTTTCAGTGTCATTGAAGAGTTTGAGGAGTGTCAGCATTAGGTCTTCTTTGTATTTCTTGTAGAATTCTGCAGTGAATCCATCTGGGCCTGGGCTCTTGTTTGTAGGTAAGGACTGAATTACATTTTCAATTTCATTAATAGAAATTGGGTTATTCAGAAGTTTTACATCTTCTTGACCTAGCTTTGGTACTTCATATGCTTCTAGGAATCTATTTCTAGTGTTATCAAACATTTGAGAGTTGACATTTTCGAAATAGGTGTTGATGATCTTTTGTATTTCGACAGGGTCTGTATTGATTTTGCCTTTTTCATTCCTTATTGCATGAATTTGAGCTTTTTCTTCGCTTTTTAAAATAAGGTTGGCTAGGGGCTTATCGATCTTATTTATTCTTTTAAATAACCTACTCTTTGATTCATTGATTTTTTTGTTGTTTTTTTCTTAGTCTCTATTGCACTGGTTTCTGCTCTGATTTTTATAATTTTTTCTCTCCTTTTGACTTTGGGCTTGACTTGGTCTTCTTCTTCAAGATGTTTGAGGTGTAACATCAGGTTATTTATTTGTATTTGTTCTGTTTTCCTGATGTGGGAACTCAGTGAAATAAATTTTCCTCTGAGGACAGCTTTCATTGCATTCCACAGATTCTGGTAATATGTATTTGTGTTTTCATTTGGTTGTAGGTATTGTTTAATTTCTTCTTTAATTTCCTCTGTGACCCACTGATTACTCACGAGTGAGTTATTTAGTTTCCATGTGTTTGTGGGATTTTTGCAGTGTCTTTTATCATTAATTTCTAATTTCAAAGTGCTATGATGTGATAACATGCAAGGGATAATTTCAACTCCTTTGCATTTATTTAAATATGTTCTGTGGGTTAATATATGGTCTATTTTAGAGAATGATCCATGTACTGCTGAGAAGAATGTGTATTCTGTTTTTCTAGGGTGGAATACTCTGTATATGTCTATCATACTCTGTATATGTCCATTTGTTCACAGGTGTGATTCAGTTCTTTTATTTCTTTGCTGTTTTTCTGTCTGGTTGATCTGTCCATTGGTGTTAATGGTGTGTTAAGATCTCCTGTTACAATTGTATTACTGCTAATTTTGTTTTTTATTTCTGTTAAGAGTTGTTTTATATAACTGGGTTCTCTGGATGTTGGTGCATGTATATTTAACATAGTCGTCTCTTTCTTTTGAAGTTTTTCCCTAACCAGTTTGTAGTGACCTTCTTTATCTCTTCTGATCATTATTGGTTTGAAGTTCACATTGTCTGCAAACAGAATAGCTATCCCCTCTTTTTTTGGGGGTTCCTGTTGCATGAAGTATTGTTTTCCATCCTTTGACTTTTAGTCTGTGAGTATCCTTTTGGGTTAGATGGGTTTCTTGTAGACAGCATATGGTTGGATTTTGTTCTTGATCCATTCTGCCAGTCTATTTCTTTTAATTGGTGCATTGAGACTGTTTATATTAATGGTTATAACTGTTATATGTTGGTTTATTTTTGACATGTTATCTTTCTGCTGTTGCATCTTTATCTTTCTGTTCTGTTTAATTGTCTTCTTTGTTTAGTGGTTTTTTACTAAGTGTATCTAAACTATCTTTCAGTATTCTTTGCAGGGTTGGCTTGGTGATCATGAAGTTCTTCAGCTGTTCTTTGTCATGGAATTATCTTATTTCTCCATCGATTTTGAAGGGTACATCAGTCTAGTTTGGAAATCATTTTCCTTTAGGATCTGAAATACTTCATTCCGTGTTCTTCTTGACTTTATTGTTTGTGCTGAGAAGTCTGCTGTGATTCTGATAGGTTTTCCTTTACAGGTGATCTTTCCTCTGTGACAGCTTTTAATATTCTATTCTTTTGTTCAATTTCTGGGGTGGTGATTATTATATGTCTGGGTGTAGTTTTATTTTGGTTATGGCTATTTGGAGTTCTGTATCCTTCATTGATCCTAATGTTGGTTTCCATTCTCATGTTTGGCAAATTTTCAGATATTACTTCTCTAAAATATCCTATTGCCATCCTTTATGTTGTCCCCTTCTTTTTCATTTATCCCTATCAACCTTATGTTGTTTTTCTTTGCATCACCTTGCAGGTGTTGTATTGTTATTTTCTGATTCCTTATTATTTTTAAAAGAGTTTTCCATTCCTGTTAACTAGCTACAATCTTGTCTTTAAGGTCTGAAATTCTATCTTCACCTTCATTGAGGCAATTTTTACAACTTTCAATGGAATTTTTGATTTCTTGTATATCTCTTTGCATCTGCTTTATTTATTCTGTTTGTTTCTTATACTGCTCATCCAGGGATTCTATCTTTTTGTTTAATTCCTCCAATTTTTAAACTGTGTCTTCTTTAGATATGTTCAGCATCTCCTTCATTTCTTTTACAATTTCTTCTTTTACCTGAGAGATTATTTCTAGTTTGAATTCATTTAAAGCTTCCCAGAGTTTCTTCTTTATTTCAGTTACTATTATTTTAGGTATTTCAGGCATATGACATGTATTTTCTTCTATGTACATGGCTCCTAGGCTTTTTTGGGATGGACTGGATATTTGAGATTGCATTTTGTTCTTTCATTTAGTCATTTTCCTATATTTCTGTGCTTCATGTTTTGTTCCAAAACTTTTCCTGGGCATGTTGGAAATTGTCTCTTATGTCCTGGGCTCCTGGGACTCCTCTGGTAGTGTAGCTCCCTCCTTGGGCAATGAGGCCCCTGGATTAAAAGAAGGTTGCCAGGCCCTTCTCAGGTAGACCTAAAGCTTCATCAAGCTACACAGCTCTCCCCTCTGGCAGCAAAGCTCACGTGATGGAAAGAAGGCCACCTAGTGTGGTCCAGGCAATCCCAAATCCTGCTAAGCCCAATCTAATTTGGCTGCAAGCCCAGTGTGCCCCCAACCTCCTAGAGCAAGGATCTCATACTCTCCAGTGGATTGGGTGTTATGTAACCATCCACCTCCTTGGATGACAAAGCTCCCCAGGCTGATAGAAGCTCCCCCTATGGCCTAAGTAAGCCTCAAACCTCTTCAGCAAGACTGCTCCCTCCTCCAGGCAGTTGCAGTAATGCTGGTGCTCTCCAGGCCAAAAGAAGTTCGCAGGCAAGGTGGGAGCAGGTTCCTGCAGCTTGGCCCAGTTCACTGCTTCAGACGGGGCAGCTGCCATGTGCCCTCCAGGTGAGAGAGGGTGGTCAGCAAGGCCGGAGCGGGGTCCTGTGGCTCAGCCCACCTCACTCCTCCAGGCGGGCAGCTGCGGTGTCTAAAACTACACTTTTAAAAATGTTCATTATTTCCAGAATTATGAAATGCTCACCAAAATTATTTTAAAAGTTTTTCAACTCTCTTGAATATTATCTTGCTAGATAATTAGGTTGTTTTAAAAGAGTAAATATGTTTTCTTTGCATTTTGGGTCCAAACTTTACTTTCTAAACTCCAGACTGACAATTGATTAGCTGCTGAATCCTAGGTATATCACTCATTGTACATTAACAAGTTGATCTTGTTTCAACTTTTAAAGCTATCTTTAATCCTGTGACATAGATTATAGTAGTGAAATACAATTTTCTGCTAATGGAAACCAGAATTATTTTGAAATGGCCGATTCCAGGTTTTAGGGCTGGATATATGTGAGATCAGCTTAGAGAACTGCATCATCCCAGGTCACAACGAGAGCCATCAGAGGACACTGGAGTCATAATTAGGAATCCACTGGAAGAAGCCAACAAACTGGCCAAAAGATGGGGCAGTGAGCTTTGATAAGGGTTTTTATTGCCACGACATGAATCCTATCAGACATACTTAAATCCTTAAGCTTGAAGTTGAATGTTGTAGGCAGCTGTTGTAGCAGTTAGATAGAGTATTACAGGCAGCCAGAGAGGGCTAGGCCCTTGAAGGAGCCAGTGCAGAAGACCAGATTGCCTGCAACTGTGGAGGAGACTGATCCCTCCTGCTGTGGGCCAGACCTCAAGACAAAAGCCAGAACAAATGCAACCACATTGACAATTTCTCATTGGGCAATCATATTCTAAATAGGTCTCTATCACCTGAGGAAGCCAGAAGGAGCCACTAACCCAACTCCCTACAGGACGAGCCCTTGTTCAGTATTCTTGCTCTTGTACTATGTAACTGGCTTCTCCATTTGTCCCCAATTTACTCAATTTTATCTGAGAAATTATACTCATAATCTTATTGGTTGACCATAGCTTTGTCCCATCTCCTCTCCACCTTGCGATTTCCCATTTTTCCTCACTTTGGACTTGCCTCAACTTGTGGTTTTGCTCTATAAAAGTCCCTAGGAAAGGCAGGGTCCTCGGTAAACCACTGGGGACTCCTTCTGTCTCTCTCTCAGACAGAAGCTTTCTTTCTTTCAATACATATATTCTCCTCTTAACCTTCATTGTTCCTAAAATTCATTCTTTGGTTTTCAAAAACACAAACTCTTACTGGACAGTTGGGAGGATCTGCACTGGGAATTTCTTTCCCCTATATCAATATGAGCTATAGATGTAGGCACTGAACTAAAGTTACAGTAAGAAAGAAATGGACACTATGAGCTTCTTGAGAAGAGACTATATCACCATTTACAGTCTTTCCACAGGTATCTTTGTAAAATCTGAGATTGAATAAGGTTGCCAATTTGTAGGAGGTGGAGATTGTCAAGAAGTTTGCCTAATAGGTACCATGAAATGCAATCAGCAATATCTCCATTGAGGAAAACTGCAGATTGAACACCCTCTATTACTCTGGGTGGAAAATAAAGGTATAGAGAATAGTGCTGCAGATTCACAAGTGACTTGACTTGTTGATTTAAAACAAATTGGATGAAACTCTAGATAACATTTAGGTAATTTTACTAATCAGACTATAACATGCAAGGAAACAATTACTGTAAAGGCAAGAGAAAGAAGGAGAAAGAGGGAGCCCTGTATGGGATGGGCCACGCGGTGGGCTTCTGAGTAGCTGGTAATGCTCACTCTGGTGAGGGTGCCAAGGGCATTGTCCAAGTTTCCCATGGTTGGGAAACTTGGAAAAAATTACAATAAAACTTGGAGCATAAAACAATATTTATTATCTCACAGTTCTGTATGTTATGAGTTTAACTGGTTACTTTCAGTGGGTCTCACAAAACTGAAATCAATTTGATGATCAGTTGGTCTCTTACCAGGAGGCCCAGAGTACACTTTGTGGTGGATTAACTAATTGGCAACACCTCACTGAACAGAATCAGCATGGTGCTGGGTTGGAAGGCCCACCTGAGGATTGCTTCTAATAGCATAAAGAAAAACTGAAGGGGAAAATGGTGTGCTGTTGATTCTCCTGGCGAGCTAATCACACTGGTTTTCCTGATATGAACTCAGCTTTTCTCACCCTCAGGAGGAGGTCAGATCCTCACTGTCATAGAGGATAACTACAGTTCTCTTTGTGGGAGCTGTGATCTTTGAGTATCACTTCTTGGCTCTGGTGCAGATCCCTCAGCCTGGTGGCACAGATCCTTATCTCACTGGTGTAGACTTTCTAGCTTCCACCACTGGCCTGTGGGCCTTCCCAGTGCAGATCCTTGGTACAGACCTACGGGTGACTTTGTCATGAGCTCTAGGCCTCCAGCTGTACTCATGGAGGAAAATGCCATGGCCTCTGAGTCTTCAGCTGGACTCATGCAGGACATTGCCATGAGATCCAGACCCTCAGCTGGATTCTTTGGGTCTCTAGTGCATGGACAGATCTCTTGCACTTTCCTGCACTTGACTTATTGGGTGAATATTATAAAATAATCCTATAAATTATGTGTTCTGTATTAAATCCATTTCTTTGCAAGCCCTAAAGACAATAAACATCTTCTAACCTATTCTTTTGGCTGGGCTTAGTTCCTTGTGGTTTCAGGGCTGAAGATTCCATTTCCTTAATAGCAATCTCCTTGGACTGTTCCTTAGTTCTGTAAGGCCACCTGTGTTCAGGTCACATCTCCCACTCCATCTTCAAACAGTGGTAGTGGGTGGAATCCTTTTTATACTTTTGATCTACTGATTTCTCTGTCTGTTGTATCTCTTCTTTTTTCCTTTGCTGTTTTAAGGTCTCATCTGTTTACATTTGTCCCACACTGATAATTCCTCAGATATCTTTAGATTCTGCCGGGCACAGGTATTTTTATCTTGTGCATTTGTTTTTCTTTTTAATTTTAAGAGAATAAAACACAAGACAACAGAACAAAGCAAATGTTTTATGTTGTTTTTCTGTATTTATCTTCCATTTTAAACTACAAGGCTAAGAAGTCATTGGGACAGAAGACCAATATGTTCATGTGATATTTGAAAGATACTGTTCAGAGACACTTGCCTTTTTAAGAGAAAACCTCCAAAGACTGACCAAAACAGAAAAAAAGATGATTTTGTTTCAACTGAAATAAATTATGCTTTCACCTTATCTGTGGTTTATAAAAAGTATAGGTAGTTTTTCCTTTTTACTGGTACCGGGGATCGAACTCATGACTGCCTGCTTGCAAGGCAGGCGCTTATGCCGCTGAGCTAAATCCCCTGCCAAAAAAAAAAAAAAAAAAAAAAAAAAGTATAGGTATATAGAGGATAAAACTTAACAGTGTCTTGCTTTTATAGCTGTAAGTAACTTCAAAACATTTGCAAGTGGAAGGTGATTTCTTAGCAAAATGTATAGCTTCTATGACATTATTAAGTATGATTTCAAAGAGGCATTTTTATGGTGGATGCTTGGATTCACAATATATACAATGAATGCTTGAAACCAGTTTGGCAATGACTTTTATAAAACTGGCACTCTGATTTTCTGCCATTTCATAAATACTTTTTAGTAGCTGTCATTATGTTTTTCTGATCTTAATGGATTGTATGCATATTAAAAGTGTTCTATACTAAGGGTGGACAACCTTCTTCTGTAAAAAGTTAAATAGTAAATATTTTCAGCAATGTGAACTATATGGCCTCTGTGGCAGTTGTTTGATTTTGCCACTGCAGCCTCAAAGTGTGTAGAGAATATATAAATACATAAGCATGACTGTACTTGATCATGAACTATAGTTTGCAGATCTCTGAGCTATGCATTTAACTCTCTTCTCTCCTATTGCATGTATACTTCACAAGTGATACATTTTCACTGTGCTCATTCACACTAAGCATATCACAAAATACTAAATGGAAATGGACATACAAATCTATATTCTCCTTGTAAAGGTATCACAGATGAGAAACAACTTTTTAAGTATGTGTAATATAGATATCTGGTTTCTTCTCTGAGCCCTTAGAGTAAAGCTAAATACATTTCTATGTCAGTGTTCATATTCTGTTATTATTTAACCATGCAACAAATGCTTACTGGGTTTTCAGTATGTGCCAGCACTCTCCTAGGTCCTGTAGATAAAAAAGTAACCAAATAAAATTACTGTCATTGCCATGTACACACCCAAGTTGACCTGCTGATGTTGAGCTCAGGATATGACACTTTTCCTCTAATACCTTCTCTCTAACCTGCAATAGAACAGCATTTCAATATGAATGTTCATACATTTTCATTGCTAGATTTAAATATTATTTATGTATCTTTTCTATTGAATTGAAAATTCAATTACTATTGAAAAGATCAGAGCATTTATATGTCCACCAAGTCCATTGATTATGTGTTCCTTATGTCTTGTTTAAGATTTATACTAGAGTATGTTAGGAGTCAAAATTATTTGTCAAAATTTTACTGCTTAAAACTCTGAAGACTAGGGGCAAATTATCATTATGTTTTATTGTTTTCAAGTTGTATTGCATGAATGTGAGAGATTGCTTTCATTTTGTAAACTTCTGTGAATGGAATCAATCTACTTGGAGAATCAGCTGGTGACCATTGGACATTTTGATCGTCTAACTTGGGCCTCGCCAAGTCAGAATATCCATCTATAAATGTTAGATAAATGTTATAAACAATGATCCATATTCATTTTCAGCTTTAGAGGAACTTGTTCTTTTCATCTAGGGAAAAACAAGAGAGATAAAAAGACCCTGAGACCTATAACTATACCATTAAAATAAAATGTTGGACTTTCTCTTTCCATTGCAAAACTGATAATTGTCTTGTGGTGAGAGCATCAATCCTTAAGCCCTGTTTGGATTTATTACCTGTGTCCTATGGTCGTATTTTTCCTAAAGCAAGTACTTTTACATATTATTACTCAAACATTTAGAAGCCTAAACTTAAAAAGTGTTGAGTTACAATTTGCCTCCTCAATTGCATGTTTAAAATATGTTTGTATATTAAATACAGATACAGTGTGAGAGACTTTATTCTGAAGTATGAATAAAACCAGAATGGTCTGGTAGCAGTACTCTGTTAAATTTTGGTGGTTGTATGCAAAATTCCATTTCCATCTATTCTTTCTTATGTTTTCCCCTTTCTCTTCCTTTCCGTCTCTCCTCTCCTTAGTTTCCCTTCCCAGTTAAGCATTTTCTTCCTATTCATAATATTTATTTTACTTTAGTTTGGTTTTTGGTATCAGAAATTGAGCTCAGGATACCATGCTTGCCAGGCAGGCCCTGTGCTACTGAGCCATATTCCTGGTCCATATTTCATAATATTTAGTATACTTTCTAGTCCTTATTTACATTTTTGGTTTCTTACAACAGAGAAACAATGAGATATTTACACATGTATGTTTGATCTATTTCACTTAAGAAATGGTTTTAAGGTATATCCATCTAGCTATAAATGTCTGAAGTTTATTTTTCTTTATGGCTGCGTAGTACTCCATTGTGTAAAAAACTCCATTTCTTCATTATCTATTCATTGGTTGGTGGATATTTGGGCTGTTTCCAAGATTTATCTATTACAAACTGTGTTTCAGATGTTATAAAGAAAGCTGTACATAAATCTCTGTGGTATGATATTTTTTAATTCTTTTGAGAAGATATCAAGATGGGGAATAGCTGGTTCAAAAGGAACCTCTAGTTTTAGTTTTTTGAGGAATCTCTACATTGATTTCCCCAGTGGTTGCACAGTCTACACTACCACTATTCCTTGCTCCTCACAGCCCTGTTATCACTTTTTATTAGTTGATTTGATATTGCCAGTTTTTCAGGAGTTAATTGTATTCTCAATATTGTTTTAATTTGCAATTCTTAAATGACCAGTGATGTTGAACATTTTTTCGTGTGTTTATTTTCCATTCCTATCTCTTAATCTGAGAAGAATCTATTCATTTCAGATGCCCATTTTGGACTGAGTCTTTAAATTTTGGGAGTCTTGTCTATTTGAGTTCTTTATATATTCTAGATGTTAGTACTTTGTCTGAGGAACATATGGCAAAGAATTTTTCCCACTCTGTGGGTTGTGTCTTCACTGTTCATGGCTCTTTTGCTGTGGAAAAGCTTTTTGATAAGAGGAGATTCCAGTTGTTGATTCTTTGTAATAATCACCTGTGATCTGACTTTTGTTCATTAAGTCTTCACAATGCAGCATCTGTGAGTGATCTCCTTCTGAAGGTGGTAGCCTTTGTTAATTCCCTATTATCTTGTTTTGAAGTCCTGTATCATTTTCATTGTTTTGTTGGGCTGGATTTTATTTTGTTTTGTTTTTCATGGTTTTATTATATCCAATGGCATGGGAAGCTATTTCAAAGATAATAAAATATATTATGGTAGCCATTTTGGATTTACTATTACCTGGTTTTGAAGTCTTATACTGCATTCATTGTTTTGTTTTTGTTTGTTCTATTCTGTTTATGTTTTGTTTGATTTTATTATGTCTG
Source organism: Cavia porcellus (assembly GCF_034190915.1). NCBI lineage: Eukaryota > Metazoa > Chordata > Mammalia > Rodentia > Caviidae > Cavia > Cavia porcellus. Next base: position 10,013,485 of record NW_026947490.1, read on the forward strand.
TCATACTTTCTACTTAGTGTCACTTAGAAAGGCTAATAGAAAAGCCAGAATCAAAGCAGAGTTTTTGTTTGCCTAACTGAATCAGATGTTAGGAGATTAAAAGAAGACCTGAATGTTAGCTCACATCTATGTAGGAAGCTTTGGATTTTAAACTGATTTAATTAAAACAAATGGAGACAAACGGAAAGGAGGAGTGACAGCCAAGGAGGCATGGGTGCTCTGAGACATCTGGGTGTCCCAGAGAGCCCACTAAAATGGAGCCACTTCTATCATTGTCTTAAATATTTTTTCCTTCCATTTCTTGAGAGCAGGGCAGGAAGTGCCTGGGGAGCATGAAGAAGAGGGCTCCCTTGTGGAAGACCTACTGCTTTTTCTCTTATTAATAGGGTTCAACTGTGGCCCCAAACTTGTACATTATCTTCTACTGGTAAGAGCCTTGTACATTGCTGACAGGGCAATGCGATGAGCCTAGAGTAGAAAATCTACTCTAGGATTCACTTTTAGTGTCTCTGTAACTAAAGATGACAACGCTCTCCTTCTAAATGCATACCTTCCTCTTCTTGGAAAATATGACAGTAAATATGATCGTGTCCACCTTCATACACTTGCAGTGGTAATTTAGCACCCTGGTTATCTGAAACCTTCCTATAAACTGGCAGGTGGGTCATTTGTTAATCTGAGACAGACAGAGGGAAGAAGGTGGGATTCAGCAAAGGGAAGTTCCAAATGGTTTAAAATTTGAAAATGTGAAAAGAAAACTGGAGAAATGTTTAACGAGAATGGGAATGATTTGAGGTTGTATCTTTCCTTGGAAGTTTGCTTTGCAGGAAAGGCTGCTGTGTAATGTGCTCTGCTGTTCGGAAAATGATGTGCACTTTAAAACTATGTATGACTGATCGTATGATCCATGAGTTGGGAGCTGTTGCAGAATGAAAAATTCATAGACCTATAATCTGCCAGCAAAACACTAGGAAAGGCCATATATTTGCCTAACAGTTTTGCAAATTAAATGATACATATTATACTATGGCAGATTTTATGCGTGACATTAAAACCAACATTTCTAAAAGTGGAAATGATTTAGAGGTTATGTTTATGATGATGGAGGCAATAGATGTCATTAAAGAAGCCAAGCACCCTAGTGACTAAAAGCACAAGTGAGATTTATGGAATGATCGTGTCTCTGGTGTTGCTACACTGAACTCAGCGTTTTGGAGAAAACTTAAGCACACCAAGTCATGTAGTTCATAAGAGTATGCATTTCACCTCTCACCCCACTGACAGCCATGCAGATTGTATTTATCATCACAGCTGTCCAGGCTGGGCAATAGCTTCACCTAATTCTATAAATGATTGACTTTATATTGAATTAATATTTAGTTCATTTGTTCGCCTCCTAACTGAGTATAGGAAGGGGTACTTCCTCTTTCAGTGTTCAACAAAAGAGTTTGCTGTCTTTGAAAGAGACTCTGTGTGCATTAAACTGAAAATTTTTTCATGCTTAGGGATCACTTCTTTGTTTTAAGTCTCAGACAAGATAAATTTGGAACTTTTCCTTTATTTCCCTCCCTTCAGGACCTGTTCTCATGCTCATTCCAAGCTATGGTTCACCATTTTCTCAACTTTACAGCTCCTCAAAAGGCAAAGGTGAAGTATAGGTGAATCCACAACTGTCAGGAAAAGTCCCTAAATTGGCCACAGACTCTGAGACCTGAGCCCTTCCACAATGTCTCTTCCTTGTTCTATGCATCTCTGTTCTCCATAGCATGGTGCTTCTATCCTAGAGAGCGAGTGAGATGTGAACAACAATTCATCCAATTATCTTCTAACAGGGCAGATCTTCTGTGACATTCAAAAGCTCAGTGGACCACCGAAAGGCAGTATCAGTTACCAGGATCTTGGGATGATGGTGGCTCTCCATGTGTGAATTTCTCCATGAGTTGTTTAACTGAAAAGACAGAAATCATGTTTTTATGGCCTGAAGCAGTGCACAGTAACAAGGGAGGAAAATGTGCTCAAGATAACACAAGCAGATGAAGAGCTTGGTTGAGTGAGAGGGCGTTACTTTAGGTTGTTTACATTTGAATTTTGCATGATGAAACTAAGGAATTCTGTAATCATGTGGAACAGGATCATTTGCATCAGATCCTTTGCACATTTAGAATGCAGGCAGTTTCTCAAAACTATAAATTCTGCATTCAGTTTAAGAAAGTATATTTTTTGATTGAGGTTAACACAGTATTTAAGATAATGGAAAACATGCTTCCATTGCAGAGTATTTCCACCAGAATTTTTGGATTCTGTACAACAATCTGTTTCTATTTTGAAAAAAAGTGGTGCTGTTGTATGACCCAAATATTCTTTTAAAAAATCTTACTTCACTCTGACACATTAATGTACTTGCTTCTTCAGGTGTATGGAAATAAATGGCATAGAATGATTTTATGTGAAAAGCTTCCAAACGGCATACGTATTTGATGTCATGAAAATTAAAAAAAAAAAAAAAACTATATTGCTTGAAGTCTGAGCTTCATTTCAATATAGGAAGCATGTGCTCCCACTGCTGGTACCTAAATGAAGTTGGAGCTAGGGGAAGGGATTCATAATATCTTAGAGAGTGACCCTTTAGCATGCACAAGTTAGCTTTTGCTAAGAGACTAATTACTCCAGCATTCATTGGTTCTAAAGTAGCAATCATTTTTCCCTTTTGTCCATACAGAATTCAGATAGAAATTGGGTCATCTATTTGGCATTGGATAGATAGCTCTGATCCAATTTAGGTTAAGCTGAGCTTGGCACCTTGAACTTAGACCTATCAATGAATGTTAATTCTAGGACCCAATGTAAACAGACAGAAACTTTTAAGCTAAGCTTTTCCTAAGCTGAGATTCAAAAAGGCCAGTGGACATATGGCCTGTGCTTGGGGTTGGTACATTGTTATTTCCACTTATTTCTTACAGGTCAAAGTGGTTCACAAGGACAAATCTAACATCAAAAAATGGGGGAATTTAGCAAGAGGAAATGCAAAATCAGATAGCAAAGATGTGGGAAGACAGGGAAGAAATGAATTGGGAACCAGAAGCTGAATCCTTCAGAAGCCCCAATTCATCCCATTCTACAGGCACAACTGCTGCCACTGTTCTCTTCTCTACTGGGGAGGAAAGAATAGCACCCTGCACTGGTCTGTAGGCATAGCTTTCTTCAAACCAGTACGTCTCCACTTTTGTTGTATGATGAGATACTGGTGGGAGTAATAATACAGATCCAAAGTCCCACTAACAAATCTATTCAGTCAGGGTCACTGTGGGAGGATTCATTTTCAAAGCTGGAATATGTTTAGCTCACAGTTTTGATAGCAAACAGCATTGTGTATCTCTGTTGAGTGCCCGTGTTGGATGGTGAGAGTGTATGTGGGAGACGGAGATCACAGCTTGAAGTGGGAAGCCAAAGAAGCAGAGGGAGTCCAGGCTCATGCTGTAACACTCGTTTTGATATGGGAAGAAGTTACTCCCAATCTGTTAGATGGCAGATGTGCTGAGTTTATGGTCTCATAATATTGAGACATGAAGTTATGAAATTATGAAACAAAGGAGGAAGTTAGGAGAGTTTTATGGGAAAAAAGAAGAAGATTAGCTCCTAGATTTTCAGGACGGATCCCAAGTGGGTGGCCGTCAAGGCTCTTTGTCAGGGATAATTTATACTGCAAAGTTACAGTGTAGGTACAACATGGGTCAAACTACAAGCAACCTATGGGATTACAAAGTATAATTGCTTAGCTAATATTGATCCAATAGGGGAATGAGTCCATTAGCAAGGGTATATGAAAAGAACAAAGGCATTTTGAGGAAAGGATGGAGCCAGCACTCATCCATGTGTCTAATGTCTATTTGGGCTCACTAGACCAGATGGTGTTAATTATGGTACAATCTCAATTTGCTGTTTATCCACTTTGCTGCTTGTTTTCTAACTTAGCTGTTGATATTCTTATGAGAACTAATGACGGCCTGGTGAGAAATACTTCAGCCCTATCTAAGTACACATCCCACAGACACAATGGCCTTTGACTGGGCACTTTCTCTTAAAGGCCCACACCAACTCCTAACACCACTACACCCAGGAAACAAATTCCAGCACATGAAATATTGGCTTGAGTGTTGGGGAGGAGACACCCACTTAAACCACATCTAAACCACAGTAGAGGGATGAGTGATTTAAATTTTTAACAAACTCCACAAGTTATTTTGTTGCATTTAAACATGTGAGATCCACATTCTTAAGATTAACTGAAGTGGTTACCCTAGGTTTTGTATTTGATAGAACTCTGACAATATGGCAAGTATAATGATTGTACCATTGTTTATCAAAAACTATAATCCCTGCATCATGCCAGTAGGAATTTACTTCCTTGCTCCATAGCAATTGGACTTGGTCATCATGTGATTCATGGTAGCCAATGGAATGTGAGCAATATGACATAATGGTTTTACATTTGCTTACGTCATAAGCATTATATTTTGTGTTCCTTTCTCTATCACAAAAGTAATTTATCCCAGGTAATTCTACAGCTGCATGAATTTGTGAGACATAAAACAGTTATACAATCTGGAACATAATCATCATGGCTGCTTCACAGACTCATATATAAAAAAATTTAAATTGTTATATACCACAGAGAGTTTGGGATTATTTCATATTTAGAATTATTACAACAAAAGCTGATAGGTATATTCAACAACTAACCATGGCAAATATAAAACTGGAATCTGAATCCCTGTTTGCTTGGATTTAAAGACTGCTTTTAATGACTTGAGGCCATCTGTAATGTGTGTTTTAATTCCACTGAACCTGCTTGAAAATGCTAGAGAGAGGGGAAAGTTGATTTACAGAGAGATTTGGTCAATGTAGAATACCCGTAAGATTGGTTTTGGTTCTAAATTTTTCTTAATAGCTCTCTGTTTTTCCCATGCAAAGTAGAAGTTTTTGCTTTTTGCTATTTGGTTGATCAAGAATAATAGTAACTACACTTCAAAATAGTACATGACAAATGTCATCCTAAATAATTTCTATATATTAATGCAATTCCCCCAGCAACTTAGTAAGGTAGAAGCTATTTTATCCATTTATGGTTGAAGAACTGGGACTGCACAGACTATTGAGAAATCTGATTACGGAACTTGTCTTTCTGATACACTGGCTGTTGCTTCTAGAATAGTAACTTTTAAAGAATGCATTACACTCCCCTCTTAAAAAAACAACATAAATACTTCATCTAGAAAAGTAATTAACTAATTTTCACCTACTTGAGAAAGAATCCACACCCGTCCTTAGAATTGAAACAATATGCTGCAGTATTTATTACATTATTTCTTCTCTTCTTCTGCTCCTTCCGGAGTTTTGGTTTAGAATACTTTAAAAATTTTCAATATTCCAATTCCTTCATCAAGGAAACAGAAATCATGACTTTTCATTTCATTTTGACCAAGAAACTTGACAGTGAATTATATAATTTCTAGCAAAGGATTTCATAAAAACCCATCAAAACAACATATTCTGGGGCTGGGGATTTAGCTCAGCGGCATAAGCATCTGCCTTGCAAGCAGGCAGTCATGAGTTCGATCCCTGGTACCGATAAAAATGAAAAAGACAAAAAAAACCCCACAAAAAACAAAAAACATATTCTTATCTATTTCACAAGTTCATGGCAATGAGACATAGCTTACCCAGGAGAAGCAGCAATTTATTTATTTATTTGGAAGCAGCAATTTAAAAGTTATGTAAAGTAATGCTACTGTGGCCCTACTCTTAGGCATTTACATATGTTATCTTTAATTCAAATAACAAGCTCACAGGGAAATTACGATAATCTTTTATGGTTGAAGAGGTCAAGTCTTAACAAAGTCACAAAGCTATGTTGTTTGAACCAGACTTTCATGACTTCAGTGTCTGCCATTTTGGTTTTCACACCTCATCATGTCACTTTCTTTGAAGAAATGATTCTCAAATACTCTCATACTACTGAATACCATTCATTTTTTCCATAAATTTTAAAATACTCTCATATTATAAAAATTGCTAGGATGAATTTATCCTTTTTTCTACTTAGCAGGTTCAAATATTGCACTAACAACTGTACTTTAGATTCTCCTCAGTCTACATCACTGTTAGATGAACAGTAGAATAGAATTTGCTTGTAAATATAACAAGAAGGATCTCATTTCTATAAAGAAACTGTTCATTGCCCTTCTATTTTCTGGTCCAATCTAGGAAAATACAGCCTAAATGTATAAGACAATCTGCCTTGCAGTGTTTTATATGATTAAGTAGAGGAAAGGTTTTCATTTTCTTCCAGTAGATCATATCATGCAACATGGTACAGGAAATGTGATCAAAATATACAAGAGGAAGTTTAAATTCAAAATAACCTATTATAGTAAAAAATACGATGCCATTAACTCCTCTCAAAAACTCCTCCCTTGCTTCTACTACCTTTATTCAATTGTTCTTGCCACTTTCTCAAGCAGATTTGGAAGTCTCCTTCTGTGTGTCTTCATGACGTGTAATCAAAAGGACGGTGAGTGGTGCTGCGGAGTGCTATCCAATGGAAAGACAGGTGGATAAAGACATTGCGGTGTCCTCATCTACCTTAATCGCTAGATCTGACGTCACTAAACTAGGGTCTTCCTCAAAGTCAAAACGACTGTATGTGGTAAATGTTTTCAACTGATTCAGGACATGAAGACAGCCATGAGAATGCAGCTGGTTGTTCACGAAGCAGTGTTCCAGACTGCACAGAAAAGGGCAAGGACAATGGGATAAGTGTGTTTGAAGCAAGAGGGAATATTTGGAGCAGGATCAATGGCAATGTGTTTTCTACTTTAGTACATTTAAAAAAATGTAAACTCTCATCTTATTTTACAACCATACCTTATAAAACAGGAGTTTCATCTATAAAATGTCCCTGGATCTAATTATTCTACTCTACTATGCAGACAATAACCACTAGAAGTGGATTCTTTCTTATTTGCTTGTTAGATTCTCCAAAGACTCATTTTAGCAGCCTCAGTTTCTTTTCTAGTATTAACTTTCCAATAAAAATTGTTTTAAGAAACAATTGCTTCAAAGAATTTTGAAGTTATATTACATTCCAAAGGGAATGTAATAGGTAGATACAGAAAATATATTCTCTAAATTTGCCACTGAAGTTATACGTTTTCCTAAATAGTAATTTAAAAAGACAAAAGGCAGACAGAGCAATTTTCATTCCTCTTTCAGTGAGACAGAGTAATTTTTATTCCCCATTTCTTCAAATGAGAAGAAACTCAAAGGTCAGGGACATGAGGGGACTAAATGGCTCTTTTAGGGTTCTCTGGAGAATGAGAACTAATTTTATGTGTATGAATTGTCTGGTTGTCTCTGTGAGGATATTGTTGGGCAAGATTTACACTTAAATTATTGAGTTTTGAGTAAAGCAGATCTACCTCTAAAAAACTGTTGTCCTTATTCAATGAGTTAAAAGGTTTCATTGAACAAAAACCCAGCTTTTCCACAAACAAGAAAGCCTCCATAATCCTGTGAGTTAGCTAGAAAGTGCAAAGTCTTCAGGGTGGGCTAGAGACCCAGGAGAAATAAATTCAAGTTCATGGCAGTGTTCTGCAAAACAAGGAAGAATGTTTCAGATGAAGTTCAAAGACAGTTTGTTGGAGAATTTCTGCCTTTCTTGCGGAGAAGCTGATGTTTTGTTCTATGTTTTGATTGCATAAAGGCTACCATCTTAGGCAAATCTATGTGCTTTACTGAAAATCCACTCAATTAAATGATAATTTTACTCAAAAATACCTTCACAGAAACATGCAGAATAATGTTTGACTGAATGTCTGGATTTTATGGCCCACCCAAAAGAACACATAAAATTAACCATCGCTGTGGACATAAAGGGAATCCATACATTCCAAAGTGGCCGAGGCCCCATAAGTTCATGGAATAAAGACAGAGAAATATTTTGGTAAACTAGGCAAACCGGAAAATTCTTGCATGAACATCGACTGTCAATGGGCTATTCTCAGAAACTGTTATGTAAGAGTTAATCATTTCCTTTTGGAACCCAAAATTCATTTGGTAAGAGATTTTCCAAGAGATGAGAAGGACATGAAAAGAATTTGGAAAAAACTACCCTTATTCTGAGTAGACTTACTTACCAGGCAGAGATTATAGACCTTAACTAATATGATTTTAAAATTACATAGTATTGGAACTCAAAAGCACCCGAATGACCCCTATCTTCAAAGTTTCCTTTAAGTTTTGTAGCCTATAACATAGTGACTATGTAAAGGGCTTATTCTGCCTGCAGGCTCATGAGAAATGTTTATTTCATATTTTACTTCTTAATTGTGTCAAGTTAAGAAAGGCTATCTTTAAAAATTTACTTAGTTAATCGCTATAACAAAAAACCTTGCATCGCATGGCTGATGTGTAATAAGAATTTATTTCTTACAATTCTAGAGACTGAGAAGTCCTAGAATAAGGTGCCAGTAGATCTAGAGTCTGGCAAGGTGCCATTTCTTTACTTGTAGGGGACATTTCTTTACCATCTTGCTGTGTCATTGGATGAATAGGCTCCTATGGATCTGTTCTATAAAGTCTGGAGTCTCATTCGTTGCAGGATCCTTATGACCTATATAGTTGTCTCCCCAAAGGTTTCTCATTCTGATGTAATCACCTTGGGTGTTAAGATTTCAGCATACGCATTTTGAGGGGACATAAATATTCAAACCACAGCAAACAATAACTTCAACATTGTTAGAGATGATTAGTTACTGGTAGACAAGTATCTTTCAACCTCAGCAAAATTTAGAATCATGCAGAGGCATATTTAATAGAGTAAAATCCATGTAATTACATGCAATGCATTTGAAAATATTCTGGGTATTAATTTAAAGTATTTCCAATAGTTCTGACAATTTGGTCTATGTATTGGTCAGGATAGATTTGGCTAGGCTATGATAACGAACAAACAACCCTGCAAATCACAGAGACTTGAAGGATTTTTCCTGCTTGTGCTCTATGTTCCTAAACGATAGGCACAAATTCTGTTTTATTCAGTACTCATAAAAGACAAACTGATGGAGGCTCCAGTGTCTGTATCATTCTGGGTAAATGAATCTGAAGGAGAAAGACATAGCTTTTGTTCCTGAAGTATTTGGCTACAAAATGAATTATACCACTTCTGTTCATTTTATGGACCTAAACAAGCTGTATGACCAGGCCTAACTTTCGTGGGTAAGGAAATACATTCAAGCCTCGAATGCAGCAGGAAGTCTGCTCATCAGACTTAGTGCCCACCATCATCCATTAAAATAATGTTAGTCTGCCTTCTCATCTCACCTATACAGTCTACTTAATCCATTTAGACCTGTAATGTTAAGATCAAAGAGATTGAAGTTTATTAATAATAGTGGGAAATTTTAGAAAAGGTATATACATCATTCAAATACTCCTCTATTTACAGTAAAGTTACACTCCAATAATCATTGCAAATTGTCAATGCATTTCATACATCAACAGCATCAATCATAGAAGAGGATTTTGTAGGCATGATAGGGTGTGAAAGAACAAAAGAGAAAGTTCCTGAATTCCTCTAAGATAAGTGCAAAGTGTCAGTTGTTTGTTCTTTTGATTGTATGGCTGATAAGGTATTGAGGCACCTATAAGAGTATTATATGCATTGTGCCAGCTCAGGAAAAGACAAAAAGATTCCTACTTTTCTTAGTTACTTTCTGGTTGTGGAGACACACCTTATGACATCACAAGTATAAAGAGGAACAGTGTATTTTGGCTCACACTTTGTAGAGGTTTCATTCCATATTCAGCAAGTTTCAAGGCAGGGACTTGGGAGAGGAGAAGCAGCTCATGACATGTCTGAGGGAAGCAGAGAGTAAATTAAAGGAATGGGAAGAAGATAGATTTTTCCAGCCCATACCTGCAGTGGCCCACCCCTTAATGGCCCACTCCTTCCTCCAGGCTTCACCTGCCATCACGTTAGGCATAATCTCATCAGTGGCCTACTTCATAGCTAAGAGTCATGCCCCCATGATCCAAGTACCTCCTAAATCACATGAGACTTTAGAGGGACATCTAGATATAAACTATAACACTACTGAATATGAACATCTTTTGCAGCATCATAAAGTTGAAAAATCTTAAGTCAAACCACTGCAAATTGAAAACTTTGTATTTATAAGCTTACTTGTGAGAAAATAATTACTTACTGACTTAGAAATTTGAAAGTCGGACAGTAATGCACACAAATTTTTCAATGCTATTAAGATACTTACAGACATCTAAATAACTAAATTTTACTATGTGCATATAGTTAATCTAGACCTCATTAGGAGGGACAGGGTGAACATTTTGGAAAGCTCTACTTGGAAAGCAGGGTGTGACAGAGCTACTGGGCAAGAGGGAGTGGCCTATCAATCACAGAAGGCCAGGGCACAGGCAGAGAAAGCTTCCAGACTCTGTACCTGGAATCAATCAGGAAGTGCTATCTTTAAGTCTTCTGGCACAAGATCAAACAGGTTTTTGACAGAACGGTGGTCTAGATCTGACGTCAGAATGGGGGCAGGATGTAAAAGAAGGCTTCCATTTGGCTCACAAGGCTCAATCCTCTTCACCAGCCTACTGTATGGATCTAGCACTTTTTTTTTCTTCTGTTAACTGGCCTGCATTTACTCTTCAGAGGGTCCTTTTCTTTTCTTACTTTTAATATCTTTAAAAAATGGAAACCCTCATTCCCTCATTTTCTGTTTAATTTTTTTGTTTAAGAAAACAAGAGCCTGGAAGTTACCCCCAGAAAGATCATAGCGCCCCAGAAACCCCACTAACACATGATGTTGTAGTTGAATATAGAAGTCTAAAATAGAATTAGGTCTATGGATTTGTTACTATGACAAATATTAATTTTAAAGCCACAGCAGTTTTCCAGACAGAAGCTACCCTTTTTGGGTATCAAAAAGTTTGCATTTAGTATCAGTGAGTGCTATTGTAGTCTAAAATTCTATTTTCTTTTCTTTCTGAGCATTTTAGGTATGTAATTATTAGAGACTGAAATATGCAAGACTCTAGAAAGGTAGAAATGCAAGACTTAAGGAGGTAGAGCTAATTGGAGAAACACCTAAAGATGCAGTCCTCTAGATTTCTAGCAGATGGATATATTTACTCTGTAGATTACATAAATAAAATTTCAAGATGGCAAAATTTTATGAAAAAAATGCTCTCTATAATCTGTAATGTCTCTTTTTTGTAGGAATAAACTATAGCGCAAGTAGTTGATAGTAATGCAAATGAAGTGTTTGTTTTAATTGATTGGAGGTATAGAAAAATAAAAAACAATATTTCATTTGATAAAACTCATTGGGGCTTCTTTAAAGTTTAAGCATATGTAGTGATTCACTTCTAATGAATAAGAACAAGTAAAATACTCAGAAACATATGGCAGAGTTTCTACACTGCATATACACATATTTATTTATGGCTTCATTTGTACCTAAAAAGAAACTATAATGATCTTGCAAAGCCCACAAGTCTTTTGCATACAAGTCAAAATATCTATTGCATATGGCTTAGGAATATGTATAAGGCTTCCATATGGAAAAAAAATTTTTGATACCCAAATGAGTGAAAGAGTTAAGCATCAGAGAACCTACTGAAAGGTTTGACAAATGTCTATACATGCAAAAGAGTCTCTTAAGTTATAGTTTTTATATCTACATATTTTATTTTGCATTATATACAAAGACCATAGCATTTCATTTATGAGTTACTGTATACACAGTGCGCATATACATATTTATGCACATTAGTTCTGATCTATCTCTATCTGCTGTCAGTTTGGGTATGCTCCTTGATGCTATGCTGTTGGAGTCTCTCACACTGAAACTAAAGAGTTTCAGTGCTCTTGAAGCAAATGCCAACCCACAAAATAATGATTATATGTTTGACTTATACAGTTTATTTCCCCCAAAGGGTTCATTTTAAATTAACTACACACTGATGTGAGTGATCATGCTAGAGGCAGGCAGTGCGAGGGTAAGCTAACTTTGTCTAATGTCACCCGTAACAAGAGGTGGGTAGGAAGGTGGGGACATGAAAATAGCGAAAGGAACAATATAAGAAGTCTCATCAGAAGAAGCCAACATTGCATGTAACTTAGGATTTGATGTAATTCTGAACTTGTGCTCTTTTCTATCACCCTTGTGATGGGATCTTAGTCCACATATTATATTTTGTCCCCTTCTGTCCACATGCTGCATGCAGAAGTCCCAAACCAAGGTCCACAGACTGGAATTGGCCCACAGCAATGTTTCACTTGGCTTTACTAATGTTTAAAATTTTTTTGAGCCAGCAGTTTGAAATTGGAAGCTTTCACATAAAAATCCAGATTTCTGGCATCTCTCAAAAAATTAGAAGATCTGGGAACATTGAAGTCCCATTACCACACTGCCGACTGGCTGCTGGGCAGCTGCCCCCCTTGTTACACAGGCAGGCCCTCTTTCTCCCCCTCCTGTTTTTCCTGTTTCACATCATCGATCACTACACTTGCTCTAATTCTTTTTTTAGTAGTAAGTTATATTTCTCTACCAACATCTTTGTCAAAACACACAGTGCAATTACATCATTAAATCAGACGAGCCTTGTGTTGTCTTCTTCTTTTCTCTCTCATACAATGAGAGAGGACTTTGCTGTTCTGTCTCCCACTAACATTAGTAGAACTTTAAGGACTGCTGAATAGTTTAAGTGCAGCAGTTTCTCAGATATATGACTGATGCTTTGCCACCCCCTGCCCTAGGAGACCAGGTGAGATCAGGGGTGGGGGGAATAAAAGAGGAAAGAATAGAGAAATGACAAGGTGCTGTTTTTTGGTTCTGAGTGTCCAACTCTTCCTTGTGCAGCTGGTTTTCTACTGCTGTGGCCTAGGCTCTCTGAATCACCTTTTTGCTTTATCAGCTGCGTGTGGCAGAGGAGATGCGGGAGGTAGATTTCAAGGCTGGAGTAGATGAAGACACCAGCTTCTTCTAGTCAGTTCCTCTGGGCTCCTGGTTGCTTGTTAGTCTTATCTGTACCAGCCCTGCAAAAATCTCTTGCCATGGCCACAGCAATTCTTTAATGATGGGGCAGCTCCTGCAGTTTACAATGTTGGATTATGTTTGTAAAGATAGCTTCATTGTGACCTTCTGTCCCTGCTTATTAAAAGACAAATTATAACAAATTTAGTTTCGCAGATTGTAATTGGCTTTGTGATGCTAGAACAATCATCCGATCAGACCAAATACGGGCTAGAAAGCCCTGCACCATCGATATAGGCAGGTTACCTTTATAGGTAGAAAAAAGGAAGTGCATGCAGGAAATGAAAGAGAGAGAGAGAGAGAGAGAGAGAGAGAGAGAGAGAGAGAGAGAGAGAGCGCTTGATTGGTTACAGCCGGCATCTGTCTGCCTTGAAGATAATTTACACAAATAGTTGCTTATGATTGATTCAGAATCAGCTACAGTTACAAGAGTAGATGATACTCTATGTACCTACTTAGGTTACAATTCACTCTGTGTTAAAAACCCTTTTAGCCTGGGATTTAGCTCAGTGACAAAGTGTTTGCCTCAGAGCATGAGGTCATGAGTTTGATCCCTGGTACAAAAAAAGAAAAAAGAAAAACCCTTTTACACTATGCTTGAAATATATGTGGATATAGCATTAGGATATAATTTATCTCTCCACCTCATTCCTTCTGAACAGTCCAACTTAGTAGAGTTGAAAATTTGGGAAAAATGGATATATTAATTCACCAAAACTGACCATCAAAAGGTAAAATATGTGGATGTTTTTAATTCTTATACAATTGATTAGTAATTTAATGTTTTCCTTCATTCAAAGACAATTCCAGACTCACATGGCTTCTTAATTAAGTTCTATCAAATATTTTTAAAAGGTTGAGTGGAAAGTATTCACAAATTCCTCCAAAAAATAGCAAAGGGCAAACAATCCATTTCATTTTTTCTATTTTCTTTTATTTTACAAAGAAAAACAGAAAAAAGGATAAAAATAATACTGAATTAAAAAAAAACAGTAAGAAATCAACGCTAGTTAATATATTGCATATTGTTATCTTAGAAGTTGTTCAGGTTACAATGAGGGAGGTAACAATCCATTTCTTTTCATGAAGTTGTCCAATTCTTTATCCTAAAACCAGACAAAGTATGAAAAATTTGAAAGGCAATCTTACATATTAATAATGATTCAAAACTGAGTGAAAAAATCACTAACCTAGTCTAGCAATGTTACATTATGACTAAATTTTTCACATTTTAGAAATGCAATTGATTTACATCTTGAAAGTGAGTCCGTATAATTTGTCATATTAAAAGCACAAATAACAGAAATATAAATATGTATAAATCATTTGAGAAAATTTGCAATTAAACATGGTGCTGTAGATAGAAGGAAGTTTTTTTTTTTTTTTTTTTTTTTTTTTACCATTTCACTTACAATAAAAATAATAGGAATTTTACTTTTGAGTTTAGGGTCAAAGGAAGCTTAGCCTTTTTATAAAAAAAAACAATTTTAGTGAAAATCCTAGTCAGTTCATGAAGGTGAAAAAAATAAAAGTTACAATGAGTAATGAGGAAGAAGAAAAATTATGCTTATTCATAGAGGGTATGAAGAAAAGTTGAAAAACCTGTTTTTGGAGTGGGTCTTTGAATTTGGGGGGCCTGATGTTTCTCAATTCTTTGTGTGTTCTGGATATAAGTCCTTTGTCTGTGGGACAGCTGGCTGAAATTTTTTCCCATTCTGTGGGTTTTCTTTTCACTTTGTTGGTGATTTCTTTTGAAGTGCAAAAGTTTTTAATAAGATGAGATCCCAGTTGTTGATTCTTTGAAGTACTTCCCGTGTGGTTTGCATTTTGTTCATGAACTCTTTGCCTACCCCTATGTCTCCAAGACTTTTACCTACCTTATCTTCCAGTAGATGTAGTGTTTCTGTTTTAATATTTACATCTTTGACCTATTTTGACTTTAGATAAATTATGAAAACTGATTTGTGAGCTTAGCAAAGTTGTATTTCAGCTCAATCTTTTATTTTATATAGCAGGAAAACATAGCAATGATAAAAAAATTCTTTACCTTAACACAGAAATATCAATATGTTAGAATAAATCTATCAAAAGAGATATAAAACATATACAATTAATTGGGGAAATTTTAAAAAGGATCAAAATAAATGAAAAGGTACTTTTTATTCAGTTTTTTAATTCTTTCAAAATCTATTTACATTTGGTGCCATCTCAGAGTTCCAGATTTTTTATGTGCTTACATCTATGTTTGTGTAACCTGATAGAATAATACTGAAATTTATGTGATAAAGCAAAAGACCAAAGGTAAAGAGAAGACTGAATAACTAGACAAGAAGCCTTACCAGATATCAGGTTTAGAGAGCAAAGTTTGAGTAATTTCAGATAGTGGATTCGGAAAAATAATGTTATTTTTTAAATTCAACTTGAGATATTTCATTACCTATTTTTGTTCTGTTAAAAGTATCTCCCAAATTTTCCAAATGCAAGTCATCTTGGTCTTCTATTATATTCCAATGTTGAATCCATCATACATGAGTATAAAAGACAGCCCTACTGTGAAATATTATTTCTTAGTTTTTACATTTCCTCATGAATATGGCAGTGAATTTCTCAATTTCTTTTGGTACCTTTTAAATGTTTAACCAATAATAGAGTGAAAACAAAACAAAACAAAGTACAAATTGGCAAATGTTTGCAAAATATATATAAAAACTGAGTTGAAAAGATATGATTCTGAAAACTATAACTTAGTGAATTCAATTATAAACTTGGAACCAAATACTCCAACAGGTTAATTAAAAAATATATTTGAGCACTAGAGAAAAGAAGTGTTAGCTATGGGTTATCATTAATTCACTTAAAATAAGTTTTTAAGGTTTCCCAAATTCCGTTGTCTAATGCAGCATCAAAGATGGTTAATCAGGAGAATATTAGATACAGCACACTGATATGCTGTGTTAAAAAGACAATAACACTTGTGGACAGAAAAGAGAAAGGGAATTCAGAATGCTACCCATTTAGGATGATTTACACTTAAAAAATCACTATTTTTGATGATCAGGAGGTTTGTGTTTATGTGTATTCAGGTGTTTGAGAATATACCTGTCTAAATTTGTTGGTGTACTGAGGAAACAAGATTAATGTGGGCTTTGGAGGTTTAGTGAACACATTGGACAACATAATGGGGATCCAGAATTAGACAGAAATTAAAGGCCAGATTTAACAACCCAGAATGTAGTAGGAATATATGTAAATTGCTGTACTGAATCTAAAAAACCTCAAATACAAAGAGAGCAGGATGTACCTTAACATAAGTTTAAGAAAAAGACATTTGGGTGGGAGTGTAAATTATGAGTTTGGGACAGGTCAACAATGTAATATATCAGCTTAAAACCTAGTTCAACCTTAGGCAACCAGTTTATCGAGGTTTGGCAAATGTGCCATTGATGTTGTGACAACACAATCTGGGAGCGTCATTGGTTATATGGTTATTTTTTTCTAGGCACAAGGAGTCAGAAGAGGAACAGCTTCCTGCAAGAAAGACAGCTGCCCTCAACACGAACAAGAGTTCCTTTGGTATTATTTTAAGACAGTTTAAAATGAGTGTCTCCAGTTCAGGTTAGCGTGACACAAGCTGTATTCCCACCTCAATTTGCTGCAATAGCAGCCTGAGTGAATTAAAACTTCAATTCCTTGCATTCTTTCTGTCTTGTTTTGGGTATTTTAATGTCTTTTGAGGTCATGTGCATCCAAATCGAGGTGCCTTCTCATCTCAATGATTTTGGTTCTAGTCATTCTTTAGTTAGTACTCTGGTTACAAAATTTTTGGTGTGCCTTTATATTATTTTGCTTATAAATCCTATTATTTTGGTGTTAAAGGCATGTTACTGTACTGAGATTAGGTGAGCTCTGTCTATCCGTACAACCTGTATTTGGCTTACATGCTTGAATTTTGGATTCATAAACAAAGTTTTAATGAGGCCACAACTTCTATAATTTTTTCAGACATGGAAAGAGACAGTTTGAGTCATGCTTTGACCTGTATTGTTATATTGTTATGTCCTCTTTTATCTCAATCTCTGCCTTATTCATTAAAAAATTATTTAGTTATTTTTTATGATTTTTTTTAATTAAGGGGAAAAAATTAAAAAAATTAGCAGGGTATATAATAGTAACTTTTTTGATTTCCTATTAACTTGTTTTGAAATCCTGTAATACTCCCACTATCTTGTTTTGACTGATTAGACTCTGTTCCATTCTGTATGATAGTATCAAGTTTGAGGGTATAGGCAACTACTTTGAAGGCAATAAGATTCACTAAGATGCCCATTCTGGTTTGACTATTGTCTCCTTTGGAAGTTCTGTAATGTTTACAATGCTCAAGTTTTATTGGTCTTGTTCTCTACTGTTTTGTTCAACTTTATAATATCTAATGAGATAGACAAGTCTTCTTAACGAAACAAGAGACATTGTTGATAACCATTGTTGATAACCTTGTACTCTGTTTTACATCATGTGCTATGTCTATCCTTGGTTTTGACTGACAGCTTTGTTTTGCCATATTTGACTTTATTCTCTCCCCCCCAAAAGTAATAAGAACTAAGGAGTAATAAAACCCAAAATGTGTAAATTTTGTTGTAAAAAAGAGAGGGAAAAAAAAAGAGTTCTAAATGATACAACAGCAAGAGTGTTTAGGGGTGTTAAATAGCTGACCATATTAATGTTTTTGGTTGGATCATTGAACGCAACTGTTTGCAGTCTCACTGTTTGAGTGTCCACTTTGTATGCTTTGATACTGTGATTTGAGCAACTATCTCTAAGATGATAATATGTAATCTATTAACCGGTGATTTCTTACTGTTTTTTTTTTGTAGTTCTGTATTACTTGTACCCTTACACTGCTTTGTTTTGTTTTGTTTTTTCTCTTTTTCCTTTTAAATAAAATTAAAAAAAAAAGAAAGAGACAGTTTGTCTTCGTTCAGAAAATTAACTTCCAAAAAATCTACTTTCCAAGTTATATAAAATTTGAGGTATTTTAAGAGTTAATTTGATTTACTTCTTTTATTGTTTTTTTCTTTTTCTTTTCAATACTTCTCATGTGGTCAATAGTCCTAGGGCAAAGAATTAGTCAACCCAAGTCTATCTAGGATGCTTGGCCTAAGATAACATCATTTATGGTTAAGGAAGATTATTGTTGTGTTAAGTAATTTTTGTGGTTGGCAGCATTAAAAGTTAGGATTTCTAGCAGTTTTTTTGGATATTATATCATAAATATGAGTGGATGAGTTGCAGGATAAACATTTTAAAAACTCCAGAATGCTTTTGTTCCAATAAAAAAATAGCCATCAAAGTTATGAAGAAGTGTGTCTCATGTGTTCTGACTTTCAGAATTTTTTTCTTAGTTTTGTTTTTTTCATCTTTTTCTCTGCAACTCTGCAGTTATAATTTTCACAGTGTTGTGGTAGCCTGCCAGAGTCAGTAAGTTTGTGTTTTGGGAGCATAATTAAGTTGAGATTTTTCTCCTCTGACATAAGTCGGAGTGTCAGAGCTACAAACCTATGGGTTACATCTCTGTAGCAGGGAAAAGTGATTCCATCTCAAAGCCACTTTGACATAATTTGAATTAAACAGAGTTTTTGCCTTTTTGGATAAATGGTTAATTTCTATTTTTCAGAAGGTTATTGTACCATTTATGTTTAACTGTGGGCTTTGCTTTTTTTTTCTCTTAGGCTTTGCTACCAACAACTGTTTCATATCTTTATATAGAAGATCCTCCCATCTAAGAAAGATGATGAATTTGGTCAAACTTGAAATTATTGGACAATATTTGCTTTAGAAAGCTTATGTGGGATGAAAATATATACAACTTGGACATAAAAGAAGTTTAACAGACTATTGACCATGAGAAAAATTTTCACAAAAATGTTCATCTATGCCATTTAAAATGAGCAAAAGACAATATTTGCTGAACACTTTTCATGAACTAGAAATTTCACAAGTAGTGATCACAGAGGTCTCAGAGGTAAGTTTTCTCATTGTTATGTTGAGGAAGTTAAGGATCTGGGAAGTATATAATTTATCAGAAGTTGCATATTGATCAAGTAGGAGACTTTAGGGCTTAACCCAGATCTTTCTAATATTAAAACTTTTGTAACAAACAGCCTGCCTTTCAATGATAAGCTTATTTTGCTTTGTAATTTTAAGGAATTAACATGGACACGGATGTCTTTTGTCTATCTCCTTTTTGGGGAGATGATAAAAGTGTTTTTGGTTGTATGAAGAATATTTACATTAGTTTAGGTGCAAATATGATGTTGTTATTGTTTTATTTGGATATTAAAGTTAAGAATCAGATGGATTTCAAGTTAAAGTTAAGAAAAATATTGCATGTATGGTGTCTTTTTAAAAATTTGGCAAAACCAGCACTGTTTCTAAGGTTAAGACCACATTTCCCCATGTCTGCTTTTTTGTACGGTGCTGGGTTAGAATTTACCACTGAATTGGAATTCCGATATATTTGGGAGGCCTTCATGAAGTAGAAGCCGTTAGCCTGGGAAGATCCTGATAGATTCAGTTGGTTTCTAGACGTCTCCGGAAGCTTCTACCTTGTGGTTCTGGCACTTTTTCAGACTTCCACACACCATGTTGTCTCTAGGTTGAGGCAAAGGACTTGGTTTTCAGACTTTTCCACAAGGTTCACTTCATTGGTTGTGTCGATTTCTTGGACTCCTGGTGATAAATGCCATTTCTCCTTTCTACTGAGATACTCAGCCAGTACCATTCATATCTTTACTGCTATGTTTTCTCATATTTCACACTGTGAATTTCTATATTCCATCTTTACTCAAAATGCTGCTGCTGTCAACTTTACTTTTCTGATCAAACTCAGACTGACACATTAAGTGTGACCTTGCATATGTTGAAATAGACTCTGTATTAGTTTACTATTTTGTTTTGGAGTAAAGATAAATACAACTGAGAAGTCAGAACAACCAAAAATTTAAAAGAATCTAAAGTTGGCAAAAGTTCTAATTGTAATTACTCTAAATTTGAAAGCTTATATTTTGTAGTGTGGATATCATATTGAATTTTATTTTATTCAGGAAATGTTCACTGAATATCCATTATATAAGGCTCTGAGATGCTTATGATGAGAATTATAAAGAGAGCTAATATTTATTGAGTTTACCATGAGTGAGGAGGTCAAATCTTTAATTCAGATCTAGAGAGAATAAATGATCTGGCAGAATTGAAATCAACTGAGATACCTAAGCCTTTCTCTGTGAGCCAGCATCTTTCATAGACTGCGGAGGGAGAGAACCACGACCCACAAGGAGGAGATTCTCCCTCTGCTGAAACTGTATCTTTTTTTATTGTATTTTCTTTTGGGTTGTGGTTTATTCTCTTTTGTTTTGTTTATGGTAACTCCGATGGCATGAGCAGCTATTTGAAAGATAGCAAGACATGTTAAGGGAGCCATTATATATTTACTACTAGCTTGTTTTGAGGTTCTTTATTGTATTCATTGTTTTGTTTTTATCGTTTCTATTCTATCCTGTTTTGCTTGACTTTTAGAATGTCTGAAGGTGGTATCGGGAGCTATTTGAAAGACAACAAAGGCATTGTGGTAACTATTGTTGATTTCATAAGGTTTGGAAGTCCTGAATTACTTATTCTGATTTATTTTGATTGATTTGATTGTTTTATTTTCCTTGGTTTCTTTTAACTAAAAAAAACAAACAAACAAAAAAAAAAAGAAATCAACTGATAGCAAATGTTTGGCAGGGTTGTGGGGGAAAAGGAACTCCACTGCTGGTGGGAGTGTAGACTGGTGTAACCACTGTGGAAATCAGTGTGGAGATTCCTCAAAAAACTAGGATCCGAAGTCCCATTCAATCCAACTATTCCTCTTCTGGGTATGTTCCCAGAAAAATTGAAAATGTCATGCCATAGTGACATATTTGCATCAATTTTATACCAGTACAATTTGTAATAGCTAAATCTTGGAAACAATCCAAATACCCAGTAACTGCAGAATGGATAAAAAAGATTCTGTATTTTTATACAACTCTAGCGTATTACTCAGCTATAAAAAAAGGATAATTTAGAGGCTTTTGTGGGTAAATAGAGGCAACTTGAGAGCATACTTACAAGGGAAATAAATCAAGCTCACATTTATAAATATCATATTATCTTCCTAGTATAAAAAGTAAAAAATAAAAGACTGAAAGAGTAATAAGACCCAAAATATACAATAGATATTGTAATGATGAAAGGGAAAGAAGGTGATAAAAAGGAAAGAACAACTGGGATAGGGGAAAGGAGAAAAGGAGAAGATGATATGTATGTTGGTAAACATATAAAGCTGTGTATGTATTTGTATGAAAGCTAGATCACTATACTATCTGTTAGTTCATCAAGAACAACAGTTTGTGCTGTCATTGTTTGATTATTTTTGTGCCTGGATCATGTAACCTGAATAACTACTTCTAAGATAACAATATGCAATATATTAACTGGTATTAATTTTCTATTTTTTTGAAACTCTGTATCAGTTTTGCTTTTTAAAATAAAAAACAACCTAGCATAAACCACAAAAATAATTGAAATACCTTGCTACTATTTTGATTTAAAATCTGTAATGTTCTATGTACCAGTCTGGACTACTTCCTGGTCTTGAAAAAGCTTTTAATTCAGTTCAAGCGAATTTGGAAAAGAAAGCATATTTTCTGTCCTCCTTGGTGAATTCAAATGGTTCTCTCCAAAAGTACTTAGAGTTAAATTCACTTTTTCTAATTTTTAGCAATTTTTATGCATTTAGACACTGTCATAGTTTCAAGCCATTACCTCACGCAGCTAGCCACATAGTTCACATTTGTGCATTTTTCTCTCTGTCCTGGTTTGTCAAAAATAAATTCCAGATCAAAAACATAATCTACTTACTGACTTTGGTGAAAAATAAAAGAGAAAAATAGAGGAAGGCAAGAGGCTTGGTTATTCTCCAAAAGAATATTTTGCTATAATATTTCAATAGAAAAACAAAGATATTTCTCTAAGAGGCATTAGACACGAAATGTGCCTTGAGAACACATGTAATTTTTCTACAGCACCCATTTACTTGCCTGTAATTTTTTGGCAAGTGTTTGATTTCCAACTGCATTAGCTTTTAGGTGAGTTTCTTAAGCTTTCAAGATGGACACTTATGCACTACAAAATGTTGATAAAAGAAGACAATGTTTCCAGCAAGCACATACCTCTTACATACTTAGGCATTCAAATAGGCAGGTGGATATTAGTTTTAATACTGGATATTTCACATTCTTGGCATAAGGAATTCTAGGTTGCGAAACGTGTTCTCAAGAAATCTACAATAATCCTGTTGTAAAGAACAACTAACATAGTGTATTAACCTAATATGCCGAACTACTTTGCTAAAACTGAGCACTTTAAGCTAAAAATATTAATTGCAAACAGATTCCATTTACTTGTTCCAATAAATCGGAACCCATAGCCAGAGTTTTGTTTTGACAGTACCAAGATTCTGAGAAAATTGGGGGGGGGGGCGTTAAAAGAATTATGTTCAAATACGTATGTTATATTTCTTCTAAACAGCAGGAACTTGGTCCTGGCAAATTTTACTTGACAGAGTGCCTGTTCAGAAATGATTCTTATGTTTTCCTGCTGAAAAAAATAACTCATGGATCGCTCACTTTTGTACACATTTCACCACCAAAAGATCCTTCTTTGTCTAAAACTAAACTTCACTCTGTTCTTCCAAAGTGAGCAACTAGGAAAAATAAGTTGCTGGACATAACAATGAACATAATCACTTTCTATCCTTTTTATTGGACTTTCAAATACTATTGGTCAACAATAATTTCAATTGGTGAACAAAAACTTAAAGGTAATCAATGTCTGGACCTGACATTTCTTTCTGATTTCTAAAATGAAATGACCCCACGTACAAGCTGCTTTGGCCTTCTTTGTATTTGTTAGTCATGGAGCCAAGAGTATTTCTAATGATCACTTGGGTTCACAAAATGTTTAATATCTGATTCTATTCGTATGCATTAGAACCATTACAAGAGACCTTTGAGATTTCAAAACTGTTTATGTTATGACAACAAAACCTAGTGTGTTAGTGAATGGTCAGAGATATCCACAGCAGCAGAGATTATTTTACTTATTTATTCATTTAGACATAAAGGAACAAGTAGATCACGGGTAAGAAGCTAAGAAGGGATATGCAGAGGCAATGCACTATGGACTGAGGAACTATTTTAGTTTAGGGGATTGAGGTGGGGGTGGGGCTCGTGACAATGTTACACTTGAAGTAGTTTCTGAGTTCCAAGAAGACATGGCCGTGATTAGTGGAATATGCCTTTCAGGTGCAGTGAATAGCTAACGTAAAGATCCTTAATTCAGGGCCAGATCTAATGCTTCAGAGGAAGAAAAGAGACATCTAGTCAGGGAATTTGTGAAGGTGGTTGTACACAGGTCAGGGTTTATGGAAGGGTAAACCATGGCCGGTGAATTGTATTTTCTTCTGCTTGTGGTAGAAGACACTGGAAGATGTTAAGCAAGCGATATGCTCTGGTGTATATTTTAGAAGGTTACTCTGGCTTCTGTAGCAAGTATGCATTTTAAAGACAGTAGCAGGGAAACCAAATGGAAGATAATCCAGATGGGGAGTAAGGGTGATTTGGATGAGGTGACACCGGAGGAATGGGGCAAAATTGTAGAATTTGAGGTGTTTATGAATGTTGAATTTCTTTTTGAAACTAGGAATGTATAACCATTGCCACAAGGGCATGACATATCTTAAAGAACTGATTTTGTCATTGATATCTTAGACTGTGGAAGTTCTGGTCATGATTGGCCAAATTATATTTGGTGCATAATTTGACCTTAGTGGTCCTTTGCATTCTCAAATATATTAGAGACCTGTCCCAACGTCGTGAAGAAAAAAGGAAAAGAAAGCATAATGCTATTTTAAGAATCGACTGATTACCGCATCCCTTGAAATGATTTTGGCTGTAAATACAGTAGTAGAAAATTACAACTCCAAAGGATTTAAACAATAGAGACACTTACTTTTTTCCATTTCTGCTACTCTCAAGGGTAAAGTATGTTCCAGGAAAAAGACAAATCAATTATATTGTCAGAAATTCAGCTCTTCCTGTCTCTGCTCTGACATTCTTTACCTTAAGACTAGTTGTCCTTACTGGGGCAAGATGACTTTCCACGACAACAGGCACTTCATACTACTTCCTGGTTTGTGATGGGAGGGACAAACAGGGAGAGAAAAGGAGAAAGAATAGGGAGAAAGATAGGGAGAGATGGAAAAAGAGAAAAAGGGAGAGAAACAGAGGGAGAGAGGGGGAGAAGGATAGAGGGGCAGAGAGACAGAAGGTCCTTTTTTGCCAAAATATTGGGCAAATTTAGGTTGTAGGCTCACCTTGGGACCATTATAAGCTTCGTGGGCAAAACACATGCCCAAGATTGGGTTAGATATAATAAAAATTTCTCCAGTGAAAAGGAAGGGATGACTGTCTAGACAAAACCAAACTTAGGAAAGGAGAAAGGAAGAAGTATTATCAAATAGGTAATCAACAGTATGTATAAGAATTACCGAATATTCATTTTTATGTAATAATGTAGTTATCAAACACTATTTGTATTATAAGATTTTAGGAGACCAAAAATGTGTGAATAATTTTTGAAATAATGATAAGCTTTGTTTTCATAAGAAAGCTGTAGAAAAAGAACCTTAAAAACATAGCTATTCAAATTAATTAAAATGCCTTAAATCCTAGGAACGTGACCATTTAACTCTCTACACCACGCTTAAGGAAACTTCATGAGTTGTATGTAATGTGGTATGCTGTGGACTGTGGGAATTTGAAGAAGTTATATTACTTGATTAACACACTTGGATATATGCTTTTGCTTCCCATCTCTCTATTACTTCTTTTCTTTAAATTCCTATTAGATGTGTTTCTTATTCATAAAATAATGACATCAATTACATGGCCATGTCATTATGTTTCCATGGAATGATGTTAACAGAGATCCTCTGAGGTGATTGATGTAAGACAGATTTCAAGGAAAATGTTGTAATGACAATGCTCTATGCAAGATATTATATAAACTTGACAATTATACAGTGTAGACAAAATTAAATTACAGTTGTAATAAGTATTTTAGCTTTGATTTGGCTTAGATTGTAATTTGCCATTAAAACCCCAAGGACAACCAATCATCTATTCAAGTGACAATGGTTGAAATCTATTGCTTATCTACCTCAATTGTATTTTTAAGCTAAGCTTGACAGTTTCTGCCTTGCCCAAAGTCCCCTATTTTTAATGAACTATATTTTGTTTATTTTGCTGAAAACCTTAATTCAACATAAAATACTTTTTGTAGTTTTTCTTCCAAAACACTTTCCTAGACTCCTGTTCAGAAGTGCTGTGATTTATTAAGCTGTCACATTCTTTTTTTATAATTTGCATGGAGCCTCAGGGAAAAGGAGTACCTCTAACTATGAAGTAGGTCCCTATTAAGTTTTAAAGGTACACATATTTGACAGTTGGCGAGGATTTTATTGTAGCAGATTTTATTGGCTGGCTCAATTTATACTTCTTTTAGAGCAGCAATGTAGCTCTAACTATTCTCCTGAGTAGAATTTAGTAAGTCTATAGAAATAATAATCACACAACTCCAAGTACGTCTAGTCTTTTCTTGACAGGATTATTGCCATTCTTGTCTCTGTTTCTGCTCCTATTGGATCACTTCTGACATAATATTCTTTTCTGACTTTCCTCTTATTTACTCCTCTGCATCTATCTTTTGTACCCTTTCTGCCTTTTTTTTGTTCCATCAACATTTGAATGAAATCATTCTCTCAGGTTCCTACTAGTCTTTCCTAGCCTCTTCCCCTGGTTCCTCTATCTTAGACGTGGTGGCTTATAAACAACATAACTGTTTCTTCCAGTTTTAGAGCCTGGAATGCACAAGATGAAGATACAAGTGTCATGAAGGCCCCCAGTCTGGCTCACCCCTACTGCCTTTTCACAGGTAAAAGGAACAATCTCCTTCAAGCCTCTTTGACAAGGGCACAAATCCCATTCATGAGGGTCAGCCCTCAAGATCTAAGACCTGCCAAAGACTTTATCTCCTAACATCCCAACATCCTTGATTAGATTTCAACATACAAATTTCAGAGGAAAAAAACATTCAGACCATACCAGTGCATCCCAGAAATATGATTAAAAAAATAACTTAGAAGATTTTATGTGGAAGAGGCTGGGAAAAAAATGCAAAAGAATCTTTTAAATTTTCTTCTTTAAAATTCTTGTCAATTTCTATAAATTCTTTTACGTTTGAAACTGTCTTAAATTTGAGATATTCTTAAGCATCCCTTAACTGAACAGGATCTTAGACAAATCTTGTGTGATAATCTAAAGAATTCCACTATGTTCAGAGTAGGAGATGTTCACTAAAAATGGAAGACTGATGGAGATAGACTGGATTCATGGAATATTATGAGAGGTCATGTGTTAGCTTTGCATCACTGTGACAAAACACCCGGGAAAGTCAAGAGAGGAAAGGTTGATTTTCGGTAACGATGTTAGAAGTTTCATTTCATAATCAACTGTATCCATTTCTCTTAGGCTTTAGTGAAGGAGAAGCAAGATGGCGGATGGTGGAAGAAAGCTGCTCCCCTAGTGACAGCCAGGATGCAGAAAGAGAGCAAGAGGAGCACAGATGATCAGCATAAGTCCCCAAGGTCACACCTGATAGTCCACCCCCTCTAACCAGGTTCTGTCTTCTATTTCCATTGCCTCTCAATAATGTCAGCAGATTATTATCACTTTGTGAATGAACCCACAGTTGAAGTTAAAACGATTCAATCACCTTCTAAAAACCCATTCTCTGAAATATGAGATTTTGCTGGGACAGTTTAGATTTAAACCATAACAGTGAAGTGTGGCATACAGAAAAAGGAGCCAGGGGGCTGGGTGGGGGCGGGTGTACCCTTGCATCTTTGATATTCCCAAAGTAGATTATCATTTGGCCTCAGAGTTCTTTTGGGGATTCCAGAGAGTGAGGAGGCAGAGGTGATAATACTGGAAGAGGAAGAGAAAGAAAAGGAGGAGAAGGGAAGGGACGGAGGATTGGGGAGAAGGAAGAGAGTCAGGGACATCTCTGCTGAGGACAGTCCCACTTCAGGGGTGGACACCTCTCGTTCCATTCTTATAACTCACCAGGCGGCCTTCAGATCTGTGGTTTGGCTTCTGTGGCCAAGACTCCAGGGCCCAGACTACTGACCTTAACTTGGAGACACTCTGGGCTCAGATGCCAACCCCTTAATCACATTAGTGAGAGTATGGAACAATGCAGAGTTTGTACCTTTCTGAGGCACCCGTAATTCCATTTCCAGTATTTTCTATTGTTTAGTCAGCAAAAACACAGGAGGACATTATCAATCCTCTATGAAGTAATTATTGAAATGGACAATTAATACACGCAAGTATTTCTAGAATTTAACCTTCATGACAGGATGTAAGATTCTTTGAGTTGTTAAATTGTTGGAAAGTAACACTAGCTAAATGCTGTCTTTTGTGATTTCCTCAGTTTTTAGCTCATCTAATCCAGAATAATGAAGAAACATAAACAAGGGAAAGGAGCCATGGTTTTCTGCAGTTGGCACTTGAGATGGGCTGGATGTTTACTGAAGGAATTTCTACTAATTCCTGGGTGTACATTTCCCAGATTTATGTGCAATGGAGGTGACTTCATGTACTACTCTTCACCTCAGTAGGCACCAGAGGTGAGAGATATGTACAGCTTCAAGTCATGGAGCACGGGGTCTTTTGAAATGCCTTTCTTTGTGCTCTCGCCGTATCCCTGGTTTACAGAGGAGAAAGAAACTTTGGAACATGGTCCTACCACAACATGGCCAGAGAGTGCACCCTTTAGTGACTATGTGGAAGCAAGATTGACCTCATTTCATTTTGAGGAGAGCTAGTAACTGAGTCCTGGTGGGCTGCTGTAACAAATCACCATAAACTGGTGATTTATTAACAACAGACATTTCTCACATAGTGTTGGAGGCTGGGAAGTCCACGATCAAGGGATCAGCACCTAATTTATTGTCTGGTGAGGGCCCACTTTCTCATTTACAGATGGCCATCTCTTTGCTCTGCCTCACATAAGTGAAGGGGTGAGGGTGCCTCACTGGTCTCTTTTGTAAGAACTCCTAACACCATTTATGAGCCCCCAGCCCCTGGGACCTAATTACTGCCTGAAGTCTTTGCCATCTAACATCATCAGTGGAGTGTGAAGAGTTGGGGTTACCAAAGATTCAGATCATGGTGTCTGGCAAGTGCATGACAAATAGGTGCTGGCATTATCAGGGCTGTAAAGCAGTAGAAACAAATGGAGACTGGAGAGCAGGGGTGTCTGTCTATAGGACCAGCAGTCCCCAGCCATTTGGACACTGCTATCGATGTAATCACCTCCCACGGACTTAGCTTCTTGTCACTGTGAGGGTTACAATTGCAACATATGAAACTGGGGAGGGGGGCGCATATGTATTCAGTTTATTGCAGAAGGCAATAAATTCTTTTTTTTTTTTTTTTTTTTTGTCTTTTTCATTTTTATCGGTACCAGGGATCGAACTCACGACTGCCTGCTTGCAAGGCAGGTGCTTATGCCGCTGAGCTAAATCCCCAGCCCCCAATAAATTCTTAATGTGCTTATCCACTTAGATTTGAAGATGATTTCACATTTAGTGGATTCCAACATAGCTCTTGATGTAGGTCTATTTACTAATATGTCAGAAGGCTTTATTCTTCCAATGTATATATCTTTTATGTCCCATCCTGAGGGCTTCTCTGGAGTTCAGCACTATCTTCATCTTTGGTTAAGCAGCAGACACACTGACATCTATTTGCAGTAGACTGTCTTACAGTCCTATGGGAAAAAAAATTTATCTTCAAGAATGAGGTATGGAAGACAGTTGGTCTGATTAGAAAGAGGTGATATCATGAAGAAAGTGTTTGCTGTGAATATGGTTCATAGCTTTCTTTAGATTCACCCTGGCTGGATTCCAGCTGCCTGGATCTGAGGTGGGGCGGGGGGGGGGGGTGAAGGGAGGGAGAGAGGGAGAAAAGACCAAGAGACAACATGAGCTCGCCAGAGATTGAGCGACCTGTGATGTGTATCTCTTGGCTTCTTTGTGTACATCAGCCTCTCTTTTTCTAAGTGAAGAGAAGGCCTCCCTTCCTGCTTCCCAGGGTCTGTAGGATGTTCAGATGCGACTGGGTTCAGATGAATCCCTGCCCTGCTCTACAGTGTTTACAGCGATAGGGAGGGAGCTTTCCAATCCACAAGGCAGGAGGGGGGGGAGGAATCCCATGACTCCATCCGTTGTCCATCACCGGCCCTTCTGAGGTGCTCAGAGCTTAGGACCGTGTGGAAGTTGTGGAAGGAAGACTCAGTTGTGGAAGGAAGACTTCTAAGTAAGTGGTCAGGCCTCACGTCTTTCCATCTGCTGTCAGAGATCCTCCCACCCTAGGCGTGGTTGGAGGGCCAGAACCCACATTCCTTACAGCTACCTTCTTTCAACCCCTAAAAAGCTCCCCTCTGGATTGCATTACTACTGCCCTTCACCTCCAAGCACCACCTCCCTCTCCTCTTTCTGACTTATTCTGTCTTTACGGATTTGAAATGCAAAAGACTCACGTTTCTTCTTGGGAGTGTGGTGAAGGAGAATATGGACTTTTTAGAACACAAATGCTGGCATTGTGTATCAGAGGCAAAAGTGTGCAAAGTGTGTTATGGTGTTTTTTTAATCTTTCGATCCCTATAGGAATTTTTAAAAAAAGCAATAGCTGATGAAACATATTAAGTTTTGATTAACAGTACATTCCATTGCAACCTTTTACTGAAATATTTTATATTTGGAAGTGGGATATCTTATTCCTCCCCATATTCTGTCCTGAAATTATCAAAGGAATAGGAATCTATTTTTCCTTCCTTGTCTCAGAACATCAGATATAATGGCCACTGTGATATTTAATAAGCTTTGATGTATGATTTATTTCACTCAGCATTATGGATGCAGAGGGCACCCATTTACCTGTAAATGACTCAATTTCATCCTTTTTTATAGCTGAGACGTATTTCATTATGTATAGATGGTACATTTTCTTTACGTGTTGTGAACATGGATTTGTGCATATCACTGTAACAGGATGTCTTTATGTCTTTTAGAAGATACAAGAAGAAGAATGGCTGGGTCAAATGGAGTTTCTATTTTTAGTGTCTTGAGGAATATCCACACTGATTTCCATAGCGGTTGTACCAGTTTGCATTTCCTCCAACAATGTAGACAGGTTCCTTTTCCTTTATAATCTCATTAGTAATTTCTTTGAGATCTTGATCATACCTGTCCTTTCTGAGGCACTTCCTTTTGAGCCATGTCTCTGTCCAAGGACCTTGGCTCTCCATGTGTCTCTGTCTCTTTCTGGGGTACTAGGTGTCAAAAGAGGTTGGTGGGAAAGTGTTCACTGCTTATTCCTGCCTCTCTTTACTTTCTAGTTCCCTTTTCATGTTCTATAAAATTACAAGCACACGTTACTACCTCCCTCTGCACTCCTTGGTTTGTGACCATCTCTCTGTCTGTTCATTCTTTTAAAACAGTTATTTGCCATGTACCACAGACTGAGATTCCTTTGAACTTTGTTGTCTCCTCTAAACAGTGAATTTCCCCCAAGGTCTCTGTTTGCTAATAGGATTTTGTGTCCAGAGACACAGCTCAGCCTTGCTTCCCCCTGCTACATTCCTTCTCAGAACCCTGCTGGTTTCCTCCTATTTGTCTTGGTTGAGTCTGGCCTTGTTCCTAGCATACCTCTGTGGTGGATTTTTGGCCTGGTGCTGGGCAAGACAACACGCTTGTAGTAAGTATGATTCTGAGCCCAAAAAGTAATGGGTAAACTGGCTTAATCATGATTCATCATATGAATCACAGCATACAGAACATGATTAGAACAACTCTTTTCTCCATTCTCCTAACAAGAGTGTTGAAAATAAGATGTTTAAACATTATGTCTACAGTCATATAAATCACTCTCAGATAACCTAATGTAATTCATTATTATTTATAAGACTTTGATTATAATGATTTCATCTTCCTTATGTCCTATTTTCTCCTCAAGACTTCTTTGACTTTTCTAGACTTTACTTCTCTGCTCGGTCATTTTCCATCTTTAGTATACATTTTGACATTTGATGGGTTACTGGTTTCTATTACTGTCTGGTTTCATGTAGACTTTGTTTCCTGACCTGAAAAAGTATTAATTGCTTCAGGGCAGAGTCAATGCTCGCTACCAGAATGGGCGTGTTGAATACATTCTTCTCTACTTTCTTGACACTAGTTTGGTTCTGGCATAAGCCTTGGCTATTTGGCAATATGTCATTAAGAGCATTCAGCAAACACACAAATATTTAGTTGTTTCAGTTTGCTGTTGACAAAACAAGGGATTCATCCAAGCAATCAAGAAGTACTGTCTTTTTTTTATTTAAGGAGAAAAAGGAAAAAAAAAACAGAAAAAGGGTACAAGTAATATAAAATTTAAAAAATAAACAGTAAGAAATCACTAGTTAATAGATTACATAGTCTCATCTTAGAAATAGTTGTTCAAGTTACAAAATTGAAGCATATAAAGTGGACTTTCAAACAGTGAGAGTGCAAACAGTTTTGTTCAATGATCCAAAAAACACTCAGTAATATGGTTATCTATTTATACACTGAAACATATATGCAGTTATAACCTTTAGAGCACTTTCTTTTCCTCTCTTTTGTACAATGACAATTACACATTTTGGGTTTTATTACTCCCACAGTTCTTATTACTTTTTTTGAAGAGAGTAAAACCAAATGCGACATATCAGAACAGAGTCAGTCAAATCAAAAGGATGGACATAATAGATAATGTAAAAACAAAATATAAGGTGATCAGCAATGGTTACCATACTGCCTCTTGCTATTTTAAGAAGAATTGGCAGTTATAATAAAATTGAACTAAACAGTAAAGAATAAAACCAAAGCATTGGAGACATTATAGGATTTTAAGAGAAAATAATAGTCAACCGGAATGGGCATCATAATGATTCTTATTGCCTTCACAGTTATGCCTATACTTTCGAACTTGGTAGTATCAAGCAAAGCAGAATAGAGGAAAATCAGTCAAAACAAGATGGTGAGGGCACTACAGGATTTCAAATCAAGTTAATAGGAAATCAAAGTAGGTTACTATAATGTATCCTGCTATTTTTTATTTTTCCCTTAATTAAAAAAATAAAAAGAAAAAAGTAAATAATTAAAAAAAAGGGGGATTGAGATAAAAGAGGGCATAACAACAGAACAGCGCAGGTCAAATCATAACCATTTAAGCAAAATAGTGTTTCACCACAAGATATCCTGACATAAAAATAGTTACCATAGTGTCTCTTTCCTTGAAATCTTTGAGTATAACTTCTTATGCTATAGCACCAAACTTATCAAGACACTATAAAACCATTCAAGAGAATGACCTTATGGTATTTAGAACTAATTGACAGAGAATGAACAATGGTTTCTATATAAACTCCTTGTCTATAAAAGTTTTTGCTTATATTATCATATATTATAAAATCCAATAAGATAACAACCTTTTAAGACCAATGGAGACAGAAGAATACACGTTTGATGGGACTTCAAAACAAGATGATACTAAATCAGCACTAGCTATTATGATGTCTTGTTTTCTCCAAAATTGCTGTTCCTACCTTCTGATCTTCTCTGCCTCGTTTCTGTTGAGCTCTTTTTCTGTCGTTTGTTGTCAGTTTGTCTTCTTCATTTCGTTTTCTGCTCCATTTATTGTGGCCTCTCTGCCACTATTTCTGGAATCTTGGTATTTTCCTTTTTTAGACTATCCTGCAATATTCTCTGTAGAGTTGAATTAGTGGTTGCAAATTCTCCTGCTTCCTCTTTATCCTGGAAGAACCTTGTTTTTCCATCAGTTTCTAGGGACAGTTGTGCAGGATATATCAATCTTGGCTGGAGGTTATTATCTTTCAAAGCTTGAATTATTTCCCCCATGCTCTTCATGATTTGATGGTTTGTGCCAAGAAATCTGCTGTAATTCTGATGGGTGTTCCCTTGTAAGTGATCTGTTTCTTGTCTCTGATGGCTTTTAATATTCTGTTCTTATATTGGATTTCTGGAATTTTGATTATTATATGCCTGGGTGCAGCTCTGTTTGGGTTGTAGGTGGCTCGAGTCCTATATGCCTCATATATCTGAGTATCTTTACCATTTGCCAAATTAGTGAAATTCTCTTGGATTATTTCTGTGAATAGCTTTTGTAGTTCATTTGTTTGTGTCCCCACTTCTTCTCATATGTTCTTAATTCTTAAGTTATAGATCCTCTTATCATCTTCTAGTTTTTATATTGTTGCTGTTTGTTTTTTTGTTATTTTTAAGAAGTTTTTCATTTCATGCTTCCATATTACAAATCTGCCCTCCAGTTCAGATAATCTGTCCTTAGTTTCTTTCAAGCTGTTATGCCAGTTTTCGATAGAGTTTTTAGTTTCCTGGTAATCTCTTTGAACCTGCTTTATGTATTCTATATTTTCTCTATTTTCTCCATCAAACAATTCTCCCCTTTTTTTCTGTTCTTCCATTCCACCATCTGTTTTTTCTTGGGCGGTGCTTAGCATTTCTCTAACTATTCTGCTTGTTTTGCTTCAGGTCATTGATAACTTCATTCCTGAACTCATCTATGAGGCTCTGGAGATAGCGCTTTATGTCTATTGGTGCTGTGTCTGCAATAGCATGTTTCTCAGGATTGGGGGCCGAGGACACTTTCTTGTTGTTCCCTCTTCCCATATTCTTTGTTCCTTATATTTAAGTGTGTATAGGAGGCCCAGCTTCCTTCCCTGTCAGCCACAGTCTGTTTGAATTGTGCTGGCTGGGTGTTCCCACCCACTGCAGCGGCCCCAGGGAGACACAGACCTGGGTAGCCTATGCTGGGCCTGCCCCTCCAGGTCAACCTACCACAGGCTTCACTGCTAGGGTGCCCCTCCAGGTGCTGGGACCTGGGTTGAGCTAGCCTACTGGGTCTCAGCCAACAGCATCTCACAGGCTAGGCACTCCCCACCAATCCTGCTTGAGAGGGGGATATGTGACTTAAGTCACTGCAGCTTCTCATTCTGGGAAGTCTGTCTGGTCCAAGTATGTCCTCTGCTGAAGCCTCCTTCTCTATAGAAGGGTCCCGATTCACTCACTCAGCATGGGTGGATGCAGGGCACCCAGCCAGTCCTGGTCTGAACTCCTTTCCATGCTTCCCACTCTCCGAGCTTTCGCACCTCTCTCCCCGCTGCACCAACAGGGACGCAACAGCAGCTGCAGGTAATTCAAATCAGTTTCAGTGGCGTGGGTCTGGCTTCCGTGCTGAGACCTTATCTGTTCCTGCTGTATCACCAGGATTGCATTTCCAGATGGTTTCTCTTAATTTAGTTCGTTCCTGGGTCAGCAAAGAATATTCCACCTTGCCTGGGACTTCCTGCCTGGCACCATTCCTAGATTTCAAGTGCAGTTTCTCAGAGAGCCTCCGAGGCTGCTGCTATCTATCCGTCATGTTCTTCTGGACTCCGTACTGTCTTTTTTTTAAACCATGAAGTTTTCTCAGATTTATGTCCTTTTCTCCATTGCTAGCCCCTCTTCAGTTGGGTTCCTGATATCTTTTGAGGTTATTACAGTATCTTCTACTGGTTTTTCTCTTTGGTGTTATTTCCATGTGTGTAGTTTCTAGGTAGAACCTGTAGTTTTCCCCATTAAATCTGTTTCTCTTCATTTCCGTTCCTTTGCTTTTAGACTGGCCTTGAGACTTGCTCTATCAAATGAAATGTGATAAAGACATTGTCCACTGATGTCTTATATTTTCACAATTCTGAACTCATGTTTTAAGAGCTTATCTATCTTGGCTTTTTGGGAGAATTCTGTAATCAGTTTTAAAGTATATTCCTACCCACCCAGAAAAGCCAACTGTCTCTGTCTCTGTCTCTGTCTCTGTTTCTCTCTCTCTTTCCTCTCTTTCTCTGAGACAGGGTCTTGCTATGTAGTTCAGGTTGGACTCGTTATGTAACCAAGGCTGGCCTTGAACTCCTACCTCAGCCTCTTGAGTGTTGGGATTTACAGGGGTGTGCCACCATGCCTGGCAGGAACCCACAATTTTAGTCACTTTCCTTCTTGGTGAGACAATAGATACCTAATTTAAAGGGGGTGAGATTTATTTTGGCTCAAGTTTACACTTCCTGAATGGCTGGCTCCAAGGCATAATGGCCCAATAGTTGGGAGCAGTAGAGGAAAAACTGCTCACATTATGGTGGCCAGGAAGCAGGGCTGGGAAGGGTGCTACCCCCTTCCAGGCATGCCACCATGGCTCTACTTTTCAGACCAGACCCCATCTCCTATCAGCAAGTCCATTGTAGCACCCCCATAATGCAATCACTTACCCAAAGCCACTCCAATAAACACATAAGGCTTTGGGGAAGCTTTCTTGATCTGTCTCATAATACTCATTCTGCATGGAAGCTTTTTAGCTCTTAGTATTTATGCGCTCTCAATGCAAGATTTGACTGGAAGTCTTCTGTTCATCACAGGAAGAAAAGTGAGGATGAGAAGTGAGCATGTGTTCTTTAGGTCTCTTGAGAGAAACAGGAATTTAAGTTTTTTGGTTTGCTTTTGTTCAGTGCTATGGCAATTGTCCTCTGCTAGCTTAATGAGAAAACAGGCATGTATCAAAATGATGTGTTGCAAAAATGAATTGCAAAAATGATAATGACAATAATAGGAATGAAGGCAGAGAAAGAAAGAATCCAAAGAAAACAAGAGAAATGAAAACCTTTCAACAATCACCACCCTAATCACTAGATTAAAAAAAGGATAAGATAAACCCACAACACACGTATCTACCTTCCTCACAAAATTGTGGTGAGGCTGAGTCAGTCAGTATACAGAAAGAACTATGAATAATCTGCTTGGAAATTCAGTCTGAAACAAAGAAAGGAAATGACTTAGTAGGAGATTTGCACAGGAACTACTGAGTATACTTCTAGAACAGCTATTCAAGCTGAAAAATCTGGGCATGCTACTTGGCTTCACTTCAAAACATTATTAGATAATCATTATGCCATATTTTTAAAGCTTAGAGTTTCCAGTTTTTCCATGTAGTGTTTGTGGAAATACAATTTAAACTATTTTTAAGTCATTTACAACTGTACTGTTTGAACCCAGGGCCTTCTCCATGATACACAGTGCTCTACCACTGAGCTGTACCCCCAGGGCTGAGTGGCACAATGTTAATAATACTGGGATTACAAGTGAAACTAAATGAGGGACTTGGATAAAAGTGACAGAGCCATACTCTCTGGTGTGCTTGCAAGCAGGACAGTGCTTATTTGGATAAAGTAGAGACAACTAAATAAAGTGATGAAGCAAAAATGATGATGGGCAGCAAGATGAATATAGCATTACTTAAGTGAAATCATTCTATGATTGCAATACAGAGCTAGCTTAGGAGGAAAAACAAGTATGCTTTTAAAGCTATTTTAACGAAGTGTGATTGAAAGGTATAGTGAATATTTAAATTTAAAATATTTATAGTGCAGTAAAAGGTGCATGGCTGTTACTATGAATGTCCTAATATCTGAAAATGCCCTTTCCTTTGACCACACTTGTACTATTATTCCTACCCCTCTGCAGAGCAGTTCTGGAAGTCTTCTTTCATGAGTGTTTTCAGTGACATTATTTTGGCTGCCTGATGTCCTGAGATGTTTACCTTTCATGATCATTTTGACCTTGGGGAAGAGATAGAAGTCACACAGTACCAGATCCAGTGAATAAGGTAGATGAGGAGACAATGTAATGTTTTTACAAACGCACATTTCCACTGGTGGCATTCAACAATGGCATTCACTATACTTTTTATTACATCTGTTAAAGACACTTATAAAAGGGATTTTCCAAATGGATTCAGAAAATGGCAAGAATGATGGGATAAATATGTCTGAACTGAGAGGGAGAACAGTGGTGGATATTAATGGCAATGTCTTTCACTGTAATAACGTTTTGAAAATGTAAACATTTTCTGTCTATTTCAACCAGCCCTGGTCAATCTCTCTGAATGTGGATAGGTCACCCCTAACAAATTACAGGATTGTGATGAAAGGGTGAAAGTTGCAGAGGAGCTGACTAACCATTTTCAATCAGGGCCAGGCAGGGAGCATGATTTCGCGAAACAGAGGCAAAAGTAAGGGCATGATTCTGAAACAGGAGAGCCGAGCCTGATGGTATTGCCCAGAGAGTGTTAGCAGGTTTGATTCTGTTCACAAAGAGTCCATTTTTAGTTGAGACAATGAAAGAATTCTAATTCTGCAAAAGAGAGAAAAATATAATTCATGCCACATCCAAAGAGATATGGTGTGGGCGATGAGCTGGGAACTGTCTCCTTGTGGCCTGGAGCTGAAGCACTGAGGAAGCAGAAGTCCTTTTTGGAAATAGCAGTAAAATCCTAAACAGTAAACAACTACTAAAGGAATATTTGAGAGATGGGAACTGCTCTTAGAGAAACAGTTCAGGTGCATGAAAAGGTAGTTACACAAAGAGGATAGTCAAGATAAAATAGTGGCTACGATGAAGGAGCTGGAACCAAAGCAGAGCCTGCAGGAGTGTGGATCAGAGACTTCCTCGGTTGCATTATTACTATCAGTCCTGGTGCTGCAGTAATTCAGTACGGTGGTGCACATGGAGCCATTCAATATGGTTATGTGATAAAATTAAATTAAAATCAGATAAAATTATGAATTTCCATTTTCAGTCACAGCCACTGCGTTTCAAGTGCTCCCTGGCTATGTGTGCCGGGTAGATAACCAGGTCTGTTACTCATTTCCAGAGTAGTGCTGTAAGAGCTTGCAATTCACTTCTAAGTCTGCAGCTTAGAAATGCTACAGAGTAACAATATTCTTGGAATAACTATGACTATTAAATAAATGGACTTTTTAAAAGTATATAAAGAGTGTAGAATCATGTGTGGCA
Source organism: Cavia porcellus (assembly GCF_034190915.1). Classification (NCBI taxonomy): domain Eukaryota; kingdom Metazoa; phylum Chordata; class Mammalia; order Rodentia; family Caviidae; genus Cavia; species Cavia porcellus. Next base: position 10,051,750 of record NW_026947490.1, read on the forward strand.
CACAGTCGTATAATGTGTATAATCTTTACATGAATGGATGCTACCTGCCTATTTTCTACTCTTTTGTATACACTTACTCTCTTATTAATTTTTGGTAGAAATGGTGACTAATAATTATACACTTAATCCTCTGAATTAAGTCCTTTACCTGCATTATTTACTGAAGTACCATTGAAATTCCACAGGAAAGAATTGATTCTTATTATTTAACGGATAAGAACATGTAATTTAAAAGTCACTCAAAAAGATAACTTTTTTTCTAACTTTGCTGACTTTTAAGTGCTATCATGATTTTGTAACCTGGCAACTTTTTAACTGTAGTGTGAAGACTCCAAATTTTACGCTATGTTGTTCTGTCCGCTAAGCTATATATTTATGCATGTTTCTCTTGGCTTTAACTCTGAATTAAATAAGTGATCTGGGAATATTTTGTGTTATAAGAATAGCTAACCATCACACAGTACTTAATATATGACAGACACTGATCTAAGAACTAAGCATGTATTATATGAATTAATTTAATGTTTACAATAAGCCTATGAAGTAGGTACTGGTATTAATTCATTTTCAACATGAGTAAACTCAGGCTTACAGAGCTTCTGTAAATTTCCTAAGTTTACACAATTAGTAAGTCACACAACCAGTTCCTTGGACTCAAAGGCTATTTCTAATATCTCTCTATATGCCTTTCAGTATAGAGTAAAATATTACAGCTACCTGGTCAAGGGACAGATTGTTTAACCTTTTGCAGAATAGATACTGGTTACTGGTGCACTGTAGGAACAAAACCAAGGAACTTCATTTAGTAGCTATGGAACAACATAAAACAAAGTTATTTCAGTTTTGCATGCTATATGTGCCTATCCTGACTTGCCCTTTCCTTGGGGAAAATGAGGAGAAAAGTACATACATGGAAAGGAACTAGTCAGTGCCACACTGAGTTTGGCAAGATCTGTGGGTGACAGCCTGACAGTGGAGGTGGAGGGGCACTTCCCCACTACCCAATGCATGTGTTTGATAGCCCCAGACACCGGCATCCCCTCTGCACACTTCCCGTCTCACCCTACGCAGCTGGATCCTTGTCAGAAAAGGAAAAGTGATGTTTTTGGAAAGTAAGATCTAAACACACTCAACTCCCAGCTTGGCATTTTAAAATAAAGTTCAATGAAATAAAGCCTCCTGAGTCAGAGGATGTGACCTCCTCAATTTGCATGATTCAGAATTTGGTGACGTCACAGGCACTCAGTCACTGGGGAGGGGTTCCTGCGCATGGAAATGCAGAACAATGCCACGGGCACTGGAGCTGGCACCAAATGAATTATCTCAGATAACTCAAACCTGTTCCCTTGGCCCCAGCACAGGAAGCTGGTGGCTATCAGAACTCCACAGTAGGTGATTCCTGTTACAGCCCCAAATGTTTTCCTGGAGCGAGAGGCTGACAATAGCCAGTTTTCTGAAAGGAACTGAAATTGTTGAACTTCTGAACCTACTATCCAGTGCTGAGAACTCACATCTCTGTCATTGGAATGACTTAGAGAATATTATGTGAAAAGAAGATTTTATTGCCTTTTTACAGATAGAGAAGAAAGAAGCTTTAGATCATCAATGAACCTTAAAGTTCAATGTGGATGGTTCATTTGGAGCCCTGGAAGATGGTTTACCTTTTCCATCATATTGTCAAGGGGTGGGGCTTCTGGCCTTTAAGAATTAGAGCTGTGTTGTGATAATTACACAGAACAGAGATCACAAACCCTTACCACATATTATATGCTACGGTAGGGTTTGAAAGCTGGACTCTGCCAGTAGGATCCACTGCAAGCAGCATCTCTACCTCTAAGTAAAAAACCACTCAAACTCTTGTGATGTGATCTTTCTAAAACACAGGCCCATGTGGCAGAGCTGCCATGCCAGACTTGGATAAAGACAGCTCGGTGAGTTAGTAGCTATCCCACTTGGATTTTTTTTTATCCCCTGTGTCGTGACTTGTAGGTAAATAGCTCAAGAGAATAACTCTGTGTACTTTCAGAGAGTAATGTTGTACACATAAAAACAAATTCAAAAATCGCAGCTATGTATTTTAAAGAGCAAGTAATGTGCTTTAAAGACGAAGTGTTTGTTGAGTATCCTGACTTGCGAGAGGATTGCCCAGCTCCAGGCCCACTTGTTCCGCTTGGTTAGGCACAGGGCTGCCGGCATTCCTAACCTAATGAGATCCAGCCTCACCCTCCTGGCATGCAGATTCAGACCTGCTCCTGTGCGGCCACCTGGAGCAAGGACTCCTTTCACAGCAGCGCCAGTCTCTGTGATCTTGTGCAGCGTATGAGCACACTGTAAAAGGATTTAGCTGCTATTGGATTTTATTATGTACGATAGTATAAGCAAAAACCTTGTAAAGACAAGGAGATTATACAGAAACCATTGTTCATTTTCTGTTAGTCGATTCTAAATACTCTGTAATGCTGTCATTCTCTTGAATGGTTTTACATTGTTTTGATATACTTAACGCTACAGTATACGAAGTTGTACTCAAGGATTTCAAGGAAAGAGACAATATGGTAACTACTTTTGGGTCCGAATTATCTGGTGGTGAAACACTATTCTGCTTAAATGGTTATGTTTTGATCTGCGCTGTTTCGCTGTTATGCCCTCTTTTATCTCAATCTCCACTCCATTATTTACTTTTTTATCTTTATCCTTTTAATTAAAGGAAAAAAAATAGCAGGATATATTATAGTAACCCACTTTGACTTTTCATTACCTTGATTTAAAGCCCTGTATTACTCTCACCATCTGGTTTTTAACTGATGTTGCCCTATTCTGTTTTGCTGGATAGTATCAGGTTCGAAAGTTTAGGCATCAGCTGAGAAGATAATGAGATTCATTATGACACCCATTCTTGTTGACTTTTATCTACTTTTGAAGACCTACAATGTCTCCAATGTTTTGGTTTTGTCGGTTTTATTCTTTACTGTTTTGTTCAATTGTATTATAACTAACGATATAGGCAATTCTATTAGAGATAGCGGGAGGCATTATGGTAACCATTGTTGATCACTTTGTATTATGTTTTTACATTATCTATTATGTCCACCCTTTTGACTTGACCGATTCTGTTCTGTTATGTCACATTTGGTTTTACTCTCTTCCAAAAAAGTAATAAGAACCGTGGGAGCAATGAAACCCAAAATGTGTAATAGTCATGGTACAAAAGAGAGGAAAAGAAAGTGCTCCAAACTATATAACTGCATGTATATTTAAGTGTATAAGATAGAAAATGATATCACAGAGTTTTATTGGATCAATGAACAGAACTGTTTGCAGTATTATTGATGGAATGTCCACTTTACAAGCTTTAATTTTGTGACTTGAACAATTATTTCTAAGATGACAATATGTAATCCATTAACTAGTGATTTCCTACTGTTCATTTTTTTTCTGTAAATCTGTATAACTTGTACCCTTTCCCTGCTTTTTTTTTCTTTTCTCCTTAAATAAAATTAATAATAATAATAAAAAAAGGATTTAGCTGCTATAGTTTACAACCACATCACGAATTTCCAAAAAGTAGATCAAATCAAGTGACAATCACCATAGGAACCATAAGAAAGGGAGGAAACGGGACTCTGAAGAAACTTTGTTTTCTAATACATTGACTATTGACACGAGTTACCTACAGCTAGAGTAAATCTGTTGGAACTGATTCTACTCTCCTTCCTACCCCACTGTCAAGTTCTCCTGCTTTCTTTCCTATTGTGGTTCATCAAGGAGACCTTTGTAGCCAGAAATGACTTATTTTGGCTTTTTGTTAGCTACTGTGATTGGCTAAACTCAAAACTCTGCAGCAGGTAGTGGAGGAGAGGATGAGAGGAAAGTATCCTGAGGTTTCCATAAATACAACTTCCCTGTCAACCAAAGCTACAAGAACACATTGTTCAATTTCCATTTCATTATGGGGACAGCAAAAAGAGAATTTGTAATGCTGACATCAACAGAAAATAAAAACTTGCTCAGTTTTGTTATTGCTTCCTAAAACTCTTTCTCCTAAAATAAACTTCAGAAAAATAGCATTGTTATTCTGTTTAAAAGAAGAAAAGCTATTCGATTAAAAAAAAGCCCAAAACATTAGAATGAAAGAAATTCCTTGTTCCATTACAATTTTCTTGCTGCAATGAAAAAGAATGTGACATTATAAAATTTTTGCTCAGAACCTCTTTACTTAGGCTTTACTCAGAGCAAGGAGCTTGTTAGAAATTTGGTCATTATGTACCACAAACATGTACTAAAAAAAAGAAGAAAAAAAATTTATATCCTTGGGCTTTCTTCTGGATATGCTGAAATAGAATCTGCATATCAACAAGATTCTCAGGGGATCTGTAAGTACACTGAAGTTTCAGAGGCTTGGTTTAAGTGTATCGATAATCTTCCTTTTTACCTATGTGTAAAGCTGTTAAGAAATAGCATAGAGGGGTATTAATGAATGCTATTAACCCACCTTCTGCTAACAAATTTTTCATTTACTTCATTGAAAGGGACACACTAATCCTGGCTGGCAGCTTATTTTACACAGTCCACTTGATGAGTCCACTATGTTTGCTCCTACACCGTAGAATGGTGTAAATAGTGTAAGTAGGCACAATCTGGGCGCAAAGAGAGCAGTACTCTTTGTTCTGCGTTGTATGTGAGAGAGGAACTTTCAGGGACTGAAATAGCAGTATAAAAATCTAAAATGTTGTGCTGCAGTTTCTGTATAAATATTTTAAAATTTGTGTTCAATTTCAAAGACACTAAAACTAGAGATTGTATATCTTCCCTTGTAGATGTGAATTATGGAACAAAGGACGGCTTTTGTGTTTAATCAGTACACTATGTAACAAAAGAAAACTCATATTCTACATCAGAAGTGTGTCACATGGATTTATTTGTGTGGTTTAGTTTCATAGAAAGATATACATATGCCATTTTTTTGTGATTCCTAGATTTACTGGAATTTTTGTTGCACAAATTAAATACTAGTTGCAATTTTGTCAGGGTTTTTACTACATGTATTTCTGGATATCAAACCAGACTACTGAATTTTGAAGGGCCTTGGAATATGTATTTTTAAAGAAAAATTTGCAGTCAGCCAGCCTTGGAAACTATTGAGCTAGAAAGTTCTAGTTTGAACAACCAGCATTACACTATACGAGTAGGAAAAATTCAACAGGTTTGGATATTTTAAAAAATATTAATAACGTATTTGCTAAAGAATTTTCAGAAATTTATAATGAAAAGAAACCTCAGATTTTCCATAGACTATCTTTTGGATATTTCTACATTTCCTGGGATGATGTTTTTGAAGTTTTCCTAAGGTCAGACAAGGTGACTCTTTTATTTATTTTATTTTATTTTAAAGTGAAAAAAATGGAAAATTAAGACGCAAATAATTAAAAAACAAAAAGTAAAGCAAAATTATGATGACAACAGCAACCAAAAAAATAGCAGTATAGGACTTCAAAACAAGATGATAGGAACTTAACAATGATTGTTAAATTGCATATTGTTTTCTCAAAGTAATTGCTCAGGATAACAGCTACAGGCCTGCAAGATTAATTAAACAATAAAATTTCCCTTTGGGCAATTTCTTTGCCTTTTATTATATTTATTATAACTTTTAGATCATATTTACTCTTTCAGTTTTTCATTATGAGTGAGAAAATAGAGTGTTTATGCATGTAAGTTTGATTTATTTTACTTATGAGTATGATTTTAATTGCATCTATTTACCTATCAGAGCCTTGAGTTTATCATTCTTTATAGCTGAGTAATAACCCATGATGTAAAAAACTCCACATCTTTTCCAAGATTTAGCTATCAAAAATTGTGTTGCTCAGCTCAGTGTGTCCTGGGTATCCTGAGCAGGCCTGCAGTGGCCTCCCCGCTCACAGCAGTGCTTGGTGGACTCAGAAGTTCTGAGCAGGCAAGTGGGTGTTATCAGTTCCAGAGGATGGGCGGCCTGGTGTAAGTGCCCTGCACACGTTTCTCCAAGTCCAGCTAATTTGGGACCCTTGTTCAGCCCAGAAAGGGAACTTTGTGGTTTCCCAGTGCACTGCACTTTGTGGTTTCCCAGTGCAGAGGGTCCTGGGTGGGCCTAGGGTGGTCTCCCCACTACTGGCTGTGCTTGGAGGACTCTGGAGTTCTGGGTGAGCAGGTGCCATCAGTTCTGGGGGTGGGGCTTATGCTGTCCTGCCCCACTGCCAGTGACCCTCTCTCAATCCAGGGAGCTGAGTGGCCAGAATCCCAGGAGGTTAGGGCATAGAAGAGGATCTCCAACAACCCTGGGGAGGCCTTTGAGGCACTTGAAACACTCAAAACATAGAAATATAGGAAAATGACAAAATGAAAGACCAAATTACAATCTCAAACTTCCAGTGCATCCAAAGAAACCTTAGGAGTGATGTACATAGAAGAAAATATATGCCATACACCTCAAATATTGGACATAATAGCAACTGAAATAAAGAAGGAACTCCAGGAAGCTTTAAAGGAATTCAAACTAGAAATAATCTCCCAGGTAAAAGGAGAAATGATAAAAGAAATGAAGGAGATGCTGAGCATATCTAAAGAAGACACAACTAAAAAATTGGAGGAACTAAACAAAAAGATAGAATCCCTAGATGAGCAATATAAGAAACAAACAACACATAAAGCAGATGCAAAGAGATATACAGGAAATCAAAAATTCCATTGAAAGTTGTAAAAACCACCTCAGTGAAAGTGAAGATAAAATTTCAGACCTCAAAGACAAGATTGCATCCAGTGAACAAGAAAGGAAAGATCTTTTAAAAATAACAAGGAATGAGGGAATAGCAATTCAACAACTGCAAGATGACACAAAGAAAAACAACATAAGATTGATAGGGATTATTGAAAAAGAAGGGAACAACATAAAGGATGTCAGGATATTTAGAGAAGTAATAGCTGAAAATTTCCCAAACATGAGATCAGAAACCTACATCAGGATCAGTGAAGCATATAGAACTCCTAATAGTCATAACCAAAATAAAACTATACCCAGACATATAATAATCACCATCCCAGAAATCCAACATAAGATAGAATATTAAAAGCTGTCACAGAGAAAAGACAGATCACTTATAAAGGAAAGCCTATCAGAATCACTTCAGACTTCTCAGCATAAACAATAAAGTCAAGAAGAGCATGGAGTGAAGTATTCCAGATCCTAAAGGAAAATGATTTCCAACCTAGACTGATGTACCCTGAAAAACAGTCCTTCAAAAATGATGGAGAAATAAGATACTTCCATGACAAAGAACAGCTGAAGAATTTCATGATCACTGGCCAACCCTGCAAAGAATATTGAAAGACAGTTTAGAGACACTTAGGAAAAAACCACCAAGCAAAGCAGACAATTAAACAGAATAGAAATATAAAGATGCAACAGCCGCAAGATAACATGTCAACAATAAACCAACATATAACAGTTATAACTATTATTGTAAATGGTGTCAATGCACAATAAAAAGAAACAGGCTGGCAGAATGGATCAATAAACAAAATCCATCCATATGCTGTCCACAAGAAACGCATCTAACCCAAAAGGATACTCACAGACTGAAAGTCAAAGGATGGAAAACAATACTTCACGCAACAGGGAACCCATAAAAAAGCGGGAGTAGCCATTCTGTTGGCAGACAATGTGAATTTTAAACCAATAATGATCAGAATAGATAAAGAAGGCCACTACATACTTGTTAGGGGAAAACCTCCAGAGGAAGAGATGACTATCTTAAATATATATGCACCAAATTCCAGAGCACCAAGTTGTATAAAACAAGTATTCACAGAAAAGAAAATCCAAAATATCAGTAACAGAATTATAACAGGAGATCTTAACACACATTGACACCAGGGGACAGATCAACCAGACAGAAAATCAGCAAAGAAATAATAGAACTGAATCACACCTGTGAACAAATGGACTTGATAGACATATACAGAGTATTCTATCCAATAACATCAGAATACACATTCTTCTCAACAGTACATGGGTCATTCTCTAAAACAGAGCATATATTAGCTCACAGAACATATTTAAATAAATGCAAAAGAGCTGACATTATCCCTTGCATGTTATTGGATGGTAGTGCTATGAAATTAGAAGTTAATGATAAAAGATACCGCAAAAATTCCACAAACAGATGAAAACTGAATAACAATCTTGAGTAGTCAGTGGCTCACAGGGGAAATTAAAGAAGAAATTAAACAATAACTAAAGCAAATGAAAATTCAAATACAACTTACAGAATCTGTGGGATGCAATGAAAGCTCTCCTCAGAGGAAATTTTATTTCACTGAGTTCCCACATCAGGAAAACAGAATGAATACAAATAAATAACCTGATGTTACACCTCAGACATCTAGAAAAAGAAGAGCAAGTCAAGCCCAAAGCCAAAAGAAGAGAAGAAATTATAAAAACCAGAGCAGAAATCAATGCAATAGAGACTAAAAAAACAATCCAAAGAATCAATGAATCAAAGAGTTTGTTCTTTGAAAGAATAAATAAAATTGATAAGCCCTAGCCAACCTTATTAAAGAAGGGAAGAAAAAGCTCAAATTCATGCAATGAGGCGAAATCACTACAGACTCTATAGAAATACAGAAGATTATCAACACCTATTTTGAAAACCTTTACTCTCAAAGGTTTGATAACACAGAAGAAATAGACAAATTCATAGAAACATATGAAGTACTAAAGCTAGGTCAAAAAGATGTAAAACAGCTGAATAACCCAATTACTATTAAAGAAATTGAAAATGTAATTAAGTGCTTACCTACAAAGAAGAGCCCAGGTCCAGATGGGTTCACTGCAGAATTCTACAAGAAATATAAAGAATGCCGACACTCCTCAAACTCTTTAATGAAATTGAAAGGTAAGCAATCTTTCCTAAGACATTCCTGGAAGCAAATATTACTCTAGTACCAAAACCTGAGAAAGACCCAACTAAAAAATAGAGCTGCAGACCAGTCTCTCTAATGAACACAGATGCAAAAATCCTCAGTAAAATATTGGCAAATAGGATGAAGCAAATCATCAAGAAGATTAAACACCTTGACCAAGGGAGATTCATCCCAGGCATGCAGGGATGGTTCAACATACATAAATCAATAAATTTAATCCACCACATCAATTAAGCCATATGTAAGAATCACATGATCATTTCTATAGATGCAGAAAAAGCCTTTCATAAGGTCCAACATTCATTTATGATAAGAACTTTACAGAAAATTGGAATAGATGGTCTTTATCTCAATATAATAAAGGCCATCTATGACAAACCAACAGCCAGTATCATACTAAATGGCCATAATTTGAAGGCTTTTACTTTAAAATCAGACACAAGACAATGATGTCCTTTATCACCACTCCTATTTAATATAGTACTGGAAATACTAGCCAGAGCAATTAGACAAGAGAGGGAATAAAAGGGGTAAAGATAGGAAAAGAAGAAGTTAAATTATTATTGTTTGCAGATGACATGATACTGTACATAGAAGACCCCCTAAACTCCATTGAAAGATTCTTAGATATAATAAATTAATTCAGTAATTTAGCTGGATATAAAATCAATACTTAAAAGTCAATAGCATTCCTATACACTAACAACAAAATCACTGAGAGAGAAATAAGAGAAGCCACACCCTTCATACTAGCAACCAAAAAAGAAATATTTAGGAATTACTCTCACTAAAGAAGTGAAAGACCTATACAGGGAAAATTATAATACACTGAAAAAAGAAATTGAAGGTGATCTAAGAAAATGGAAAGATATCCCTTGCTCATGGATAGGAAGAACAAACATTGTGAAGATGGCCATTCTCCCAAAACTCTTATACAGATTCAATGCAATCCCGATAAATGTACCATCAACATACCTCATAGATTTCGAGAAAACAATCCTAAAATTCATGTGGAGCAAGAACATACCTAGAATACAAAGACAGTTCTAAGCAGCAAAGCAGGAGGCATCACAGTCCCTGACTTGAAGTTATACTACAAAGCAACAGTAGTAAACATGGTACTGGAATCAAAACAGAGCTGGAGATCAATGGAATAGGTTAGAAGATACAACCACAACTACAAACACACTCAGCCACCTTATCTTTGATAAAGGAGCCAAGCAGGTTCACTGGTTGAAGGACAGTCTCTTTAATAAATGGTGTTGGAAAAACTGGCTCTCCATATGCCGAAAACTAAAGCTAGACCCATGCCTATCACCATGTACTAAATTAAAATCTAAATGGATCAAAGATCTGAATATTAAAACAGAAACACTAATTCTATTGGAAGACAAGTTGGGTAAAAACTTTGAGACACAGGGGTAGGTAGAAAATTCATGAACAGGACTCAAACCGCATGGGAAATACTTTCTAGAATCAATAACTGGGATCACCTCTTATTAAAAAGTTTCTGTGTGTCAAAAGAAATCTCCAGAATAGTGAAAAGAAAACCTACAAATTGGGAAAAATCTTAGTTAACTGTCTTTCAGACAAAGGACTTCTGTCTAAAACATATAAAGAATTAAAAAAATGAGACCCCCAAAATTCAAAGATCCAATCCAAAAATGGGCATCTGAGATGAATACACAATTCTCAGATGAAGAAATACAAATGGAAAATAAATACATGAAAAAATGTTCATCATCATTACTCATTAGAGAAATGCAAATTAAAACAACACTGAGATTCCATCTCACTCCTGATAGAATGGCCATAATCAAGAAAACCACCAACAATAAATGCTGGAGAGGCTGTGGGGAAAAAGGAACTCTCCTGCACTGTTGGTGGGAGTGTAGACTGGTGCAACCATTGTGGAGGTCAGTCTGGACATTTCTCAGAAAGCTGGGATTGGAAGTCCCATTTGTTCCAGTTATTCCACTTTTAGGCATATTCCCAGAGGAACTGAAAACATCATACCACAGTGATATGTGTGCACCCATGTTTATAGCAGCACTATTTCTAATAGCCAGATTTTGGAAACAACCTAAGTGTCCATCAACTGAGGAATCGATAAAAATGTTGTGGTATTTTTATACAGTGAAATACTACTCAGCTATAAAGAAAGATCACATTGAGATATTTATAAATAAATGAGTGCAGTTTGAGACCATACTCATAAATGAAATAAATCACACTCACATGCATAATTACTGAATAGTTTCCCTAGTGTAAGAAATAATTAGAATACATAAAAGTATGTGATAATCATGATTCCCCATTATATTGCTTTGAAGCCTTATAGTGTTTTTACTCATTAATTGGAATGGTTTTATTCTGGATTGTTTGATTTTACTGTCTGTGATAGTATGAACAACTATTTTGAAGAAAATAAGACATCATAATAGCTAGTGCTGATTTAGTATCAGCTTGTTTTGAAGTCCCATCAAGCTGTTGTCCTTCTGTCTCCATTGCTTTTATTATGTTGTATCTTATTGGATTTTATTATATGTGATAGTTTAAACAAAATTTTTTATAGGCAAAGAGATAGTATAGAATCCATTGTTCGTTTTCTGTTAGCTGGTTCTAAATACCTTGTAATACTTTCATCCTCTTGAATGGTTTCACACTGTCTTGATATGTTTGATGCTATAGTATATGAAGTTATACTCAAATATTTCAAGGAAAGAGACACTATGGTAACTACTATTAAGTCGGATTATCTTGTGGTGAAACATTATGTTGCTTAAATTGTTCTGCTCTGACCTATATTGTTATGTTGTTATGTCCTCTTTTATCTCAATCTCTCCCCTTTTAAAAAATTTATTTATTTTTTATCATTATTTTTTTAATTAAGGGAAAAAATTTAAAAAAACTAGCAGGATATATTATAGTAACTTTTTGATTTCCGATTAATTTGATTTGAAGCCTTGTATTACTCTCACCATCTTGTTTTGACTGATTTTACTCTATTCTGTTCTGTTTGATATTATCAATTTTGAGGGTATAGGCAACTACTTTGAAGGCAGTGAGATTCACTATGATGCCCATTCTGGTTTGACTATTATCTTCTTTTGAAGGTCAGTAATGTTTCCAGTGTTTAGGTTTTGTTGGTTTTGTTCTGTACTGTTTTGTTCAATTTTATTATACCTGATGATATAGGCAATTCTTTTTAAGATAGCAAGAGGCATTATGGTAACCATTATTGATTACTTTGTATTCTGTTTTTACATCATGTACTATGTCCATCCTTTGTTTTGACTGACTGTTTTGTTTTGTCACATTTGGTTTTATTCTTTTCCAACAAAAAAGTAATAAGAACTGTGGGAGTAATAAAACCCAAAATGTGTAAATGTTATTGTAAAAAAGAGAGGAAAAGAAAGTGCTCTAAAGGATATAACTGCATGTATATTTAAGTGTGTAAGATATAAAACCATATTACTAAGTTGTTGTTGGATCATTGAACAGAACTGTTTGCAATCTCACTGTTTGAATGTCCACTTTGCATGCTTTAATTTTGTAATTTGGACAACTATTTCTAAGATGACAATATGTAATCTATTAACTAGTGATTTCTGTCTAAATATTTATTTATTTTTAAAATATTTTATTTTAGCCAGGTGTAGTGGTATACTCCTGCAATCTCAGCCTTGGGAGGCTGAGGCAGGAGGATTGTGGCAAGTTTGAGACCAGCCTGGGCTACAAAGTGAACCCAAGGCCAGCTTATCCTGCATAGCGAGACCCTGTTTCAAAAAGACAAAAAAAAATTTTTTTTAAAGAGAATAAAACCAAGCAAAATAAAAGAGAATAAAATCAATTAAAAAAACTGGTTTAAATGATATAGGACTTCAAAAAAACAGGAAGTCAGCAATATGGTTACCAGAATGCCTCTTGTCTTCAAAATAGCTGCCAATAACTTCAGACATAGTAAAAATCAAACAAAACAGAACCGAATATAAACAATAAAAACAAATCAATGAATGAAATAAAGGACTTCAAAACAAGATAATCATAAATACAAAATTGCTGCCATAATACACAAAATGCCAATAATAATACAAAATATACACATACAACAATACAAAATAATGCAAATGCCCATGCCATTAGATTCATGAAACCACCCCAAACAAAATAGGATAAAATCCAACCCAACAAAACAATTAAAATGATTCAGGACTTCGAAACAAGATAATGTGGAATTAACAATGGCTACCAACTTCAGAAGGAGATTCCCCCCATAGATACTACACTGTGTATTGTTATCCTCTGATCTGCAAAGTCAGTGAAACACTAAGCACTATAAGCATTAAGTTGTGTTTCACTTCAATATTTATCATTGGAGATTGTGTTTCTCTGGATCAGCCGGTGTTTATGGCAGAGGAGAGGGTTTGGCTCTTCTTGTTTCCCAGCCCAGGTGCCAGAAAGGGTTGGCATCTGACTCTTCCCCAGTTGCCTGCACATGGCGCTGAATCACAGGGAGGGTTTGCTTCTTGGTGACCTCTTGTTTGCCTCCCCCACAGTCCCCAAAGGGCACTGACTGATGGCAAAAGGCTGGCATCTGGCTGTCCCTGCAGCAGCCCACACATTCTGTCTTAATAATTAGATCTTTGACCCATTTTGACTTTAGTGCATGGTGACAGACATGGGTCTAGTTTAATCCTTTGGAATTTAGAAAACCAGCTTGGCTTTCTACAAGTTGATTCGTTTAAAATAGTCTATCTGTGAACCAGGAAGAGGGAGAGCTTACATGGTGATCCAGCTTCTCCCTATGAGTTTCAGAGTATTTAAACCTCTCTCTGTACCTCCACCCTATTGACCTTGATCAGAAGGCTGCACATATTTACTTGGGAAAGACTCTAGAGATTTCCTTTTCTTTGATTGATATAAATGAACATAGGAAACCAAGGAAAGGGGATTTCGAAGAAACGAATCTATACTGTCACTCAACTGGCTCTGGTGATTTATTTGCTCTCTCTGTGTCATCTGGACTCTTGAAGGAACCTAGATGCTGGTAGGTTATGGATCTGTAGAAAGCTAAATAATCTTCAAATGACAGGAAGACAGGAAAATGAGATTATTGTCACCCTTCTAAATAGGAGATGACAGCTGCCCTTACTTTTGGGTTGAGTTGAGTCTTTTCTAAGGTTTCAAGAATGTAGATTTTAAAAGACTGTTTTCAGTGAGCAGTTTTCTCTTGGGCTTGTCAGTCAGCTTCTAGTTCACCTTCACAGCTGTTCTGTGTGGTTCTAATATTTGGTTGTCATTTCCATGTGCCATGTCCACTTGCTCCCATCCTTACCCTGGGGTACTTGCTTCAGAAGTACGCATTATTGCTGTTTTGGATGAGAAATACCATGCTTTATTCTGATGTTCAGGGACAAGTTTGAATATTATTTGTATGTAGGAGGGATTGCTTGACCATAATGGGCCAGGGCATACTATTTCTAAATCAAGACAATGTCACCCGTGGCCCAGAAACTGACTGTTGGATTACAATTTATCACCTGCTTCTTCTCTAATTACCAGGGAGACAATGGAGAGACAGTCCAATCCAAGCACACCAAGTGTGTCAAATATCTTTGAGAAGAGATCTCCTAAAACTGAGGTAAGCTCCACACATTAATGTCTCTCACATTATGCCCATGTTTTGAAGACTTGCCTGATCTTGAAAGTCATTGCATAGGGAGTGGTGACGGGACTGTATTAATTAAGCATAGATCCCAGCTTTTACCATGGATTTCCATTCCCAAGGCCTTTGAAGCTGGGACAAATGATGCTTATGAGTAGGCAAATGGTGACCCCCACTTTAACCACTGTGCTAGACTTATTTCCTTTTGATGCCCTGCAAAAGATTGTTTAATAAAAGATGACCACCAACCTAATGCTTGAGTACAAAGGTGAGGCATGTTGAATATTTCTCTGATGCTCACTTGTTCTAAGAAGCAAGGACATTATGAAAACTTTTTCAGAATTCATGGTTTGATTTGAACTCATGGGGATGACACAGAAACCAAAAGTTCTCTTGTTTATAATAACATAGTAACACAAGCAATTCTTAACCCACAGTAGTTTAGAAGATAATACCATATTCAACCTTTTGAAATAAAAACACAAAATTTAGGATAATTTTCCAAATAAATACCATTAAGTTAGCATGACATATAAAAAGAAAGTTTCTTAGTTTTAATTTTATTAGTGCATGTTTGTAATACATAATGATTATGTTGATTATGTACTACATGGTGCTAAGTGTATATTATATATCTTAATTCTCTTTTCATCCCCTTCTCTTCCCTTCTGCCTTCCACCTTTAGTCCCTCTTCTTTTTGCAAAAGAACTGTTTCCCTGTTTTCTTTTTTATTTTGCTCTTTAGTTTATTTAAATTTTGGGTTTCTCATATAATAGTAAACCTGAAATACTTAGGCTGTGTATCTGATTTATTTTACCTCAAGGTGTATCTGTGTTCCTACCCAATGACTCAAGTTTATCTCTCTTCTGGCATAGTAATATTCCAGTTTGTATAAATACATGTTTTCTTTGTCTGTGCATCTGTGGGTGGACATATAGGCTACTTTCAAGATCCTCATGCTTTCTATATAAATGAGCTATCTGTAGATATATATGTGTATATATACACATAATGTATATATATACATATATATATGTATATATGCAAAGATAACACTATAAAAGCTTTAAGGACCATGCTTCACTTGTTAATTTGAGCTTTAGAAACTTTTAAAGAGGAAGAAAGCTTATAAATAATTGATTTTAACTACATAATCTTAGCCATCAAGGCACAGAAACTAGAGAGGCTAGTGTTAGATATTATTATTGTAGTATGTGTAAAGATTGTTGAGATGTTTTCTTCATCACATATTTTCATAGTTTAAAATCAACTTTCGTAAAGTGTAATTCACATGTGAGAAAATGTTCAGTCTCTAATTCAATGAGCATTGACAAATGTATGTCCTTGTGTAACCACTTCATCAAAACATGTAGCAGTTCTATCATGCCTGAAACTTTCTGCAATCACCTGCATACGGACACCCAGCCAAGTCTCACTGATTTCTACTGTAGATTAATTTTGCCTGTTCTAGAATTGTAAAAGATATCGTACCCTCTGCATTCTTTTGAACTTGACATTTTTGTTTAACACACTGTCAGTGTTTCATGATGTTTCACATTTCAGTAGTTTGTTTTTTTTTTTCTGACTAGCATTATACTGATTGTACCCCATCTGGCTTTTAGTTTTTTTGTAATTCTTAGCTCCTGTGAATAAAACTGCTATTGACATTCATGTGCGAATGTTTCTGTGTGCATATATTTTCATATCTCTTAATTAAATACCATCAGGATAGGTAGTTCGTGTGATAAGTATTGAAGTGGATTTAAAGTGGTGTTTCATTTTGACATCAATTTGCATTCGTCTGATATCTAGTGATCTTGAATACTTTTCTTGTACTTTTTGTTCATTTGTATGTCTGCTTTTCTTTATTCAAACATTTTGCGTGTTTATTAAACTGTTGGTTTCAATGTTATTGAGCCGCGAAGCTTCTTTACATATTACCATGCATCCCCCTTTAAAACTGTTGCTGGTATTTGCTTTCAGTCTGTGACTTGCCTTTTCATTTTAATAATGAATAGTGCTGTTTTTGCTTATCTTAAAAATAACTTTTAAAGTCCTGACTTTTAAAGATACGTTTAAAAAGATATATTAACCCTGGTAGTTTCATTTCTGACTTTCTTCATTTCTCTGTGTAAATCCATATTTCCATCTGCTAACATTCCCTATCTACCTTAATTGAGCTATCTTATATATATAAATGGAAATACTCCATTTTACCTTATGTTTTCTCACAAAAATAATAAAAGATGGCACTGAAGTATATTCTACATGTTGTGGCTTTTCAAAGAATATTCCAAAATTATCTTTTCCTCCAAAATTATGTTTTAATACCTGGCTAATTTTAATATATGTTTTACAAGTATATGTTTAAAGCTATTCTTACTTGGAGTAGTTAGATTCTTGGATAATACTTCTGAAGAAAAAGACCTCTTTCTTTTGAAACAGACAGCTCTGCATAAACTTCCGTTTGTTTGCTAATATGATCTCCTTTTATCATTTTTTGTTGATGTGCAACCAGAGTTTACTACTGATGCCACTGTTCCTTGGTTGATTTCAGTTAGTTGGGTGAATGGCCTAGCAAGCGGATTTGTGAAGGATGCGAGACTTGTTTAAGGAGAAAACAAAACAAAACAAAACAGGAAATACAAGTACAGTACAGAGGATTGGTTGCAGGATCCCTGTAAACTAATATAGTATTTGTATGCAACCAATCGGCATGCTCCTATAGACTTTATATCTTCTAAAGATTATTTATATCTATTTAAATGTAAATACAATGTAAATGTTATGGGAATATGTAGCACATACTCTATTGCTCTATTGTTAGAGCAATAACAAAAACAATACTCATAGGAACTTGACATCAGTCAGATCACTGAATCGGAAGGGGGAAGGCAGCAGGCCCATGACTGTGAGTAGTGTCACTACCTGGTACCCACAGCTGCCATTTCCTTCTCACTAGATTATTATCCTCTTTTTTTTTTTTTAAATTTTATTTAAGGAAAAAAAAAGCAGAGAAAGGGTACAAGTTATACAGATTTACAGAAAAAAATAAACAGTAGGAAATCACTAGTTAATGGATTACATATTGTTATCCTAGAAATAATTGTTCAAGTCACAAAATTAAAGCTTGTAAAGTGGACATTCCAACAGTGAGACTGCAAACAGTTCCGTTCAATGATCCAATAAAACTCAGTGATATCATTTTCTATCTTATACACTTAAATGTACATGCAGTTATATCATTTAGAGCACTTTCTTTTCCTCTCTTTTGTACAATGACAATTACACATTTTGGGTTTTGTTGCTCCCCCAGTTCTTATTACTTTTTTGGAAGGGAGTAGAACCAAATGTGACCTAACAGAACAGAGTCAATCAAATCAAAAGGGTGGACATAATAGATAATGTAAAAGCATAATAATACAAGGTGATCAATAATGGGTACCATAATGCCTCCCGCTATCTCTAATAGAATTGCCTATATCATCAGTCACAATAAAATTGAACAAAATAGTAAAGAACAAAACTGATAAAACCAAAACATTGGAGACATTATAGGTCTTCAAAAGTAGGTAAAAGTCAATGAGAATGGGTGCCATAATGAATCTCACTATCTTCACAGCTGTTGCCTAAACTTTTGAACCTGGTACTATCAAGCAAAACAGAATAGGGGGACATCAGTCAAAAACAAGATGGTGAGAGTAATACAGGACTTTAAATCAAGATAATGAAAAGTCAAAGTGGGTTACTATAATATATCCTGCTTTTTTTTTATTTTTCCTTTAATTAAAAGGATAAAAATAAAAAAGTAAATAATGAAGTGGAGATTGAGATAAAAGAGGGCATAACAGCAAAACAGCGCAGATCAAAACATAATCATTTAAGCAGAATAGTGTTTAACCACAAGATAATCCTGACATAAAAGTAGTTACCATATTGTCTCTTTCCTTGAAATCTTTGAGTATAACTTCGTATACTGTAGCATCAAATATATCAAAACAATGTAAAACCATTTAAGAGAATGACAGCATTACAGGGTATTTAGAATCAACTAACAGAAAATGAACAATGGTTTCTGTATCCTTGGCTTTAAAAGGTTTTGCTTATACTATCATATATAATAAAATCCAATAAGATACAACCTGTTTACACCAATGGAGACAGAAGAACAAAAGCTTGGTGAGACTTCAAAACAAGATGATGCTAAATCAGTATTACCTATTAAGACGTCATTTTCTCCAAAATAGCTGTTCCCATCATCCAATCTTCTTTGCCTCTTTTCTGTTGAGCTCTTTTTCTGTCATTAGTTGTCAGTTTGTCTTCTTCATTTTGTTTTCTGCTCCATTCCTTGTGGCCTCTCTGCCACTATTTCTGGATTCTTTGTATTTTTCTTTTTTCGAACATCCTACAGTATTCTCTGTAGAGTTGAATTGGTGGTTGCATATTCCCCTAGTTCCTCTTTATCCTGGAAGCACCTTGTTTTTCCATAAATTTCCAGGGATAGTTGTGCAGGATATATCAATCTTGGCTGGAGATTATTATCTTTCAAAGCTTGAATTATTTCCCCCCACAATCTTCATGATTTGATGGTTTGTGCCGAGAAATCTGCTGTAATTCTGATGGGTGTTCCCTTGTAAGTGGTCTGTTTCTTGTCTCTGACAGCTTTTAATATTCTGTTCTTGTATTGGATTTCTGGAATTTTAATTATTATATGCCTGGGTGTTGCTCTGTTTGGGTTGTAGGTGGCTGGGGTCCTGTATGCCTCATACATCTGAGTATCTTTACCTTTTGCTAAATTAGGAAAATTCTCCTGGATTATTTCTGTGAGTAGCTTTTGTAGCTCATTTGTTTGTGTGCCTACTTCTTCTTTTATGTTCTTAATTCTTAAATTATGGGTTCTCTTATCATCTTCTAGTCTTTGTATTATTGTTGTTTGTTTCTTTGTTACTTTTAAGAAGTTTTTCATTTCATGCTCCCATATTACAAATCTGCCCTCCAGTTCAGATAATCTGTCCTTAGTTTCTTTCAAGCTGTTATGCCAGTTTTCGATAGACTTTTTAGTTTCCTGGTAGTCTCTTTGAACCTGCTTCACATATTCTATGCTTTCTCTATTTTCTCCATTAAACAATTCTCCCCTCTTTTTCTGTTCTTCCATTCCACCATCTGTTTTTTCTTGGGTGGTGCTTAGCATTTCTCTAACTATTCTGCTTATTTCTAGCTTCAGGTCATTAATAACTTCATTCCTGAATTGATCTATGAGGCTCTCTAGATGGCGCTTTATGTCTATTGGTGCAGTGTCCGCTATTGCCTGTTTCTCAGGATTGGGGGCCGAGGAGCCTTTCTTGTTGCTGACTCTTCCCATATTCTTTGTTCCTTATGTATGCAAGCTTATATAGGAGGCCCAGCTTCCCTCCCTGTCAGCCACAGCCTGATCAAATTGCGCTGGCTAGGTGTTCCTGCCCACCGCAGTGCACCAGGGAGTTACGGACCAGGCAGCCTACGCGGGGCCTGCCCCTCCAGGCCACCCTCAGGCTCTGGGATCTGGGTTGTGCTAGCCTATTGGGTCTCCGCCAGCACTGTCACGTAAGCTAGGCACTTCTCACCAATCCTGCTTGAGAGGGGGATATGTGGCTGAAGTCACTGCAGCGCCCTGCTCCTGCAAGTCTGCCCAGTCCCAGAATGTCTTCTGCTGGGGTCTCATTAAACTGTGGAAGAGTGTCAGTTTCTCTCACTCACCTCACCGCAAGTCAATGCACAGCTCCCCGCCTGTCCTGTTTTTGACTCCGTTCGTCGATTCCTGTTCTCAGGTCTCTCTCCCTGCTGAGCTGATGTAGACGCAGCCGCTGTGCGGTCAGAAACCCAAATCGTGGCTTCCAATGGCGCGGGCTCCAGCCTCCATACTGAGGCCCCTCTGTTCCTGTTCTAGCACCAGGACTGCATTCCAAGTTGGTTTCTCTCAGCCCAGTTCGTTCCTGGGTCAGCAGAGCATATCTCCACCTGCTTATGACTCCTTATTCCGCACCATTCCTGAATTCTAAGCCGAGTCTTTCAGAGAGCCTCCGTAGCTGCTGCTATCTGTCCACCATGTTCTCCCGGAAGTTGATTATTATCCTCTTAGTGTCAGCAGCAAACACATCCTCAATATGGGTTTATCTTTGCTCTCTTCCCCTTTGTTTGGGATAGAAATGGAAGAATGTGACTTCTTATGCCTTTGGATGCTAATGATTGATTTTAAACTGTGCCAACACTACAATTTTGATAAGGTGATGAGATCCCAATGGACAGGGGAGACTACTTGATGTTGGCATTCAAAATCCCTAGAGTTAATATTATCATAATTTTTCTTTAAAATCCTAGATAATACTGTAATATAACACCCCCCATCCCATACCTCTGTTTCTATGAATCCTCCAGTTGAAGATTTTTTGTACTTGTTTATTCCTTTGTTGAAAGGGGTGATACAATTCAATCCGTACTGCTAACAAACTCAAACTAAAGTTGTTTTTCTGACAAGAAAATATACTTTTTCCTGAGTTTCCAAGAGTCCTCTAGCTTTTGCTTGCTCACGAGTCTGAAACTGCTGGCCCTTCCTTGGCATTGCAAGTTGGCATCAGAGTTGTAAGAGGCATTTCCTTAGATTTACTGAGTCATGTGGTGTTTATCTCTGATTATGGTTTGTGGGAATAGTAGTTCCTTAATGTTCCATTGATTTGTGTGTTGTCCTCAGTCCTTAGCAACCTGAACTCAAATTAAAATCATATTACTTTAAAGGGAACTTTAATTTTTGTTGACAATACAGGAGAAAGGGAATCGCTGAATCCATAGTTCAGTTTCTATTCAGCCCTTTTGTGGTAAAGGCACAGTCTGTACACGCAGCAACTTAGAGGACTGTAGAAGAAGGTACATGAGGAAGAGCTGGGATCAAATAAAGATTTTAGTGACATCTGATGGCCAGGAAGCTTAAGAGCTCTTTTATGTGTAATTTTAGTGTCTTTGGGATAAGTACCAATGCATGGTGAAATCCGTGCTTCTCAAACGCCATCCATTATGGATCATGTGGTAAAAATGAATCTGTTTGTGAAATTAAGTTGCTCTGGCTCTAATTTGCTATTTTGATGCCCTTATCCCACCTTATGGCATTTACTTTATGTGCTCATAAAGATACGCAGTCAGAATATGACTTCTCATAAGACATAAAATTACATAGGCTGCCTCTAATCTTCACAAACTATTGGAAACCAGTTTATTGTTTGTTAAGCCAGACATAATAGCATAACAGTTTGGGTGATTTAAACAAAGAAAATGTATTTTGTTACACTTTTGGAGTCTGAGAGTCTGAAATCAAGGTGTCAGCAGTCTTGGTTTTCTCTGAGGAATCAGAGGACCTAGCCCAGGCCTTGCCTCAGTTTGTAGACAGATGTTTTCTCTTGCAACTTCACATCACCTTTTGTCTGTACATTTGTGTATGCAGATTTCTTTTCTTTATAATATGTACTACAATTGTATTCGATCAGGTCTCACCTGAATGGCCCCATAAGATTTTATCTCCAAGGAGAGTCATGTATTATGGTACCACGGATTAGACACCATATACAAATTTTATTTTTTAGGAAGATAAAATTGAGCCCATATCAAGTAGTCTACAATTCATACTCCACCAAAAAGTTAGTTTAGTACTAGACTTAAACTTAGAAAACTACTAGAATTTAGAAAGTACCATAACTAAACTTGGAAAATTTAAGAATGGAAGCTTAATTTCCCATAGCCACACCATGAGTACGTGCTACACTCTTGAGTAAGATGTGCTGATGGACGGTCAAAGCGTCAAAGTTCTGGGGACACATGTTCTCCAAGTGCAAGAACAGGTTATGGGACAGAGTTCTGTGGGGTCACCGATAGACTGAAAACTAGTTTTTCCAATCCTATCGATTTATGTAGTGATTTTTGGTTAAAGGGAGATCCATCCAAAGTATCCAATTAACTGGGATTCATTTGTGATTCAATCAATATTTAACTGCTAGACTTAGCTTTGCTTTAAGTATCAGTTCAAAGCAAGATTCTAAATTCAGTTTTGACACAAATCTTTTATTTATGGTAGAGTGGTTTAGAAATATAACATAAACTGTGGACTCTGTGTCAACATACAATCCATTAATCAAAGATTAAGTGAACAGGAATTAGAAGAAAATAGGCCGGTGAGTTCCTTTTGTAGGAAGTTCAAGCTGCAAATATTTCTGTTTTTGTGGAGATAGGGCTGCCAGTCATGAAAGCCTGAACATTTTATTTTGAAAAGTGAGTGGCAGAGAGAACGACTGTGAGGGATTTGGAATTCTTGTGTGACATTTCAAAAGTCATTTAAACATGCTTCCTGCACTGCTTATACTATAAAATTAAAATTCTATCCTACTTTTGATATCTCATTTCCTGTTTTTCCTTTCATCTTTAAGGTGCTGAAGAATTCCAAATATCAGATTAAACACGATTGAAGCATGCCCGTTTTTCATTTCCAGAAATAGCTCACACTTTTTTTAAAATTAAGATTTGGAAATATCATTGTGTTCAGTCCATCAAAAATGAGGTGTCACATCATGGCTTGTGAGTGTGACAAGGATCAACAGATTTCTGAGGCTGTGAAGAATGGCTTCTGCGACCTCTGTGTGGCAGTGGACAATGCTCTGGGGGAGGGAAGAGGAGAGGGTTGGAAGAGAGCTCAGATTTGGAAGTGCAGGCAGGTGTCTACCAGATCTCCCAGTGGGCTGATTAGGGAGCCAGCAGCACATAGGTGTGGAATATGAAGGGACACAGTGGGAATGCAGTATTATTTCAGATGACGAATGGTCTCCAGCATAAAGTCAGAACCAGACACCTTCTTAGCGCATCATAAAGTGCTCATTGCTTCATCCTTGCTTGTTTCTTTTACCTCATTTTGTAGTCCCTCCCTTTCTCTACTCTTGTCCTGCCAGACTCCTTTCTCTTTCTCCATTTTAACTGCTCCTTACCTCAAGGCCCTTGCACTAGCTGTGCCCCTGTCTGTCAGGTCTTCTTGTGGATCTTAGCATAAATATTGCCTTCCCCAGCAAGGCTGTCTTGAACCATCCAATCAAAGTTAGCCACTAAGTCACTGTTTTCTGAAGTTTTACTTCTCTTTCTGGCTCCTCCTATGTCCATTCTTCCTATTTATTTGTTACTAGGCAATTGTGTGTGACCATGTCACTGGAAACTGGAGAATGAAACTTATATATCTTTTTATCATCTGCCTTCAGTGCCTGCAAAAGTGTTTGTCACATAGTTGTTTTGATTTAATATTTATGAAATAAAAGAGCAAGAAAGGCAGTAATTTCACTTTGTTGACATGATGGTTAGTTCCTGTTATGAGTGATATTTTGAGTTCATAGAATTAAAGAAGGGCAAACTACAAACCACCAAGAGAAACTAGAGTAGTAATTGATAGAAAAGTTACACTGTAAGCAGACTGGTAATATTTGAAATGGAAAATGCAATGATTGGGAAATAGAAAAGAGTTGTAAGAACATTACCAACGAGAACATGGCGGACAGATAGCAGCAGCTACGGAGACTCTCTGAAACACCCAGCTTAGAATTCAGGAATGGTGCTGAGTAAGGAATCATAAGCAAGAGGAGATATGCCCCGGTGATCCAAGAATGAACTGGTCTGAGAGAAACCAACTGGGAATGCAATCCTGGTGCTATAAAAGGAACAGATAAAGCCTCAGCGTGGAAGCTGGAGCCCTCGCCATTGGAAGCCGCGATTTGGGTTTTCCGCCGCCGTGGCTACGTCTGCATCGGCTCGGCAGGGAGAGAAATGCGCAGAAGCTCTGAGAACGGGAATCGGTGAATGGAGCTGAGAGTGGGATGGGCAGGGAGCCGTGCATCCACCTCCGGTGAGTGAGGTAAAACTGGGTCTCTTCCCCACGGTCTAGGGGACTCCAACAGAGGACATTCTGGGACCGGGCAGACTTGCGGGAACAGGGCGCTGCAGTTACTTCAGCCACCAATCTGCCTCTCAAGCGGGATTGGTGAGCAGTGCCTAGCCCACGTGACACTGCTGGCTGAGACCCAGTAGGCTAGCACCAGATCCCAGAGCCTGAGGGTGACCTGGAGGGGCGGGTCCCGCATAGGCTGTCTGGTCTGTAACTCCCTGGTGTGCTGCGGTGGGCGGGAACACCTAGCCGGCGCAATTCAATCAGACTGTGGCTGACAGGGAAGGAAGCTGAGCCTCCTATATATGCTTGCATATATAAGGAACAAAGAATATGGGAAGAGGCAGCAACAAGAAAGGCTCCTCGGCCCCTAATCCTGAGAAAGAGGCAACAGCAGACACAGCACCAATAGACATAAAAACGCTATCTCGAGAGCCTCATAGACAAGTTCAGGAATGAATTTATTAATGACCTGAAGCTAGAAATAAGCAGAATAGTTAGAGAAATGCTAAGCACCACCCAAGAAAAAACAGATGGTGGAATGGAAGAACAGAAAAAGAGGGGAGAATTGTTTAATGGAGAAAATAGAGAAATCATAGAATATGTGAAGCAGGTTCAAAGAGATTACCAGGAAACTAAAAACGCTATCGAAAACTGGCATAACAGCTTGAAAGATACTAACGACAGATTATCTGAACTGGAGGGCAGATTTGTAATATGGGAGCATGAAATGAAAAACTTCTTAAAAATAACAAAGAAACAAACAGCAATAATACAAAGACTAGAAGATGATAAGAGGGTCTATAACTTAAGAATTAAGAACATAAAAGAAGAAGTAGGGACACAAACAAATGAACTACAAAAGCTACTCACAGAAATAATCCAGGAGAATTTTCCTAATTTAGCAAAAGCTAAAGATACTCAGTTGTATGAAGCATACAGGACCCCAGCCACCTACAACCCAAACAGAGCAACACCCAGCCATATAATAATAAAAATTCCAGAAATACAATACAAGAACAGAATACTAAAAGCCATCAGAGACAAGAAACAGACCACTTACAAGGGAACACCCATCAGAATTACAGCAGACTTCTCGGCATAAACCATCAAATCACGAAGAGCGTGGGGGGAAATAATTCAAGCTTTGAAAGACAATAATCTCCAGCCAAGATTGATATATCCTGCACAACTGTCCCTGGAAATTGATGGAAAACCAAGGTGCTTCCAGGATAAAGAGGAACTAGGGGAATATGCAACCACCAATTCAACTCTACAGAGAATACTGCAAGATATTCTAAAAAAGAAAAATATGAAGAATCCAGAAGTAGTGGCAGAGAGGCCACAATGAATGGAGCAGAAAACAAAATGAAGAAGACAAACTGACAACTAATGACAGAAAAAGAGCTCAACAGAAATGAGGCAGAGAAGATTGGATGATAGGAACAGCTATTTTGGAGAAAATGATGTCTTAAGAGGTAATACTGATTTAGTATCATCTTGTTTTGAAGTCTCATCAAGCTTTTGTTCTTCTGTCTCCATTGGTCTAAACAGGTGGTATCTTATTGGATTTTATTATATATGATACTACAAGCAAAATCTTTTATAGACAAGGAGATTATACAGAAACCATTGTTTATTTTCTGTTAGTTGATTCTAAATACCCTGTAATACTGTCATTCTCTTGAATGGTTTTACATTGTTTTGATATATTTGATGCTACAGTATACGGAGTTATGCTCAAAGATTTCAAGGAAAGAGACAATATGGTAACTACTTTTATGTCGGGATAATCTTGTGGTGAAACACTATTTTGCTTAAATGGTTATGTTTTGATCTGCGCTGATTTGCTGTTATGCCCTCTTTTATCTCAATCTCCATTTTATTATTTACTTTTTTTATTCTTTTAATTAAGGGAAAAATAAATTAAAAAATAGCAGGATATATTACAGTAACCACTTTGACTTTCCATTATCTTGATTTAAAGCCCTGTATTGCTCTCACCATCTTGTTTTGACTGATGTTCCTCTATTCTGTTTTGCTTGATAGCACCAGGTTCGAAAGTATAGGCAACAGCTGTGAAAATAG
The DNA here is from genome assembly GCF_034190915.1 of Cavia porcellus. Taxonomy (NCBI): domain Eukaryota; kingdom Metazoa; phylum Chordata; class Mammalia; order Rodentia; family Caviidae; genus Cavia; species Cavia porcellus. Next base: position 10,078,404 of record NW_026947490.1, read on the forward strand.
TAGGATTTATTATGACGCCCATTCTGGTTGATTATTATCTACTTTTGAAGACCTATAATGTCTCCAATGTTCTGGTTTTGTTGGTTTTGTTCTTTACTGTTTTGTTTAATTTTAACTAATGATATAGGAAATTCTATTAGAGATAGCGGGAGGCATTATGATAACCATTGTTGATCACCTAGTATTATGCTTTTACATTATCTATTACATCCACCCTTTTGATTTGACTGATCAAATCTGTTCTGTTATGTCACATTTGGTTCTACTCTCTTCCAAAAAAGTAATAAGAACTGTGGGAGCAACAAAACCCAAAATGTGTAATTGTCATTGTACAAAAGAGAGGAAAAGAAAGTGCTCTAAATGATATAACTGCATGTATATTTAAGTGTATAAGATAGATAATGATATTACTGAGTTTTGTTGGATCATTGAACGGAATTGTTTGCAGTCTCACTGTTGGAATGTCCACTTTATAAGCTTTAGTTTTGTAACTTGAACAATTGTTTCTGAGATGACAAAATGTAATCCATTAACTAGTGATTTCCTACGTTTATTTTTTTTCTGTAAATCTGTATAACTTGTACCCTTTCTCTGCTTTCTTTTCTTTTCTTTTTCTCCTTAAATAAAATTAAAAAAAAAAAAACATTACCAACAAGATTTTCTGATAATTTTGAGCCTTCCCATAACGGAGTAAGCTAGCTTTTCAGCGCAGGACAATTTTATATAAAACTATACAGCTATATATCAGGGTAGTTTTAGGGGGAATTTTATAGGCGATAGAATTTAGGAAACCTCCATAGTTCCTTTAATAATAGCATTTTGCTATTGTGAGTATTCATAACATGTCATAATGATTTTTCATAAGAAATCATTTTATTTTATTATTAACAGCTAATACAGTTACCACCAAGTTTATCCTGATATCACTGGGTATAAATCCAGATTCCAAGTGACTTTTTACTGTTTCAATTGCAAGGGTTTTTGTTGCACCTGATGAAAGTTGCCTCTGTGTTTTTAAAAATTTAATGATATGATTGACAAAGATACCCCAAGCAGCAGAGGAGTTAGCTCCTCCGTGTCCTTGCTGGAATCATAACCATTCCTTTCATTCTCCAATAATGTTTTCAAGCCATTTTTCCACATTGTGAGAATTAGGGCAATTGTGTCTAATAAATAGATCCATTTGGTAAACTGTTGGTGACCAAATGGGTGAGGAGTCCCTCCTCTTTTTACTTAAAATTATCTCCTCAAGAGAACTCAGGTACGATGCACAGGACTTTATACATGGATCTAGTGGAGATGCTGTTAGTTGTACTTTAAATATTAGTTATGATTAATTTCTCCTTTGTTAATGTCAGTGCAATTTCTAACAAAATATTCTTATATTTTAGGGTGTTTTTTCTTTTATTTCTCACAGTTTATGTGTCTATTTTGTAATCACTGTTCTAGCTCCTACATAATATGTGGCACTAAAAATATGAGAGTAATCATTAAGCCTTCTCGCTTTGAGTCTAGTGATAATGCATTAATGAATAAAATCTTGACCTTGAGGAAAGCAGAGCAATACAACATTCTATTCAGATGTGTTGTAAATCTAATTGTTTCACTCTGTGTTTTCCAATACAAATTGTAAATAAGGAACCAAATAAAAGTACCCTGTTCCTAGTTTTGGAATGACAACGAGGGAAAAATACTATTTTTTGCTATTATTTTGCTGTTATTTTTGGGTGGCGGTGGTGGTAGGGGAAGCGTTCACTGTAGTGGCAGCATCTTAAGACTCAGTCTGTTCCTCTTCTCTCACTGAGTTTTGATGCAGATGCTGGTGCTGGTGACTCATGGTGCCTGGTCTTGCATTCTGTTACAAGTGGAAGCTTGATGAGGGAGGAGAGAGGAAAGAAAGAGAGACAGAAAGGAAAAGAAGATAAAAAAGAAGAAGGAGAAAAGAGCAGAAAAGAGAGGGTGAGATATGGCTAACAAACCTTTGAAGGATGTATTTCCACATTTTCCGTTGCTTCCCTCCTTCCAGCATCTTTGCGTTCTCTTCTGGGTCGTGAGCTGTAGGAATTTATGCAGGCAAACAAGAAAGTCCGTTTTCAGCACGGAAGGAGAGAGAGCTCCTTACCATCCCATGTGACCATGCTGGAGGACTCGATTGAAGAAATCCTGCCCCTGTATACAAGAAAAAACATGTAGGGCCATGTGTCCAGAGAAATTCTTCAAGGTTGGAAGAGGCTCATGGAATCCTGTAAAATGTGGAAAAAACAATGATTTCAATGTTAAAAAAATCCTTCATTGTGCAAAAGTGTTTTTGAAACTGAAATCCACTTCCACGCCATCACTTTTCTAGGTGAGGCTGTGCTGCATGCGGAGGCGCAACTTCCAATAACAGACTCCTCGGACTGGAGTGAAGCCAGATGTCATCTATGAAATTGCATGGTCTAGTGGACACTGTGTCAGTGAAATATCACCATAGTCTAACTAATACGAGGAATTTCTGTCTTCCAAAATACATGTCGTTTAGTTTTACAAATTGCCTGTCATGTTTTTCCTAAGTCTTGGAGTCCGAGAGAATGAAGGCTAAAGCTGAAGTCTTGACCTTTGCTGGAGCTATTTGATCATATTTTCACTCTGAAAACTTCCGGAAAACTTTTCATGTCATGGTTTTGTTGACTGTAAAATGTTTGATGGACAGATTTCAATTTTTTCCTTCTGAAAAAATATCCAGCAAATTAAAAGCAGCAAACTTAAGCAAAAATATACTCCTTCCCTGAAAGTTGACAAAAAAATTTAAAAGTTCTAGAGTAGATGTAAATGTCAGGTGAGAAGACATTAATTTAATATAAAGCTATGTTTTCATAGATTGGAGTAGATGGCTTAGGTAGTTTTAAGTTTGTAAATTGTATGTAACTTATCATTTGTGAGATAATGATCTGACTTCATTAGAAAATATATACACAGTATCATCTACGGAGGCAGGGAGAGAGACTGAAATTTTATTTCTATCAACATGCCTCATCGGTCCCCATAATATATACACAGTAAAAGAGACAGACTTCAGTTTTTTGGTCCCTCTTGAAAACGCTCCCACCATCAAAAAAATACAGCAATGCCTTTCATTCTGGAAGAAATATATTGATAATATATTTAGCTGTCAGGAAAATACAGTTTTACAATGATACCTTACAGTAAAAATATAGATACAAATTAGCAAGCTTCATATGTGTAGCAATACTGCAGGCTGGATTTAAGGACATTGCCTATGTTCTAATTTAATTTTTTAATTAAAATTAAAACCTTGAAATAAAAAGAAGTTTTTAATTCATTTGCATATGAATTGTCAAACACATTCAATATCTACCCAAAAGAGAATTTTTAGTGATTGTGAAATAAATACACGCTATTAAACTGACCTGGTTTCCATTTGAAGGCTTCTCATGATGTTTTATTCTTGGAAGGTTATCAGAAAATGTGAGCCTAGACTCACAGTTTAACCTGAGCGTTCCATGTATTTAGCTGAATGTCCAGGAACATTTGAAGTTCGGTGTTCTGCTTTTTTTTTTTTCCAAGTGCAACTTGACCACAGGTGAATGTCACCTGCAGCTCAATTTTTGGGATCTGTCATTGGCATCAACATATTTTATATAGAATTGGAAACATGGGGCAAATTAGCTGAAATTTGTACCTATGGAAACACAAATGAAATGAAAACTTACTTATTTTGCGGCACTGGGGTTGAACTCAGGACCTTGCACTTGCCACACAGCCACTGTGTCACTGAGCTATATCCCCAGCCCTAAAACATTATTTAAAACTAGCCTGGGCTTGAATGTCAGGAAATTTAGACCATCTTTTTCTATTTATGATGACCACACCAATTTTCATTAAACATTTTGATATCAAGGAAATGAACTAATCCAGTCTCAATACCCAGCCCACTCTGAGTAACTCTTGAGAGGTCTTCACAATCCCATACTGATGTGGTTTACATACGATGTGTTCCCCAAAGCCTCATGTATTCAAGGTTTGTTCCCCCATACAACAATATGCAGAGGGTGAGCAGATCACAGGAGTGCTAATTTTATCAATGGATTAATCCATTGATGAGATCATAGCTCAGTAGGCCTTCTTGAATGAGACCCATCACTGGAGCTATAGCTTTGATGGTATAGTTTTTCTCTGGCTTTTTTCTGACTCTGCTTCCCGGCTGCCTTGGAGTAAACAGCTGTCCTCTACCACCCTTCTGCCATGGTATTTCTTCCTTGGAACCACCTGAGAATGGAATAAAACCTGTGCAGTTATGAGCCAAGGTAAATTATTCCTCCTTTAAGTTGTTTTTCTCTGGTATTTGTCTGTAGAGGTGAAAAGCTGACTAAGGTGTACCCCATTGGACTTAGTGGCATATTTTTTGGGGGACTGAACTCTGGTCAGGGTGGCTTCCTCCCTGGCCAGTGGCTATACCATGATTGTCCTGTCTCCAACCTCCAGTTATGAAATCATAGACTTGTCTTTCACCCCACATAGTTCTTTCCCTCCTTAAAATTCATAGAATAAATTTCTGATATTTGGGATTTGCACGACCAAGCATTTTACCATACAGTCTCTTGTACATGTGTTAAAACTTCAGGATTGTGTTTTTTGTTTACAAATTTTTGATATTCTAATTGGCACTTTCAGTGCTATTTCCAAAAGTGATAGACGATTTCTCTCTTTTTATCCTGAAACAAGTTATGTGTGATGTATGTGTGAGTGAGTGTGTGTGGGTGTTGTCATGAAGAATTTTTAAAAGATAATTTAGTGTATTTGAAAAAAATCACTAAGGGGTAAAGAATAAAATTTCTTTGGTTCAGGTATTATAGGTAACTTTCATGGGACCTGATCATTGCAATTTTATTTCTGCTCTGTTTTGTTATTAAAATTATCCTAACTGTAGCACCTAAAAATACATAGAAATTTCCATGCAAGATTGGCCTTAAGGTGAGCACTCCCATACTTGATGTTTACATACACATGCACAAACACACATGATACTTCCATGAACTCACATACATACACAAACACAGACTATGTACTTACATATCTATTTATGTACTAAAAAAGTTAAGCTTGGAAAATTTGGATTGATCACTCATAAGAATGGGAAAAACGTGGATTTTGTAGTTGAACAAAAGCTTTCATAGGCTTTAAATCATGTTTAAATATCTAAAAACTGATTTAGTTTTGAGTTTTTATTTTAAAGGGGATAAAACCAAGGGGGAAAAGGGACAGTAAAATCAAGCAAAATAAATAAGAATAAGTGATACAGGAATTCAAACCTTATGAAATCAACAATAGTTACCTTACTGCCTTTGTTGTCTTCAAATAGCTGCAAATATCACCTTCAGACGTATTAAAAATCAAACAGAGCAGAACAGAATAGAAACAATAAAAAAAAAACAATGGATGCAATAAAGGACATCAAAACAAGTCAGTAGCAAATACATAATGGCTTATATAACACGGCTTGCTATCTTTTAAATAGCTGCTCATGCCATCAGAATTAACGTAAACAAAACAAAAGAAAATAAAGCACAACCCAACAAAACAGTGAAAATGGTATGGTTTTCGGGCAGGGATCCCCTCCTTGTGAAGACTGGTTCTTCCCCTCCCCAGTCCACGACTGGCACACACTCATGGACAGAGGCTTGGGTCTGGCTCTCCCTACGCCAGCAGTCACCCACCCATGGTGGTGGTTTCTGGGTGGGGATTTCCTCCCGTGGCGCCTGGTTCTCTCCCTTTGCAGTCAACAATGGTGCTGATTCAAGGAAAGAAGCTTTCATCTGGCCTGATTTAGTGTTTGTTTTTTTTTTTAAATCCAATTTGCTCTGGTCTTTATATTTAATTAGAACATCTATTTTTGACACATTTCAAGACATTTGGCTTAACAATAGCCAAGTTGAAAGTATTTAAGAATAACATGTGTAGCATTCCCAACCGCATTCTCACTTCCTATCTGTTGTAGGCAACCATCTACATCACTTCAAAGAAAGTTCTTCAGAATGAAACCCCTGCACAATGAAACCATCTGTGTTTCTACTGCTTTCATAGTAGTTGGAACTCACCATTAATATCTGTGTACAATTGAACCCAATGGCATCTTGGGTCTGGCAAAGTGTTCAGCACTGAAATGCACAGCAATCAAATACATTGCAAAGTTTTTAGTTCTTAACTGGAAACCTTGCTTTGATTCTCTGAAAGTGCCAAGGAATTATGAGCAAGAGCAGACCAAAGCCTGGAGGCTTACAATTGTTCATGCTGTTTATTGAAGCAAATGCATCAATGTGTAGATTGATCTTATATGGTCCATAACCAAGCAGCGTAGAGAGCAATATTCAAAGATATATCTTGTGGTTAGTATAGGTTAAGGGAAATGCTTTCTTCTATAAAAAGTTTTGTATATGCTGACATGTTTAAAAAACCAAACTCAAGAACAACTGTGTGATGCACAATGTGTTCCCAGCATACTAAAGGTTTTAATTCTGCCATTCTGTGCTCTTACCAAAGCAGAAAAATGGACAAGGAAATTTTAGAAAGATCTATGCAAAGCTGAAAAGTAAATACTGACACTTTGGCCAGGCATGATAGAATGATGAATGCAAACTTTCATAGCAAATGGATCTGGATTTAAACCAAGAAATAACGCTTACTAGTCTTTACTCTGGTTCAGTGGTTAAAACTCAAAATGCTTGTATTTCCTTAGCTGAAAAAAATGAGGAAAATAATATTCATCTTATCATTTTTCTTGCAGAATTTGCTATACTTTCTGGCATACAACGTGTGTGTGTGTGTGTGTGTGTGTGTGTGTGTGTGTGTATGTGTGTGTGTGCACGTGAGTATACACATAAAAAAGCTTTATTAGAAGAAACTGGCTCACACAATTATGGAGCCAGACAAGATCCAAGATCTAAAATCTGAAAAATCTTTGTTTTCCCTCTTGACTGAAGACAGGAAAGACCTTGTTCCAGCTCCTGCAGTCAGGAAGATGAAATTGCTCCTTATTTGAGCGGGGACAGTCTCCACTATATTTATCTATTCAATGTGCTGAATGGGTTAGCCTGTATGAAGGAGGTCAATCATCTTCCCTTAATCTATAAATTTACACTTAGCTTACTCAAAGAAACTAAAAGAAACACCCAAAATAGTGTTTAATCTTATATGTGAGCATCCTGTGATCCAAATTGACAACAATGACCTAAACTACAATTTCCAAGCCCTGACTATGTTTAATTAAAAACTCTGATGAAATTTGTATATCATATTTCACTTTCACCTCAATTCATTTAAACAAAAATTAAAGTACTATAATTTTTATTATTGCTACCCACAATAACCTCATTACTAATAAAGTAATTGTTCACAGTCAAGAACCCATTAGAAATTAAAATAACAAAAATCATCCAGTTGTCTGTTTATAAATTTATGTTCTCCTAAAAGTTCAATTGTAAAGAATGATTCTATGTCACAAGAGTGTAGCTGGCTAAGTAACTGTAATGCCTTAGAAACAGAATTTCTATTTTGTAATATCAGGTAGTAACATCTGCTCTCATGAAAATTTTGTATACTAGGTAATTTATTGGTCAACAGGGTACAAAATGGACATTTCTAACTTCACCCACCCATTTCTAACTGCAGTATTTGCTGTGTGAAAAGCACATGTATGACTTACAAGCTCTCCACAAATCACTGCTATAACAGACAAAAAACTGAAGGTCCTAATTCAGTCAAAAGAGACAAAGTCTGTCCTCCATAAAGCAAAGTGGAATGAGAAGCCAAGCATCCTGATTCTAGTTCCAGTCCTGGCGCCAAAACTGTCAGTGGCCTTGAACAGCCTCAACTGTCTCCCCAGAAAGTAGGAACTGAACAAAGAGGCTGCTCTTGCAAACCACAATCTCCGTTAGTTTTAAAGACTGTGGTCACCTCTTCCCACAGCAGTTAACCTGCCTGGGCCAGACGAGTGCACAGAGCTTGCTTTTTCAATGACTTCTCAGCCCCCCTGCAAAGCTCACCCCATCTTCTGGGTAGACACACACCTTGTAGGGAACCAGGCAAAAATCTGTGAGGACAACCTTGCTGTATCTTCCTGTCTAAACCAAGAAGGAAACTACATTTTCTCCAAGTGCATGGTCCAACAGAGCTTCTGAACCTCAGTGGCACAGTGGCAAGGACATCATGCCATTAGAAGAGCACCCAGAAAATAAAAGATTGGGAACATGACCCTTTACCGGTGAAAAGAATGCTAAAAGGAGATCTATTTCTCAAAAAGCCCAATTAATATTCTAGACTATTATATCTAATTTTTCCCTAATGATTTAAAACATGAGCAAGTACACGTATGCATTTCTTCAATAAAATATATCACAAAAGGGAGACACTCTACAGGACACCTCTGGGAAAACAGTATCGTCATTTGCTAAATGTCATTAAGGGGCATCCTGTGAATTTCATTTGTGATTGTAGATTAGTGGTTGCTATGGTTTGGGTATGCACCGAGTGTATCCTTCAAAGGCTCATGTGATACAAGTTTGGTTCTGACTGTGGCAATGGCAGGTGACTTTTAATGGGTAGAGCCTCGTGGGTTGTCCTTAGGTTATGGTGAGTGAATTGTCTTCAAAAGGCTTTGTGGGACCCTAGCCTCCCTAGTTTCCTGTTTTTGGATGTGATTTCTCACTTTTTTTTTTTTGTATGTGCTCTGCTGTTGTGACACTTTTTGGCTACCAAGTCCTCACCAGAGTTAAGGTGATACTGATGCCATATATCTTTGAACCTTTAGAACCACAAGCTAAATAAATTTCTTTTTTTTACAAAGTAGCCTGTCATAGCTATTTCTTCAAGCTATTTATCTCAAAAAAAAAAAAAAAGATACAAATACAGGAACTTACGGGGAGATGTCTGAAAGTGAGACCAAGAAGTGTAGCTACACAAACGATGCCTCAGAAGCATATTTTGATCCAAGTATTGGCAGCAAATGATTTGTTAGCAAAGTGTTCACAGGGAAAAATCCATAAAGAGTGTGGAGCCAAGGATGCAGCTCATCTGTTTTAGTTGTGGGGACTAATATCAGCCTGATTCTTCAGGAGACTCGTGTGCATGGGCTCTCTCAGTTTACAATCACTGAAGCCAAGAAGCTGGGCTTTCATCACTGGGATGAAGGACTCATCCATTGCTTTCTTCTCCTTGAGAAGTCTGCAGGAAAATGGGTCAGGAAATCTTGTGGAAATTTTGCAAAAAGAGTATCAGGGACTGGCCACTGAGGGGAAGAAAACAGGCATGGAGGCACAGAAACAATAAAAGGGATGCAAAAAAATCAAGGATGAGCACTAAATATTCTCCAACAGGCCAGCTCTCTCACGGCTCAGATGCCCTGCAGAATGCTTACTCCATCCACCCGATTTCTGAAGGGTGGTAATGGAAGGGTTTGTGGTAAGAGCTTGAGATATCCCTCTTCCCTGTGATTTGCACCACACTGTAATTGATTTCATTCATCTCTACCGCCTATCAAGAGTCTGTTCTGTCCTCTTCAGATAAAGGCATTTTTCTCCTAAAGTGACTTAGAACTTAATTCCTGATGAGAAGTCTAGGTCCTGAGAGATCTAGCTCATGATTATTATTCTCTTTTCAAAACGTAGTTGTCATTGACCATTAGTGAAAAAGCATGAGAACATTAGAAATGTTTGAAAAGATCCCTGGAGGCATAGTCTTAGGACAGCTTGCAATGGCTCAGTATTCACTTTCAGGATCAACGCACACAGAACGTAGAACACAGTGATTTTTAAACTTCAGATATTCATTTGATATAATTTTATTGTGATAAAATCAAAGTTTAGTGCAATAAATTTGCCAATTTAATTCAGCTGTCTAGCACATTTTGACACATAGGTAACTATTTAAAGTTTAAATAAATAAATACTTTGTATATACTCTATAAGTATGTGTACAAATGTGTGCAATGATTTTAACAAAATATCTATTGTATATTCAAACCGTGATGGGGGAAAGGGGAAAGCAAAAAAGAGAAAAAGAAGAAAATATGTCTACAAAAGATAGTTAAGATTGTTATGCAGCTAGCTTCTCTTAGTTCCTCAAAAAGAAAGTTTTGTGCTAATATTGTTTGGACAAGATATCTTGCCTCTATCTAGTTCTCTGAATAACTACAAAGACAATACACAATGTACCAAATATTGTAGCAGTCCAACTACCCTGTTTTGAAACTTAGCTTCATTATTATTTTTATCTTTTTTCTTTCTTTACAATAAAAATATGTTATTTGAACAACTATTTCTAAGATAACTATATGTAATTTACCAACTAGTGATTTCTTACTGTTATTTTTTGTCTAGTCATTTCTTACTGTTATTTTTTGAAGTTCTGTATTATTTCTACCCTTTTTTTTCTGTTTTGCTTTTTTTCTCTAAATAAAAGAAAAATAACAAAATACAGTCCCTGTAGTTATTACCAAAGGCAGCTAATGAAGTCCAGTTTCTCAAGAAGAAAAAATGGTGCAAAAATATTGTTTTTTCCTATATACTTACAAGAATATTAAGAAAAAGATTTGGTTGGGCAGTCAAAATTTTCTCTATAAATAAAAAGTAATGGACATACAGAAGCCTTTATCTGATGGGACCATAAAATAAATTAATAATTGAGACATCTCAGGCTTCACTTGAAGAAGACTAGAGAGCTATCCCTCAAGGTAGTAGCAGGGTGTGTCCCAAGAACTTTGCTTAATGGTGAGCTTGCTGATTACAAAGTGATAAGCTACACTTCATTCTCCATGGCTTTTCTAACACTCATTCATTCATTTATTCATTCAACAAATAAAGTATGTGCTAAGTACTTGTCTGCATAAGCATCAGTTACTGGAGCCAGGAAATGGCAGGGTGTAGAAACCAGTTGCCTACAGCTATTTGCACGTGTTGCTCTTTCATTGCAGGCAGCTTCAAACCAAACTCTCCTTCCTATTTCTGATTTAAGGTTGAGGAATGAGGAAACCTACAAGTTCAGAGATTCTCAAGACCATCTCTAGGCTTAAATTCATCGGAAAGACAGGTAGGACTCGGACAATCTGTTATGCTCACGACTATAGTTCTTTACAGGAAAAGGATACAAACTGAAATCAGCAAAGAGAAAAAGAGCAGATGGTGTGGCCGGGAGAAACCAGGCCCGAACTCTCAGGTGTGCTCTTCCAGTGAAATTGCGTGGATGAACTTAGGTCTTCAGCGATGCGGATGTGTGACAATACACGTGACGTGTTGGAAACCAGAGAAACTCATCTTAATCATGATGTGTGGAGTTCTTATCTAGGCCCAGTCACAAAGGCGAGATTGGCCTTAGCTTACCCCTAAGTCATCAGACATAGCTCACACTGGTGGCCTACGTTGTCTTATCCAACTAAGGATGCCTGTCCTCAGGCAAACGAACACCTCCTATCAGATAAAACATTCTAAGGGTTTGGAGGTCATCTTCCAGGCCCAGCACTGAAGACAAGAAAGCCTTTTTGGAAATACGTAAGGTTTGAACATTCCAGGCCTGCTGAGTTAAGTCTTCCTGTACTCCCATAAATCGCCATTCGTTTTGTGCCGAATGATTCTGATTTTCTCTTTTTGGTTCTCATTGTGACTCAGCCTCACACCCTGCTTTGATTTCCTTCCATCAGTGTAACATTCATTCCTCATTGAAGTATTTCATTTCATGCTTCTTTTGCTGATCCTATCACCATGAAAAATAAAAAACAAAAGGCTGTATTTCTGCTGTATTCCATCTTTAATTTCAAATCATCTTTAGCAGTAGCCGTATTTTCTTCTTGTCTCCAGGAAGGATTTGTCTCAATTTCCACATAAGGATGGCGGCTTCACATTTAAACAAATCTCAACCCAGTGTGTACCTTCTTCACTTTATTTTGTCCTTTTCACTTTGTTGTCTCCTTTTTTTTTTTGGAACTTCAAATTTCTTGTCCTATAATATTTTTCCTGTAAGCCTAAAATTTTCATCAAGTCTCTCATCCTGAAATTATCCCTTCTTTTTCTGATCAGAACCCTGGCATGTGACTGGCATAAACCCCAGTGATTCTTTGTCTCAAAAGTCTTTCAAATCAGGATTTTCTTCTCTATGTCTGCTGGCACTGCCAGCTTACAATTCACCCCACACAGTACTGAGCAGTAACCCTTAGTGGCTCACCTGCATCTGTCTGCTGCTTTCACATTTTCCCTGAAAATTATCACAAAAGTTACTCGTTCACTTTCTGAATCACTTAAAAGTTCTAGTGACTGCCCTTTAACAAGTGGGAAGAGTGAAAGCTCCATGTATGTCATGATCTATGTGCAATTTAACAGTGAAGATCACACTCACTCTCCAACACTGCCTCCTTCCCTGTTCTCATTCATCTGATCTCACCATGTCAGACCCCTGACAGTTCCAGAGTGGGCTAACGGCCCTTAATTTAAAATATCATTCCCTTCATTGCTCACCTATTGATATACTGCAAGACTCACCTCAAATGTCCAGTGGTCTGTGGAGCTTTTGCTAAATCTATTCACTTGTGGTTTTATTCCCCTTTGCCTGTTGTATCTCACAGTGTTGAAGGGATTGCATTTGCTGGCTTGTCTCTTTCATTAGAATACAATGCTTGGAGAACAAAGGAATGCTCAACTGATTTTCCAAATTCAGTGGTTTCATAGAGTAGGAAACGAAGTGGGTTACTTTAATAGATGACAGGTAACTAAAAAAAAGTACTAAGAAATTATCTACTAAGTTATATAGTAGCTCTTGAAAGTAATGTGTATATATGTAGGATTTAATTTTAATTATTTATGATGACAGAAAATTATGAGATCTATAGACTCTCAAGATTATACTTTTCATTTGCAGCATGGAGTACAGTGTGTATTATAAAATCATATATACTGATTTCTTGTTATACCTTAATTTAAAATTAAGATCTTTTGTCTTGGTATCTTTCATCTAATGAGATTAAATTCATGATGTCTTTTATAGAATCTAGCTATATTTATTGTGTTAACAAAATATAAAAACTTTTATTTGCAAATATATTTATAAATTCTCCAAATAGCAGAAAATTAATATTTGTTCACCTTACAATGAATTATGAGAAGATGAATACTCTGAATCAGAATGACCCTAAGCTGGTAGTGACTGGGAACTCTTGTCATTTTATTTTACAGCACTGTTGATTTTCAACAACATACATCACTATGGGGCTCAGAGAAAGAGAGGAGAGGGAGAAAGAGAGAGAGAGAGAGAGAGAAAGACAGAGAGAGAGAGACAGAGAGAGAGAGAGAGAGAGAAGAGGGAGAAAGAGAGACGAGAGAGACAGAAAGAAAGGAGAGGGAGAAAGAGAGAGGAGAGAGAGAGAGAGCACTTTTATCTCTATAAATTTAAGCAAGCATTTTGGGATTTAGCATGCGAATTACTTGTTACATAGCAGTCACTTCTTATCTGTAGGGCTCCTGTCCCAGGTCCCCCAGCAAATGGCTGATTCACAAATTGTTATAAACTGTCTCTCCTTCTTCCCTCACCTATTTCTTTTATCTATGAGTAGATTTTTATTAAGATTAATTAAATTTAATTTTTTATTATTTTTATTTCAAAGAGAGTAAAGCCAAACCAATTAAAACAAAATAAAGTTAAACAGAACAGAACAATGAAAATGATACAGGATTTCAAAACAGGATAATAGGAAATCAACAATGGCTACCATCATGTCTCTTATTGTGTTTAAAATTGCTGCCCATACCACCACACATAATAAAATCAAACGAAACACAACAGAATAAAACCAAATGAAATGGAGCATTGAATAAAACAAAACAATAAAACTGAACAAAACAAAACTGAGAACAATGTTGGATTTCAAAACAAGACAGAAGAAAATCCCCCATATTTGCTATATTGCATATTGTTATTTTCTTAATAGATGCCCAGACTACCAGCCTCAGGCCTACAAAATCAATCAAACAATACAAGCATTAAGTTGTTTTGGTACTCAGCCTATCCTCTGAGTCAGCTGGTTACTTCCCGGGGTGGGGTAGGGTGTTCTTGTCTCCCAGCCCAGGTCCTGGTTGGCTCACTGGAAGGGTGAATCAACTTCTTGTTACTCGTCTCTGAGCCAGCATGGCTCTTAAATTTAATTTTAAATTACACATAGTAGGAGAGTAACGTTAGTAATTTCTGATAAAATAGAATGACTGCAGCAAGATGTTATAGTGAAAGTTATGTGAATATGGTCTTTCTCCCTGAAAATGTCTTCTTGTGTTGCATTCACTTTTCCCGTGTTGAGATAAGATGATGTAATTCCTACATGATGGGATGAGGTGAGGTGAATGCCGTAGGCGTTGTTACATAGCTATACTACTACCTAAGAGCTTCTGGAACACAAACACTGTGATACCATGACAGCTGATGTTGATCTGATAACAGATAGCAGCTGAGTGATTAACGGGCAGGTAACTTCTATAGCACAGATGTGCCAGACAAAGGAGTGAGTCACATCTCAAACAGGATGGGATACGACAGTGTGAAATTTTATGACATTACCCAGAACTCTGTGCCATTTAGAACCTAAGCACTGTTTATTCCAAATCCTTTCCATTTCATATTTTTTGGTCTCTCATTCACTGGGTAACTAAAATAGTGGAAATCAGTACTCTAGATAGAGTGAGAGCTGTAATTTTGGGATGACCGTATGTTTATGAGAAGATAGACTATCCTTGTCAAGATAAGAAGATTGTGCAAAAATGTAATTACATGGAACTCCTAACACTGTACAGTTAAAAATCCTTATTAAAGTATATAATGATTGTTTCTTGCCAATAAAATAATTATTTTTCATGCCTCCTGCAGATTCTAACCAAAATCTTATGATTATTTTGCCAAAATCTGGAGTCAAAAAGTTAGAGAGGGATAAAGCAGTAACATTGGTACAGTATGCTGCAATGTCATTTAGAAAACTGGGCATTTTCTGGGTGGCTTTTGCTGTACAGTATAATATACTTCATTTCAGTACATTTGTAGAGCTTAGTTTTAATACTCAATGGATACAAAAGCAAAGTAGGTATATGGATACTTTATCTCTACAAAATACATGTGAAGCTCACAAGTAATACCATATTTATTGGTGAAAAACTGAAAGCTTTTCATTTAAACTTTATTCTTTTGAATATAATGTCTGGCTTTCTCAATAAGAAGACAAAGAACAAGAGGGATTTCACTTCTATACAACGTAGCACTGAAAGATCCAGATGGGGCAATTAGGTAAGAAAGCCATAAAAGATGCTAAAATTCAAAAGGAAGAAATAGACTTGCATACCCTTCACAGAAAACTCTGACAAGTACACAAGAACACACACACAATTTAAAATTAATAAACTAATTCAGTAAATTGCAAGATATAGTCTCATCTACAGTAGCATCAAAGATAAGGAAATACTGAAGAAGAAATTTAACTAAGGAAGTAAAATACTTCTACATTGAAAAGTACAAAATTTTGATGAAAGAAATTTTAAAAAAGACATCAATAGATAAGATGTATTCATGGTTTGGAAGAATTAATGTTAAGAGATGCATTGTACCCAAAGTAATCTTACAGATTGAGCTGTATGAGCTCTATCAAAATGCTAGTGTTTTTACAGAGATGATAAAAGCAATCTTAAAACTTATATGGAACCACAAAAGACCATAAATGGAAATGTAATCTTTATGAAAGACAGAACTGAAGTTATTGTATTCTTGAAATTAAAATAATTACAAAGTGACAGTAATTAAAGCAGTGTCATCCTGGCATTACAACAAACATGCATACCAAATTGAGCAAAATAGAGGGGCCAGAAATACAGGCTTACATGGTCACCTGACTTTTGAATAGGGTAGTAAGTGTATGCAATGGGTGACAGGCGAATCTCAACAATAGCATTGGGAAAATTGGATATTGTTAGGCAAATGAGTGAAACTGTACCCTTATCAATTGCACATATACCTACTCAAAATGGATTAGAAACTTAAATGTAAAACTTAAAACTGTATTACACATGGGAAAAATGCTTCATGATGCTGGCCTTACAGTGATTTCCTGGAGAAGACACCCAAGGTGCAAATATTAAAAGCAAAGGTAGAGGGCCGGGGATTTAGCTCAGCAGCATAAGCACCTGCCCGGCAAGCGCGAGGTCATGAGATCCGTCTTTGGCACAAAACATAGAGCCAAGGTAGACAAGTAGGACTCCATAAGGCTAAGAAAATCTGTTCTGATGCTGGGAATTGATGCTTGCTAAATATCTTAGCTATAGTTGAGCCACTGCTCAGCACCAATAAATGTTTTTAAAAGCACAAGTGAAATGGAAACCCCCTCTGTATGCGGAGGTATAAAAGACACAGTCTTGTGGGAAAAGTAACCATGCAGTGGCAAATCACATTCAGAGTGCCATGCAAGGCTTTTGCTTTCTGTATTTGAGAAATGGTCATATAGGTTTCTATTTGCAGTGGTGGTTACTGTGGTCACAGTTTGCACAATATCAGGTATGAGCTGGTTAAGCCAGTAATTCTAATTATAGGCATCGGAATTAGGTGACTTTTTGTGGCTCAGAAATGACAGTCTAATCAGGATAATGTGGTCATTAATCATGCTTTTAGAAATCTTATAAAAAATGGTGCAGTGTAATTTATACTATAATTTTTTAATGCTTCTATTTAATTATGGTCAAAAGTACCAAGAGTTCAATTTAAAGGAAATATGAAACACTTTTCTTACTAGTATGTATTTACTCCAATATAAATCATGTGCTGGTTAAATCCTGCTGAAAGGAAACATTTTTATGTGTGAAATATCATATTATATTTATTAATTTTTGTCTTTTTGAGGCAAATTTACACTCTGCAGTTCAGGCTGGCCTAGAAATCACTTTGTAGCCCAGGCTGGCCCTGAACCCCTAGTGACCCTACTGCCTCAGCCTCTTGAGTGCTGAGATTACAAGTATAGACCACCATGCCTGGCATTAAATTTTATATTTTAAAGGAATATGCAGAGAAAAATATGCTGAATCATTAGATTTTTGAGAAAAATATTTTTATAGACTTAATGAGGTTACTATTAAAAGTTAAATCTGATTTTTTAAACTAAATTTATTGGTACATTTTAGGTATTACATAATGATCACATTCATTATAGGGAATTTGTGCCTGTATATGATATAACTTTATTCTTTTCCCCCCATTCTCCTATCCTCTCCTATCCTTCAAATCTGATTCATTTTACAGTCTCATCTACTTAAATGCTGGATATTATCTGTACAGATGGGAATTTCAGACCAAAGCAGCTCTATGTTCAATCCTTCTTTGACCCTGACAAATGCTATGGTAAAATGAAAACTGATCCCAGTTTTTAGATTCAGATATACTCATGAGACCTTCGGCAAGTTCCTTATTCATTAAAAGCCTCTATTTTACAATTTGTAAAATAAACAAATAACTCATTATCTCATCTGCATGGAATACCTACGAGAAAACTTCTAAGCATTTAGTAGTTGATACAAACATGGTGGTAATTATAATTGTTGCTTTCAATGGGTTTTTAAAAAGTCTGAAATCATATTATAAAATATATTTAAATTTAAATAGGCAATAATACAGAGAAGTAATTGGATTTTGTTTTGGGTTAAAGTGCAAAGCAAGCCTCTGTCATCTTCTTGTACCTGAAATAAAGAAAAAACTTGAAGCATGTATGTATCATACTTTGGAATCTTCAGGGCGGTGATTCTAAGACCCACCATGGACACCAAAATCCAAAGATATTCAAATTTCTTAGATAAAATATGTAGCATTCTATAAAACTTGTGCAAATCTTCCTGTGTCCTTTGAATCACCACTTCTAATTCTAAATACAATGTAAATGCTATGTAAAGTTTTGTTACACTAGATGATTTAAAGAATAACAAGAAAAAGTCTGTATATGTTCTTTAGAGATGAGCTTTAAAAATTATTTTTGATCCATGGTTGGTTGAATCTGTGGAACAGATACTCTGACATATATGGTCTTGAATACATATGTGTATATATAAATGTATATTAGATTATATATATTCTACATGCATGTACATATATGCTCACATACATTCATACACATGTGTATATACATACATTTAAGGGTAATGTTTTGTTATTCTCAGATATAATAATACTATTGTGATTATGTAAAAATCTTTATTTTTTACTTCATTTTATTTTTTAAATTTTATTTAAAGAAAGACTAAACAAAACAGAAAACTGGTAGAAATAATACATATTTTCAAATAAAAAATAAACAGTAAGAAATCACTAGTTGATGATTACATATTGTCCTCTTATAAATAGTTGTTCAAGATACAAAAGTGAAACGTATAAAATGGGGATTCAAACAGCGAGATTGCAAACAGTTCTGTTCAACTATCCAACAAAAACTTAGTAATATGGTTATTAGTCCTATACACTTAAACATACATGTGTTATCCATATCTTCATTTGTGTTGAGATTAAACAAACCAAAGCAGGCTAAAATCACTCTGAGCAAAGAATAATAGTATTGCTGGATTTCACATCATGATACTATGTGATCAGCAGTGGGTACTGTAGTGTTTCTTTTTCTTCAAAGTATTTGTTCATTTCATCATGTGTTATAAGATCAGTTCTCATAAACTGTTTATAGGTTCCACGCATGCATGAGTCTATATATGCATTTCTATCCTTTCTATATAGAGGGAGAAACAAAACAAAGCAAGACAAAACAAAACATATTCCTATAAACACATGAAATGAAAAAGACATATAAAACCACTGTACAAAGAGTTCTACCATGATTCCTGTGTTGTCTCTTGTTATCTCCAATAGAATTGTCTATATCATCAGACATAGTATAATTGAATATAGCAATACATAACAATATCAATAAAAACAAAACTGTAGATAGTGAAAAACTTCAAAAACAGGTAATAATCAAACCAGAATGGGTATTGTAGTGAATCTTGTCATCTTCAGTGTGGTTGCCTATACTCTCAGACTTGATACTATCAATCATAACACTTTTGAGTAAAATCTGTCGATACCAAACAGTAATCAAGCAAACCAGATTTAACTAAGATCAGTCATGATAAAATAGTATAAGTTATACAGGGCTGCAGATTAAGTTAATAGGAGATTAAAGATGATTACTGTACTATACCATGTTATTTTTAGGATAGTTGTCTGTGCCCTCAGATCTAGTGCAAGTAGACAAACTGGGACAGAATAAAATCTATCTAAGCAGAGAGGTATGAGTAATATGGGTTTTAAATCCTGATACACTATTAACAATATTTTCTATCATCTTTTTAAAGACTGTTCCTACCCTTTCAGCCCCCTATGGTGCACTGTGTATTTTTGGGTCTCACCAACACCCTCAGTTTTTAGATTGGGGAGGGGGCAACCTGCTGTTTACCTAAGTGGTTCCGAACCTTCTCCCTCCTGGACTTGATCTCTAGTTGTATTCCTTTACCTATTAAAGCCTGTCTTTCCAACCTATCCACAAATACTGGTCTAGTTGCCCCTATTACTCTCTGGTTCCCTGTCACATAGAGCATTGCTTTCTCATATTTGATTTTTGGTCCATAAACCCTTTTTCAGGTTAATTGTATTTCGTATGAAGAGCATCTTGGAGGACTCTACCTCCTGATCTACTCTGCCTGTGTTTCTGTCTGTTTTTTTTTTTTTTTTTTTTTTTTTAGTGTATCAAGACCATCTATGTTAGAGATTATAGCCAACTTTCTCTGACTCATTTCTGTTGTGCTCTTTTTCTGTCATTAGTTGTCTGCTTTTCTTCTTCATTCCACTTTCTGCTCCATTCATTGAGGCCTCTCTGCCACTGTTTCTGGAATCCTGGTACTTTTCTCTTTCTCTAGAATGACCTTCAGTATTCTCTGTAGAATTGGATTGGTGGTCATGAATTCCCCGAGTTTCTCTTTGTCTTGGAAGCATCTTGTTCCTCCGTTAATTTCTAGAGACAGTTTTTCAGGGTACATCAATCTGGGCTGGAGGTTATTTTCTTTCAGGGCTTGGAATACTTCACTTCAAGCTCTTCTTGATTTGATGGTCTGTGTCAAGAAGTCTGCCATGATTTTGATGGGTTGTCCTTAATAGATAATCTGTTTCTTTTCTCTGATGGCTTTTAATATTCTGTTCTTATGTTGAATTTCTGGGATCTTTATTATTATGTGCCTGGATGTAGCTCTGTTTTGGTTGTAGGTGGCTGGAGTTCTGTATGCCTCATACATCTGAATATCATTTCTTTTTCCTATGTTTGGGAAGTTTTCCTTAATTATTTCTGTGAATAGTCTTTGTAGTTCCTCTGTTTATTTTTTATTTTAAAAACAAAATAAAAATGATGATATGGAACTAAAAAATAAAATAATAGGAGATTATTCTAGGTTAATATATTGTGTACTGTTATCTTCAAAGCAGTTGTTCAGATTACAAGATATTGGCATGAAAAATGATCAAACAGTTGAACAATGAAAATGCAAATTATTGTTTCTGATGAACTGAGACTTGAAATATTTCCATTTGAATCTAGATGAGAGGTCATGTTCATTGCACTGTGTAAAATTTTCATCTTTTTTATTTTAAAATTTTTCAAAATAAAAGATTGACCAGGAAAAGGAAAACAATTTATTTTTTTCAAATTTTAAAATTTTAATATAGCAAAATCTTTGAATCAGGATAGAGAAGCAATTGGTGTTCATTTGTGTCAACCTAGTAGAAATTCACTATATACACCAGTGACAGAGAACCTTTTAGAGACCAAATGCAAATTGCAACCTGAAATCCACTTGTTTATCACAAAATGCCAGCACAGTATTAAATCTGACCCCTGAGGTTTTAATTTAGGAGAAACATTAACATCTTTTGTCTTAAAAACACAGTAATGTGTGCCCTAGGTTTGCCACTACTACAGCATACACCACAGGTGGTGTTAATCTCAGCAAAAATAATTCTCAGATTACATGAGTGAAAAAAAGTTAAGCCTCAGATAATTTTCAGTCAAAACAAACAAACAAACAAAAAAGAAACAGAGGAGTCCTGTGGGGATAAAGATGACAGCGATGAGCTTCAGGTCGGGTTTACCAGATGCCAACAGCAGTGCGCGGCTGCACTCTGAGCAACTGCCCTAGTTCATAAGCAGAACATGGAGCAGGGTATTTCTAAGAGACATGGTGTCTGTTTCCTTATCAGCACGCACCTGAGGATCTTCTAATATGCTAGGCTCTCACCCTCTACCACTCTCCATTTCATTTCTCATCGTCTATGATTTTTCCCTTTTTAACTCTTTTCTTCTTTATCACCCATGCCTGTATTGCAGCTGGTGTTTATACAGATCACTTTTCCCGTAGTTTTAAACTTCTGCACCTTCTACCAGCTTCGTCTTGTATTTCTGTTTGAACTTCCCCCCTCTCAAATCCAGTCAAGTAAATTGATTTTTATTGTTGCTGATTGAGTGGAACTTTTGTTTATTCCTAGTCACCTATGGATGAGATGGCAAGTCCTGTGCTTCTCACCTTTATCTACTTTGACCTTATCAAAACTTGTGCAGATGTAACAGATAAGCCCATATAAACATAGGGAAGCCCCAAGCCCCACTTTCTGGGCAGGGTCTGTGATATAAGGGTGAGAATTTCCCCACAAGATGGAGAAATGGGTGGGGAAACAAGCTCTATCAGTTTGATGGTGAGCAAATCTGCTTTATTTTCTTCTTGCTTAAATATTGCTTTAGAAAGTGGGAGATCTCTTGCATAATGTGAGGATTTTATTTGCCACATAATTTATGAGTCTACCTTTCAGCGATCTGGAGGATGGTATTTGGAAATCTGTGAAGCTATCCAAGAGTTTGTATTGTTCTTGGGTGTTTATTGGAGAAAGAGAACATCCCCGGGTCTGATGTGCTTGAGTTTTCTACTAGCTCCAGCTGTAGTGGGCATGCAAAGTGTCTTGCAGTGTCACACTTTTCCTTGTACTTTTATTGGAATTCTCTGTGTGTCCATCCTGCATGTCGAGAATTGTGTCTAAACTCTACAAGCAAATGCATTGCTTCCACGGTCTTGTAATGGTTGACAAAACTTGGACCATTTGCTAATTGGGCTTAGAGGATCTTCTAAGCAGTATGCACTTTGAATTATTTCTGAAATATTCATTATGTAGTAGTTTGAGGGATGTGAGAGTGTAAACAAAGTTTTTATAAAAATTAAAAATGGAAAGGCATTGCCATTAGTAAATACTTGTAAATGTCATTTACAGGGGATAACAGTAAATTATTAAGAAAGGGAGCTGGACACACCCATCATAACCATAATTGGGAACTTGTGGAGAGAAAGATGACTAGCCTATTCCAGAGGAGAGGAGAGTTTGCATATGTAGTAAATTACTTTTGTAGATC
Source organism: Cavia porcellus (assembly GCF_034190915.1). Classification (NCBI taxonomy): domain Eukaryota; kingdom Metazoa; phylum Chordata; class Mammalia; order Rodentia; family Caviidae; genus Cavia; species Cavia porcellus. The sequence goes on from NW_026947490.1 coordinate 10,100,881, forward strand.
ATCTGCTACTGATGAATGTCCTAGAAATTTGTAATGGTAAATTCATGTAATTTTTATACCAGTAAGAATTTGATTTTAAAATCAATTAATCTGTAATAGCTATAGTTACAATTTTGATATGCTATAGCTATTATAAAGATTAGAATAGGATAATAATAAATTTAACACCACCCATTTACCGTTTGGTAAATGTGTATTCTGCAGAGAGGTTGATGAGGTGGGTTGTGCCCAATGGAAGCTGTAGAATCACAGAGCCTGAATTTAAATCCCAGCTCGTGGCCTTAGCAGATATCCATGCTGGGCAAATCATTTAACTTCCAAAAGTTTTGATCAGCTTGTGTGCAAAACATTAACAGTAATAAGGGTAATATACCAAATAAAGTTTTGAAGTCTTAAAATGCAAATGAGGAGCTTAAACTGTGGCTTTTACTGTGTGCTCAAATAAATGTTATTTACCTGGTATTGGCAAAACAGTAACTCATCATGGAATGTTTCTATTGAACAAAAGAGACGCTAATAAATACTACGAGGCAGGGAGAAATGAATGCAAGCAGATTAATAAGGACCAGTTAATTCAGGCTTTGGTGATCAAAAATACTTTACGAAGTCTTTTATCTAACTTGCAGAGAAGGTACTACCATAAGGTCCAAAACGTTTTTGTATGTGTGCATTTTTACACTCCCTGCCAATATTTGAATTATGCAAATGATGACAGGGAGGTTCAGAGTAAATAACATTACAATATGGCTGCTGTACTAAGCATATCTTTCTCAACAAAAAATTCAGTTATGGCTTAAGGATAGACATACTCTGACATTATTTAATTTTAATTAATCAAATTAAAATTATAAAATGTCAGGCAGTCTGGTTAATGGAAAATTTGACATGATGTGTTCTGGAAACTATTGAAATGCTCATTTGGTGTCTTAAGAGTTTGTTTTCTTCATTCCATTATTGGTTAATGACCAGCAGACAGGGTACTTGAGGGCTGCATGCATTGGATGAGGAGGGAAAAAGATTTCCTGAAGGCTTGGGTCTGGTTATGATGCCCAATATTCCACAGTTATTGTATCTCATTAAGTTAAGACACTGTCAAGTGCACAGAGGTGTCACTAGTCCAAGTACTACTACTAAAGAAGCCTACCAATAAGCCAAGTAACAACACTCTTTACTTACTGGAGAAATTTTACTTTGTACTCATTAAAGTAGCTCTTTTATATTTATGAGTTTAGTTCTCTCATATTATTCGTTAGTTATATAAAAAGACAACACATCAAAGAGATTGCTTAAAGTTGCTTAAGAATATCGTTCTAAGACAATTTCACATTTAATGAACAACTTTTCAGATATACTTGGCTCAAACCATTGATGTTAATGGTTTTCTACCAATATCACTGTGTCTTCAAGAATGTTGGCAGTGTATCATATCCTCTTTCCCTCTATTCACAGAATAATGTTCATATCTTTCATCATTTTTGAAAATATTTTTCCATTTAAATTTGTACAGAAGCTTTGGCAGTGTAGTCATTTTTACTCTGTTGATTCTTCCTACCTATGAGCAAAGGATGTCTTTCCATTTTCTAATACCCTCTTTGATAGCCTTTTTTCAGCATACTGTAATTTTCAATGTAGAGATATTTCATTCCCTTGGTTAGATTGATTCCTAAGTACTTTATTATTTTTGATGCTATAGTGGAGGGTGTTGTTTCCCTAATTTTTATTTATTTGTGTAGAGGATCGCTATTGTCTCTTGAGTGTAGGCCTGTATCCAGTCACACTACTAAACCTAGTTATTAAATCTATAAGTCTTTCAGTAGAGTTTTTGGGGTCTTTTGTGTACAGTATCATGTTATCTAAAAAGAGTGATAATTTAGTTTCTTCCTTTCTTATCCTTATTCTTTTTCTTGTCTAATTAATCTGGCTATTGTTTCTGAACTATCAGGAATAATGATAAACGGCATCCTAGTCTGGTTCTTGATTTTAGAGTGAAAATCTTCTAGTTTTGGCTGTTTATTAAGTGATGGGTATTGGTTTATCACAGATGACTTTTATCAGGTTTAGATAAAGATCATAGACTACTGACTTGGGAAATCAATGGCAAAAGAAATCACAAAAATACATTAACACTTGGAAATTAAATAACACCCTCCTGAAAACCCAAAGATCACAGATGAAATTAAAGAACTTAAACAGAATTTATAATTAAATGATAATGCTGATACAATATACCAGAATTTATAGGATTCAATGAAAGCAGTCCTAAGAGGGAATTTTATAGAGGTGAATTCTCACATCAGGAAAGCAGAATAAGCTCAAATAAAAAAACCTAATAGGGACGTCAAACTTCTAGAAAAAGCAGAGCAAATCAGACCCAAATTTTATATGAGGGACAGTATTATAATCATAAGAGCAGAAGTCAATGCAATCTAGACTAAGAAAACAGTACAAAGAATCAATAAATTAGAGAGCTGATTCTTTGAAAGAATAAATAAGATTGATAAACTCCTAGCCAACCTTATCAAAAAGAGGAAATAAAAGACTCAAATTCATACAATTAGCAATGAAAAGGGAGAGAAATCCAGATCGCCTATTTTGAGAAACTATATTCTTATCTAGAAAGATTGAAAGCACAGAAAAAGTGGGCAGATTTCTAGATACAGATAAATTGTCAAAACAACTAATGAGATGTAAAAATTCTAAATAACCCAATGTCAAGCAATGAAATTTAAAATGTCATTAAAACCTTACCATTTAAAAAAAGCTCTGATTCTGATTGATTCACTGATGAATCCTAAAAGAAATTTAGAGCAGATTTAATGCCACTACTGATGAAACTCTGTAACGAAGTTGAAAGGGAGACAAAACTCTCAAAGTCATTCCTGGAAGCAAGTATCAGCCTGATACCAAAACCAGAGAAGGACCCAACCAAGAAAGAGAACTACATACCAATGTCCCTAATGAGCACAGACGCAAAAATCCTTAATAAGACATTGGTAAACAGAATGCAGCAAATCATCACGAAGATTATTCACCGTGACCAAAGTAGGCTTCATTTCAGGAATGCAGCGATGGTTCAACATATGCAAATCAATGAACATTATATATCATATCAACAGAGCCAAGACCAAAAATCGCATGATCACTTCAACAGATGCAGAAAAAGCATTTGCAAAGTCTAATACCCAGTCAAGTCAAGAAGGTTTAATGCAATCCCAATCAAAGTACCATCAGTACACTTCACAAAACTAAAGAAAACATTCCTAAAATTCATTTGAAACCAGAAGAGACCTAAAATAGCAAAAACAATTCTGGGCAACAAAGGCAAGGCAGAGGGCATCACAATCCCTGACTTGAGATTATTTTCCAAACCCACAGCGATAAAATAGGCATACTGCTGGCAGAAAAGCAGACCTGAGGGCAAATGGAACAAGTTAGAAGACGCAGAAACAACTCCTAATGTAGTCAGCAACTTCATCTTTGATAAAGGGGCCAAACAGGAAGATAGCATCTTTAATAAATGGTGCCAGAAAAGCTAGCTTTCTATACACCAAGGACTAAAACTAGATTCATGTTTCTTACACACGCTAAACTAAAATCAAAATGGATCAAAGATTTAAATATTTAAATAGAAATGCTAAATCTGCTGGAAAATAGAATAAGTAGAAAACTTGAAGACCTAGGTGTAGGCAAAGATTTCATGAACAAAACCTTGACAGCATGGGAAATACTATAAAGAACCAACAATTTGGATCCTATCTTATTAAAAAACTTTTGCACAGTGAAAGAAATTACCAGTACAGTTAAAAGACAATTCATGGGGTGATTAGCTAGTTGTGCCTCAGACAAAGAACTAATATCTAGAACATATAAAGAATTGAAAAAAGTTAGAAAACTCAAGATTAAAGACACAACCCCCAAAATGGCCATTTGAAATGAATTAGAAACTTCTCAGAGGAAGAAATACAAATGGAAAATAAAAATATGAAAAAAAGGTCAACTTCGCTGGTCATTCAAGAGATATAAATTATAAAAAATGCTGAGGTTCCATCTTATTCCAGAAAGCGTGGGTATTGTCAAGAAAGCAACCAATAACGAATTGTGACAGGGAGGAGGGGGAAAAGCAATCCTTACTCACTGATGGTGGGAGTGTAAGCTGGTGCAACGACTGTGGAAATCATTATGGAGCTTCTTCAAAAAGTTAGGATTAGATGTCTCATTTGACCAAGTAATTCCCCTGCTGAGTATTTTCTGGGAAGAGTTAAAAGTGTCTTAACCAGCAATATATCTGGACTTGTGTTTATGTCAGCACAGTTTGTAGTAGCTAAATCTTGGAAACAACCCATATAGCCATCATCTGAGGAATTAAGAAGATTTTTAAAATATACAATCGAGTACTATGCAGCCATAAAGCAGGATAAACTTGAGACATTCCTAGGTAAATAGAGGCACCTGCAGACTATGCTGTTAAGTGAAATAAATCAGACACACATTTAAATACTGCATTGATTCTTTGATATTAGAAACCGAAAGGGTCCACAAGGACTGAAATGTATCATAGGTTTTGTGAAATGGAAAGAAATTGTGCAAAAGAAAGGGAAATCAGAGAAGGGTGAGGGAGAAAGGAAAAAATGGGAAAGAAAAAAATAAAAGAAGGATAGAATGGAAGCAAACTTTGTAAATGAGAGCAGGAAACAGTGTTGAAGGGAGGGGAGGAGATTGAAAAATAAAGAGGAACCAGTATATAGCTTATATGGGTCAAAATCTCTGTGATGAACGTGATCATATCTCTATCTATCTATCTATCTATCTAGCACCAATAAATTTAATATAGTATTTTTCATTTTCAATTGACACATAATTTTACACATTTATGGAGTAGAATGTGGTGTTTCAGAACATGTATACAATTTGTAATGAAAGTATCAAGATAACTAGTGTATCCATCATCTCATATGTTTATCATGTTTTTATACCAGGATCATTAAAAGTCTTTGCTACTAGCTAACCACAGTTATCCCTATAACCCAGTTATATTCTACAGAACCTGCCCAACCTCACTCCTCTACCTACTCCCCCTTCTTCCCAGGTTCTGGTAGCCACTATTCTGTCTACTCCTATGAGCTCAGTATGTTTAGCTACCACATCTAAATAAGGTTGTGGTGTTTATCACTCTGTGCTAATTTCACTTAATATAGCAATCTTCACTTCTAACCATGTTGATGCAAATATCAGGGTTCTTTTTCTTTATGTCTGTTGGGATGCACCTAGGCTGTTCCTGTTCCTTGGCCACTGTGGAGAGTGCAATGCAGACTAAGGTACAGATGTGTCTTGGACTTACTGATTTAGTTGCTTTTGGATATATGCCCAGCAGTGGGATTGCTGCATTGTGTGATAGTCTATTTCTAATGTTTTTTCGAGGAGCCTCTATGCTGTTTTCCATCATGGCTAACCTAATTATATTTTAGCCAGTAGTATATGAGAGCTCTCCTTCCTCCACATTCTTGCCAGCATTTTTTTGCACTTTTGATAACAGCCATTCTAACCACAGTGAGATGTTATCTCTTTCTGGGTTTGATTTCATTTCCCTGATGACTGGTGATTTGAGGTTGACTTATTTGTGGGCAATTTACACAGACTATTTTGAGAAATTTCTAGTCATATAATTTTCTCAGTTTTGTAAAAGGTCCTTGTATATTTTCTAGAAGGTTTTGGAATGTGGTATAGTGTTTCTGGAGAATGTTCTAAAGTTTTGAAATTCTCTTCCAGTGACATCCATCTGGTAAACTGATTTTTGGAGTGTTCAATCTTATGAACCAGTATCAAAAAGTTTTCAGATAAAAGCTAGAATTATTTTCTTTGTTTTTTGGTTGATTTTTTTGATACCACCAGGAAAAATAACCAAGTGTGTTCATAAGCAAGAAATGTAAACTGCATTATGCCAATAGCCTGGATACTACTGATCATAAAATATTATTAATTATATCTTAGAGTCAGTTAAATTATTTTGTATGGGAAAAGCTACTTATTATATATTTCATTTTAATATATCCTATTATTTTCTGCTATATAATCTTAATTTTGTTTGTTCTTTGGGGAGGCTTCATTCTTGCTTCAAATCTTAAGCTCTGGGACTGAGCGCACAGCCTGACTGCTGCAGAACCTGGGTGGGTCACTCCACTTTCTTATAGAAGTCTCATTCTGAAGTCTAAAATGCACAATTTGCAGAATGATATCTTGACACTCATTCTTGATTCCCCAGGTGATTTAAGGGGTAGTTTGAATTTTAAGCTGCAAGATGATGTCAACTCAAAGAACTAGCCTTGAAGTGCTCACCAACTGAGAAAAAAATATGATTTTAATGTAATCCTTCTGGAATAGGTTATATAACCCCAAAGATGTCAATGTGTGTGAGCTGGACTACTGTCTGGTCCTGGAACAAAGTGAGACTAATAAATTTATTTAAAGTGTCAACTTCAGTTTAAGCTACATGAACTGAGTGGTTCCAAAGCACAAAACCCAATATCTCAGTTCTTCACTATTCCAGTTTGTATTATTCTCAGCAATAAAATAATCCCCAACTGGTGTAGTAAGCCCTTCAGTATCCTTCAATGAATTTGGACAATGGATTCCTGGTTTTAAGTATTATAAGGAAAAGCATATCTGGTTTTAAGTATTGTAAGGAAAAGCATACAAACAAAGCAAGTGAAATTTACGTATTTTGGAAATATAGTTTCTAGTCATTGTCAACAATGACTCTAGAGCATTTACAGTGTTTCCCCCATCTGTCCTTACTGTTGCATTTCTGGGTTTACTAAGATTGTCACATTCAATTTTCTTTCTGTTGACTAGAACAACAAAGTGGAGGACAGCTCTCCAGGTGGCCTTAAACCAATCTACTTTCCCCCATTTCTGCTTGTAGTTTTCCATAATAACTGGAGGGCTATAGAAAACGTTATCACTATTAAACTCTCATTTACTTAATTACAAATCCCAAGTAAGGCGAACTAGGGAGAGGGAATACAAAAAATATAGCCACTGATTTTTAAAACTTTTCTTTATTTTTAGAGACTTTAGGCATCATTAGAAGAAGAGGATGTGCATATAGAGAATGAGGGGTAATGACAATAAATGTTTCTAGATACTGAGTGTTGGGAGTGTGGCTGTTAACTGTTGTACTGAGGAAAGGCTCAAGTAAGAGGTTGAGTTTGTGGTGAATTTCAGTGACATTTTCTTTTCACTAGCTTTACAGGGAAAGGGCAAGCACTGTCACTTTGCATGCAAAGACTTTCCTTAGCTCACTAGAGATTTGTCATACCAAAGCATTTAGAGGAAATAGCTACGATAGTGCACATAAGCCAGGGAATGCTCTCATCTGCTAAAATGGGTGGGGATGTGAAACAAAATTCAGCAAATAATTTGTTGGAGAGCGCTTTTCTGCCCATCCTAGCTTTTCCCCTGCATGACATTCTTTTTCCAAACCATCTAACCTGGCAGGTCCTGTACAGAGTCGCTCCCAGGCATTAAGTAGAAAAAATAGTGAGCCCAATCCTGAAGGGCCAGGGTCCAGAGAAGTGAGATCAGTTCCTGTCCAGGGTCTTCTTTCTCACATTCACCCAGGAGGGCATGAGAGAACAGCTTGCTCCTTCTACAGGAGCTTTTCTGCCCACCCGCTCGCTACAGATGCTGCTTCTCATCAAGCCTGTTTGTTAGAAGTGTACGAAGTGGTTGAAATCCAGTCACGTACCAAGTACTTTCAGAAACCGATGATGTTCGCTTTTGGTAAGAAAATGTGTTTCTGCTTAGGGTCAGGTTACTTAATGATCTCTTAGAAAGTTGGAATTGTGATCTAGCAACTGTTTGTTTGTGCAAGAAAACTGGCTCCTGCTTCTTTTATGCTTTGTCAGTCAAAATGACACTTAAAATTCTCAAGGATGATCCGAACTCCTTTCAGGTTAAGGAGAATTCTGGAATTAAACTTTCTTCAAGAAAATTTAGTCCGTGGAGTAAGCAGCCAAACTTTGAACATGAAGGAAAGCAAGTCTGGGACTTTGCACATTTCTCAGCATCACTGAGCAAATTGGATCTGGGTTAATGATCTTAGTGTGAAATCAGAGTAGCAAATACACATACTTTTGAATAAAAATTGCCACACTCTCTAGACACATGTCTTTTCAGTTCCATTCTTTTGTATTGAGATGTGTTTACTTAGCTCTCTTAAAAACATTTTAAATTTATAAATTCATAAAAACTTATTATTACAAATAGGTAGTCCCAATATTTTATACAAGGCAGTAGTTACATTCAAGTATATTTTTATTTCTTATTCTAAGATTGCTTATTTAAATTGTGGCATATTCGAAAGGCATTTTTCTTTACAATAAGAAATTTGATCTATTCATCACTGAGGCAAGGTTTCTTATTTTTCAAGAGCAAATAAGATCCTGAACATTAAATGTCTTCATCTCAATTTAATGGTTACAGAGATGAATCTGAAAGGGATCACAGATCAAAAAAAGTAAAAGTTAAACATACAAAGGTTATAGAAAAAATTGAAGTATTATTTTCACAATCAATACATAAGCAATGGTTTCTTAAAGAGGATATAAAAAGAGGAAATCATAAAAGCAAAAAATTCTATATTGGACTTTCCAAAAATTAAAATTTTATCTATTAATGGCATTGCTAAAAATGAAAACTCCCCATAAATTTAGTAGAATTTTAATATGTATTCAACAAAGGATTTTTAAAAACAAATTCTATAAAGCTAATTCTCAGTAATAAAAGACAAACCTAATTTAAAAGAGGCAAAAAATCTAAAAGATATAACTCATAAAGAAACATATAACAACCAATAGATGCATGGAGAGGTCATCAATGCCATTAGTATTCAGGAAAATACATTTTACTAAAGTCTGTGGCTGGAGACCACTTAATACCACTACCATGTTTAAATTAAAAAGGCTGACCGTATCATGAGCAAGGCTGTGGAGCAACTGGACTTTGCACAAGCCAGTTGGGGAATAAAATGGTATAGCTTTGGACAACAGTTAAGCAGTTTCTTGTGAAAAGAAATTTATATTTACCATACAAGTCAGAGACTTTTTTCCTATGCATTTGCATAAGAGAAATGAAGATGCATGCCTGCAAAAGTGTTCATGTGAGAATATTCATTGCAGTTTTCTTTCACTATAATCCCAACTGACAGTCCAAACATCCATGAGCCAGTGAGTTTAACACATCATAATATATATCACATGATCATATCACAGAATGATCTTATACAAGCTTCCTGTACATAGAACAACATAGGCATGTTTCAGAAACTTTATGCTGAATTAAAGAAGCCAGATATGAAAAACAACACCCTGTATGGTCCTATCGATATGTGAGAAATTGGGATGATGGTTGCTTCTGAAGCTGTGTAGAATGAGAAATGGTGGGAAAGGACAAAGAAGCAAAAACTAAAACTAAAAACCAACAAAACAAAACTCTATGACACAGAAGTGCTCCTTATCTTTACTGGGTGATGGGTATGTCGGTGCACACATTTGTCAAAATTAATTGAACTGTGCACTGAAAAGCTGTTCCTTTTATTAAATGTCAATTATACTTTAATGGAAAACATATAAAAGACTCCTAAAGACTCATAGTGATTGTGATAATTTTATGTGTCAACTTGACTGGGCCAGGTAGTCATAGGAAAGACATTAGCAATGGAAAGTTCTTACTTGGCCCATCTGAACATCATCTGAAATAATGAAGGCCTAAAAAGATCAAAACAGAAGAATGGTGGAATTCACTCTCTGCTTGGCTGCTAGAACAGAGACACTGAACTTTTGGGTATCTGGTTCTGAGGACTTCGAACTGTACCACAGGATTTTCCTGGTTTCAACTTACAGAAGGTGAATCTGGGGACTTCGCAGCCTCTTAATCACAGGAACCAATAAGTCAGTCTATGTATCTATGTATCTATGTATCTATCTATGTATCTATCTATGTATCTATCTATCTATCTATCTATCTATCTATCTATCTATCTACATACCTACCTACCTATAGCTAATCTATCATTTCTCTGAATTGGTCAGCTTTCCCATTGCTGGGACACAATATCCAATATCCACAATTTAAATGAGCAAATGGTTTATTTGTCTCATGGACTGACTGTCTGGAAAGCAAAAGCCTCATGGGTGAAAGGGTCTGGCAGGGGAAAACTGTTTAGAACACGGTGGGTAAAGCAGTGGACGGGAGCAGTACCAGAGAGGAAGGCACTCGGAACAAGATACGGATCCCCAGGTCACACCCCATGACCCACTCTGGGCCAGAGGTGTGTTTTGTTAGAGAAAGATGGAAAGACAGAGAGGAGAGAGTCTTGAGAGAAAATTTATGAATTTTTAAGCAGCGTTATGTTTAACACATTGTATAATTTTAAGTGTTGGCTAATTCAATCCCTGTGAAGCTTTTTAAAAAGTGCTACTAAAAATTATTTCTTTTGTAAGAGCTACTTTAAATATTTTTCTTTGGAAAAGGTTTCTTCCAAGTACATATCTTTTTCCTGTATTCCATGAAACACATTGTATTGACAATTCTAGTAATTTAAAAGTTCTCACAGCTTCTGAATGCTGAGAGAGGCACATCATTTTGCCGAGATAACTGAAATAAAATAAAAATGTGGGCTTTTTAAAACTTCATAATTCATAAAATTATGGTCATATTATTTATAGTTAAATCATTCAGTTCAAATGTTTCTCACATATGCAGTGACAATCTCTAATACATATCAAAGGAATGTCTTGTGTTATTGAGATTCTGGTAGCATAACTATTTCTTTTATAGAGTTGACAAATTCCTTGCTCTCAGTAAATCTGAAATGTAAGAAAAATTACTCTACTGAATAAAGACTTAATAATACTATTTCAATTTAAAATGTTACACCATTTCTTCACAATAAAATAAATTTCTATGCAAAGAAAGTGACTATGATATTTTGTTGACAGAAAACACACTGAGATTTTTGAGTAATCAATCACCAATAATACTTTGGATGTTTTCCCAACTATATTACATTTAAGGATAAACAATCACAAATTCACAGGTGATATGGAGAAAGTATACTGAAAAATATCAGAGTGTATACAGTAATGATCACAAGTAAGATGTTCTAATTATTTAATAAAATCATCATAAATCTATGCTGACATGATCCCCTTTTGCAAATCTTCAGAATGATAAATGATCTTCTTCAACCTGGTTAGTCTATCTGGTTGCAGTGTTAAAATCGTAAATCTCTTATTGTTTACAACCAAAACTTTTCTAATAGTCTTCTCAAGGATTGAAGAAGTAAAGGGTCACACTGACCCTGACTTACACAAGCACTTCCAAATATTCCAGATCCCAACAAGGCCCTACATTATCCAGTCACTACACAGCATAAAAAAAGTTATTACCAACTACACATATTGCAAAATTTTAGGGTAACTGCATTTATTTTTCTGTAGAAAGTTTCTGTGTATACAAAATGAACTTCTCAGTGCTTGGAGAATAAAGCTTAATTTTCTATATAAGGAAATACACTTATCTAAATCACTTTAATGACATACATTTTGGTACATGAGACATTTAAATGTGCAAGGATTATTGTAGATCAAAGCTAAGGAAAGTTACTAGATAAAACAGAATCATAAAATAGAATATTATATAACTTAAAATAATCGTAACACTATAAAATATAATGAAAAACATAGTACACATGGTAGATATAGTTATGAAATAAGAAATTATAAAATGCATATTATACTGTAGTAGTCAACATTTTCCATGGACTAATGTATTTTGAAAACCCCAGTGGATGCCTGAAATTGTGGCTAGTACTAAATCCTGTACACATCACCTTTCTCCCACATGTACATAATAACAGTTAAGTTTAAGTTATGTATTAGGCACAATAAGTGATTGATAACAATAACTAGTAATAAAATAGAACAATTATAATAATAGACTTTAATAAAGTGTCTAGCATTACTATGAGCATATATGCATAAGTAAATGTGAATATAAGCACTGCAATATCAAGAGTCACTGTGATAACTGAGGAGGTTATAAGTGATTATGGAGCAGGTTGTACACACAGTGTAGATACGCTGCACAGGGGGATGATTAATATCCCAGGCAGGATGGTGCAGGATAGCAGAAAAGACTATCAAACTACTTAGAACAGCATACAATTTGTGTTGTGTTACACATTTGTAGAATTTTTCTTTGAATATTTTTGGGCTGCAGTTTACTGTGACTAACTGAAGCTGATGAAAGCAAAATATAGAAAAGGGAGGGTCACTGTGTGAATTATATAGTATGTATTGCATTAACCACATTATAATAATCTCAGTAATAATAAATATAATGAAAAACAGGATCACAGCAGTGCAAAAACGTTTTATGGTCAGAATGGCACTTGAGATCAGAAGAGGATCTTAAAGGGTAAAATGCCAGTAAGGTGAAAGTGACATACTAATAATTCCCATCTCATTTTATATTTAGCTAAACCCTATACTACTCCAAAAACTATATTTAAAACAAAGTAAAAATCACCAATAATTCCATTGTCTTTAGCCCCAATGAGATTACATGAAATCATGAAAGTATTTTTATCTCTGCAATTATGTTTACTGAAAAAATCTGTTGATTGTTTTTAGTGATTTCTAACAGTCTTCCATCTTTCCTTCCTTAAAAATTAATATTTAAGAAGCTTATCAATTTTATCAATTTTTCCAAACTCTGCTTTAGATTTTATTTTCTCTATTGTATTGTTCTTGAGTATTATTAATAATTTTATTATTTAATTACTGTGTATATAATATATTGTAGAGCCTGTATCTCTAATGTTCCTGATAATACTGTGGAGAATACCTTATTCCTGTAAGTTTATAAGGAAGGAAGGATGGGAAGACCTGGGGAAAAATACCTTATTTTGTTACATCTCATGAATATCAGAGGCTGTATTTGAACTAGGACTTCCTGACCTTAAAGATGATGTTTTTACTACATCTTATTACCTCACTATAGAATTGTACAATGCTTGGCTACTGAATTGTAAGTCAAAATTGAATTCTGGGCATACTACTAATCAATGCTATTATATTTAACAGCATGAGTATATTAAAGATGTATGTTTGTATAGATGTAAAGCCTACCACAAGTTTTGGTAAGGCAATGGAACCAGAACATGTCAATCACCTCTAGAAACACTAACTAGCATTTTATTATTTGTATGTGGACAATTTTGTCTGGGTATGAATGGCAAAATTACTGGAGAAACCAATCATGAAGCTTAGAATAATAACCCTAACATCAGATCCCTCTTGGCAATTGTTTCTGTCACTTCTCCCTCTGGAGGGTCTAGATTTTGGAGTTTGCTCTCGTGGGAGATTTCTTATTTTCTCTAATCCACTGCAATGGCCTAGAGTGCTATCAAAAAGAAAGCCATGGCATTTGATATACTGCACAACAGAGACTCAATTTATTCTCCCCCAGAGACTAGTTTTTATAGTCTGAAAGTCTGTGTTCTTCCAAAATTAATACACAGAGATCCTAACCACCAAGCTGATGATAATAGAGGATTCATGAGGGGAAAGGTGACCCGGTCAGGGTGACATAACTCTCATGAATGGGATCAGTGCCTTTATAGAAGAGAATCAAGAGCCACCGCTTTTTCCATTCACAAGAAATTGCATCCTCATCATTTCTTATAGTCTCCAGAGCTGTGAGGTACAAATATGTTGTTTTAAGCCATCTGGATTACTGTGTTTTGTCATAACAGCCTGAACAGACTAAGCCATTAGTAGACTGTGTTAGACATCTACCTATGGGCCCTCTACCTTTACTCTAAAATAATACATGCGTCAGGTGAGTGTGTATGTACGTATGTGTGTATGAGCAAGAATATTTGACTCATGAAGGTCAAATGGTTTAATTTTGAAGTGTTCTTTGTTTTTTTGACATAATCTCATAAGAAATATAAGCAATTTGATAAAGGTACTTGTAATGAGTTTTCTGTCTACTACATCAAACTCTGCAGAGTAAATGTGTGGGTCAATGGCTTATAGTTTAAGGCCCTGTAGCTCTGGTAAAATAACAGAGATGATTACCAGGATGGTCTCAGTTCAACTTCGAATGTTATATCTCCTGGAAGTTGTTGAGCTCATGTAACCCTCTAGATGTTCAAGTTCCCCTTTACAGTTCTTACAGCAAGGACCACCTATCTTTGAGCTTTTTCTGTTTCTATGTCTGGTTTTCCATTTATGAGTCCCATTTAGATAACAGAAGACAATCAGATAACCAAGTTTACCTTGTTGGATAGAAAAGTCTCAGTATAGCTCCTGATGCATTAAAATGATAGAAAAGTTAATAAAAAAGTGTTAAATCCCAGGTGATCACTCACTCTGCCAGTATATAAGCCACATATCAGTTGCATAGAATGTTCAAGCCAGGCTGATAAAAATTAAAACCAGTCTAGTGGCATTTGGACTTAATCACATAAAACTGACATAATGGTAATATTTCTTTCAAAAGTTTGACATAGTGACAACCATGAGATAACACATTAAAAGGTCTTAGCTTGATGGTGTGTCACATTTAATATTCTGTAAGCAATAGCTGCATTATGATGATTGTTTTAGAAATTTAGCAACTTAAAGTATGTAGGTTGAGAGAAAAGATTCATAGCTTAATCTCTTTGTTTAATGTAATATTTAGCCTAGGAGAAAATGTGTTTCTAAAAGTAAACTTTACAGTAGAGGTTTTCCCATTGTCTGCAATTGCTATGACCCCTTTGGGAAGTATGTGATGTCTCAATTTACACATTTCCATTCTCAGAGTACTTTATAGCATCCATTGGTCACATTCCACTAATAAGGTATAGTTTTACCAAAAGAAACTGACTTGAGAGAACATGAGAGGCAAGGTCATTAGAAGAGCAGGGGATGTTCATAAATCAAAGAAGGGTGATGGTGGCTGGGCAAGTGAAAACCAGATGAGAGAGAGTGAGAGACAGAGAGACAGAGAGAGAGAGAGAGAGAGAGAGAGAGAGAGAGACAGAGAGACAGAGAGACAGAGAGAGACAGAGAGACAGAGACAGAGACAGAGAAAGAGAAAGAGAGAGAGAGAGAGCCTCTACAATACAGACCAAAATATTTCCAAATACTGAGTAATCCACATTTCAACTCCCTTAAGTAACACATACTAATTTTTATAAATGGCATGTTTATGGATGCCTTTATTGCAAAACAAAAATTCCTAGACTGTCGCTAGGTACCAGACACAAGGAATCAATAAAGTTCCAAGTCCACATGAGGTAGACAAACATGTACTCATATTAAGACAGTACCAAGTGGCCCAGTGCTGTGACAGTCTGGATAAACTCAACTTTGCTTAGCTGTCTTTTCAAGGACCTCCTTGGGAGGTGACAGACCATCTGGACTTTGAAGCATAAATAGCAACCCAGCGGGAAGTTGAGAGAAGGTCTAAGAAAATTTACCTTTGCTCATCTTACCTTACAGTTCCTAAGCTATTGTGATAAAAATTTCGTAAACATTGTCTTGAATCATGTAACCCCTATATGGATTTTATAGGTCTTGGAATTAATGATTATAAAGAAAAAAAGCCCAAGTCTGCTCACTGTAATGATATAAACATGCAATCCCAGCACCCTGGAAGGCTGAGGCAGGAGAATTAAAAATGTTCAAGCCTAGCCTGGGAAACTCAGTGACTTACCTTTCTAAAAATAAATAAGGGGATGAAGATGTAGTTTGGTGCAAAGGCCCCCAGTACTGCAGGAAAAAAAAAAAACCCTCACATTTGCACAGTTAACTAGTGGCAGATTTGATATCAGCTATGAAACCAGTATTTTATGATTCCATGTTTTTTCTACTCCAAAACAATTCCTTGAGGACATTTTGGGAAAATATCCTTGAGTGGCAAAGTTGTAGTATTTTGGCACAAAATCACAAGTTAGATACAGAATGAACAAATCAATGTGTAGTTTTGGTAAAGGGACTGCAAAGATATAAAACTGTAAGTTGTTTCATATTTTAGTCTGCTAAGATTCATCCTTTAATGTTAATGAATGTATTCACTTAATATTTATTCACACAACCAACACATACTCTTCACACTGCCATATGCATGCCCTATCATGAAATGACAATCTTGTAATTCTACATTAATTCTTTCTTTTCTTTTTCAATTTCGGTAGCATTTCTTTTCTCATGAAAAATGGTCCCAGTTGCAGTTCTCTTTAATATCAATATTCAGGTTCAGAAAGTGTACATTCTGTTTCTCCAAACTCTAAACTACATTTTATCATGAATTTAAAAATTAACCTTCAAAGAACCAGTTGTTGATCTGCAGATATTCATTTATCATAAGAGCTAACATTTCTTATTTGATTTACGCTTCTATTGAAAAGCACTCTGGCTCAAATGAATTAAATGTCAAACTTCTCATTTCAAAATTCTTTGGCCTACTAGTTTGTAATGGTATTTTGTTTCACATAAAGATGGTTGGGCCAGCTGAGGCCTGATCTGGGTTGGCCATAAAATGTCCCATGACATTGTTTTTGACAGAGTTAGAGACGTCAAACCTAGAGTTTTGGCCACATTCCAGATTAAATCATTGGCTTTTGCCTGTTAAATTCCCTCCTTGGCTTTTGATGATATTCTTGGCGATTTTTCCAGTCGTGTCTTTGAATTATTGGAAAGATATCTTTGCCAGTCAGATGGTCACCCCAATTGACTCATAATATGTACTAACATTCAACAGGTCAGTGGGTTAAGGAAATTTCTACCAGGTTCCTGTACTATAATAACTGGGAAGTCTCTGGGCATCTTTATACTCCAGTGACCTTCTGGGACCACTCAAAAATTAGGAACTTAAAGCAATGATCACAGTTGTACTTCAGTTTTTGCAAGCTAGGTGAGGGTTTTGGAGATGAGTATCTCTGCTCTACTCTGCATCAACTGGGTAAATCCAAAGTGCTGGAGACTGGATCGTTTAACGTGTTGGTCCCTGACACATCTGACAGATGATGCTGGTTGTCATTCGGGACCTTGACTGAGGCTATGTCTGGCTTTTCCAATTGGCCACAGACCTTTCTCATAGCTTACCTGCTGAGTCTACTTTAGGTGTGAGTACCCTGCGAGGGAGTCAAGTTGGAGCTGAATCACTGTTTTCTATAACATTTGAGATTAAATAATGCAATATGAAATATTCTTTTCATTCAGATTGCATTATTGTACCCAATTAAAATAAAAGGGGATGGGAATGAGATGTTACCTTTTGGAAGGAGACATATCAAAGAATTTGTGGGTATATTCTAAATCACTGCATTTAACTTTTAAACACTATTTAAAAAGAGGAAAAAGGAAAAAAGAAAGAAGGGAAAAGATTGTATTTATATAGATATGTATATATATGTGTGTGTATATATATACATATATATATATATATATTAGGTAACTATACTGCTAATATCTGTAAATTCATCTAAAAGAACAGTTTGTTCTCTCATTGTTTGATTGATCATTTCTTTTCTTGTCTAAATCTTGTAACCTGAACAATTACTTCTAAGATAACAATATGCCATATATTAACTAGTGCTAATTTCCTATTATTTTTTGAAATTCTTTATCTCTTGTATCTTTTGTTTTGTTCTTAAAATAAAAATATAAAAAGAGGAAAAGGAACATCAGAGAGTATCAGATGCCAAGTTGTCTGGTTCTGAGCTTCCTGTTAAATGTACAGAGACTATGTAAGTATATTTTTATGATAGAGTATGTACTTTTTTTTAAAATTATGCATTGGTAGTCAGGTCTCCAGGAAAAATTCAATACATTGTTTTTGTATGTAAAGTTTCATTGAGACATAACCACAGTATTTAATTTATGAATTGTCTATAATTTATACTCAACAATGAGAAAGAGAATCACTCATTAGAGACCTATGAGGTATAAATCTTAAAATAGATATATGGTCCTTACATAAAATGTTTGCTAGAGTTTGTTATGCTGTTCATGCATTGTAATGATTTCTGATTTTGCTTAATGCTAACTAGCTGAACACCAGTGTCTTGGTTAGTAGAACTCTAAAACTACCATTAGCCACAGGTGGAAAAATGTTGAGAGACTGGGACTATGTATGCAAAACCATATAAATGATAAAGATGTCTATAGACACTACATTTGTTGTATCACTCAAGGTTCAGTCAAGAAGAACTATTCAGATTTTCTACAGAGATTTGACCAAATGCACTATGAGAAGCTAGTTTATCAGCATAAGGGAGACTGTCTCTTTTGTCAGTCATTAGGGCAGCCACTCAGGAAGAGAAGCATGGATAAGATGGAACCTGAAAAGCTGAGCTAAAACTCAGGCAGTCAAACTGCGAACTCTTTAATGAGTGTATTTATGCAGATAATCTTGGAATTCAGAACAGGCTCTTACTTCCTCTTAGTTTCCGGGTTTGATGATAGTGGTCTCCTGTAGCAGAAACTGTTTTCCTTTATCCTTTACATGCACCAAGAGTCACAGATTGAGTTGTTACTTCATGTCAGCCTTTTAAATCTCATATAAGATGCCCCTTGTGGTCCACAAGACCATGGAGTGGTAAATACGCTGGGAAATGGAGTCCAGCTCAATGGATGAAGTGCATGTATTCATATCTGCAAGTGTAACTGATCTCAATAAGCTCTAGAACTAATTGGAAGAACATTGCACAGATATCTCTGAGTCTACATATGTTCATCAACTGACCCTTCCCTTTTATATTTGAAGCTTGGCAGTGATGCCACATTTGACACAGTTGTCTAAGCTAGGAACCTGTAATTCTTGATGAGTCTTTCCCATTCTTCAGTATCTCTGTCTTAAGTGCCTGTTTTATCTTCTAGGTGTGTATTTATTCTTTTCCTCGTTTGTCATTGCTGCTATCTTGGCTCACCCAACACCACCATTAATGAGACTATTATATCAGTATGATGACATATTATGATGTACCTCTATATGTCCTTCCAAAGCCTCAAAAGCTCACTGATAGGACTTTTTGGAGGTGCTTGGCTCATGAGGACATGATAATTATCAGTGGATTAGTCCACTGATGAGTTATGGCTAAATGTGATTGGGGAGGTGAAGCCTAGTTGGAGGAGTTGGATGAATGAGGCACGACCTGAAAGGGTCTTCTTGCTTCTGCCTTGATCTCTCTTTGCCTCTTACCACAATGTCATGAGCTGGTTTTCCTTTGCCAGACCCCTCTGTTGTGCTCCTGTGCCTTGGATCAAGCCCATGGGCTGAACCCTGTACAAACTGTGAACCCAAATAAACTCCTCCTCCTTTAACTTGTGGGTGTTGGGTACCGTCTCAGTGACAAGGAAGTAACTAGGACGTGGAAAATCTCTGTGTTGTTAACCCTAAACTCATTCAATTACCTTCTTCACTTGTCCATGAGCAGGGTATCTAAAACACAAATATCATGGCACCCAACATGCAACAGTCATTTAATAACTCCTAATACTGAATTGAGAATAAAGTTTCATGTCAGTGTAGCACCCAAGACCATTCATAATTTGAGGTTGTAGACTTTGATTATTTTTTCCTACTACTTAGCACTGACACCTCTTTCTATGGTGTGAGGAACTACCAACTTATCAGTTTCAGTGGGAGGAACAGAATGCTCCTACCAGAAAAGTTGACAATTTTAGTTGTCACATTTTTACAACTTCCCTCACGGTATGACACAGATTTCTTCCTGTGGTACCAAAGCAGAAATGATTATGTTTGTTGCAAAAAAAATTTTTCTTTTCATGCTCTGATCACCACACACCAACAATTCTCCAACAGGCACCAGCTGGGTACCCTACAATTCAGTTCAATTCAATTGTAACACTATTTTCTCAGGCCCCACAGGTTAAGATATTGGTTCCATGAGACTTCCTCCCCACTACTTCATCCAGCTGATAGGCATGAGCCCCAGGTTGTGACTTGTGCTGCTGATGGAGAGACTATTGATCAGAGATTCCACAACACCTCCTCTAAAGGTTCAATGAGTTTACTAGAGTGACTTGGAGAGCTCAGGGAAATACTTTTTATAAATTTTCGTACAAAAGATGCAGATCAACAGCCAGCTGGAAGCCAGATGCATAGGAAAAGGTATGACCAAGTGTCATGGGACTTCCATGCCCTTTCTGGGCACATCATCTTCTGGTTATTTCCACTTGTTTAACATTTTACAGACTTTCTATGCTTGATCTTTTGGGTTTTACATAGACATCATTTCATAGGAGTAACTGATTACATCATTGTCCATCAATCAACTCCAATCTTTAGCATCTCTTGCCTCTCTGAAATTTTTGGGTTGGGCTAAAAGTTCCAAACTTCTAATCCCCTGATTGCTTACCCTGGCAACCAATCCAGTGTAACTCCCAATCCTAAGCCTGTCTAGTACTCTACCAAGACTGGACTCATTTGAACAAGTGATTTCCCAGAACCCTATCTATAAAGGGCACTAGGAGTTCTGTCTCAGGAACTGGGGGAAGAGACCAGTTATGTATTTCATAATGTCACAATAGGGAATTCTCTGGAGACAGCTGAAATTTGATTTTCTTGGAGCAGAATTCGCAATATGAACAGTTGTTTTGTTTCATGGATTTGAAATCCTCTGAAAAAGTTTTTTTTCTATCAATTCTGTTCCATAGTTTTTCTGTTGTTCTGGCTTCTGTTGGTAGATGTGTTGACTGTTGTTAGGCTTGTCTCTAATTCTGTCTCTTCAAGCTCCTTAATACATCTGTGAGTGACTTACTATCCATTTAACAGGCTCTTTATCTGTGAAGGTTTGTGTTGCTTACCTCACCAGAGAAGAAACATGTAGATATGTAGCCGACATCTTGAGAATATAGGAGGATAGACAAATTGAACATAAATTGGTTAAGAAAACTAAAATTATGGAGCTATTAAATTAAATGGTCCTGGGTTTACGGATTTAGACTGACATATTTGATAAAATTCTGGGCTGGTGAAAGTCAGAGGAATTGCCATTGTTAAGCAATTCTGAGATGAGTGTAAATTGATGCATCAGTTTGGAAAGCCATCTGGTAGAGTTTCTGAAAATGAAATAGTATGCTTTGACTCAGTGTTATCTATTTTTTGAATCTATGTGGCACTGGGATGTAAGGATGTATAGAAGAAATGTATAACATTTCTAGTGGTAAAATACCAGAAGCAATCTGAATGAACATTGACAAGGAATGATTGCATTTGTAATTGAGTTGTCACACACACACACACACACACACACACACACACGGTCAATATAAAATGCACCACTTGGATGAGGGATGTTGTGATGAGAGATGCTCCAGCTATGTGGAGGTAGAAAGTATATGAGAACTGTGTTCAGAAACTGATTAGATCATGAGGACTCTACCTTCATCAATGAATTATTTCACTGATGAGATAATAATTTGAGGTCACTTCTAAAAAGTGATGGAAATTTGAAAGGAGGGACTGAGCTTAAAAGCTTATATAATGAGGGATGACCTTAGTGTTTAGAGTGGGTCCCTGGCCTCTTCTTTATCTTTTTGTCTCTGCTTCCTCTTTGCCATGAGGTGCCATTTTCTTCCACCCTGTCCTTCCACCATGGCTTTATGTCTTAGCTCAGATCCACAAATGAAACTGAATAATCATGGACTGAAAACTCTGAAACTGTGTGAGCTAAAATAAGCCTTTCCTCTCTTATTTAATTTACATATTTTTCTCATCAGCAAAGCAAGGTGACTAATACTCGTAGCATTCACTAACTGCCACACAACTTCTCACTTTTTAAATCAATATTCCAGTGAAGACATTGATCATTTAAGTAAAGAAATTTTGCCTAATGAGTACTATAGTGATTTTTAAAAGTTTTATTTTATTTTTTTAGAGATTTAGGTTCACAGTTAAATTATGAAGTACAGAGTTCTTATGTATTTTCTGCCTCCACACATGCAGAGCCTCTGTTGTATCAACATCCCTAATCCAAATGATGGATATTTGCCACAATTGGTGAACCTATAGGGACACATAGTCATCACGTTAAGATTGTAATTTACATTAAGGTTGACTCTTGGTACTTTATATTCTATGGGCTCAAAAAGGTACAGTGGCATGTTGCTGTACTACTGTACCCGATATTTCTCACTACCTTTGGCAATTAGGGTTGGGTTTTAACTTGATTGGCTTTGGCATCCTCCTAGGAGATTGGTGGTGAACACTTCTGGGTGTTTCTGAATGGGTCATTGAAATGTGATCTTGGACTCTAAGACTATTCTCTTAACCTTGGCTCTCTAGCACTGTTTCTTTCCTTTCCTTTCCAGACACCGTGAACAAGGCATCTTTGCCGTGCTATTTCCTTCCCTCATGGTGTTTTTACCTCTGAGCCAACCAAACATGAACTACATTGCTGTGAAACTGTAAGAGCTTAAATCTCACTTCTTTGAGCTATAGATGTAGATTCTGTGTCTCAACAATGAGAAAAAAGGTCCCAAGATTTTTAATGGTCTACCTATTGTCCATTCTACTCTTCTCATAGTGACTTTTTAAATGATAAGCTTAGGGCTTAGGTGTATGGAATTGAAACTCTCCAGCCATGAACTGCAGTTTTAGCTAGTCTCAGAATAAGAACAGGGGAATTAAATGAAGATGCTGTAAGCCTAAACTTGATATCACCTTAAAAATAGCATACAAGAACTTCCTTCTTTGTGCAATAATGTCTTTAAAAGACAGAAAAAACATATCTCTTATACCTGACATCTAATATATGTGCACCATATTTTACTTGGTTTAGATTTAATTTGTGAGTATTCACCTCATGAAAAAATTTAGACATCCTTACCTATAGTATTTGTTCAATCATGTTTGCTGCTGCTATGACTAAGCACCACAAATGAGTGGTTTACATAGATAAATTAATTATCTTGCAGTTCTGGAGGGTAAAGCCAAGCCGTCAAAAGACGAAGTTACTTTCATCTGAGGAAGAACACATTTTATGAGGAAGAAAACATTCCTTTGCTTGGTGGTTATCATCAACAGTTTGATGCTTTGATTTGTGTCTAGATGTCAAATTCTGTTTTAGTTACTTTTCTCTCTTGCTGAGAC
Source organism: Cavia porcellus (assembly GCF_034190915.1). Lineage (NCBI taxonomy): Eukaryota > Metazoa > Chordata > Mammalia > Rodentia > Caviidae > Cavia > Cavia porcellus. Next base: position 10,124,053 of record NW_026947490.1, read on the forward strand.
AAAATACCTGACACTCAAAATTAAGGGAGGAAAGATAAATTTAGCTCACAGTTAGTAGAGGTTTAAGTCTGTCATTGGCTAACTCCAAGGCAGGGTGGCATATAAGACACCAAAAACAACAAGGGAGTTTAAGAGTGTCTTCCTGCTCCTTTTATCTTATCCAGACTATTGAGATTAGGACAGTGTCAAAATAATCAGTGGACTGATTTAGTAGTCACACACCCTTAATCCCAGCATCACACACTCTAGATTCAGTTGCCTGTGACAAAGCCCTAAGAACTCATGAATCTTTAGGAGGAAGTCTGGATAAAACCACAGTATCCCATCCTCGGGTCTTCAAAGGCTCATGTGTGTCCTTTTTTGCAGAAGACATTAGTCCGTCTTCAAGAGTTGTCAAAATCTTAACAGTTTCAATATTGCTAGAAAGTCCAAACATCAAGTCTCTGAGATTTACAGCAAAGTCTTGGCTGTGAGACCCTGTACAAATGAAAAGAAAGTTAAATATTTCTAGCTTTCAATGTCATAAGATAGAAATTTCCATTCCAAAGGTTACAAACAAAGGGATGCAAAGGAATGAGACTGAAGCAAGTTCAAAATCCAGAAAGGGCAAACATTAAGTCCTGTAGTTCTATGTGCAGCATCTAAGGCAATCTGGGGCAAGATGTCAATTCCAAAAGGATTGGGTGATTCTTCCCCTATAGCACTTCCGGTGTTTGTAGCTCCTGTGAATTCTCTCTTGAACCCATTCTGTTCCCTCCTTGCAGTTTTCCTGCAACAATCCATATTCCTGTTTTCTTCAAACTTCTGGAGTTTCCAAAGCACATTTGGCTTTATACTCACAGCTTCACACACTGTCCTCACAGAGACACATTGCATGGTCTCCCTGGACGTCTTCTGAATTCTGGGTGGAAGCCTGTATGACACCAAAACTCTTTCATTTGGCATGAACCTAAAACCATCATCATGTGGATGATGCCAAGGTCTTCCACCAGCTGAAACAGCGGACAGTTTTCCTTCTCTCTTGGCTGTAGAGGCCAAGTGCCTATGAACCAAATCCTGAAAACAACTTCCCTAGGCTTCCACCATTCTGGAACATGGTACTCTGGGGGGTCTCTTCTCAATCCAGTCTTTCACCATTGCAATTTTGAGACTGCAAAGGGGGGAGTACTTCTACTTCTTGTGATGTCCTCAGTCATCTTTTTTTATTCTGTTCCTTCTCAGCTATCAAGATCTCATGTGGTCTATCTTTTCAGCCCACATCTTTACCAGAGCTTCCTATATAGCTAAAATCAAAATGTCTTAAATCATTCTTCTGGCTTCTTTGCTCTTGAGTCTCAACATAGATCTGATAAAAGCTCTCAACAGCAGCCATACCATTGCTTCAACTTTAGACTGTCTTAAGATAACTTCTGCCAGATTGATTAGTCCGCCACCATTAATCTCAGTCTCAGGTAAAGTTTCTGGATATGAGCAAAATACAAAGTTTTTTCCAAGACATAACACATATTTCTGAGTCCAACAGTCCTTCTTTTCAGCAGAAGCCTCCCAAGCCTGAAATTTACCAGCAGGACTTCTGTTAGTCTTCTGATGTTCTGGTTCTGACTGGAATTGCCTAAGTTTTATTGGTCTTGTTCTCTACTGTTTTGTCCAACTTTATAATATCTAATGAGATAGACAATTCTTTTTAAGGAAACGAGACAACATTGATAACCATTGTTGATAACCTTGTACTCTGTTCTACACCATGTGCTATGTCTATCCTTGGTTTTGACTGACAGCTTTGTTTTGCCATATTTGACTGTATTCTCCCCCCCTCCAAAAAGTAATAAGAACTAAGGAGTAATAAAATCCAAAATGTGTAAATTTTGTTGTAAAAAAGAGAGGGAAAAAAAAAGAACTCTAATGGATATAACAGCAAGTGTGTTTAGGGGTGTTAAATAGCTGACTATATTAATGTTTTTGGATCATTGAACACAGCTGTTTGCAGTCTCCCTGTTTGAATGTCCACTTTGTATTCTTTGATACTGTGATTTGAGCAACTATTTTCAAGATGATAATATTTAATCTATTAACAGGTGATTTCTTACTGTTATGTTTTTTTTTTGTAGTTCTGTATTACGTGTACCCTTACACCGCTTTGGTTTGTTTTGTGTTTTTCTCTTTTTCCTCTTAAATAAAATTTAAAAAAAAAGGAATTTCCAATATAATAAAGTCTAAGGTATTCCAGCTCTATTTTTTCAGCTGGCATCTCTGGACCTTTCTAAACTCTTTTCACAAATCATTCACAAAGACTACTGAACCGATTATCAACTATAGTCACAACAACCATTTCTCTGGTACAAAATTCTGTCTTAGTTTACTTTCCTCTTGCTGAAACAAAATACTCTGCTCTGAAAGTTAAAGGGGGAAAGGTTTATTTAGCTCACAACTTGTAGAGGTTTCAGTACATAATGAGCTGGCTCTCAGGTAAGATGTCTTGGCAGAGGGGCATCTCAGAGAAGTAGTTCACAGCAGCAGAAATCAGCAAGCAAGGGGCATACAAGATTCTGCTCTTACATTGTATGCAGCTACCTGCCCGAGGCTGGGTGTAGCCCTCAGACCCTTAACTCTAGCCAGAACTATGCCAAACCATTCAGTGGACTGATTTAGTAAATACACACCCTTAATCCCAGCCTCGCATATTCTGGATTCAGTCACGTCTGAAAAAGCTATATGAATTCATGAGGCTTTGGGAGGATATCTAGACATAAACCGTAACACTTAACTTTCAAGTACATTACTACAATCTCTAAATTTATGTTTTACATGATGTTTTCCCTGTAGGTACAATTGTGTCCAAAATTTTCCTTTATACAAAAACAACAGTCATATTGGAGTAGGTGCCCACCTCACTCTAGTATGTGCTTAACATCCCCCAAAAAAGTCACCTTTGGGGCACTGAGGCTGGAACTTCAGTATATAAATTTCTGAGAGAAACAGTTGAACCCAGAACAGTGTATTCAAAAGAATTAGAAGAATATTGTGTGTCAGATGATGAGCACAATGTGAAATATTTGTTAGACAAGAAATCCAACTATGTTGCCACTGCTCTTTACTTTCTATTCTGTTGACTTATTTAATGATGTTTAATCATATCATGCACACTTCAGGATCATAGGTATCTGCTTGTAATGAGTTTTAAGCTGTGATCCTCATCTGAGTAGTGTATCACCAAGAAATTCATGTTGAGGCTGACATATCAGCAAAACATTGTTTTTCCACTTCAACCAGTCTCAGATTTAACATTTATGAAAATAACGTGTGGCTAACTTTTTAAATTCTTGGAATTGTTAGCAGAAATATATAAGAGAATATCATAATTTGGAAGACAGAGAAATGATCCAAGTGACATAAGAGCTCATTTGTAGAAGAGAAGTTATTTTGAAGCTGATACATGGATCATCATGGAAAATGGAATTGCAAGGAAATGGAATGGCATTGATAATTGGCAGAACCTCAGGTTGCCTGTTAGACTGGTTTTCACAATGTCATTTTAGGATGACAGGTCCTCATTTATCAAAGTGACTTATTTACTCATTGGACTTTTATGTGCAACATTGAAGAAAAATGTACACATGACTCAGATGCCTTAGTAATCACAATAGAAATAAAATGTTCTGTTAAAACTGGTCACTGTAAACAACCATTTAGAAGATGAACCATCTAAGATGATGTTGCTTTTGGAAATGTCAGTCACTTTCTCCACCACTGGTCTTTTCCATGTACCATCAGTGTGTCAATATTATTTTGAAACTCTAGACAACTTGATCCTGCTATAAATCCACATTTTCATTTTTCTCATGGTAATATTTTCTTTTTTTCACTTTTCATTTATTAGTCAACGTGGTTGGTTACTGTCTTAGTTACGTTTTACTCGTTGCTGAGACAAAATACCTGAAGCCCAAAGTTGGGAAAGGAAAGGTTTATTTCTTACAGTTTTTGGAGGTTTCAGTCCATACTCAGTTGGCTCCAAGGCAGGCAGGCATGGCTGGGCCACAGTTCATGGCGGCTGCAAAAAGCAAGCTGGAACCAGCAAAGAGCAAGACACACCTTCTTCCTGCCATTACATCACATGCTGGCTCCACCCCTTTGTGGGTGGAGCACTGACACCATCAATCCAAGCATTTTGCAATGAACCATCACAAATGCACAATGCAAACTCGTGAGGCCTGGGGGACACAGACATAAACCCTGACAGTTGCAAAGTCCTTAATATGCAGAGTTGTATTAGTTTGAAAAAGTGAATTAACTGTTAATCAATTTACATCCACTTCATGGGTTATTATTTTCCCACCAAGTCAGTTCACTAACCAGTTTACATAAGTAAGCAGAAAATATTGATAAGAAAATTACAGTAGTTTAAGGTAGAGTTCTTGAGATTAATGAGCATATATTGGCTCATGAAACACGAAATTTCTACATGTTGCATTCATAGTTCCTAACCTTTCTGTACTCTAAAAATATTTTTTTCATTTTACATCAATAATTAACTTAGGTGACTACACCTTGGAGATTCTCAGTAGCAGAACTTATTTTCTTAGGAAATTAAAAATTAAGTCTGCTCCCTCAATTCTGGAGACTGGGCAGCCTGGGTTGAGTGTCCCCACACCATCCTGAGACCCTGGGAGGGAGTTTAAGATCCTTGGTCCCACCAGGAAGGGAACTTTGTAGCTTCCTGCCTCACTAAACCAGCTCAGCAGGGGCTGGACCTACCAGCCCCAGTACCAGTGACCCTCTCTCAATCTCTGGAACTGGGGGGCCAGAGTCCCAGAAGCTGAAAGCATAGGAAGAGGATTTCCAGCTGGCTCAGGGGAAGCCTTGGAATAACACATGAAACAAGGAAATATAGGAAAATGTAGAAAATATAGGAGAAATAAGATACTTCCATGACAAAGAACAACTGAAGAACTACATGATCACCAAGCCAACACTGCAAAGAATACTGAAAGACAGTTTAGAAATACTTAGGAAAAAACCACTAAGCAAAGAAGAAAATTAAACAGAACAGAAAGATAAAAATGCAACAGCAGAAAGATAACATGTCAACAATATACCAATATATAACAGTTATAACCATTAATGTAAATGGTCTCAATGCACCAATTAAAAGAAACAGACTTGTAGAATGGATCAACAAAAAACATTCAATCACATGCTGTTTACAAGAAACTCATCTACCACAAAAGGATACTCACAGACTGAAAGTCAAAGGAAGGAAAACAATATTACATGCAACAGGAACCCCACCAAAAAAGTGGGGGTAGCTATTGTATTTGCAGACAATGTGAACTTCAAACCAAGAATAATCAGAAGAGATAAAGAAGGTCATTATATACTGGATAGGGAAAAACTTCAAGAAGAAGAGATAAGAATCTTAAATATATATGCACCAAATTCCAAAGCACCCAGTTATATAAAACAAGTATTAATAGAAATGAAAAACCAAGGCCTGGGGATTTAGCTCAGTGGCATAAGTACCCACCTTGCAAGCAGGTGGTCATGAGTTCGATCCCTGGTACTGATAAAAAAGAAAAAAAAAAAAAGAAATGAAAAACCAAATTAGCAATAACACAATTATAACGGGAGCCCTTAACACACCATTAACACCAAGGGACAGAAATCAGCAAAGAAATAACAGAACTGAATCACACCTGTGAACAAATGGACTTGATAGACACATACAGAGTGTTCTATTCAACAACATCAGAATACACATTCTTCTCAGGAGCACATGGAACATTCTCTAAAATAGACCATATACTAGCTGACAGAACATATTTAAATAAATGCAAGAGTTAAAATTATCTCATGATTATTATTGGATCATGCAAGAGTTAAAATTATCTCATGATTATTATTGGATCATTGAAACTATAAATTAATGATAAAAGATACTGCAAAAATTCCACAAACACATGGAAACTGAATAACACACTCTTGAGTAATCAGGGGGTTACAGGGGAAATTAAAGAAGAAATTAGACAATACCTACCAAGAAAGAAAATACAAATACAACTTACAGGAATATGTGGGATGAAAGCTGTCCTCAGAGGAAAATTTATTGCACTGAGTTCCACATCAGGAAAATAGAATGAATGCAAATAAATAACTTGATGCTACACCTCAAAAAGCTAGAAAAAGAAGAGCAAGTCAAGCCCAAAGCCAAAAGAAGGGAGGAAATTATAAAAATCAGAGCAGAAATCAATGCAATAGACACTAAGAAAATAATCCAAAGAATCAATGAATCAAAGAGTTGGTTCTTTGAAAGAATAAATAAAATTGATAAGCCCAAGCCAATCTTATTTTAAAAAGAGAAGAAAAAGCTCAAATTCATGCAATAAGGAATGAAAAAGGTGAAATCACTACACACTCTGTAGAAACACAGATCATCAGCACCTATTTCAAAAACATATACCCTCATAGGTTTGATGATACAGATAGACAGATTCCTAGAAACATATGAAGTACCAAAGCTAGGTCTAGAAGATGTAAAAGTGCTGAATAACTCAATTTCTGTTAATGAAACTGACAACGTAATTAAGTTCTTACCTACAAGAAGAGCCCAGGCCCAGATGGATTCACTGTGGAATTCCACAAGATATAAAAGAAGAATTAATGATGACACTTCTCAAACTCTTCAATGAAATTGAAAGGGAAGCAATCCTTCCTAAGTCATTCCTGGAAGCAAATATTACTTTAGTACCAAAACCTTAGAAAGACCCAACTAAAAAAGAGAACTGCAGGCCAGTCTCCCTAATGAACACAGATGCAAAAATCCTCAGTAAAATATTGGCAAATAGGATGCAGCAAATCATCAAGAAGATTATACACCATGACCAAGTGGGATTCATCCCAGGGATGCAGGGATGGTTCAACATACATAAATCCATAAATGTAATCCACCATATCAATAAATCCAAAAGTAAGAATCACATGATCATTTCTATAGATGTAGAAAAAGCCTTTGATAAGGTCCAACATTCATTCAAGATAAGAACCTTACAGAAAATTGGAATAGATGGTCTTTACCTCACTATGATAAAGGCCTCTATGACAAACCAACAGCCAATTATACTAAATGTCCAAAAACTGATATCCTTTACCTTAAAATCAGGCACAAGACAAGGATGTCTCTTATCACTGCTCCTATTTAATATAGTACTGGAAATACTAGCCAGAGCAATTAGACATGAGAGAGAAATAAAAGGGGTAAAGATAGGAAAAGAAGAAGTTAAATTATCATGATTTGTGGATGACATGATACTGTACATAGAAGACCCCCAAACTCCATTGAAAGACCCCTAGTTATAATAAACTAATTCAGCAATGTAGCTGGATACAAAATAAATACTCAAAAAGATCAATAGCATTTATATACACTAACAACAAAATCACAGAGAGAGAAATAAGAGAAGCTACACCCTTCACACTAGCAACAAAAAAATTGAAATATTTAGGAATTATTCTCATGAAAGAAGTGAAATATCTATATAGGGAAAATTATAATACACTGAAAAAAGAAATTGAAGAGGATCTCAGAAAATAGAAAGATATCCCTTGCTCATGGATAGGAAGAATAAGTATTGTGAAAATGGCCATTCTCCCAAAACTGTTATACAGATTCAATGTAATCCCAATAAAAATACCATCAACATACCTCATAGATCTAGAGAAATCGCTCCTAAAATTCATCTGGAAACAGAAGAGATCTAGAATAGCAAAGACAGTTCTAAGCAGCAAAGGCAAGGCAGGAGGCATCACAATCCCTGACTTGAAGTTATACTACAAAGCAACAGTAGTAAAATCAACATGGTACTAGAATCAAAACAGAGCTGAAAATCAGTGGAATAGATTAGAAGATACAACCGCAACTACAAACACACTCAACCACCTTATCTTTGATAAAGGAGCCAAGCAGGTTCACTGGAAGAACAACAATCTTTTTAATAAATAGTGTTGGAAAAGCTGGCTCTCCATATGCTAAAATCTAAGACTAGACCCATGCCTATCACCATGTACTGAATTAAAATCCAAATGGATCAAAGATCTAAATTTTAAAACAGAAACACTAAATCTATTGGGAGACAAGTTGCGTGAAAACCTTGAAGACATAAGGGTAGGTAGAAAATTTATGAACAGGAATCAAACTGCATGGGGAATACTTCCCAGAATCAACAACTGGGATCATGTCTTATTCAAAAGTTTCCGCACGTCAAAAGAAATCTCTAGCACAGTGAAAAGAAAACCTACAAACTAGGAAACAATCTTAGTGTACTGTCCCTCAGGCAAATGACTTCTGTCTAAAACATATAAAGAATTAATAAAATCAGACCCGCACAATTCAAAGATCCAATCCAAAAATGGGCATCTGAGATGAATACACATTTCTCACATGAAGAAATACAAATGGCAAATAAATACATGAAAAAAGTTTGTCGTCATTACTTATCAGAGAAATGCAAATTAAAACCACACTGAATTTCCATCTCACTCCAGAAAGAATGGCCAGGATCAAAAAAAAACAAAAAACAAAAAACAATAACAACAAAAACAAAAACAAAAAAACCAAAAACGACCAACAGCAAATGCTGGAGAGGCTGTGGGGAAAAAGAAACTCCTGCACTGTTGGTGGGAGTGTAGACTGGTGCAACCATTGTGGAGGTCAGTCTGGAGATTTCTCAAAAAGCTGGGATTGGAAATCCCATTTATTCCAGCTATTCCACTTCTAGGCATATTCCCAGAAGAACTGAAAACATCATACCACAGTGATATATGTGTACCCATGTTTATAGCAGCACAATTTGTAATCGCCAGATCTTGAAAACAACCTAAGTGTCCATCAACTGAGGAATGGATAAAAAGTTGTGGTGTTTTTCTACAATGGAGTACTACTCAGCTATAAAGAATGATCACATTGAGATATTTATAAATAAATGGGCACAACTTAAGACCATACTCATAAGTGAAATAAATCAAACTCACATGTATAAATACCAGATAGTTACCCTAGTGTAAGAAATGGTAAGAGTACATAAGAGTTTATGGTAATCATGAATCTCCATTACATTGCTTTGAAGCCTTATAATGTTTTCTTTCATGAATTGGAATGGTTTTATCCTGGGTTGTTTGATTTTATTGTTTGTGATGGTACGAACAGCTATTTTGAAGAAAACAAGACATTATAATAGCTAGTGCTGATTTAACATCATCTTGTTTTGAAGTTCCACCAAGCTTTTGTTCTTCTTTCTCCATAAGTTTTATCATGTTGTATCATTGGATTTTATTATATGTGATAGTATAAACAAAAATTTTTATAGACAAGGAGATCATATAGAAACCATTGTTCATTTTCTGTTAGTTCTGAATACCCTGTAATTCTTTAATTTTCTTGAATGGCTTCACACTGTCTTGATATGTTTGATGCTGTAGTATATGAAGTTATACTTAAATATTTCAAGGAAAAAGACACTATGGTAGCTATTGTTATGTCTGATTGTCATGTGGTGAAATACTATGTTGCTTAAATTTTTCTCTTCTGACATGTGTTTTTATGTCCTCTTTTGTCTTAATCTTTTTTTAAAATTAAAAAAGGAAACTAAAAATGAGAATTTGCTAATTTTAGTGCAAATACCATTTCTTATATCACGGCAATTTTCTTACTTCTTCATATCTTTCAGTTGTCACCATGATTGTCAACTTCTTACTCTCTCTTTATTCCCCTAATCTGATATTTTTCTCTTGGTTTATATTTTATTCCTACTGTTTATCAACTGCATCATAGATCTGTCACAATATCTTGATATACTCAAATTTTGAACTGATACAAGTAAATAACTTATTGTTTGACTTTTTAGTAAAGCTGAATAAAAATCCATAGTTCTGTTTTTAAAAATTCAGTTCAGTTATCAGTAGATAGTAAATATAAGTCATATTCTAGTTACAGTTTGGGTCTTTTTAAATTAAAAATAATAAAATCCAATAAAACAAAACAGAACAAAGCTCATCGAAACAAACATTAAAATTGGTACAGCACTTGAAAATAGGCTAGTAGGAAAACAACCATATCTACCATCGTGTATCTTATCTTCAAAATAGTTGTTCATTCCATCAGGTAGAGCAGAATCAAACCAAAAACAAAGGAGAATAACACCAATCAAAACAGAATATTGACTAAAGCAAAACAATGAGAACAAAGCAAAACAGTGTGAAAATATTGGATATCAAAAGCAAGACGGAAGGAATCCCCCATATTTACTATATTGCATACTGTCATCCTCCCAATAGATGCTGAGACCCCTGGCCCCAGACCTGCAAATTCAACCAAACAGTACAAGCATTTACTAGTTTTTGTATCTTGGTTGCTATCGACTCAGCCTGTCCTTTGAACCAGCCGGTTGCTTACCGTGGAGAGGGGAGAGAGTATGTGTGTGTGTGTGTGTGTGGGGGGGTGTTTGATTCTGAGTCCATGCACCAGTAGGCTCATGGGAGGTGCTATTTGACTTTTATCTTTCTAGAACTTGTATATCTTGTGCAGCTTCCCAGAAAGGCTTGCTAGTTGGCTCCTTGGCCAGCTCCTCCAAATCCCCGCATGGTCGGTTCTTGAGAGGTGCTGACTTTTCTCTTCCTGGAACCTGCATGGCTTGCAAGCTTACCAGAAAGACTGGCTAGTTGGCTTCTTGGTCAGTTCTTCCCAATTCCAGCATCACAGTTTGGGTCTTAAACATCCCATTAGGCCATGATTATAGTCTTGGTTTCCAGCTGATGATGCTATTAGAAGGCAGTAGAAACCTAGGATGTGTGGTTGAGCTGGAGAAAGTGTGTCCACGGGGCACACACTTGAAGGATGCATTGGACATTCTCTCAGTTTCCTGGCCACCATGAATTGAGCCTCTTTTCTCTGCTTTATTAGGATTTGCTGCCTCACTACTGAGCCAGAAACAATGGAGCAGATGATGATGGGCTGAAACCTTTTAAGTGGCAGCTAAAATGAAGTCTTTTCATCTTTAAGTTGTTCAATTTAGGTGTTTTGTAACAGTGATGGAAAACTAAGTCACTGTCCCAGAGATACTTTACTGACATTACAGATGGGTACTGTAGAGATTTGTGATACCTATTTATAACATCATGCCTGATAAAATACTTGGAGCTATAGTTTCTAATGAGGGAACTTTAAGGTTCTTGTTTACAGCAGTGCCAGAATTGAAAGAAATATTGGTTCTTTCCAGAGTTAACTCCCTTGGATCATCTCCAAGCAAGAGCTAGATAAGCATCTCTCTAAGCTCAAATCTTGGGTAGGCCGCTCATTTTAATAAAGGAACCTCAAAACATAATGATCCACTATATGACCTTCAGATGTTAGCCAGAGAATATAATTTAAAATTATTTACTGTACCTCTTAGATCAAAAATTCTGTTTGTGATATAATATTAAAAGCTAACTAAAAGGTTTGCAATCTATATGTTTCTGGAAATGTTTTAAATCCGATCACTACATCATGCCAAATTAAGCTGCATTTTTGTTTGCTTATAAGATTATTTTTATGGTACTGATGTATTGGAAATGTGCCATCAGATCTATTTAGGGGAGAGGATTGCAACATCTTTCACTGCACTACATAGTGTACTTTACATGAGGACCAGAGGAAGAAAGCTCTTAGGTTCTCTTTTTGAAAATAAAAGCTCTTCTGAGGAAGTGCCAGTTTCTTACTATGATTTGTAAACTAGGAAGCTTATATCATGCTTGTGGAGTATCTATACAAATAGAATCTTAGGTCATGAAGTTTGGGGTACAGCTTTTACCTTCTATATTATTCCACCTATACTTATTTTTTCTCTATTTTAACTTATTCACTTTTTAAAAAAATACATTTTTTCTGGTTGGCACAAATCCTTTTTAAAATTAAACACATGCTAAATATATAACTCAATAAGTAAAGCACAGAAAGAAAAATTGCTGAAGCATAACTTTGGGAAATGTGTATAGTTACAGTGCTTTAAAAAGCGAAGGTATTGCTTTGGTCTTTGGTCTATCGCTTTTCTATGGTAGCGAGGACCACTTGGTGGGGAATGGCTGGGGATGTGTCCACGCTGATTGGAGACAGGACTTAGCTGATAGTAAGGAAGAAAGTCAGGTTTCAGCCTCACAGTTTTAAGGAAAACAATTCTTCCAGCAACCAGTGAGTTTGGAAAAAGTTCATGATCCTCAGCAAATATTGTAACTTCCACTGGCACCTTTGTTTCAGTCTGACAAAACTCTGAGCATAGTACCTGGCTCTCCTGTGCTAGGACTCCTGACTCCCAAGTACTGTAAGCTCATACACTATGTTTTTCAAGTGGCTATATGTAACTTGCTATGCAATAATAAAAAATCTTATAGGGAAATTCAAATTCTTCAACACCAAGATATAGTCTAGTAAAATCAAGAAACTTTGAAGTGAAAAAGTTTTTGGATACCCAGTCAAACAGACAAGTTAGTTAATGATGCAGAAAAATCAAATTATCATCAAATTTGCTTATGTTAATGCTTTATGCTACAAGGCAGTAGAATAATATAATTGTGATATTCAAGGACACATAAATCTAAAAGGATTTTTAGATATCTAAGTTGGTTTTAAAATAGAAAGGCTACAGATTACTAGGAGAATGTAAGAATTCAGAACATACTGTGTTGTGAGTCTTTCCAAGGTATCAAGTACGGGAAATGTTTGGTCAAGTGACTGAAGATGTATTAAAAACAAAATTCATGATGAGCTTAAGATATAGAGTTACTTATAGAATTTCTAGTAAATAATGGCTTCAACAGTACCAATGCTGAGGCAAATATAAAGAGTGGGATAGAGGAAGGAAAATCATATAAAATACAGAGCATTCTATTAACTTGTTGTTACTAATTGAAAGAGAAAAGTAACACTTCATGCCAAATGATGAGGTATGGAGAGAAGGTAGGAACAAGCAGTATATGAATTAATTTATATAATTCTTACAGCCAGAAATCTATGACCAAAACATGCATAGGTTGTGTGCACTGAATTTACATTTCCCATAGCAGAAAGTCAGTCAGTAACAACCAGTAACATCTGTATGTTACTCAGGGACATATATTACACTGGAACAATGACTTGGATATGTTGTTAAGTTAATGATATGAATAGTATGCATTATACAACTAGAGGGGTATCAAAGTATATAGGACTATACCTACCTGTACTTAAAGCAGTAAATATTAAACATGAATTATAAAAGTTTTTTAAAAACCAATTGAAGGAGAATATTGAATAAAGCAAAATAATCATTACAAAACATAACAGTGAAAATAAAGTTTGCCTTCAAACAACATAGAAGGAAATCCCCCATATTTGCTATATTGCATATGGTCATCCTCCCAAGAGATGCTCAGAATTCTGTCCCCAGTCGCTCACGGAGGGGTGCTGACAGAGGGGAGATGTTTGATTCCGAGAACAGCTGACTGGTTCTCCTTCTGGCTGTGCCAGGGGCACTTACAAGAGGGCGGGCAAATCGCCTTCTTGTGCAGCCACATAAGTCCCAACATCGAATTATAAATATTTTAAAAGTCATAAGATTGGGGAATAGGAATTTGAATACATCTTTTGCAGATATGATTTGCAGTCATGCAAACAGTTGACACTAGGAACTAATACTTTCTGCCCTCTAGAACTGTGAAAAAATAAATTTCTGTTGTTTAATCTGCCCAGTTTGTATTTTATTATGAGAATCTGAGTAGACCACTACAGATACACATAGATAAAAAGAATGAAGATATTTCTAATCAAAAGACTATTAATTTCTAAGAAATGCTAATTAATAAAGAGCAATATTAATTTCAAGATCAGAGCAAAATACATTATGTATGATAAGGAGAGGTCTTATTACATAATAATAAAGAAGTCAATTTTCAAGAAGGCATAATTGTCTAACGATTGTGTGCCTAAAATTGGAGTGCCAAAATACCTAAGGTATTACTGATAATATTGTAAAGAAAAATAGATGAACCCAGGAAAAAAATCCATTAGAGAATACTCTAACTCAGTGTCATCATCAATCAAATAAATATAGTTGATATTAATAAAGTATTTTTTATTCTGAGCATCTCTTGGGAGGATGACCATATGCAATATAGCAAAGATGAGGGATTTTCTTCTATGTTCTGTTTGAAGGCAAAGATTATTTTCAGTGTTATGTTTTGTAATAATTGTTTTGCTCTATTCAATAAACAGGATAATACACACTCTTCTCAAGCTCACCAGAAATATTCAACCAGATATATCACATTGAAGGCCATTAAACATACCTGCTTAAATTTAAAATAATGGAAATCATACACCATATACTTTTGAATTACAGTAAAATTAAACTACTCAGTAACGGAGAGATACCCGGAAAATTCCAAAATACACGAAGATTACAGAACATGTGTAGATTGGCAAAGTAGACTATTAAAGAAAATTGAAAAATATCTTTAAGCAAACAATAAAAATGAAAAAGAAAACTATTAAAATTTAAAGGCACCAATGAAAATGCTATTTAGATTACAATTTATGACATTGAACACATAAATTATAAAAGAAAAATTAGAAAATCAATTACTTTCAGTTCTATCATAGGAAAGAGGAAAAAAGCAAACTAAATAAGAAGCAGAAGCAAAGTAATATTAGTAGAGCAAAAATCAATGAAAGAAGCAATCATCATAGAAAATCAAGAAACCAAAAGCCAGTGTTTGAAAGATCAGTGAAATCAATAAACCTTTAATCAGATTAACTAAAAGAAAATGAGAGGACAAAAATTACTAATATCAGAGACCAAAGAGGAAATCACTAATACTCATCTCATGGATTTGATCACATAGATAAAATGGATCAATTTCTTGAAAAATGTAATTAAAAACTTCGTTGCATGTAAAGTACACAACATGATATTATGTATCTATTATTGTAGTGAGACAAATTGATACATTCACTGTCTTGTAAATTATCCTTTATTTCCCCTAAAGTAAAAGCAGGTATAGTGTACTCATTTATAAGTCCTCAATATTACACATAATTATTAGCTAAGGTCCTTATCTGGTATGTTAGAGAGTTAGACATTTCCACTACACCAGAAGAAACAGAAAATATGAATAGGTCTGTATTTATTAAATTAGAGGAATTAATGATTAGCTACCTTCTGAAACAGAAAACATTAGGTCTAGATGGAATCACTGGCAACTTTTACCAAATATTTAAAGAAGAATTTAAATTGATGATCTACAATATCTTCCAAAAGACAGAAGCACCGAAACTATTTTCTAACACATTCCTTGATGAGAGTACTATTCTACCATCAAAATCAAATGAAAGCATTACATGAAAGAAAAAAATAGAACATGATCTTTCATGAACACAGATGCAAAATATTTAACAAAATATTAGTACATCAAATTAAATTATGAAACATTATCAAAAGTTACAAACATGGCCATGGGGGATTTATGAAAGTCATTCAAGATTGGCTCAGTATTTGAAAATAATTTTTTTTGTATTCTTTGATACTGTGATTTGAGCAACTATTTCCAAGATGATAATATGTAATCTATTAACAGGTGATTTCTTACTGTTATGTTTTTTTTGTAGTTCTGTATTATGTGTAACCTTACACTGCTTTGTTTTGTTTTGTGTTTTTCTCTTTTTCCTCTTAAATAAAAAAAAAGAAAATAAATTAACATAGTATCTCACTTCAAGAGTTGAAAGAAGAAAAATCTCATAATTGTATCAATAGATACAGAAAGAGCATTTGATCAACACTCATTCATAGTTAAGAAAAAAAAACTCAGGAAACTAGAAATAGAGACTTCCTTAATTTGATGAAGAACATCTGCAAGAAACTCCAACTAGCATCATATTGCATGGTGAACAACTAGAAACTTCTTCATTAAAGTCAGGCATAAAGGAAGACTATTACCTCTCAGCACAACTTTGTGGCATTATACTGGAAATCTTGCTTATCTAACATTAGGCAGGAAAAGGACATGAAAGATATATAGATGGGGAAGAAAGAAATAAACTACATTTATTCTCAGATAATATGATTTTCTGTGCATACAATCCAAAAGCTGGCAGAAATCTTCTGAAATTAATAAATGGTTATGGAAAGATCATACTATTCCAGGGTGAAACATAAAAATCAATCACTTTCCAAATACACCAGCAAGGAATAAGTGGATAATGAAATTGAAAACACTATTTATATTAGTAATTTTCCCAAAATGAAATACTTTATGTATAAACTGAAGAAAGTATGCTTAATGTCTATAAGACCAAAAGCACAAAACTCTGATTAAAGAAATCAAAGAAAAACTAAATAAATGGAAAGAGATATTACATGTTTATAAGTAGAAAACTTTAATTTCAAACTGTTGGTTATTCTTAAGCAATCACAATCAAAACTCCACTAATTTATTTGGTGAATATTGACAAGCCTATTTGAACGTTTATATAGAGAAACAAACATCTCAGAATGGTAAACACAGCAGTGAAGTAAAACACAACCAGAAAACTACTAACGCAATCCAACTTTAAGACCTACTATGAAGTTGCAGTAATCAAAACAGTGTGATGTTGGCAAAAAATAGACAGACAAACCAGTGAAATAGAATGGAGGGCCTAGACAGTCATAGGAACACTGCACTCCTCCCAAAGGAAATAAAGGGAAGGCAATGAAGCAAGATAGTTTTTTCAACAAATGTAGCAGAAACATCTAGAGATCCACCTACAAAATAAATAAATAAATAAATAATAAACAAATAAGACACAGATCTATATCCACTATAAAAGTCACCTTAAAATAGATCAAAGACCTAAATGTAAAATTTAATACTTTAGAACTACTAGAAGATAACACTAGGGAAAATCTAGATGATCTTGGGCAGGGCAATGACTTTTTAGATCTGCTTTTCATAGCTGGTCTCACCTCAGGGTAAATAAGTGTTTAACATCAAGGTATGACATGCAAAAGAAAATGAAATTCATTAAAATTAAGAATTTGTTTTCTGTAAAATACATTGTTTGCTGATTGAAAGGACAAATCACAGACTGGGAGAAATGTTTTTAAAAAAATGTACCTGATATAGGAAGGATTTTGCGATGGCTTTGACTTAATTGAAACACCAGGGCTGTGTTGGAGGCATGGTCCTCTGCATGGTGGTACTGGGGGCCCATGGAGGAGTCAGGAGATGAACTCTGCGTGAAGCCCTTAGACTGCAGGGAGGCATGCTGGGAAGGGAATATGGTCTCTTGGAGGAGCTGCCATGCAAATAAACTGTGGCAATAACTTCCTGCTGGCCTTCCTCAGCTTTTTGTTTCTTGGTTTAAGATATAATTCTTGTTTTGCAAATGGTCTTGCTCTTGCTATCTACAGTCTTTTGACATTAGAAGTGGTCTACAATTTGTCTTATTAGAAGAGTTCAAAAATGGGGAGGGAAGGAGAAGAAGGTGAAATCCAGGAATGAGCTACTAAGGATTAGTAATCTTTCCCAGTGACATTCCTTGGAGTTCAGGCATCACTATTTTCTTCCTTTTTCCAATAAATTTCCCTTTTGTGCTATATTCTCTCTTTGGATAAAAGGGGGGAGAGAAAGGATTTAGGTTCTTTTTGCTTTGTATTAACAGACAACACTCTAATATTTACCCACCCCATTCCTCAGCTTTTGAGGAAGACACAGTTGAATGTCAGAAGACCTTTCCAGTATCGCTGAACTTTTAATTTCTTTATGTTTCATTCACTATGCATGTGGTATTGAGGCACATAAAACTTGTTTGCTACATTATCTATGTATGACTTATAAAATGTGGTGTATTTATTTTATAAAATTTTGAATAATTTTACCCAGAAGAACAAAAATTGCTAGAGGCACTAATTATATGTCCTGAATGGTTGTGAAATGCAGATGCTGGAGGTGTAACAAGCATCTGTAATCATTGTTATGGTTTGTGTGGTTGTTTTAAAAGCCAGGTGTTGGACTTTGTATTTTCTTTTCAAATTACAGCTTGTGGAAAACGATCCTACCAGAAACTCTTCGATCAGGACGAAGGGGATAAAGAAGGGGAATGGTCACTAAGGACTTATCAAAAAGAATGCATGGAAAAGTCTGTAAACCGTTTGCTCACCTCATGTCCTTACTATTTCCCCATCCTCTTCCTGTGTTCTCTCACATGAACTATTTTGAGGTTGCTACAGCAATTTTGCTCTTTGCTTTCCTTTGTTGAAACTTTCCCATAAACTTCCAAAGCCTTTTTCCCCTTCTCTGTCTGATTTTAGGATTCTCCCATGACAACATAATGAAATTTGGTGATCAGGATATAGAGAGGTTTTGGAGATAGGAAGTCAGAATTCTGTACATAGGAAAGATGTATTTTGTGGTAGGCTATTTGCAAACACAGCTGCCAACTGCTTCTCTATATGTAGGGGCATCCCATTCTGTTGTCAAAAGGCTGAGTGTATTTCCCTACCAGTCTGAGCTGGCCTCGTGTCTTGCTTTGACTACTACAATGAACAGAAAGCGACTATGTGAGCTCTAAGGATCTGTGAAACTCCTGTTATTGACCTTTTGGAATCCAGAGCCATGTAAACCTTAGCGCTCAGATGCTTTAGCTGCAACGGATAAGGCTCCAGATGTGAGTGAAGCCACCTTAGAATTTCAGCTCTAATTAGCTACACTGTTGAGTGCAATTGGAATGACCCCAGAGGATAGGACCAGGCTGTTTTCAGTTTCTCCAGAGGAAAATATTAAATGCTTTCTGCTTATCTATCACTGATCAAATGGGTTGGTAAAATACATCAATGGGTAAAGTCTATGGATGCTTCCTTCTTTCGAGAATAAAGTTCCTTTTCTATTGGAACACAGCTGTGGCCCATGTGTTTTATGTACTGTTTGTGGCTTGTTTCATGCTATAATATGATAGATGAATGGCTACAAAGGAAACCATATGCCTCATAATGCTTAAAATATTTACTATCAGACCATTTATAGTAAAAGTTCAGTGACTGCTATTAGTGAATGAATGAATAAAATATGCCTTGCAAAAAAAAAATCCTTATGAATAAAAATGGTAAGGGTATACAGGCTAACCCTAGTTGCAGCAAAACTAGTTGTAATATTTTTATGATTTATACACAATGAAAGTTTCTGTGTTGTTGCCTAACAGTTGAGAGGTTAGCTAAGCAGTTCTCTTGGCCATATTAAGACAACCTGCTGACCCAAGATCTTCCACATAGAGAGTTTCCAAGTATCCCAGGATGAGAAATGTGTCCAGCAGAAAGACACATCATGATATTTTCCTGAGCAGGTAGTAGGCTCTGCCACGAGTATTATTTTGATTCACAAGTGCCCTCTTTATGCAAATGGTTGTTCAAATTAGTTTGACTAATACACATTCACATGAATTTTAGTAGATTTTTTTCTGCCAGACATAAAGAAAGGGCACATTGGTAAGGGTCCATTTGGGGGAAGAAAGCAGTAACTTTGAAACAGGGATCATTTATAAAGCAAAAAGTGTTCTTGCATTGAGGGGGATTCTGTCATTCAGAAAAAGCACTAAGGCATTGAGTTTCTAGGTGATTGGAGAGAGCGGTGACCAGAAGGAAGTAAAGGGAGACAGGATAGGAAATGCTGGGATCAAGAGAACAAAGCTTTCTATCTTTGTCTTGGTTTGCTCATAGTGAAAGGTCTCAGGGAAGCTGTCACCAGTGACCTGGTACTGCCGGAGGATTTTCCAGAGGTAGCATTGTGATGTCAATCTTTTCTCTAGCAATGTGACTCATTTTCCTTTTGAAAGTGTTCCAAAATAATAATAATAACAAAAATGAGAGAGCATATTACACAGCTCTAGGATTTCAATGATATAAATGTATAAAAGCTATTAATTCAAACTTTTATTCTGGTAGGTCAAGCTGTCCTTGTGTGGTTGTAAATTATTCATGCTCATTGAATTTTGGGGCCCATGGAGATTGAAATATGAGTGGGCACAAGAAAGATAAAATGAATTCTTAAAACAGAGTTATCTTTATTTCAACGTGAAGGGGAAAAAAGAGTGCTGGGCAAAGAATTGATGATATTAAACAATCCTGCTTTACTGATTACAAAATTTAAGTTTTCTAGTTGGACTATGAACTAATTAAATACTATGGAGAGAAAAGAAAAACTGAATATGCTCTATTATTGTCTAAAGTAGTTGAGAAACATCATCTCACAATATAGAAACTACATATGAAGTATAAATGTGTGGGTTTTATTGCACACAGGTGGGAAATTTTCTGTGGAAATTAGAAAATGAGTGAATTATTTACCTATGTTAAAATGATAGGCCTAAAATTTAAGCAAAAAGTATTATTTCTTACAAACTAATAATTTGGTTGATCAGTTTGTCTCCTGAAGTTAAGAAAAATCTGTTCCTCGCTGGGCTTGCTGACCCATCTGCAGGTGAATGGGCGTGGCCTCAGTAGGGTGGGTGTGGCTCTGCTCCATGTGGTTTTTTGTTCTCCAATTGCTGTTCCACCCTTTTCCCTGGAGCAAGACTGTGGGAGACATCAAGGCTTGGAAATGTTGTGCTATGATTTCCATCATGTTACTGGACAAACCAAGTTTCAAAGAAGAGGGGAACGTATTCCTTGATGAGAAGAACTATAAAGCACAGAAATGTAGGATGACGTAAAAAATTGGGGCAATTTTTGCACATTCTCTTGGAGAACTTCATCAAGGGCATTTTGGTAAGAATGTACAATTTAATTTAGTCTCTGGAAGGAAAGTGTGAGAGGTATTTACATGAAGGAGAACAAGATATTTTGAAGTCACAGTTGGATGAGACAATAAGATAAGGTCTGGGTCTATAACATGTGACAAAAGGTTAAGTGTACATTAAGCTGCTTAGTGGGTGCTATGTTGGATTACATTTAGTATAAATCAAAATCACTATGTAGGGACGACCATAAATTTGCCAAATAAAATACAGAAATAGACTCATAAATGTAATTTAAACTTCTACGTGGCCGAGTGTGTGTTTGCTTTCACTCATGTTTTTTCCTGAAGACAATGCCGATGATGTCTTTTGTAATTCAGCACCTGCTGGTCACTCCTGGAGAAAACTCCTCTTCTCCAGCTCCTTTCTGTTTATGATCTACAGCAGGGCTACAGATTGCAACTCTGTTTTTGCATCATTTAAGAGGACTTTAGCCAACTCTAATACGCTGCATATTCTTAAATGTTTGACAAGATGTTTCCAAGTTGTTCAGAAATACAGTCATAAGGATTCTATCCTTTGCCAGAAATGTTATACCTGGAGCCAGAGCAGTAGAAACTTAATGATTTTATCAAATTCTCATATTTTTAGTCTCATGACTCCTTTATATTCTTAGAAACTTGAGAATCTATGAGTGTTTTTGCTTAGATTGATTAGATATTGATATTAGCTACATATTGATATATGTTGATATTTACTATATTAGAAGTTATGTGTTTTACATTTTGCAAATGACTTTAATATCTAGATGAAACAAGGACAGATTGTTTTACCTATTTATGCATGTAATTTATTACAGGCTTTTTGTTAAACCATATAAATAAATATTGATTTCATTAATTTGTTTTTTAGACAATTAAAGAAGTGGTAGGCTGCCTATTAGTGCTAGGATCTCTTTGGATTTATTGCAACTTTTGGGGAAAGGAGAGTCTGAGAAAAGAAAATATAACAAATTATAGCTTTTTTCCTCCTTGAAGTGGGCTGGCTATTCACTGTGTTATTAAAAAAAAAAGATTTCCTCTAATTTATTAATTTGTTGTAATAACAACAGAAAACCTCACTATGATTCTTGGGTCAGTGCCCCAGATCATTTAGCCATTATGCCAAAAAAGCAAAAAATGAGAATTTTAATCATGGGAAAAGGTTTTGAAGAATCTGGCCAATTTCCTATGTTGAGTTTGATACAATTGTGACTTTAGGCCCTTATATTTTGCTTTAGTCAAAGGATATTCTCTGCCTCATTTAAAAAATTGAAGCCAATTTCAGTTAAATTCTTCCTTACTGTTGACCTTTCAGTCCCTGGTGACCTGGGGCAAGAATTTCTCAGAAATCAGACGCTGGTTTGGGAGTGGCATTTCCGAACATTTTGATTGGAAAAGAAACTCTGAGTGCTAACAATTTCATTTAAAAAAGAATGAACTGAAGTTTCTTTGCCAAATGACATACACGGAGTCCATTGCAAGTTTCTAGTGAAAGTAATGTGACGAATGAAGGTGATAAATGTCTGGGACTGACTAATTTTGGTTTTAAAATCATGTGCCATTATCTGTATTTTTCTGTTCCACTTTAAGGAATAGAACCTGATATTGATATGCATCCAGTTAGATTACCTAGAATAGAATAAATGACTTTGAATAACAAGCACTTTATATTTCAATTATAAAATTATAAAAATTTAAAAATAAGAAAAGCAGAGTCTTCTTAAGGGTGATAGTTTTGCATTTACTTTTTCGTATTGTTAATAAAAGTATCTTGGAATGATGTACAACTTTCTTTTCTACTTTAAAATGTGCACACATATTCTTTTCTAAATAAACAGCATATTCACTGAGAAGGATCCTATCTTTTACATGTAAATAAAGCTTTAAAACATTGCCACGAGTGACCTCAACAGGACAGAGGGGAACAATTCCCTATGAAGCCTTATATCCTCCCAGGCAGCTTGTCTCTGCATCTCCTTTCTACTGCCCTTGAGAGGGACGTGTGGTTTGTGCTGTTCTACTGGGAGAATAATTCTGTCATTTCCATTAGGAAAATGATTTATCGAGGGCAGTTCCTTTTTTTAGGATTGTACAAAAAGTCAGCGTTGTAACCTGATGGTGCTATTTCCTGTGCAGAGACCTTCAGTGCTAATGTTGTGGCAATTAACTGCGGCCTTAAACTGAATCACAGACACCTCTTAGACCCTTGCTGTAACCTTATCTGGCAACACACAATGGTAACCACTGTGTCTTTCTGGTTTGGGGTGGGTGAGAGGCAGGGGAGAGAGCTCCCAGATTTCTCAGTAGAGATCATCCAACCCTGTAATGGATATGCCCTAGGGCTGTCCCTGCAGCAGCCAGCTGCTGAGTGGGTTTATAATCACAGATGTAGTTGTAAAAATGAATTTGACTACAGATGGGAAATAATATTATATGAAAGCATATGGCAAAGCAGTTTGTTTCCTTGTACCAATATCTCTGCAAGGCTCCTTTATTACTCGTTGAGCCTCAGGGAACATTTAAGAGTTAAGTCTTTTACAGATTTTATTTTATTTTATTTTTAAAGATTGAAGCCTGCATCTCTGTATCCCAGCAGGGGGCAGTTTCCTCCCACCTACAGTGTAAGATTGCAGGCCTCTGGCTCAATCACAGTAGCTGTTCACACCTTGTTCTTCAGAAAGGTAAACTTGTAGTCAGCAAGCAGGTTTCAGAGCAGCTTGGGTTTCAGCAGGTTTCAGAGCAGTCTTCCATGCAGACATTTCCTTTAAAAAGCAAAAGTGAATGAGGTTGTGGTTTGGAAGAATCAGTGCCATGGTGAGAGTAAAGAGATTTGAGTAATGAATGGCCTTGAATTTGTCACTAAATAGTAATGTGGCATTAAGAAAGTCACTAGCTCAGCTCTGCATTTCTGGGGAAGGGTTTTAGATGATGTGATGTAACGATTTTAGGTAAAATAAAATTTTTGTATAATATTTCCAAAACCCCAATGATGTCAAGGTTGAGAGTTAAAAACTGTTTTCCTTTTAGTGTAATGCTAACTCAAAAATGTTTAACGACTAGAAATATTGATGCATGACATAAGCTTTTCATAGGTTCTCGTCATCCTGTAAGAGCTTCACTGAACAATCTCACATTTTGGGAAATTTGAGGTGCGCGGTGATTTCAGTGGGTGAGAGCTGACTCCTGTCCTTGTGTTGGCTTGCTCCAGCCCAACTGAGGCACCTCGGCACCTGGATCTCCAGTTTTCTCTTTTCAAAATGAAGAGCTTGAAGTTTTCTGAAAAAGGACCCATGATAGAGTTTGAGGAAAAAATGGATAAAGATAAGCTGGGATCTAGCCTGAATCTGTTCTTTTTATTGGTGCATGTTAGTTACACAGACTACTGGGTTTCATTTTGGTGTATTTTTGCATACACACGACAGAATGGGATCCTGCCTCCCCGTCACTCCCCTCTTCTTTCTTCTCACATCCTCCTTGCTTCCTTCCTCTTCTCTAGCAGTTCCCTGTTCCATCTACTTTCTTGTCATTTCCCCTTCCCAATTTCCTTAGCTGAAAGAACACAGGGGACATCTCATTTTCTGAGTCTGGCTTATCTCCCTCAACATGATAGTCTTCAGTTCTGACCATTGTCCTGAAATTCAAACGGTATGATTTGGTTCTTTAGAGTTGAACAGTATTTCACTGTGCACACATTCCTGAGCACTTTCCAGAGTTATTCAGTATGGATTTACGGAAAGTTCTTTCTTGCACATCCTTACTCAGAGTCATGAACTTCAAAGTGGTGCACAGCTGGTTAGCATGTCATTGAACAGTCAGAACAAGCGATAGTGCCACCTCTGAAGCTGCCCACAGTGAAGTCTACCTTTTGGTGCTGGACTTTTGAGAGCTCTGGGACAGTGGACATGTGCTCAGTGCAACATATGCCCATTGATTTGGAGGCAGGTCAGTGTTTTCACAGATGTTGTGGCTCTGTAGGTACTGCCACACTCTCACTGGTATACTGCCAGAGGGATGCCGGGGTCTGTATAACATCAACTCTCAAAATGTGAGAGGCTTAGCAGCATTCCACGGGAGGCTTTATAAAAATGCTAGCTCTGGCAGTGTGCAGAGGTTCATACCTGGAATCCAGCACTCAGAAGGCTGAGGCAAGAGGATCATGAGTTTGAGGCCAGGCTACGTTCTATGTGAACTCAAGGTCAGATTGGACTACATAGTAAAACCCTATCCATCCCACCCTACGCATCCCTATCCATCCCACCCTACCCAAGTTCCTGGGGCCACACCAACCAAATTTCCTAATCAGAACTTGCATTTTTGGAACATATCCAGGTGATTAGTGTGTACCTCACAAAGTTTAGAATTTTTTTCAGACAATTTTTCTATAAATGTTTCTACAAAGCAGTTTTGTATTGTTTAAATTAAAAGCATGCTTACATAATGGCATTTTAAGGCTTTCTTTAACATTTCTGTACTTTCTGGAGGTTGCAGAATAAATTGATTTGCATACAAATAAAAAAACTTTTTATACAGTGGTACTTAGGTTCATGAACTTAATTTGCTGTATGAATTTGGGGAAGATGGCAGCATTTGTGTTTGTGTGGGGTAGATGTTTGTGGTCATGTGTGTTACCTGATGCGCAATCTTATCTTCAATTACAAAGAAAAATTAATTTCAAAATTGTCTTATTATTAATGGTTAGATTATTTAAAGCATCATATGAACACGACATTCTGGTCTCCCAATGACTGTTCATTTCTACTTCCAAGCTTACTTTTTGCCATGTTCTAGTTTTTTTCAAAACCAGAGACTGGAAACACTTTTTGGGGGGACTAATAGCTCTCTGATAGATTTTATTGCAGTGTCTTTTAATCTGTAACAATCTGTGACCAAATGTGTTGTCTGAGCACTGGATGTTCCTGTCCTTGCACATAGGTCAGAGTGATAATATTTGTGCCGAGGCTACAGGACTGGGCCAGCTGGGCTCCCTTTCCCTTTTGGGAGGACCTCCTTTCCTCTAGGGCTGTGGCTGGTGTTGTCACTTTTGCTGCTGTTGCCTTTGTGAATGACAATCTAAAAATTACACCTCCATATTGTGTATATATCATCATCCGTTCAGATAAACCAGTTACTCTTTACTAACAATACAAGTTTACAATTTACCTTACAGAACCATTGATATTCATGATGATTCAATGAAAGAATTAATAAAACTACCTTGCAGATAAAAGCTTATTCTAAAAGAAGAAATTAATAAGTCTCTTTGAAAATCATATACTATTATTTTTTGGATTAAACATTTGATACTTCTGTGTGAAGTTAAAGGTATTTAACATATGTAAATTCATGCTAATTTTCCTTTTGCATTTAGAAGTCTGGCTCAAGCCTGTGATAAATATTGAATGAATAAATAAGTTTCTCCTACAGCAAAAGATGGATAAATCTTCCATCTGTGGGCATTCTGGAAGTGTTAGGGAGTTATAAATTGAGCCAGCTATTCTATAATGCTGGTTTTTTGAACTGTATTCTGCATTAAGAATCACTTAAGAGTTCACTAAAAGATCAAATTCCTGTGTCCCTTCCGTGACTTTCAAGAGGTTCAGACTAAGTCAGTATCATTCGAGATGCAACAATTTATATATTGAATACAAATTTTG
Organism: Cavia porcellus; assembly: GCF_034190915.1. Classification (NCBI taxonomy): domain Eukaryota; kingdom Metazoa; phylum Chordata; class Mammalia; order Rodentia; family Caviidae; genus Cavia; species Cavia porcellus. Next base: position 10,150,512 of record NW_026947490.1, read on the forward strand.
AGTAATTATGATTCACATGGTTGATATACTTGCAAATTTAGAATTCTAATGAAATCTGAGAGTTTTGGGGTTAATCTCAAATCAGAAATTAATTTGTTTTTCTAAACAAAGCAAAATGTTTTTTGCCTTCCAATTCCTGACTCTGAATTTCAAGAGTACTCAGTACTTCTTTTTGTCTCCAGACTGATATTCTGTGGCTCTCAATATTTTCTCTAGGTACTTACATTTTTAATTGTCATGTTAGAGTGGAGTTTTGATGGAGAAGGGAGGATGAGAAGAGAATGGAGAAAGAAAAAAAAACGAACTAAAACCTGGAAGATTGGAAGACCCCTGTTAATTCCATTATTCATATTTATCCCAGATCTACTTTGGTCTAAGGTTCTGGGCAATGAGAAATCTAAAAGTCAAGTTCTTAGAAAAGGTGCCCACGGAGGGAGGAAATAGGACCACTGAAAGTATGACATAATATTGTTTGTACATTATCAGTGACAGTTATTTTCTGAGCGAGTCATGGGGTCTGATAGTTTAAGAATCACCTTGATAACAGATGTCCTACGAGCAGTTTCCAAAGGTCACTTTCAGAGCCAGCTGGACAGTTGTTGACTTGTGGCCTTTGGAATCTGGGCACTTGTGTTTCAGGTCTCATACCACTCTGACACACTTACCCTGACTGTGAGGACTGCAATCCTGTGTGCTTGGAACTAGATTCATGGTTTACCCATTACGACAGAATCAAACTCTTGCTGGTTTGAGGGGCACAAAAGACCTTATTGAACTCTGCTTTTATTTCAGCTGAACTTCAACAAATACATGCTTAATGTATCTTGGAAAAATGAAAACAATTTAAAGCTTAATGTATTTTGGAAAAATGAAAACAATTTTAGAAACATGTCTTATAAAATAGCATCCTGTTCCTATAAGATCTTTCTTGAATGGTTTCCTTCCTTCCCCAAGGTTTACTCTCAGAGCAATTCTGTTACTTCCCCTATTCCCACTCCCATCTCACTCTTTTTGCTTCCTTAAGAGAATCAGGATTCACAAAGAAGCAAGAGGAAACAAGGGGTGTAAAGAATCACACCCAAATTCTCTTTGCTGCCCTAAAGTTTCCAGTGATTTCAAACACTCTGAGGTCCCATTCTCACTTTGAGGTGCTAGGAAAGAGGAGAATTTTTACTTCTTTATCTTCATCTGGACTCTGTTTATGAAATATTGAAATAAAATGTTACGAAATATTTTATTTGAAAAGCACAAGTGAGTGTAAGTCCAAAATTTTAGTTTGAACTTCCTGTTTGGTTTATGGTATCCAGTTAGTTAAATATGTTTAAAATTTTTTGAATGTTTGCTTTCTGTTGACATGATTTATATACTGACAATTATTTCACTGGGTTCCAGAGGTAAAAATTTTTAAAAATGAGAAATGAAACATTGCTATTTTTATAATAAGATATATTTTTTTTAACATCTCAAGAATTTTGGGTTTCATGTTTCCATTTCTGGTGAGACGTTTGAACACTGATGGTTCTCAGCATGTTAGGCTTAATTTTGTTGCCATGTTTACCTAAAATAGACTTTTCAACTATTTTCAGTTCAGTGCTATTTTAAGAAATGGTATTAGAAATTAATTTTCTATACTTGATTTTATATATGTTTTATATGTAACCAACTTTTAGAAGCACTTGAATCAGACTAACATCTCTACGTGCTACTGTATTTAACACGTTTCTGGAACTAATGTTTGCTTATCATATTGTATTTATCCTATTCTACCTACCTATCTATCTATCTATCTATCTATCTATCTATCTATCTATCTGAGTCAGAGATACTGAAAGCAAGTATGCCAGACTCCAAAAATCTTGCTGCTGCTGCTACTTGGCTTTATAGCTCCAATTCTTCATGACAACACACTCCAAGGTTAATAAATAAAATTTACATGCCTTTGGGTATGCCTTGAATTTCATAGGGAAGGATTTGGTTTGCCAGAGAGTTCTGGGCCCCTTAGGTAAAGATTAGATGCTTGCAAAGTTCTTAAGGAGATACTTTTGAGTTTTGATGTTGTGTTCATGGCATAGCGACAGTGCTACCAGAAGTCACAAACAAACAAACAAAATCCCAAAAAACAAAAAACAAACCTTTGAGGAAGTTATCTGAGTAATTCATATCAAAACCAGAAAAATAGGAGAACTAATTCTCATGTTTTATTACTTTTTCATGGCCATCCCTCTCTTTTTTCTATTTAATCATAAAGAAATAGCTTTATTTTGGATTTAATTTGAGGTCAGAAAATTACCTCTTAATTTCCAAATATCTTAAAGTTAATCAAATATGCAAACTTTGGGAGTTCTTAGCTATTTAGCTGTTTTCTTTTCTGCCTCTGGAATTGTACATATTTTACTACTGAGCTCAGAAGTTTCCATTCACTTATACTAGAAAAAAAAATTTCTTTTTAGACAGAAGGTGCCCTTTCTCATGGGAAAAATACTTCTACCTGAGAGGTACAATTTCATTTTATGCACTGTACCTTCTGAATGTTACTTTTCATGCTGTAATGAGTTCAGGAGGAAACCCTACCCTTTCCTCTAACTCACTCATGACGTAATACCTTTATAGATTAAAAGCATAATTTGACTAATGGGCCTCATTCTAGCTTGTGAGGTTTCACACATTTCATCACATTCACCTGATTGGACCAACAGCACACCACATAACCTGTTCTAAAAATAGAATCTATGAAAAGGATTGATTCAGGAACCAGAGGTCTCATTTTAATCAAGTCACTAGCTTGGAGTTTAACCCTTAATGATGCTAAATTATAATGCAATGCAGATATTTCTATAAATGGGTGGAATATAAAGATGCAAGCAAATGATAGTAATATGAAATTAAGGTACCTTAAATATCTATAAACTGTTACACTAGGAACAGTACTCACCAACCTGGAGACAAAATAAATCTACTTATAAAAGTGTTTTTCATGATAGCTGTTTTGATTTTAAATGACAACTCATATTTGTTTTTGATAAGGATAATTTTATTTATATAACTTATGATATATCTTGAATCAATTGATTTTTAATCTTCTTAAATAATGAGTAAATAGAAAAGGACAAAAGATAAGTAATGATAAGGAGATATAAGTCTCATCAAAGTTTTTGAAGAAAATTGTGCTATAGACATTATAATGATAAAAAGTACTTAAAGTCATTAATTTTTTAATGTATTCATTACCTATGGCTTTAGGAAAAACAATGAAGCAAATAAATTCCCAAATAGTGGTATTATCTAGGCTAATTACCCCCCCCTATCTCATTTAGTTTTCTAAAGGAGCTGCTTCTTGGTTTGCATTCACTTGTTAAATGTGTTGCTGAGTAAACTTAAATTACTCATAATCAGGAATTTCAAATGCTTTTCAATTTTGCTTAAATGATAAAAAAATGGCTTCCCTCTGAGCATACTAGTGTCTGGTACTTCTGAAACATACTCCTGATGGACAGGTTGGGTTGACTTTAGCTCTGAAGGATCCAAAAAGAAAGTCTAGACTGGTGAGAGATAGAGAATAAATTAAGATTTTTAAAAAATAGCAATAAATATAGTTTTCCTTACTCTCAACAGTCTTCTATAGAAATGACCACCTGTCCTATATTAACACATTCATAGGAGAAAACATGTAGATGTAGAGTTTTTCGGTTTCGTCAGTTTCATGGGATTGCAGAGGTGGAGGAAAGCCGGATCTGCAGCTCTGCTGAATTCACCTCTGGACTGAGATGGAGGGTGCTTATGCGCTTTCCGTCTTCCACGTTGTCTGCCACTCCTTTCCCCCTTCTCTGTTCCTGCTATCCACTATTCCAAGAATTTTATTAAAGAATTTGATTTTCTAACTAAGCACAACTTCAGCTGCAAGTTTGCCCAAAGAGTCAGAGGTAAATGAGTAAAAATACTATCCAGGAGATAAAACACAATGCAGGTACCATCTTATGATATTTTTTTCTAGAATTTTCCCAATCGTAGCTAATATGATGTTGTTGTACTGGGTGGGAATTCCTGTACTAGAATTATGAGAGATAATGAACTAGATGTTCCTGTTTAAGAGGATCAGTAGGTAGGGGTTTCTGCTTCCCCTTAATGCATTTGGAAAATAATTTCTAGTTAGTTGAAGTGATTTGGAAATTTCTATGAAAAGATGGCAATTTCAGAATATTAATTGCTTATTAGTAGATTATTCCAAGATGAAACCATTGAAAACTCCAGGAAACCTGATTTATGCAAAGGGAAAACCCCACCTGTCCGCACCCTTTTAATGGTCCTTGGGAAGGGTGAGGACAGGAAGAGACAAGACAGATACTCACTGAATTTACCAGAATGGAATATAAAATTGAACATGCTGTTCACATCTAAGCATGGGTGAGTGATAATGATTTATTTAACATTTAGAGAAAAGGGTGAGGGAATCTTGTATAGTCAGTACTTGGGGTGTAAGGCTAACCAAGTTCCCATTCTAGGCCTGATGAGACTTGCCCAGAGAGCCACAGTAGAAAACAAAGAGCCAAACAAGGAATCTGAGAAGAGAAAGTGGTGCCTACATAAGAGAAAATGAAGTTTTGGGAAACCAACAACTCTCACATTACAAGGATCTAGTGACTGCTAGTGGCCCTGGTGATACTTCTCTGTTTTATACCAAACAGCAATTAACAAGCAGTGAAAGGGGACCCTCTGCTTCAACGATCACATAACTTACGACATTTGTAAAACTTACTTTTGCCAATTGAGGTAAAGTTCTGAGGTTGCATTTTAAAGTATGCTATGCTCAGGGTTCACAGATCTGCATGTGGAGAACTGTTGTTAATTAACTTTGAGTAAGCAGCTGCTTGTTTCTTACTCTGGTTCTTACTTGAAAATCGAGATAATTATTGAGATGATGTATAAGAAAGCACTTTGTAAATTCAAAGTCTTATCAATTGTTATGGATTAAAACCTTGTGGTTAATTTAACACCGGCTGAATTACATCAGCATGGTGCTGAGTGTAGATGTTCCACCGGAGGGAAGTTGCCAGCATAAATAGAGATGTGGAGAAGGAGAGTGAGGCATTGTGGATTTTCCTAAGTGTTGCTATTTTAAATTATTGGTTCTCCTGGAGGAGCTCATCATGACTAGCTTGTCCAGTGTGAGTTTAGCCATTACAATCAGAAGAGCATGGGGCCTGGTTGGTGAGAGTGACTGTGGTTCACTTTGGGGGAGCTCTGCTCCTTACACTGAGCATCACTTCCTGGCTACAGAGGGGAAGACATGTGCTGTTTAATCTCCAGGAGAAACTTGTCAGGCTGGCTTCTTGGCATGTACTCTACTGGTCTTATTGTTGGAGGAGCTCGAGATCTCTTTGTTCCTGAGGATAACTGTGGTGCTTTTCAGGATAGCCCTGGTCTTTATTTTGAGAGTGACTTCTCAGCACTAGTGTAGAACCCTCAACCTACCAGCACAGCTCCTTCACCCTGCTGGCATAGACTTTCTAGCTTCCATCGCTGACCTTTGACCCATCCCAGTGCAGATCCATAAAACAAATTGGCATGAGTCCTTCTCATGGGCTCTAGACCTCCAGTTGGACTTACAGAAGGCATTGTCATGGGCTCTAGGTCTTCATGTGGACTCACGCAAGACAGTGTTGTGGGATCTGGGGCCTTGGCTGAATATTCTGAGTCTTTAGTGTTGTGGACGGATTTCTGTACTTTCTTATGTTTCATATTATAAGTATTAATATGAATATTAATGTATATTAATATTATAAATATTAATTTATAGTATTATAAATTCTGTGTTCTGATTATAATTGTTCTTACAACCCCTGACTACAACATCAATCTTGGGAACAAAACAAATAAATAAGCAAGAATAACAACAACAAAAAAATCATAAAATCTAGTATGTTTATCTAGTGAAAGGAAACCAAAAAAATGGTTGCCCCATCTGGGAAGTCCAGCGGCTCCTTTCCATGGAGGAAATAGTGTGTGAGTTGTTATTAAACAGAATAGTGACAAACTCTCATGAAAGTTTAAAACCAGCTTCTCTGACCTCAGCTAACTCTGCTCAGGAAAACTTGATTTTCCAATTTAAACTCATGTGACTTCTTTGTATTTGCGTTTACTGCTTCAGTATTTAAATTTTGTCAATTCAAGATTCATTTCTTATTTCCCTTCCTATTATTATTCAGAAGTAATTTGGACCCCCGAATGGGCTACTGTGTCATCTTGGCTTTTAAAATATTTCTTTGTTTCTCTTACTGATCTATAAAATCTATCTAGACCTTTAATTATCTTAATTACCAGAATTATATCTGTCTAGAATTGCAAAAAAGAAATATCTCAGTGTTCCTGAGGGAGTGGGGGAAGAATATAGTAAATGATAAACCACAAAATTAGAAATAATTAGGAATAAGCTTCAGCAGAGGGAGGACAATTGCTTCTCTTTCCAAGTCCACCAAAACCTCTGAACCACAGTCACGGTAAGAAGTCTCGGGAATATAGTTCCTCCCGCTGGGTGAGACATGGGGCCTGGGTTGTGAGGAGAAGTCTAAGAAAGAAGAGCTCTTCTAGCTACTCCAGGGATGATGACCTGGAGCACTAATTGTGGCAGAGACAGCAGAAATAGTATGAGTGGAGGTGGCAACTAGAGGAGACAAGAAATGGTGACAGCACTTCCCCAGGACAGTTCCTCTGTGATCTGGGAGATGCAAATTAGAGCAAGCTTGGCAGGCAGAAAATATTTCCGGCAATTCAGTTGCTCAGTGGTGCTTCCTTTTAAGCAGAGAGCAGCGGATCAGTTGGAGTCAGCTTTGTTCTCTAACAGACACTTGCAAATGATGAGAAAATGTATTTTCAGTTGTCACACTTGGGTGAGTAGATGATTTGTCTCCAGCAGTAAAGACCAGGGAGGCTTCTGTGTGTCCTACGGTGCACACTGCAACATCAGAACAAAGGATTTTTTTGTCTATGATGCCAAAATTGAGAAAGCTTGAAGCACAGGAAGATACTTGCAACGGTTAAATTTCTAGTGGAGCATTGTTCTGAAATAACAAATAAGTTTATTGACCATGTATTTACCATGAAAAATATCCATTATAATTACTCAACACAACTCAGCAAATGGTCCGTTCAGACTGTATACACATAAAGTTTCAGAAACAAACAAGGAAAAATAGTGATAAGAACACTCTGTACATGCACCAAAGCAACCAAAATGACTACAACCTAAATATTTTTAAAAAATTTTTTACTGCTAACCAGAATCACATGTGAAGATTTATGACCATTCTTAGAAATTCTAATTCAGTGGTTTAGCTGTGTGGTCATAGTTTATCTTTAAAAAGATCTTCCTGAGATTCTGAGGCATGGTCAGGCTTGAGAGTTACATTGAGAGTTACATTGAGGAAACTGGTCTGAGCCAACCATGGTGGTGTACACTGACTGCCATCTACTTGGAAGTTCAGGGCCAGCTTGGACAACTCAAGGACAGCTTGCCTTAAAATAAAAAGATTTAGGGTACAGCTCAGTGGTAAAATACATGCCTAGCATGTGCGAGGCCATGGCTGTGATCCTGTGCGCCACAAAATGTAAAAACGAAATAACCCACAGTTTAAAAAAGGTTGCAGATGTAGCTCATGGTGAAGGGTCAGGATTTAATCTCCAAACATGAAGAAGACAAAAAGCTGAACTAATCTGATTTATATATTTATTCTCCTTTTGTGGTCCTCTGCTTACAAAAGAATTGTTCCGTGGTTTTAATTGATGGCAGGTGTGCAGGTCTGCCTAGGTGATTCTGCTTGAATAAAGAACAGTTATCTCTATTTTTCCCAAATCTGACCCAATCACTATGTGCTGACATTTTGTGTGAACACTATATTTTTTAGAGCTTCCATTTAAAGGAAAATAACAGTGGTTTTGTAGCATGTAGACACATGTACTTATGAAATCATTTGTCATTTTTCCACTTTTGTGTTTAATTTTTAATTTGAATTAGTTTTTCTTTAAAAAATTTATGAGTCTATGTTTGCAGTACATAATAAGTACATCTATCATGGGTATTTGATACACTTTTTTTTTATCTTCTTCTTTTTCCCTCCATCTCTTGGTCCCTCCTTTTTTTAACTGATAGAGAAAAACGTAGGAATTAAGTCAGGTTAAGCATATCTATAGTTTCAACTTTTTAGCATTTCTTTACAGTGAAAAAATATCAACATTTTTCTCTTGTTTATTTTCTTATTTTAAAACAAAAAAGTGATGATACAGAATTCAAACACAAAATAATAGGAGATTAATATGGGTTACTGAATTGCTTATTAAGTAGTTGCTCAGATTATAGGATATAGGCATGAAAAAATGATCCAACAATGAAAGAAAGAAGGGAAGAGATTATACACATAAATATATGATAGAGTACTGTTACTGTTAATCTATGTTAGTTCAGAAAAAAGAACAGTTTGTGCTTTCATTGTTTGATTCTTTGATTTCTTGTTTTATTTTAAGAATGAAGAGTTTGTAGGTCATTTAGACTTGTTGAAATACTCCAGAAATCCACACTACTATTTTCAAAAATGTAGTCCTGTGTATTTCTTCCTTTGCCCTCTTGGCCTCCTTATGACCTCTCTCCCCCACCACACACACATTTGAATACAGTTACTGATGAGAAATCAGGCAACACAGATTAACATCTCAAAATTACCACAGGAGGTCAGGGACAGATTGAGATCACATTTCCAGCAACCAATCCAGGAATCCCACCTAAGTAGTTTGTCCAGAATTCTGTACGGACAATTCTATGCCAAAACAGGTTTCAGATGAAAGAAACCACAAGATGGTTTGTTCATTTGAAGAAAATTATAATTTTTAATTCTGATTCTCTAACGTTTATGTTTTGATTTCAATAGAACATTTGAGACAATGCCCACCAGATTTGAGTGAATATAAATAATTAAGCCTAAATTGTTATTTTTTCTTGTCTGTTTTAAATAATTCTCTTCTCCTTCTTTTGCTTTTTTGCTTCAAACTAGATGTACCATCTCTTTGTTCCCATCTCAGAACACTGATCCCTTACAATGCCCAGAAATTATCAAGGGGCAGCTTTAAGTTATTTTAGAAAAGGCAATATTATTTTCAATTTTGCCATTGAATCAGCAGCAAGCACAGCTCAAATCATTTCAAGGACTTCTTATTTGCATGGAAGAAGTGACTAATAGTAATTAATGAGAGCACTCTGAGAACTCTTGATGACAAGTTTATTGGGAAATGTGAATATGGAAACCACTATCATTTTTGTCTCTTGAAACCATTGCCATAAAGAGAGTAGAAACCATAATTCAATCCCAAAAGCTTTACTTTTATACTGAAAAGTGAAAATGGAATAAAAAGGCAAGTCAATATAAACATTATGCATTCCAGATGAGTTTTACCACATGACCACAGAAGAGTGAGGCAGGAATCTCAGAAATAAGCGACAGAGATGACAGAAATTCAAGCTGTAAACCCTTCCTGGGTTATCTAAAAAGAATGTCACATTTTATCTCATCTCTGGAAAAATGGTAGAAGATAGTAACTACTGCCCAATGCCAAAGGTGATTGTGATTGTCAAAATGTTTGCCTTTTACTCTTTTTACTGGCAATTTGGGGCCAGCTGGGTAGCTGGGAGAATAAAAATCATAGCCCTTCTGTCAGGAGACCTGCATTCTATCCCTATCTCCACCTCACCAATGGAATATGTGGCCGGGGGAGTGTCTCAGTTTCCAAACAGAATGATGTATGTAGCAGAGCCCATGAGAAAATGGCAGGGCTTCTCATCGCCTAAGGTCATCCTTTTCCAGCTGTAAAATATTAGGGTGATAATACCTGTCAGGAAAATGCTGGCAAGGATTAAAACGGTTGTTATCTATAGAATGCAACACACAGTAGATGCCTAGTAAATGTCATTTTGTGCCTGTATGCATGTCTTGCGATTGTAATCACTGCTTTATCATAATTGAGAAGAACTTTGGAGAAAGTTAAAGTGTGCTCTTCCTTATTGTTTTGAGAAAGAAGAGGGGCATGTATTTTGCATTTGGGATTTCCTGTGTTAAAGGATGTCCTAAATCAACTATTGCCACTAAAATTGGTGGTTTAACACAGCATTCATTAGTTTTTAAAAATGTGTGGGTTGGTTGATAGTTTTGATACAGATTTCAGTTGGCTGGACTTTTGCGAGGGTAGCTCTGCTGTGTCCCTCTCTGTTCCAGGACCCTGGCTGAAAGAACAGCGGGTAAATGGGGCGGGAGGGGGGCGCTGTCCTCACAGTGTGAATGCACCACAAGATGGCAAGTTTGGGTGCTCAATACTTTGACCATCTCATAGCTTCTGCATTCAACAGCATTATATTGGTAAGAAAATAATCACACGGCCAACCCAATGTCAGAGGGCAAGAAGTACATTATGCATGAGAAGGTGTGTGTGTGTGTGTGTGTGTGTGTGTGAATGTATACATGTGACAGAGAAAAAGAGAGAGGGAGAGAGAGAGAGGAAGAAAGAGATGCAGGGAGAGAGAGGGAGAGAGAGAGAGAGAGAGAGAGAGAGAGAGAGAGAGAGAGAGAGAGAGAGAACTCTAAAGCATATTCTATTTAGGGAGCCATGGAAGCTGGAGATTGATCACATTTGGGGCCAGAGCAAGGCCAGCCCTGAAAACACAGAGAGCCCAAAATAAGCTATGTAAACAAGCTGTGACAGCTCCAAGAAGGCAAGCGGCCCAGGCCAGCCAGGAAAACATGTTGCTGGGCAGCGGGTTGAAACTGTCATTCTTCTTTGGCAGTGTGTGGAGTACATAAATAAATGTGCTACAGTGGTTGAGCAGTTCCTTGTCTCCCATCAGGAGATTAAGGGCTTCAGCTGACCCCAGCTTTGTTTCTTCTTTATTTTCTCATCCTCACCTCTTCCCTCTCCCCAGGAACAGCTAGAGCTGCAGTTGGTTGCTACATTTCTACTGTAACCTGAGAGTCTTGGCTTCCTGTGAATGCCATAACAAAACCCCCAAGTTTAGTGGTTTAAAGCAAAACATTTATCCTTTTATACTCGTGGAGATCAGATGCCTAAAGTGAGTCTCAGTGGGTTAAAGTGTGTTATCAAGGCTTGTTTCTTCCGAAAGTCTCGGGAAAATTAATTGCCTTTTGTTTTTTCTTTTTCAGTTTTTGGAGACTACCTGCATTCCTTGGCTCACGGACCCTTGCTCCCTGTTCAGAATCCACTGTTTACATGCTCACGTCTACCACTGAATGTGATTTTTTCCTTCTCATTTATAAAGAACTTTATGGTTACATTGAACTTAGTTGAATTACCAGTTTTATTAATCTGTCTCAAGATCCTGAGTTTAGTCACATAGGCAAAGAGACTTGGACCATAGAAAATAACACAACTTCAGGTTTCAGAGATGAGGATATGGACCTCTTTGAGGGGGCCATTCATAATTAGCCTGTCATACTAAAATATAGCAATCAGTTACAGAGCATGCTTCTCACTGTGTGTGGATTGGCTACAGCCATGTCTTCTTATAGGTGGAGCCCTGTGGGGTCTCAAATTTGATGAGTGGATGGGAGAATCCTCTTAAATGATGTAACAAAGTGGAAATAGAAATTGGCCTTCAATTATGTTTTTAAAAAGTGGCATTTAATCTACTCTTTCTTACCCTACAAAACATGAGTCTATATATCATTATGTGTTTGTATTCTATGTGGTATATTGATATGTATGTGTTTTCTGATATATATTGGTATATATAATAAATCAAGTATATACAAGCACACATATATGTATTTTTCAAAAATTTATATCTTCTTTCTTTAACTCATGTGTCTGAGTTTTGTCACAGATATTGATGTTCTCATTTTTGGTCTACTAAAATTATTTTACATGTTTCATCAACAGTTATTAATATATTTTCTTAAATGGCTTCCTTGAACACTTTCCTTGGATTATGACCACCAAAAATTAAAGCATAAACAATATTTCAAAGACCATTTAAAATATAATCATATGATACAGAAATAACACAAGTAGAATACAGTATACAAGTAAATTCATAAATTCAAATACCCATTCGGTAAAACAAACTAACGAGCAACGTTTGATCCCATGTAAATGGTAACTTCTGGCTTGTATCTCAATATATGTGTTAAAAAACCTGCCCACAGCCTATTTTTAAGTATTTTTTAAAAATGAAATTAATAAAGTATGAAATGTGTGAACTATTTGAAAGATATTTTATGATTTACTCAGTATCATAGCTTTTTTTCATTAAACTTTATAGACTTTCCTCTTAAGTGTTCAGTCTGATATAGTGGGATAATGATAAATTATGTAACAAACTAGTTAGATCTTGGTGTTTTAATTCCCCAAAAATGATCGCACAGATGACGACTGTCTGTGGCTGGCCACTCATTTTTCTCTATGTCTTCCTTTAGGCAGGACAGGGCCTCTTACTCACTCTGATGTTGAAAAGGAGAAGATCTGAAGTCATCTGCATACAATTCATGGCAGCTCCTGTCATTTACTCACAATTTGAGCATTTCTTTGAGCTATGTTGTAGGCCTGTGTAGCTTGATTAATTAGGTTGGATTTGAATTTAAATGTAGATGTATCCTCTGATGAAGAACAGTAACTTAACTGATAAAGTATAAGATTCCAAAAGGGTCTGAGTTATACAATAGCACGACTTTTGAAATTCTCTTCAATTTTAAGATTTTGTGATATCAAAAGCAAAGGTTACCTGTGATCTATTTTTCCTATAGTTGACTGGAAAAGTAAACTTTAGATAAATGGGGAAACGACTTGTGATACCAACTGGATCTTATTCACACTGGATCTTATTCAGCCATACACAGTTTACATGCAGTAAAAAACACTCCAGTTTTGCTAATGGAGAAGAAAGACAAAATGACCAAAACCTGAAAATGATGATTTCTGTACTCAAGAATTGTTTCTGGCTTGTTAGATTGAAAGTAAATCACTTTTTATTGGATCTGTGGAGAAAAAGTGTTAATCATTGTTAAAATACTTGTAGTATTCTCAGATATCCAGATTAGGTGACTTCATCTGTTACAAGACTATGGTTATCAGTTTGCAAGTTAACCTGTAGATGGTTTAATTTACTATACAGAGTCTTGCAAAAATATTTGCACACCTTAGGAAAAGAAAAATAGCATGATATTTTTATAGCAGATGGTCTTACCTTCATATGGGGGACCTTAGAGCATGTCATATATTACAGACAACTCACTGTACTGTGGCACTTAGAGAAGAAATGGAGAATGTATGTGCAGCAATCTCAGTGACCAAGGGTACCCAAGCAGCAGCTCACTTTTAATAAATGTCTGGAAGCTAATAGCCACTACTTTGAGCTCTTCTTGTATTGTAAAGGTCCAAGGTAACTTGTTTTAATCTCGTGATGTCTCAATAAATTTAGTTTTAAAATATATATACTAGTTTTTTGTTTCCTGAAATATGTATGCCTTTTTGGTGGACTCTGCACATTGTTAAATGAGAACATTGGAGATTGGTGTTGAATTAAGTGCAACACGAGAAACAATAAATCATGTGGTCTGTGGGCTCTGATTTGTATAAATGTGTCTATGTATTTGCATAAATGTATTAGTATATTGTGTCTATGAGTGCTTTGAAGGATTCTATGTAACAATGGTTGTAGAGACTTCAAAGAAAAGTGGAAGATTTAGTATTAATCAGATTTATTAGGTGAAAGTAGCATGAACTTATTTCTTGAATGTTCTAGATAATTTTTTTCACTAAAGGAAGTGCAGAGAAGATGGTTCTTAAAGAGCAAACAATCGGGCAAAATTCAGGAAATGTAGACAAAGAATTGTTTAATAATAATTTTTATGAAGGTATTGCACATGAATAATTATATTGTCACACCGAGAATTTATGTTGCTTTCTAAATTCCTGGAGAGACAACTTGTTTTAACTTGGTTTATTCATTCTCCTGAAGGGGGAGTACCAATACCATGATCCCACTGAAACACTTTAATGCTATGGTGTGTAGCAGGGCATGGTGGTGCACGCTTGTAATTCTAGCAGACTGGAAATATATTAAGTCAGAAGTATTCTAAGTTGGAGCTCAGCCTGGGCAATTAGCAGCTTCACCCAGTGTCACAAAAAGTGCCGAGATGCAGCTCAGGAAAGAATGCTAGGATCCAGTTCTCAATGTTGCTGAAAAAAGAACAAATAACTAAAGCATAAGATAAAAACTCTGTGTTGGTAGCAGGAGCCTTGTGCTCAAAGTAGGAAATGCCCACAAGTGTGTAATGTTGCTCAGCCTTATTTATTGTAGACCTTTATAAATGGACGTTCTCTAAAATTTTCAAACAGATTAAAACATACGGAGATTACCTAGAATAAGAGGCACTGGTAACGTCTTTACTACTACTTGTTTAAATAGTTCAGTGCTTTTTCAGGAGAACACTAACCTAGAGTGAATGGTAACCTGAAGTAACCTGGTAACCTAGAGAGCCCTTGAACCTGGAGATAGTCCTGCAGATAATAAGTAAAGCAATTAGGAACCTTCTCAGAAGCAAAGAGAGCTTTTGCCTTTGTTTGTTTGTTTGTTTGTTTGTTTTGTATTTTGTATTTTTACGGGTACCAGGGATCAAACTCACGACCAAAGGCTTGCAAGGCAGGCGCTTATGCCGCTGAGCTAAATCCCCAGCCCCCAAGGAGAGCTTCTGCGATGTCTAGAAAGTAGGAGCATAATTCAGAGCTTCTAGGCAGTATGTCCCCTTTTGAATGTCTTATGATGCAAAGAATCTGCTCTGATTCATCGCAGTGTATTTTGTTGCCAGCACTCAGGTTGGGAGCCTGCTACTGCTTTCTGTGCATATGCTCTGTAGTGGCAAGGGTAAGAGGTTATCCCACAGGCCTCCCGAAAGGCAGAGCAGAACCCCGGTCCAGTTACCGAGGCTCTGAAGTGTAACTTTAGCTTGGTAAAACTCTCAGTGGAGAATATGGCATAAGAAAAAGGGTTATGGGTGTATAACAATGATTATCTTTGGTTTCAAAACATTTACTTACAAAATGATCTTCAGGGGCATATAATCACTGTGAAATTACATAGTGTAACTTTCCAATCAAGCTGTATGTGATCATCAAAGCAAAGAGAGGAGTGAAGTCAGCTCAGTTTAGATTTGCGAGTCGTGCTGGTAGGAAAAGACTGGATTGTAGTAGCAGTTTATCTTTTGCTGACTCCAAGTTGAGAGTTAAACCATGAAATTTCCATGTGTCCCAGTTTCTTTAACTACAAGATCAACACAGTAATATGAGTATCTAACTCAGAAGAGCTTTTCAGAGAAAGACTGAAAAATCTTTCTGATTTTTCAAAGAACAGGTTGGTACTAAAAGGTGTAATAATATTTGGGAATTGTTCCTGGCCTGCAAACTATGTTAGACAGCTTTCTTTGAAACTTCAGTGAGATTTTTATATTATTCTTCTTTATAATTAGAACTTTTTATATATTGTCTCTGGTACTTGATATAAAATGTACCTTGTTATAATATGTAATTTAAATATAATAACAGCAACAGTTATTTGGCAGTTTTATTATTATGTGTCAGACAGAGGGATGAACACTTTGCATGCATTATCATCTTTATTTCTAAAAGCACCATGAGTCAATATGTTGAGGATATATTAAAATTTTCAGTTTTAGCTATGGGAAAACTGGGGCTTGGACAGTTTGTAAAAATTGGTCATTAAGTTTATACGTACCAGATGCAAAATTCAAATACATCTCAGCTCTATGCAAAGGCCTATTTTCTACAGCCAAGAATACTGTATCGTAAGACTCACATGCTGAAATGCTATCCCCTGGGGCCTCGGAATGTAAAGTGATGTCATCATGTTGATCCTGAATCCAGCGTGACTGGTGTTCTCAAAAGGAAAGGTCAGGAAATACATGCACGCAGGGGGCAGGGCACATGAGGAAGGGAGAAAGGCAGACACCTCCATGCCCAGGGAAGCTCCAGATGAAACCAACCCAACTGACATCATGATCTGAAATTTCAGCCTCCAAAATTGCAAGAAAATTAATTTCCAACTGTTTCAACTAACTGGTTTGTGGCATTTGTTATGGCGCTCCTAGAAGACAGATACAAACAGTCCTGGAAGACAGATACAACCACCATTATAGCTTTTTAATCACATCAGAGAGGAAAGATATCCTCTCTGAAAATACTAAGGTGATCTGGGAAAACCACCAAGTGACGTATAAAGAATTCTGCTCTTTTCTCTCTCTCCAGTGTCTTCTGTCTAGGGAACCTTCTCATATTTCCTGTGGTAGATTACCTATCATTCATCAAATATTCTCTTCCTTGCTCTCCAAAGGCAGACAGAGCTCCCCGCTATGCTGTTGCTTAGTTGTTCCCATGACATGCTTCAGTCCATGAGGTGTGAGCCCGTGGGGAGAAAACAGAAGTGCATCGGAAAACTAGCTTTGCTTTTCTTGCCCTTGAAACACATGCTGAGATAAACCGAGCACATCCTGCTGTTTGAATTAGTTCAGCCTGGCTCAGCCAACATGCAGCTGCCTCTCAGGCTATAAAATCAATTTTTGTGGTTCAAAACTACTAATCCTTGAGATGAGTTTCTGTGTAATATATATATATATATATATATATATATATATATATAACTACTAATCCTTGAGATGAGTTTCTGTGTAATATATATATATATATATAGTAGTGATGTTTGATATGCATTTTGTCATGTTAGTCTGTGTTACATTATACACGTTTATATTTGGGTCAGTATATGCAATGCAAATCACCCTCAGGATATCTTGTTTGATTTGAGAAAAACTCTTATAACAGGCTCTTCCCAAATACTTACTAGGTTCTGGAGCTAAATTTTAGCGATTCATTCAATTATGTGTAATGGCTTATTGTACTTCTGGAATATCTAAGGAAAGTTTTGATGAGAGCTGCTTACAAACATCAAATCAGGGAACATCACATTGTTATTAATTATTAAGGAATTTAAGATGAAACACATTAGAGAAAAAGGCACTGAGAAGGGAAGAATGAATATATATATATATATATATATATATATATATATATATATGCTAATGCTCTTTTTGGGGAATAGCCAGACAACCATCAACAGCAGGATGAATGAATAACTTGTAATCTCTTTATATAGTAAGATACATTATAGTACTTACTATGAATCGAATTGTGTTCCCCACTGAATTCATGTATCCTAATTCCCTATTGGGGAATGTGGCTTTATTTGGAAGTAAGGACACTGGAAAGGCAATCAGATGAGTTAAGCGGATTTAATAAAAGAGTGGAGGTGGGCTGTTAAAATGACCAGCTAACTTTAATAAGAAATTGGCATGTGAGGAAAGAGTTGCATACAAGGAGACCACAAACATGTGATGGTCACATAGGCAAAGAACAGATGACCTCTTGATAAGCCCAATGGGGTGATATGCTTGCAAGCCACTAGAAGTCAGGAAAGAGCAGTGGAACGTTTTCCACCAGGAACAATCTTGCCAGTGCTTTGGTCTCTGATATCTGGCTTCTAGCACGGTGAGAAAATACATTTTTTTGTTTTTGTTTTTGTTTTTGTTTAAGCCATCAAGTTTGGAGTATCTTGTGAGAGAAACCTTAGGAAACTAATAGTTCTATGAAGTGAATGGAGTCCTATTGCCTACAAATCATGGGTAGTTCATCTGATGGATCCAAGTAGATAAAGCTAGACATTAATTGCATACAGTAAAAACCTGTTTATATAGATTTCACATACAAAAATTAAATTACAGTAGTTTAAAGAGCTTTCTCTTTCTCTCCTCCTCCTCCTCTTCTTCTTCTTCTTTTCTTCTCCTCCTTCTCCTCCTCTTCTTCTTCTCCTTCCCCTTTTCCTCCTCCTCTTCCTCTTCTTTTTCTTCTTCTCCTCCTCCTCCTCCTTCTCCTCCTCCCGCTCCTGCTCCTCCTCCTCCCTCCTCCTCCTGCTTCTCCTGCTCCTCCTTCTCTTCCTCCTTCATTATTGTCTTTTTGAGAAAGAGTCTCACAATGCAGTTAGGCTGGATTTGAACTCACTTTGTAGCTCATGATGGCCTCAGACTCACAATGATCCTCCTGCCTCAGCCCCCAGAGTGTTGCGATTACAGGCATGCGCCACCGTGCCAGCATATAGCATGTTTCTTAACTGTATTATTAAGGTGCATGGGTGTACTCACTTTGAAACTAACACTGTTCTGTATTGTTATGATTTGCCTCATTTTCCTGCATGCTGCACACAAATGCAAATGTTTTTTTAAAAATATGAATGGGGAGATGTCATGAGAGAAGAGATGGAAACCAGTGACCTCAGAATCAATCCTTGACAGTATAAAAGAGCACCTGAGAAGGGCATGGGAGCTCACCCTGAGCACAGAGGAGTGTTTGTCTTAGATAAGAAAACAGACGCTTCTCTGCTTGCCTGGAGCACACCAGAGACAGAACAGCAAAAGTTGGGGTTATGAAAACCCCTCAGTCTCTACTTTATCTGAATTCTTTTCTTTCTTCTATCTCAAGTAAAAATTGGGTTTAGGGTTTCAAAAATATTGGTTTTGGCAAGCTTTGCTGCATTTTCTAGAATCCATCTAAAGCACTATCCATGTCTCTGGCAAAGTCAGGGAGCCCTTGTGTCTATATGACACGATCCAGTTGCTATGGGTAACTGAGTGTTTACTAGAGAAAATATTACCAGTTAATAATAGCCTAGATGGAAATAATAGCCACAGCTACGCTTTCAGTGTTACACACCATCAATTTCCAATTTGCTGAAATAGTTGCAATTTGCTTTTTGAGCTTGAATGCATGACTTTTTCCAGGCTTCCACGATCTGATCCTTCTCCACACCATGCACCACAGACCGACACCCACGTGCTCATGTGTTTCTAAAGAACATTCTCCTAGTCCCAAATGATGATAGAGAGAAACTGTTATGTAGGAGCTTTGTCATAATCTCAATAGTAGGAATAATAAACAAACTATACAGGTTACTATTTTTCAGTGTTGTTAATAGTGAAATCTCAGAAGGCATAATCACAGAAAAAGAGTGTAACTTGTACTATTCCTTATAGTCAGTCTTTTCCAGAATCTCATTTTCCAGGAGCACATCAAACTTCAGATGTGTTGAATTACCTTGTCAAAAGTCATGCATCTGCATAACAAAAATGCCTTAGAAATATTCAGCTCACTGAGAGGCTTATTTATGCATTTGTTCATTATGGATTATGTTTTTTGCCATCATTCATTCAGCAAATATTTACTGAGTTCTTCATAAATCTAGTTCTTGGGGATAAAGATGCTGCCTTAGCTCTCAGAGGCCTCTCAGTATTTCAGTGAAATTGTCTCTAGTAATGTCAGCCTTCCCACTGCGTGCCAACAGAGAACAATTTGAGAGGGCCCAGATCATGACTCAGATTTCATATCCTCATCCAATCAGCCACCTTCCACCCATGTGGAAGTGCTGGGCAGCGGGTCATGTGCTGTCATGGGGATGGGTAGACTGTTGTCTAGGTTTGTGGGAAGGAAAATCTTTTCTTCAACATCTGGAAGCAAACGGCACCTTTGAGAGTTCCAGCCTATGTTTCCAGAGAAAACCTGAGGAAACACTTAGCTGCCATGACAACCAGCTCTATCAGATTTCTCTAGATCTATGAGAGCAGAAGCGTCAGTAAGTCCTCTAGTTAATATGAATACGAATAAGACATAGGGCCTATGTTTGGAGATTCAGTGTACAGAAGAATTACTGGATAGGTAGGGGAAAGTTTAAGGTCAGTTTTCCCTAGTCAGTGCAATTCACTTATTGCCTATTCAATGTGATTCAGCATTTTCAAAAGGTGAGCACAAGAATTTGAACTTTTTAGTAAGCCTTTAAGCCTGGTTTGATGAAGGTGGTCTCAAGGCTATATCCTTTACAAAGGAGAGACAGACTGCCCTTTTAGACATATGTTCTAAGAGCAGATAAAGAAGCAGATGAACTGAGAGGCAAGGGGGATCAGTTGATAGTTATGTTCCACGTGATAGATGGAATGCCTAGTGTATTGCTGGTGGATTTGGAGAAGGGGAAGTAAACTTTATAAAGACATTCGACTTGGAGTCAGTGAAGCTTTGAGAAAGATAAGATTGGAAAGTGAAAATTTTACAACCATGACTACCCATATTACCTGGGGAGAGATGCCTTGAATGAAGAACTTCATCTTTGTATATACTTTCCTTGGCCTGTGTGGACCGTCCTTCGGTCCAGTGCCTAGTTATGCCCATTAGAGTCTTAGGTAGAGAGGTTATAGTGAGTGAAAGAAAACTTTAACCCATCTGAATCTGTGAGAGATGGTTCACAGGTAGTACTGCATTGCAGCATCTTTAAAAACTGTAACACATGTGGAGATGGAGAAAGCTTTACATTTATTTTTGTTTATGTGGCCTTTTCTGAGCATGGAGAAAAGTGATGCTGGGAACCAGTGTCTGGATCTGTATTCTACTGAGTTCACCCTCTGTGGGCCTTCAATGGGAAGGCTCATATTAGTACAGGCAACTTCACTGAAGTACTGAGAGTATTTTAAGGCCTGAGGCAGGGTTTGTGTCTCTCAAAACCAGGTTAGTGGATAACTCCATCACAGTGTTTAATGGTAGGCTCTGTCAGAAAAAGAAAGGAAATAGCAGGAAGCAATGGATATTAAGAATTCCTAGTAATGGTGCTCTTGGAGTGGCTGGCTAAGGCTGTGATGATGGGGGCTAAGGTACTCTGAAATAGGAGTCGTGGTATGGAAGCGTCTTTGTGTAAGAAACCTTGAGCAGCAAACTACTCTTTCTCTTCCAAAAGCCTGAATGTCATCATCCGTGCAGAGAGAATGGCAGGGAAGTTTGTGAGACACCAGGCCACCAATAGAATTCTGGTCACTCCTGGGCTGTCAGCACACTGGCCATACAGTGAAGAAAATATGGCATTTAGGAACGTGTTCTCTTGACATTTTGCTTTCTAAGCCACTTGCTAGATGAATAATTTTTATGGTAGCTAGTGTGAAAGTCAAAGGAACAAATACTGGGATGTATACTTCTTATTCTAAGAGGTAGAAAATGAATAGTAAGTACAAAGAATGGATATATAACTTGTCTCTTTCATATTTGTCATAAACATATATCCTACTTCGATATATTTTTCTTTATATCAGAAGTTGGGATTCTATGGCCTGTGGACCTAACATATCCATATCCATTTTTAAAGATATTTTTCATGGCTGTTTTCCTCTTATGACAGGAGAGTTTTTTGGTTGACAGAGATTAGTTGATAAATCCAAAATGATTTACTGCCTGACTCTTTGGAGACAAAGTTTATCAATGCCTGATTTAGCAGGATCCCCTAAAACACTGGGGTTACCAAGAAATATTGCCTCAATGATTCATATCAATAAAATGATAAATTTCATAACAAAGGTGACTGGTTTTTATCAAATATGTTTCTGTATATGTTACTCTAACGAGTTCCATGAAAGGGCTCCGAGGTAGGTACCCTTGTTTCTGAGAGGGATAATGGAAGGGGAAGTGAAACAATTTGCTTGGTTCCTATTTTTTTTTTTTTTTTTTTTTAGAAAAGTGGAGTAGCAGACAGGAGGCAGAGACGGTAAGCTAGTCTTTGGTAGAGACAGCTCTGAAACTATATTTAAAAAAAAAAAAAAAGCAGAGGTCATTGCTAATGGTGTATAACGATTTAAAAGACACAGTAGTCCTAGTGCCATATTTAGATTGAATTAAATTTGTTCTGGTCTGTCCACTCATATCAGATTTGAGGACACAGACCTCTAGAACCAAAAATAGCAGGTTATACCATGGTAACCATCCTTACTTTCCTATTGACTTAAGCTGAAATCCTGTATTACTTACATTGTCTTACTATGACTGATCTTAATTGTATCTGAATCATAAGACTATTGGTTGGCCTTGACTGATCCTATTTGAAATCCGTATGCCTGTTAGAATCAACCCTAAAAGTAGAGGAAACTACTCTGAGCATGACAGGATGTAAAGGATATCCGTACTGGTATGAATCAGTAACAGCTCTCAAATACTACAATGCAGTCAAAGATAAGTTTTTATAAAAATAGGTGATAGTATATTTAACTATAATAAGCCAGTGTTGTCGACAAATCTATTGAAAATAACAAGAGAAAACATAGTAGCTACGGAAGATCATTTATATTATAGTTTTGTAAGTCTTATCCATTGCATGTTTATCTAGGAAATTGTTTCGCTGTCTTGTTATGACTTGGTTTTCCCTATAATACAGAGAGGATAGGAACAAATACTCTGAGGAAGAGACCTGAAAAACCCGAGGCTTATTTTGTAGCATTATAATATAAATTCTAGCAATCTATTGCTTGCTGCTTGGTTCCTATTTTGGTAAATCAGAACCAGCACTTCAAGGTCCTGAGCCTAAAGTCATGTGGTTTTGACCATTTGGGTTTTATTCTAGAGCTAAGGGTTTCTATGGATGGAGACAACTCCTCTAGTGGGATTCCTAGTGCTGAGACATCTTTTGAGCTCCCCAGTATCTTTGTCCAAATTTCAGCAATAGAAATTCATTCCTATGGATCAACACATCCTTCTTTTAAGATGTACAGTGCTTTGTGAAAGTGAACCTGCTAAGCCTGACTTTAAGTCCCTTGCATTGTGAGAGGAAGTCGCTTAAGGATACACATTTCTCTTCACAAGGATATATGTTGCCTAGCGGGGAAGGAAGCTACATAAAGATTGGCAAAGCAGTGAGGCCAGAGGCCAGTTGCCAAGCTTGGCTGGGTCACAGGAGGGCAGATATGGATGACTGGGCATCAGGCAGTGCGGAGAGAGAAAAAGGCCAAGCATCCAGCAGGTGCCAAACTTACTCTTCTAGATTGCTCTAGGGCAAGTCTAGAGAGAACTCTAGAATTGTATTCCAAGGAGGACTCTCCCCATCAGAGCATTCAGAGAACATTGTGGACTCTATTTTCAGGAAGATTATAAATTTGGACATGGCACTAGTTAAGAGAAGATGGAACATCAGGAAATATCAGGTCACATGGTTTCCACTTAGAATGGAATTAGCATGACATTTTATATGGTACATAGTGTTCTCTGTTCAGAAATGTTCTCAGGTGATAGAAGGAACTTGGCATGTTTTTTTTCTGCCAAGTAATAATCAAAGGGAAGGGGAACTGGGATGGGAAATTAATTTTGTATTTGAGAATCCTTAGAAAAAAACTGGACCCAGAAGAACTGAAAGCATCATACCACAGTGATATATGTGCACCTATGTTTATAGCAGCACAATTTGTAATCGCCAGATTTTGAAAACAACCCAAGTGTCCATCAACTGAGGAATGGATAAAAAAGTTGTGGTATTTCTATATGATGAAGTATTACTCAGCAATAAAGAAGGATCACATTGAGATATTTATCAATAAATGGGCGCAGCTTGAGACCATACTCATAAGTGAAATAAATCAATCTCGAATGTGTGAATACCAAGTAGTTTCCCTAATGTAAATAATGATTCAAATATATAAAAATATGTGGTAATCATGATTCCCCATTATGTGGCCTTGAAGCCTTATAAAGTTTTCACTTATTAATTGGAAAGGCTTTATTCTGGGCTTCTTGATATGGAAATATTTGAAGCTATAGTATATGAAGTTTTATTCAAATATTTCAAGGAAAAAGACAGACACTATGGTAACTTACTATTAAGTTGGGTTATTTGGTGGTGAAGCACTAGGTTGCTGAAACAGTCATGCTTTGATCTGTATTGTTATATTGTTATGTCCTCTTTTATCTCAATCTCTCCCTTATTCATTAAAAATTATTTAGCTATTTTTTATGGTTTTTTTAATTAAGGGGAAAAATTTAAAAAATTAGCAGGATATATAATAGTAACTTTTTTTGATTTCCTATTAACTTGTTTTGAAGTCCTGTAATACTCCCACTATCTTGTTTTGACTGATTAGACTCTGTTCCATTCTGTATGATAGTATCAAGTTTGAGGGTATAGGCAACTACTTTGAAGGAAATAAGATTCACTAAGATGCCCATTCTGGTTTGACTATTGTCTCCTTTGGAAGTCCTGTAATGTTTACAATGCTTAAGTTTTATTGGTCTTGTTCTCTATTGTTTTGTTCAACTTTATAATACCTAATGAGATAGACAATTCTTTTTAAGGAAACAAGAGACATTATGGTAACCATCATTGATAACCTTGTACTCTGTTTTTACATCATGTGCTATGTCTATCCTTGGTTTTGACTGACAGCTTTGTTTTGTCATATTTGGTTTTATTCTTTTCCAAAAAAAGTAATAAGAACTATGGGAGTAATAAAACCCAAAATGTGTAAATTTTGTTGTAAAAAAGAGAGGAAAAAAAGTGCTCTAAAAGATACAACAGCAAGTGTGTTTAGGGGTGTTAAATAGCTGACCATATTAATGTTCTTGGTTGGATCATTGAACACAACTGTTTGAAGTTTCTGTTTGAATGTCCACTTTGTGTGCTTTGATACTGTGACTTGAGCAACTATCTCTAAGATGATAATGTGTAATCTATTAACTGGTGATTTCTTACTGTTTTTTTTTTTTTGTAGTTCTGTATTACTTGTACCCTTATACCACTTTGTTTTGTTTTGTTTTTTCTCTTTTTCCTTTTAAATAATATTAAAAAAAAAAAGAAAAAAACTGGAGTTATGACCTCTTATGTTGGTGGTGACGCCATCTTAGTAGAGTGAAAATATCTTATTTTTTTTGTCTCACTTTGCAGCGAATGACAGAAAATGGTGTATGTGATGAGAGAATCTTCATTTTTAAAAAGTATTTCCAAATGAGTAAGAGGGTGGAAATATCACACCCTATCCCAAAAATATATATAATTATTACATGTTATCAAAAACCTTTTAAAAGGAAAAACATGGAAGGACTTCATGAGAAGGTAAACTTACCTATTTTAGTGCACTTAAATATAAAGAAGATGAAACTTTTATACAATAAAACTCAGTAATCATTAAAGTTTTACAGTCTTATCTCCATCTGTATTATTTGGAGAGCTTCATTAATATGGCAAAGAAATGTCCTTTGCATAACAGAATGAAATGAACTGGGACTTGTAGCTTTTGGACCCAACTCTGTTCTTACCTATAATTGAATGGTTTCAGAAGGATCACTGCCTTTGAATGCTTGATTTTCTTATCTCCTCAGTGAAGAGGCTGAATTAGACGTGTAAGATTTCTTTTATCTCTCAGTGAAATTCTGTGCTTCATTTTGGCGCTAGACTGTGGTCAACATTTGATTTTTCCATTTTGATCCCTTGAGAGGTGGTTTTTCTCTTGAGCTGATTTTTAAAAATTAAATTATTTTACTCAGAATTGTTATCCTTTAGTATTATTCTTCCCAGTCATTTTAGAATCTCTGTGAGAATCTTGGTTTCATGGAATTTGAAGATGTGTGGATTAGAGTCTCGCCTCTTATCTAAAACACCTGTGATAAATTACCTTCCATTCTTCTTGTTCTCCTCCAGGGACAAACAGCCTGTTAGCTACAAAGCTCTACCATATGAATTTATCTTGGCTTAATTTTCATTGTGTCACGTGCGAGTAAAATATGATTCTCTGACATAGTAGAATTAGGTAAGGGTACAGCTATTCCATTATTTTTAAACCCATTTATTTGGGTAATACTTATTGCTTCTACAATAGTGTGTCACATAACCATTCCAACCAAAGCTTATGAATTATTATGATTTCATTAACTTTGAAGAGAAGGAATGACTGACTGGTGGTATGAATCAATGCCAGAAAAATCATGAAACACGTAGCTCTGTTTTTAACATTTATGATTGTTACACGCATGAGTCTGTGTCAGAGTACAGTGGTAGGGAGGGAAGGAGAGGGGACAAAGGGAGAGAGAAAGACAGAGAGAGAGAGAGTGAAAGAGAGAGAGAGAGAGAGAGACAGAGACAGAGACAGAGAGACAGAGAGAGAGAGAGAGACAGAGGCTGTACAATAATCCTTATAATATATTAGAGGGAGAAGTGATATTCCAGCGTATTCTGAGGAGCCCATTTGGAGCTATTTATCACACTAAGACATACGAAACAAGTACATCCTGTGACTCTGTCCATTGTGATTTTCATTTCAATTGTCTGAATAGACTAATTGACATTAAGCACTCAGTTTACAGGAGCATTAGACAAGGGATTGTTAGCAAGTTGAAAGCTTCTTTTATAACACACATGTGGGGTCAACATTGCCATTCTGAGAAAGCTTCTTCAGTGCTAAAAATGATTCTGAATTTTCTTGGAAAATGAAATTTTAATATTGGAGTTTTCAGAAGCAGTGGTCAAACTCTTGATAACAAAATCTGTGTACTAAAACAAAAATTAAAAAAACAAAACAGAACACCAAAACCAAGCACCACCATGAGACAGCTTCTAATACAAGAGTTGTTAGGAGCAGAATTTTCTCATGAAGTTGGCTGTAGGAAATCAGGGCATAGTTAAATTTCAGCTGAATTTAAGTTTTTCCTTAAACTGCATTATTTAATCTTCAATTCTGTCATATAATTTAATTCAAAGTATACAGAATAATACCTTAAGTATACTACTAGTAATCTGGGCTTAATGTTAACACTCTAAGCTCAGAATCTGAGATACTTACTTTTATCTTAAGTCTATGCATTATCAATGAAAGGAAAAAAAATTGAAATTCAGAGGAAGCAGAACTCATGGAATCGTCTAGTTTTAGGATTATTCCTTGAAATGAGACAAAGAAAGAAACAGGATGAGGGTATCTGTGAACTTCTGATTTATTTGAAGTTTAGCGGATTTGGTAGCATGATCCAATCTTTCCTTTTCTACGTTTGTCCCACAAATGTTTCCTGTGTTAAAAAATATGGGAAGCACATTGGCCGTACGCGGTGTGGAGGAGGCTATGTGTGGTGGAAGATGGCTATTCCAGAGGGCTTTTCTTTTCTGTCTTTTAGTTACTTTGCAGCCTTGCTAGCTATTAAGTGCAGGTATGCAGATCTCATTTCCCCTTGATGCCGAGCTCCTTGGAATGCTCATCTTAAACATTAAACACACCTTTTGGCCACCAACTTGTTATTCCAAAAAACAAGGATCCCGAATAAACTCACATGCAATTATAATTGTAGACAACTGTTTTCAGCAATCACTCTTATGTATAAAACAGATGCTTTTCCTGGAATATATTTTTCATCTGAAGAGAACATGTTAATTGCTACAAAACTTAAAAATGGGAAATTAAACTGGATTGATGATTTCATTTTGTCAGAGTTTAATAAAAGTCTTGCATGCGACTCAGTAATTTGGAGGAAAACTGGAAATTTGGATTAATTCCAGGCAAAGATTTGGATTTGTTATCATGGTTGCTAGATTATATTGACTTTTGGAGTTTAATGCTCATAATTGGGAAAAGAAGCTAAAAACATTAGCCCCTCTATGAAACTGTTTGGCCCACTGGCTGTGCTGATTGTCACTCTCACTTGTGTGGTTTGCCAGCTCGATCAGAAGCAAGCAGCTGTTGAGATGTCATGCTTTCTGTCAAGGTCCTCTGGCAATTCTGTTTTCCCCTTTCACAGAACTTTCTTGAAGCTGAGCCTCAGGTGGAGACGTTTCCTCCTTGTAGAATTTTCCAACTGGAACAGACTATTTGCATTTTCGTTTCCATCCTCATTTCAATGTTTTATTGCACAGCATTCACTTCCTGTGCATATACAGCAAGTGTCCAGGACTCCACCGGTGACCAGGGCCAGCTTGTGTCAGGCTAGTGTGCTTCGGAGGGAGATTGTTTCATAAGCACTCCCTTTTTTGGGGCAAGGTTTTTTTATTTTTTTACTCTTTTATTTTATGGAGAAATAAAACAAAATTTTATAACCAGATAGTAAGAGAGAAACATAGTTATTACCCTGTGGATCATTATCTTCAAAGTAGTTACTCAGAGTACAACATAAACCAAACGTATTATAAAAAAGAAAGATAGCACAAAACTTTCTCCTCAATAAACTAAGATAAACTAGTAGTACAAATGAAACAAGTCAGCTTATAGATTGAAATATTTTTAAAACAACAGAATACATTTAGGGAAGTATTTGAAATTCTCTTTGACTTTCTGTTTATCTCTCTTCTATTTTGTTCCATATATATATATATATATATATATATATATATATATATATATGATTTTTAATATCATATACATATGTATGATTTCTTTTTTTTTTTTTTTTGGTACCAGGGATCGAACTCATGATCTTGCACTTGCCAGGTAGGTGCTTATGCCACTGAGCTAACTCCCCAGCCCCATTTGATTTTTTTTGAGACAAAGTCTTGTTATATAGTGCAGGCTAACCTTGAACTTGCTTATGTAGCCCAGGTTGACATTGAACTCATGGCAATCCTCCTGCCTCAGCCTGCTGAGTACTGGGATTACATGCATGAGCCACCATGTCTGGCTTATACGTTTCTGTGTATGTTTCTCACATAAGAGAAACCACATGATATTTAAATTTGTGTATGTCTAACTTCACTTAACATTATGTTTTCAAGTTATATCTGTTTACCCATGTATGCCTCATGTTAATACTTCTTTATGGCAGCATAGTATTCCATGGTGTACAAATACTACAATTTTCCTTATCCTTGTAAGCACTCCCAACTCAGTAGTTTTAGAAAAAAATGAGATGAAATTTGCTTGCTGTACTTTGTAACAGATATTTGATTCCCAAGCACCTGCTCTGACCCTATACCTTCTCTGAGTCTCCATCTGTCCCTTGAGTCACTGCAGAGAACGCCTCCCTTGTCCTGGGCCTGCTTACCATATTTCTACCTCTGTTGTGTGCCACATAATTACCTCTTAGAATTCTTCTGATTCTGAAGCTCTTTCAGCTTGTCTTTCTCAGAGTCACTGTAGGTCTCTTCCTGATGCCTCTGTCTTAATTGCTCTGGGCACCTGCGTACTTGTTGGGTATATTACTGGGGTAGTGGATAGATACTCACTTTTGTCTAGAAGCATGGATTTTTTTCTTTCTACTCCCTTGTGCTCTGTGGAGCCTTCAGCTCTGTAGGTGAAGTATTTCAGACAAGCCTTCTGCAAGCGTTACTGTCTTATCTTTTCTCTGGCCGACACATCCTGATTTACCACCTACCCATTTGCAGTTTCTCGAGTGCACATGCGCACCAGCCGGCAGGGCGCGAGCAAGGGGATTGTAGGGGGACTTAAAGGGCAGCTGGTTGAGTAACAGAGCTTCCCTATTCTTTATCTTCATTCTTCGGGTGCTGCAATGGTTCCTTAGGACTGACTGTGCTTACAAAGTCCTACAACTTGAGTAATTTAATTGACCTGGGGACACAGCTCAGTGGTGGAGCACTTTCTTAGTGCATGTGAGGCTCTGAGTTAGAGCTCCAGCACCACAAAAACAAAGCAAAAGGTCCAATTAAAGAGTAAGGTTGCGTTCTGAAGTACTGGGATTAGGATTTCAATATAATTTTTTGGAACCGTTCAGTCTGTAAACGGACCTGTTCTGTTTTATCGTCTGTTAAGAAAATGTAGGACATTTTTCTCCCTGGTTACTTTTGCATATTTTTTCTGAACTGACTAACCCTTGAGCCATGAGAAGTTACATATCTTTAATTTAACATGAGCCAGGAAATGTGCAGATGTCTGAAGTCACCAGTAAAGAGGCATCAGAACAGGATTATTCAACAAACAACCCTGTTATTCCAGGATATAGAACTTGGCCAGTTGTAAGCTCAACTCAACATTTTTCTTACTAGTTCTCCTCTCATTTTAGGGCAGTCTATTTGCTTTTTGGAAACTTCCGGTGTTTTTTTTTTTTTTTTTTAAATAAGAAAAGTGAATATGATAACACCTGGTAATGGAGAGATTGCTGAGGATCAAAAGCTCATGAAGCACCTGGCACACAGACATTGAGTAGCCTGACCGTTGCCTTCGCAGTGTAGGTCTGCATCTGCCTGTGCACGCAGACTTCCTGGTGGTACCTGGACGGGTCCCCCAGGAAGCCCTCCAGGTTTGGAGGTCAGTTGGCAGGCAGGTAGCAGATCTGTGCCTCTCTTGTCTTCTCCGCCAACCATATGGTGGTTCCAAAGAGGCAAATGGAGGAAGGGACACATTTTTCCCTGTCTCTGTGAAACTTCTCTTCCTGATCTAAAAGAAAAATACTATATTCTAATATGTGTATATATTTCAATTTCATTTTCTTTATTAAATTTGCATTTTAAAAATAATTTACCTTAAGTGAGTCACACACACACATATTATTTTTTTTTGCATCTTGAATTTTTTTGTGTATAAAATACATATTTTAAATGCAGGTGAATGATTCCAGACAATCTCACCATAACAGGGACCATTCATCTTGGTGCATGGGTGAAAAATCACATTTGTCACTAGCCCAGAATTTGTGCCACAGATTGCTTGGCTATTTATGCTGGGGATGAGTCTCTAAAAGCAGAATTTGAAGAAAATGATGGTTAAGGAGGATATGCTACAATTTCCAAGCTATTTTTTATATCTAGGTAAATCTTATATTGCAAAAGTACCTTCATGTTTAGACGAGATTGGAATTTCAAGTTGAATCTGGAATGAGTATTCTTTCTTGTATGCCAACCACCCTGGAAGCCGAGATACCCAAACAGCACTGTGCGTGATGGTGGAAAATGTTGTGCTCATGTTTCTGTTAACGTTAAGGCAGACATTATTCCTGCACTGGCCCATTAGTGTCGATACATATAAGCCAGAGTGAACTAAGAGGACAGTGTGTACCTGTGTGTCAGTTGTGAACAAACAGTACACACGCGTGGAATATGCATACTTGCTGTATTACGATTTAATAGGTGTCAAAAAAATAACCTTGAAG
Organism: Cavia porcellus; assembly: GCF_034190915.1. NCBI lineage: Eukaryota > Metazoa > Chordata > Mammalia > Rodentia > Caviidae > Cavia > Cavia porcellus. The sequence continues at coordinate 10,181,484 of NW_026947490.1, forward strand.
AATATTTTTTACCCCAACGCAGCTAGAAAAGAATAAACAAGCCTGAAAGCCTATCAGAGGAGAAAAGGAATCCTAGAGGAGGTCTAACTTGAAGTCAAATGGAATTCAGTCATTTCATGAGTGAAGTGGGCTGGGGGGAACCAGGGGGGGCATTCTGAATGCTTGCATCTGGTTTGATTCAAATGGTTTCACATTGGTGGAGTTTCAAATGAAAATAAAGCTCGCAGCAAAATAAAATGCTATTTAAGCCATGTGAACTGGAGCCAGTGAAAAAAATCCATCTTCATAACCACAACGTGTGATGTTCTGCTTGGTAAGTCATTTTTCAGGGGAGGTATGCAAAAGTAAACCAGATACACGTGTACGCTTGGTTTACTTCTTGAGGTTAAGTTAGGTCAACATTTCCCTGCCAGTATCTCAGCGGACAAAGCATTCAACTTTATCTCTTCCCTTTATTGAGTTTCCACAGTGTGGGAGGTTTCCCCACAGGTGCTGCAATGATGGTGATTCATGCTCTGGAAGAGTTTACACACTAGTGGGAAAGACACAAATGCAATGCACCCTTTATGTGGTAGACTGACTCACTGAGCTCCATGGAAGCTGATAGAGGAGGGGAAGGAACTAGAACTGTTACTCACCTTCTTAGGCAGGAGACCCAGGGAGAGATGGCTTGTTATAGTGGTGAATGGGATTATTAGAGTTTCTAGTGACAAGGTTGCAATTTTGTAGCATTTGGGGAGAAATCTTTCATAGTCAGTCACAGGCTACCTGGAACAGGAACCACCGTATGTTAAATCTACTTGCATTAGTGTTCTCCAGAGAAATAAAGCCAGTGAGGCTTGTATATATGGAGAAGAAACATGAGGTTTATTTGAAGAGATTAATTCATCTGGTTGTGGAGGATTGGGAAACTGGAAATCAGCAGAATAGGACAGGAGCCTGGAGACTCAGGGAAGAGTTGAGATCGGAAGCCACAGGTAGTCTGATAGCAGGATTCCTTCTTGTGCAGAAGAGGTCATCACTTAACCCAGGAAGGCCTTTGCATGAGGCCCATCCCACCCCTACTGTGGAAGGGAATCTTTAGTGCTTTAAATCTGCAGATGTAAATGTTAATTTCAATACCTTCAACTGTAAAACATTACCTTTTCACAGAAACAGCCTTGATAATGGTTGTCCAAATATCTGGGCACCCAGATCTAGCTAACTGGGACATAAAATTGACCATCACAGAGCCATATGGGATGTGTTTTCCCAATACCAATTTTTAAAAAAAATTTTAAAGATAATAAAACACAACAAAATAAAACAGAATAAAGCCAATCAAAACAAAACAATGAAAGAAACACAGGCCTTCAAAACAATATAAGAGGAAATTTACAATGCTTACCATTATATATCTTGTTACCTTCAAAATAACTGCCCTCACTGTCAGACATAACAAAATCAAACAAAACCAAGTAAGACCAAACCAAACTAAACAATGAAAATGATACAGAATTTCAATGCAAGATAATAGGAAATTAAAATGGCTACTCATAACGCTTCTTGCTATCTTTAAAAGAGCTGTCCAGACCATCAGACACGGGAATGTAAAATTAACCGAAACTACAAGCACAAAGTTGTTTCTTTACTTCAGTTGTTATTTTTTCAGAAATGTCAGGTATGTGACTCCTAATTTCTACTATGTCTGTGTCTGCTGAACTTGTTCAGGTGGGCTGGAGGTCTGAGATGGCATTTTGCTCCTTCCTCTTGACATTTCCCTGTGTTCCTCTGGTCAGCCCACTGTTGCCTCGTGGGTGCTTCCTGCATTGGCTGCTGGTCCCTCTGTTCAGTGGATTGGACTAGACATCTGGGTTCCTCCCATGTGGGGTTCCTGGAGTGGTGGAGAGGCACTGGTGGTATTCACCAGTGCTACCGTGATAGTGGCAGGGCCTCAGGTATGGCTTCTTCTCCAGGCTGGCCCTGGTCCATAACATTCTGAGGGCTCTGATTGATATCAGAGGACAGTGTTAAAGGATAGGACTTGCTTTTTCTGAAAGATGGCACTTGAAAGAGGCAAACTAGAAAAAATGATGAGAAACAAAATGCTGATGAGATATCTCAAGAAATCAGAAACGGTTTGGGTCACAGAGCTGCCTGGCTTTCTGGGGAGTTTGGCTCAAGTGGCACCTTTTCTTCTTCTTGGTTCACAGGGGTGGAGCTAGAGCTGTTGAAGGAGTTGCTGTGATGGGCTCATGACGCATGTACTAGTGAACAGGTTTGCCTGGTTTGGGTATCGTTTAAAGGTGTTGCTCTTGTATTCGGAGGCTTGATGTGGAGGTGGTGTGATGTGTAAGATATGGGGTCTGGTGGGAGTCTTTAGATCAACTGGGGCCACAGCTTTAGAAGAGAATGTGGATCCTGTTCTCTCTTTGACTTCCGGTTTTCCAATGTGATCTGTCTTCCACCTGTACTTCTATCTGATGCAGCCAGGTCGTCCTCATCAGAGCCTGTGACACACTGTTTGGATTTTTATCAGCCCAAACTGGGAGCACCTGCCTTTGGAACTGAGGCTTCTCAGGTCACCCAATTTAAAATTCTCACAGGGTGTGGAGGCACATGCCTATAATCCCAGCTCTCAGGAAGCTGAGGCAGGAGGAATGCAGCAAGATCGAGACCAGCCTGTGCTACACGGTGAGTTCAGAGACAGCCTGAACTATAGGTAAAACTCTGTGTCACAAAATGGATAAATAAATAAATAAATTTCTCTCATCTACTCTGTTTCCCACTGTACCTCGTTATGTAAGATGACAATTCAAAGTGGTCTTTTTCCACCATAAAATTTCTTCTCTGAACTTACCTCTATCTGACATGTCAGAGATTTTACTAACTTAACTTCTAGCTGTCTACCATCAGTTGTATGTACACTTCATGAAAGCAGGGAATTTTTGTTTGTTTTGATGACTTTTGTACTAGTGGTTGGCACGTAACAGGCATTCAAAATACCCTTATTGAATCCGTGACTAAATAGTTCCCTTGCAGAAAGTGTGGGTGGGAAGGAATTTCTTCAAGGAACAACAGTACACATTGGGAGGCAGAAAGTTTGCCTAATACTCAGGCTTACCTTTCAAGTGCTTGGAGAGATTTTTGTAAATTCGCTCAGCCAGGTTCTGAATGCCACAGCTGCTATTTCGAATAATTCAATTTAGGGTAGAGATCTGGTTCCATCTTGTTCTGGATAGGCTTTGGATGGGGAATAAATTTTCTCTGTGGAATAATAATAGTTATTTAGAGGGAAAGTAGCTCAAACTGAAAACTGGATTTATCTAAATGGCTTCTTTTTTCTTTTTCCTCCTTGAGGCATCTAGATCTTTGTCTGATAAGGCGAGAGATATCATAATGATACTATGACTTCTATCTAAAAGTTTACCTGCAGTGAGCCCCGTGAGCTCTGGGCAGGGCTCTGGAAGGCGACTGAAACACGGGGTGCTCTAGCTGAATGTGCTGTTAGAAAAGGAGTCTGACTGGAAGAGGCAGCCACCGTTGGTGTGGCCTGGGAGGGCGCATCTCCCTTCCTGGCTCCCCATGTTGCTCTCTGCTTCCTGGTGCTGTGACCTCATCGGCTTCCCCCACTATGCCAAGACCTCCTGCTTTGGAACTGGCCAACTGCAGGCTGAAACATGAACCAAAATAAACTTTTTCTCCATTAAATTGTGAGTTTGGGGTATTATGTGCTAGCAGCAAGAAAGTGACTAAGACAAATGGTGACAAAAGCAGGAGAGACTTTCAAGACCTTTTTTCTTTTTCTTTTAAAGCTACTTAAGAAATTCAGATAGATATGTTGAAGGTAAGAAAATAGAGGAAGATCTTTAAGAATCAGAGGAGAGAAAAGACAGAATAGGCAAGAATCAGAAGGAATGGAGAACAGTGGCTCCTAGTTCTTAAAGCACCACATCCTTGAGGCTGGAGTAAAAGCCAGAAACCATCATCTTATCCAGAGAGGCCTGTTGTGGCCTCCGTGATGGGCAGATGGTAAGACATCCTCTTCCCGTTCTGAGGACTTCATGAGCATCCTGGATTCTGGAGGTGCCACATGATATTAGGTACTTCAAGATTATTTGGAATTGACTTTCTTATTGACTAGCTGTAATAATAAATCAATGACACATTACAATCAAAAATTTTAAAAGCAATGGATTATTTAAAAGTTTCTCTTCTTTTCTATTGCAAAATTAATTTTTGTCATTTGGCACAATCATAAATCTAAAAGATTTAGTGCAATTGTACTGAGGGCTTGAAAAAATGGGTATGAATGTACAGATATTTTGGAAGATAAAATTATGTTATTGCATCTACAAAATTAAAAAGAAAACTGAATAATATTTTTCAGACCTGTATAAAGATAATACGAAAGAAGTAATGTGAGATGGTAAGGAATTCAAGTGAAATAGTTTAGTGGCTCTGATGTGCGTGTTACAGACTGTTTATACAGCATAGAGCAGCAAAAGTACCGTTATACTTTGCAATCTTGATGGCAGAGAATGTATGGATTACTGTTCCTCTATGATCTCAAGAACCTCTGTAAACTATTTGTCACGGTTTATGTCTGTGTCCCCCAGGCCTCATGAGTTTGCATTGTGTATTTGTGATGGTTCATTGTATAGTGCTTGGATTGATGGGGTCAGTGCTCCACCCACATAGGGGTGGAGCCAGGATGTGATGTAATGGCAGGAAGAAGGTGTGTCTTGCTCTTTGCTGGTTCCAGCTTGCTGTTTGCAGCCACCATGAACTGTGGCCCAGCCATGCCCGCCTGCCTGGGAGCCAACTGACTGTGGACTGAAACCTCCAAAAACTGTAAGAAATAAACCTTTCCTTTCCCAACTTGGGCATCAGGTATTTTGTCTCAGCGACGAGCATAAAGTAACTAAGACACTATTTGTCTCACTTTATTATAGTGCTACTTGGTAGACATATATTCTGCAAAAGCAATAAAATATAAAAGGCAAAGCCATAGACATAAAACATTAATGTAATCATTCTTTTGTAATTTTTAATCAAAATAGCTCCACTTGTTTTCTTTTCACTAGCTTTAAAACATTGGCTGTTTAAAGCATTTCTAACATTTTGGTAAATCTGTAATTCAAAATAGCATTACTAGTTGAGCAAAATTAAGATTCCCCAACCTTACATGAGAGTTGTGCAGGGTGGCCATTGTTGACTTTATCTTAATGAACGTCCAATGGGATAAACATTTTTAGTAACCCAAGGTGAATCATTTACCCAGCCCCACATTGTTTATGAGCATCGGGAGAAGTTCCAAGTTCACTGATGTCTGATTGAATACTCTGTCCTTCACAACAGCATTAGTTCCTTCTGCTAACTCTCATCTCATGCCAGCAGCCCTTAGGCTTACTGTACAGGATACACAGAAAAGAGTTGGAGAAATCATGTACCACTCAGTAGCGTCATGGAGGATATAAGAAATCAAATATACTCCTTGAGAAACGATCCCTTTCATGTTTAATTATCACCAAATAAGAGTATTTTAATCATAGTAAGAAATTACTTCAATCAAAATTATTCTGAGTGCAGTGGTTCCAAAACTTTAACATGCACATGAATTTCCTTGGCATTCTGTTCAAATGCAGAGTTTAATTCTGCAAACCTGGGGTGGGCTCTGATATTCTAAAAGCTTTCAAATGATATCAGTGATACACATCCTCCTATCACACTTTGAGCAGCAGAATTATAGGCAGAATTACATTTAACATAAGTTGAATTCAGAAACAATAACAGGATAAATACATAAGAGTAGAAAACATTAAAAGAACCAAAAATGCTACAAAATATTGGAAACTGACTTTATCTACATCATTAGCAATAATTTTGCTGGAATATTACAAAGGATATTTGTCTAAGTTCTGTCTAAAACTTCTTAGACAAGGTCAGATTACTCTGAGCTCCTAGGCCAGTTTTCATTAGTCAAGAAAGAGTTACGGGTCCTATTTCCTTGAATAGATTGAGACTGCTGCTGCAAGATTTATTTTCCTAAATAAAATACTTGCTGCATTTCTGGTAAGACTGCATGTACCCAAAGTTTCAGACCTTCCTCTTCTCTATTTAACAGGTCCTATTACAGAAACAGATTGTGTAAATGTGACGTAGCCAGGGTCTGAGTGTTTACTTTTGCTTTTCTTTAGGGTGCGACTGCTCTGATTCCTAGCTCATCTTTCTGACACCCTTCCAAAACACTTGCAGTCTCCTTCTCCATGAAATGATGCATACCGCCTGTATTTATACAGGCTTAAGAAAGAGCTCACCCACGCCTAATAGAGTGCCTTTATCCATAACATAGAATAAGTTCATAAATTCCCGTTATACAAAGCAGGAAAACTGGAAATTGTGCTGAATATTATAATCAAGAAAATTTAATCCGTGGAAATTGTCTACATAGATGATTGAAGAGCTGAGAAATCAAATAGAACATGAACCTAACTGAGATGCAGATATCAAAGAGAACTATTGGGCTGGATGTGGGAGTCTTATCAGATTCCAGCAGAAGTATGGACCAGTAGATACTGGGACCATGGCAGTCCAGTCCCAAGGGGATGGGAGGTTGATCCAACTGTAACCTCTGCTGGACACTCTAATGGAAAGAGAGGCAGGGAGTTTACCCAGGCTCTGTTCTTTCTTCCAACATTTCATCTTCTGAAGGTACTTCCCTGTGGCTGAACTCAGGAGGAAGCAAGGAAGCCAGACACATGAAGACTGGGGCATACAGGCTGCAGTCTGGACCTTAGGCTCAGAGCCATACAGTACAGGGGGCTGATGGGGAAAAGAGAGCAGGATGTGAACCTGAGAGTAAATATAGCAATACCTACCTCCACAGCATGATGCCTTGGAGGTGAATACTAGGACAGATCCCAGAGGATAGCTGGCTCTTCTGTGCAAGACACATGATGACCACACTGTATGTTTCTCTCTGCGACCAGCCCTGTAGCTGAGGAAATGTCTTTTTCCTTTTAGCTGTACAGATGCTCTCCTTCTCCTTGGCAGGTCAACACTATTGTACAGAGCTGCTGTAAGCCAAGGACACATGAGTCACAACAGATGATGCAGAGGTAGTTTCCCGAATGTTTGTTTCCCACAGTGATGATGGAATATGGCAGTGTCTGAACTTTTCCCTTTTAAATCTGACACCTTAGATTGTCATAACACTTAGAATGTATGGAAAAGTTGAGGTTGTTCTAAGACTCTGGAAAGGGCCTCGTCTTCCTGCATATATTTTTCTTTTTTTCTAAAAGTACTAGAAATTTAGGAGGCTCTGATAATTTCTACTTGTTACCTGACTCCTAAAACAGATGTTGTTTTAGACGTGTGCTTTGCAATATAGCTAGATTTGCATTTTGGAGAAGGGTTCTCAAATACTTTCTAAGGAAGTTTTCTAATAATAAACAGCATTACTATGGCAACTTAAAATACATTCTGATTGTGTTTTGATAAATATTTGTTTCTAGCTGATGTGTTAATAATTTTCATTAGATACATGTACGGACTATTACCTGTTTTGCTTGAAAGTCATATTACTTCTCACTTTATATGAATAAAATGAGAATAAGTGAATAAAGATGAATAAAGATGGTCAGGAAGATAATTTAGATTCCAAACTCAGTTCCTCAGAACAAAGCAAATCAGTAAATGTAATATACCACATCAACGGAAACAAAGACAAAAACCACATGATCATCTCAGTAGACACAGAAAAAGTTTTTGATAAAGTCCAACACTTGTTCATGATAAAAGCCCTACATAAACTCTGAATAGAAGGTACTGATAAAAGTCATCCATGACAAACCAACAGCCAATATTATACTAACTGGACAAAAACGGAAAGCTTTCACTGTAAAATCAGGAAGAAGACAAGGATGTCCATTATCACCACTCCTGTTCAATATAGTTCTGGAATCATTATGCAAAACAATTAGACAAGAGAGAGATATAAAAGGAATCAAGATAGGAAAGGAAGAAGTTAAATTATCAGTATTTGTGGATGACATGATATTCTACATAGAAGATCCCCAAAACTATCAAAATACTACGAGTTAATAAAAAAATTCAGCAGTGTATCTCGATACAAGGTCAGTTCTCAGAAATCAATAGCATTCCTGTACAGAAACAATAAATGCACTGAGAGAAAAATTATGGCAATGACACCTTTCAGAGTAGCATCCAAAACAATGAAATACTTAGGAATCAACCTAACAAAGGAAGTAAAAGACTTATATGTTGAAAACTATAGTACTCTAAAAAAGGAGATTGAAGAGAATGTCAGAAAATGGAACGATATCCCTTGCTCTTGGTTTGGAACAACTAACATTGTGAAAATGGCTGTACTCTCAAAAGTGTTATATTGATTTAATGCAATTCTGATCAAAATGACAATAACATACTTTACAGATCTAGAGAAAACATCCTTAAAATTCATTTGGAAACAGAAGAGATACAGACTAGCAAAGGAAATTCTGGGCAACAAAGGCAAGGCAGAAGGCATTTCAATCCCTCACTTAAAACTATACTACAAAGCTACAGTGATAAAATCAGTGTGGTACTGGCAAAGAAACAGACCTGAGGATCAGTGGAACAGATTAGAAGATGTAGGCACAACTACAAAGACACTCAGCCACCTTATACTTGACAAAGGGGCTAAACATGTACACTAGAAGAAAGATAGCTCATTTAATAAATAGTGTCAGAAAAATTGCTTTCCATATGCCGAAGACTGAAACTAGATCCATGTTTATCACCACGCATTAAACTAAAGTCAAAATGGATCAAAGATCTAAATATTAAAGCAGAAACACTAAATCTACTGGAAGACAAAGTAGGTAGAAGTCTTGAAGACATAGACTTAGGCAAAGCATTTATGGACAAAATGCAAACTGCATGGAAGTACTTCCTGGAATCAACAACTGGGATCTCTTCTTATTAAAAAGATTTTGTACCTCAAAAGAAATTACCAACAAAGTGAATATGAAGAAATGCAAATTGCAAATAAATACATGAAGATCTACTGTGCATCAGTTTTCATTCGAGAAATACAAATTAAACAATACTGAGATTCCATCCCACGCCAGAAAGAATGTTGCCATCAAGAAATCAACTGATAAATGGTTATGTTCTGACCTGCGCTGTTTTGTTGTTATGTCCTCTTTTATCTCAATCTCCTTTTTATTATTTACTTTTTATTTTTATCTTTTTAAGGGAAAAATAAATAAAAATAGCACGGTATATTATAGTAACCCACTTTGATTTCCTATTAACTTGATTTGAAACCCTGTGTTGCTCTCACCATCTTGTTTTGACTGATTTTACTCTATTCTGTTTTGCTTGATAGTACCAAGTTTGACAGAATAGGCAACAACTGTGAAGACAATATGATTCACTATGATGCCCATTCTGGTTTGACTATTATCTTCTTTTGAAGTCCTGTAATGTCTCCAATGTTTTGGTTTTATTGGTTTTGTTCTTTACTGTTTTGTTCAATTTTATTATAACTGATGATATAGGCAATTCTTTTTAAGATAGCAAGAGGCACTGTTAATAACCTTGTATTCTGTTTTTACATTATGTGCTATGTCCATCCTTTTGATTTGACTGACTCTGTTTTGTTACATCACATTTGGTTTTATTCTCTTCAAAAAAATAATAAGAACTGTGGGAGTAATAAAACCCAAAATGTGTAATAGTCATTGTACAAAAGAGAAGAAAAGAAAGTGCTCTAAAGGACATAACTGCATGTATATTTAAGTGTATAAGATAGATAACCATATTACTGAGTTTTGTTGGATCATTGAACAAAACTGTCTGCAGTCTCACTGTTTGAAAGTCCACTTTATATGCTTTAATTTTGTAACTTGAACAACTATTTCTAAGATGAGAATATGTAATCTATTAACTAGTGATTTCCTACTGTTTATTTTTTTCTGAAATTCTGTATAACGTGTACCCTTTTTCTGTTTTTTTTTCTTTTTCTCCTTAAATAAAAGAGAGAGAGAGAGAGAGAGAGAGAGAGAGAGAGAGAGAGAGAGAATGGAGACCAGCAAAGCCTTTTGTGGGCTGGGGCTGGAATTAGCAGGAATCCCCAGGCCAGCCATTCCTCTGAATGAGGAAATAACTATGGAAAGTGGTAAAAACTACTGAATTTTTTCTCTAATCAGTCTATCACATTGAGTCATTTCCTTTTCCCCAGAGAAAGGCTATTGCTACTTGACCCTCTACTCTTAATGATTTTGCTCCTACTGCTTCTCATATGTGTTGACTTTGGGTCATTGAAAGCAGAAACTGATTGGAGTTTGTCTACTGAAGGTATATTATGGCTTTCCAGAGAGACAAATCCACTAGGGAAGAAATAGAAATACAGCCAATGGAAATGGGGGGTGACGGGGAGAAATTTTTGTTGTAAATGTTTAAAATATACAATATGATGCTTTGATTTGTACAATGAAATGATCATCACAGACAAGTGTATGGACACATTCTTCATCATGAACATATCCTTCACCTCACATTTGTAGGTACCCCTTTGCGTGTTTGTGCAGTAAGAATACATAAATCTACTCTCGTACTGTTCTCCTTCCCGAGGGTTTATTCATGTTTTTATGCATAAGGAAAAATGGTCAAATATTTAACAAAAATGTAGTTGTACTTGTGCAAATGGTATAGTAATAAAAAAATCTCTCTCATGGTCCTTTTTCAAAAACCACTATTCAAAAATATAAAAATTATTCTTAGATCATATGCCTTACCACCTGGATTTGCGAATTTGCAAGCAGCCAACCAGATTTAGCCCACAGGTCGTAGTTTACTGGCTTCTTATTTAATGAATAGAGTTCTAAGTTATTTTACTGTTTTAAGCAAATGAATGGAAAACAGTGATATAGAAAAAGGGAAAATATTCCCAATGGTATGGTCTAAAATGCTTAGGTGTTAAAGGTGTCAGAGGCTTACAGAAAACATACAACAGCAACACAGGTGTTCCCTCAAGTAATGCCACATTATCGTCTTTGTGACAAGATGCTCCTGGAAGATGGGACACAATATATGCAGGGAATCTACAAACATACCCAAAGTCTTATATATGTTCTTAGTTCAAGAGGAGAGTAACAGTGGCCTCTCTGAAACTCACGAATTACATAGAAGATTGCTGATCTGGGCGCATCATAGCTACACGGCAACAACATGCATGCTGAGGAAAATATGAAGTGTTTTCTCCGTAATAAAACCCTGCTCAGTAAGACTCAGAAGAGGGTAACTTAGTTTAAGAAGCTTTCATTCAAAGGTCAAAAGTGAGAATTTTGTTGTTGCTGAACAAACTTAGTCACTGAAAGGTACATGCTATAGGTTGCATCTGGAACGTATAATACAGGTTGGCAAATGGAAAGGGAAAAGAGGAGGAAGAGGGAGAAGGAAAGGGAAAAGAAAAAAAAATAGAAAGAAAAAATGGAAATGAAGCTTTTATATATAATGAGGAGGAAGAAGGGTTGGTGGGCGGGGGTTTGGGAAAAAGGAAGAATCAAGTTATATCATATACAGGTACAAATTTCTAAAATTGAATGTTCTCTATAAATATACGTATATATGTTCTTAGAATAAAGCCAATCAACACAAAACAGTGTATGTGATACAGAATTTAAAACAAGATAATAGAAAATAAACAATGGCTACTATAATGCTCCTGTTTTCTTCAAAATAGCTTCCCATACCATCAGACATAGGAAAATCAAACAAAACAGAACAGAACAACAGAACCAATAAGACAAAGCAATGAATGCAATACAGGACTTTAAAACAAGTTAAGAGAAAATCCAAAATAGCTACCATAATATATCTTGTTATTTTTGAAACAGTTGTCCATGTCATCAAATATAATAAAATCAAACAAGACAAACAGAATAAAACCAAACTGAACAAAACAAAGAAAATAATACAGGGCTTTAAAACAAAATAATAGGGAGTTAACAATGGCTGCCATCTTCAGAAGGAGATTCCTCCCTAGATGCTATCCTGTGTATTGTTACCATCTGAATAGATGGTCAGATTACCAGTTTTAGGCCTGCAGTCAATGAAACATTAAACACTGCAGGCATTAAGTTGTATTTTGCTTCAATAGCTATCATCTCAGCCTGTGTTTATCCAGATCGCTCCAGGACGAAGCAGGGGGTGGAGGGCCTTGGCTCTTCTTTTCACCTGAGCACTAGAAGGGGCTGGTATTTGGTTGTCTTCCTCATGGACTCTGCATGGTATCAACTCACAGGTAGAGGCTGGTTTCTTGCTCTTCTCCCTGTGGCTCATGAATGGTGCCAACTAAGAGGAAGGGGCTGACCTCCCCCGTGGCCTGTGGGCTAGAACTGTTAAAACCTCAGACAAACAAACCTTCTTTTAAATCATTTCAGAGATTTGCTACAGTAACAGAAAGCTTACAGCACTGAGCACAATGACGTTTTATAAATTTGATGTGTACAATTTCATGAATTTTACATTGTAGAAATTACTGCAAAAACACTATTCATTTCAAATAATGGAACACTACCATCACATCAGAAAATGCATTCATTTAGTCACTATATCTCTCCTCCTCATATACAGCAATTATCCTTACCTAATACCATACATTATTTTTGCTTTTGTTTCTCCTGTACTTTTTTTTTTTTTTTTCTTGTTCTGGGAATTGAACTCAGAACCTTGTGCTTGCCAGCCAGGCGGTGTGCCATTGAGCCAAATCTCCAGCTGTTTCTCTTTACCATCATGTAACTTGCTAATATTTACACTGGAAAATCTAGTGTTGAACAAATCTGATAGATTATATTCAGTTATTGCATTTTCTAAGACTAGTACTAAATCAATCTTTTATTTTCTATTGCTACTTTTTATGATAAAGCCTTTGAAATAAATTTTGCTTTGAGGGAATGAAATGCTGTATTTCCTCTCTTTTCTATTAAGCAGAATAATCATAATTACTATAAAGTCTATTTCTGATAAGTGATTTTTGGATTCCATTTGGTCTGATTTTTCTTTCATTTTAGTCTTTTTATCAATTTTGTTCGTATACCTGATAATTTCTGATTGAATACCAGATTTTGTATATAATATCATAGAGACAGTCTGAGCCTCTGGCTGGTAATATTTTTCCTCATAGAGAATTTACTTTTTCCTTTGGGAGATAGAGTGACAAAAATTGCCTCAATTCTGGGTGAGCCTGAGCTGATCTGGGAATGAGTTTTAGTTTTAGAAAAGATGACCTCTTTCTGGTTTCCATTTCCTTCTTGAGTAGATTTTCTTCCACATCTTAATAGAAGTTGATGTCTCTTGTTATTGTCACACTTCATGGAAAGGTTCAAGTTTTACTTGCTGCCCCAGATTATTTTAGATTTTGTCTCTTGGCTTACTTAAGATACGATAAATGTCAATAAGAAGGCAGAGAAACCCAATGGTTAATTAAGGCTTTTGTCCTTTCCATTTCAGAAGGCTGCAGTGTTTCAAGAGTTGTTTGACTCACTAGCTATCAGTGCCCTAAAATTATATAATTTTAACTTCAACTTACTTTTAGTGGAGTGGTTAGTTTAATGTAAATGGCAAAATTACGAATTGACAAACTAAGCCAGAAAATTTCTGTCTTACACTATGATACTTAAAAATATCAAATTATAAAGACTTTTGGTATATTATTGTTGGAGAAATGACTTCAGTCCTAGAATAAGTTACACAATGATGAACTTTTAAAATGAGATGTTTGTTGAGTCAAGGCATAGAATTATGTTTTTGCAGATTTCTTATGACTGTTTTAGAGTTTCCAGACCAGAGCAATAGCAACAGCTAAATCAGTTCTTTTGGAGAATGGTTATTTAAAAGGTTGCTGTAATTTATTACCTCAAGATACTGTAGTTTTCGTTGCTCAACGTGAACACTTAACAGTAACAGATGATAACTGTCTGTGTAGAGGGAGAAAAACAACACACACAGATGATAAAAATCCTGTAAGTGTTATCCAAGAACATACAGTTTCATTTCATTTTTCATGTCACATTAGGGTTAACTTTTTTCAGACTTCAATGCAATGTTCTAAAAGTTAGGACATCACGTTGCATAAGACTAGCATATGGTCATGATAATCGAGATCATTAAAAATGATAGATATTCTGGGAACACAGTACAAAAGTTGAAAATGTTAAAATGAGAATATATTTTGGAAGATGAAACTGAAAAATCTCACTCTCTTTTAAGCATCTCTCTCCTGCTTTTCTAAAAAACGTAATATACTGCTCCTCAGTTAGCTTTGAGAGTACTTCTTTAGGATTTTCTGGGTCCTAAAGTGGGGTGGACTGGAATGGGTGGTGAAAGCCAAGGAAACGGGGGATGTGTACGTGACTTAGGATAAGCTTATCACTATCCTCATGTAATGTCCTTGAATAGTGACATGCTGTGTGATCCCAAGGACAGAGCACAGAAGACCAACCATGCCTACTGACACGGTCCAATAACCAAACACCCTTTGGTTCCAAAAGCTTACATTTATTTTTATTTTGCTTTTACACTAGGTTTAGGAAACAAGCCAATATTCTCTCACATACTGGAAAAATCAGTCTTCAGAATTTTAAAATAGATTCAGTAGTATCAGATGCTCGGTGTCCTACATGGCTGACCTAGTTTACCTTCTTTTTTTTCAGTTTCCTTATAATTATGTACTGTTACAGCTGCCCACGCTTCAAAAGGCAATGTTCATGATTCTGGAAAGTGGCATTTTAAGTTTCACGTTGGTATGTGGTTGACAAGAAATACTTCTAATTTTTACTTTTATTAAGAAATTTTAAGCTATTCATCTAGAAAATAGTTCATCTAGAAAATAGTCTACGTGCATGGTTTATCATGATGTCATGCTGATATTTTTGATGAATTGTTGGCTTTATTTCCTAAAGGTTGTTTGTCTGTTCTATGTCATGCTATGCCAACCTTTGCACTTTGTGCTTCCCCAGGGTAAGTGCCTGCCCACTCCTTGCCGTTACGCTGACGCAGTCTTGGATGTTACCTTTTTGACAACTCTATGTATGACTTTATGTGAAAGGTCATTCTTGTGCTGTGAAAACCCAGAATGCTTTGTAGTTATTAATGGGACTACATAAATCTTTTGCAAATGGGAAGAGGGCCAGAAGAAATGTTGGGAGATGGGAAACGGGAAGTGAAAAAGAATTAAGATGTGTCTTGTACCAATAACAACTATCCACAATGAATGTATTATTTATCTACTGCAAATCTGCACTAGTAAAAAAACAAAAAAAGTTGTATATTTTAAGAGCAAAATAAAAATGTATCTAAATTAAATCCCTGCAAGTCAGCATTTCTTTCAACACTGTGTAGCTTAAATCAAATTTTCACTACTCTTGTTATTATTTAGTTAAAGGTCTTTTGGAAAGAACACAATTACATTTATATCAATATGTAGGTTTGTGAGTTATGTGATACTAAATATTGTATTTTCTCTAAAATAATACACTTTAATTTGTGTATTATATATGCTATTGTTGTATATTCCTTTGCATACTCATATTAAATGCCCATATGGATTTCTTTAGGCAAATTGCTTCAATCTTTCACCTCTTTAGAGGTGAAAATGAAGATGTTTGTGTTACCACAAGATGACTAGACATTGTGGGTCCCTTTGTTCAATCATATAGTAGGAGAAGAAGGAATCATCTACCTTTTCTCATCTGAAAGGAAATCTTAAAGCTTTCATCCAAAATTAGAGTCAACTTCTGTCAAAGGATCACATTTAGGGATTTTCATCATCATATTTGGTTACAATAGAAACTATTAGATCACTCAGAAAGGCAGAAAAAATTATAGATGTTAACTCCAGAGAAATTTCAGCATAGTATGAAAATAGTGTATATTAAAGAATAAATATGGTTCTACCAGCAGGGAAATTGTCTTTATAAGACAATAATGGCTTGTTTTTGAAGAAATCTGCTCTGAGATTGCTTAAACATTTTGTTGCTTAGGAACTGCGTTTATTTACCATTACTTTTGTTTGGTAACCTGTGTGTACAGTATTGCTCACTAATTTATTAATTCTGGGTTCTACTCAAATATAATCTACTGCTACATTTTCAATGTAGAATTGTTCAGAATCAGTAATATTCTCATGTTCTCCAGTATTCCAGGTAATCGTGCATATCCACTGCCTATGCTAGCAAATCTATTAAGTCCCTGTAGCATTCCAACTGCATTTGCTACCATGAGAACATTCAGTTCCTAGAAGTTGAAGACATATCTTCAAACAGCTCATAAATTCTGAATTCAAGCTTAAATTGCTGTCAGATGCCAGAGTCAATAACCCCCTCAGTGGCAGTGATCTCAGTTCCATATGCCTCATTAGCCCCTTGGTATTAAAGTACGAAACCTCTACATAGATGGGTCCTCAAACCAAAGCCATTCTTCTATGGAAACACACCAGACCTCAACTGAAGTGCATATAACAGGTTTATAACTTTGTGATCTGAAGTTTATTTTTTTTAAGATGATTTAAAAAGTCTCAAGTTTGTGGATCTCAACACAGAGAGTGCACAATTATCACTAGGTGCATTGAAATGTCATTCAGGGCTCCCATTCCAACATGATCTGGCACCTTACTTTGAGTTGTGGACACACATTGGCTGACAACAATGATCCAGTTGGTGCAAAGATCATGCTTTTAGAAACTCTACCTGAGGCCTCATCCCCTCAGGTGTGGGGGGTGTTGGGAGCCAGCTGGAGATACATGGTGGCTGGAATCACATCTAGAGAATCTTCTGTCAGAAGAGCCTTTGAGGAAGACTAAGAAGCAGTGTAAGTAAGAAATGACGGAGACCATAAAACTTCCTTGTTGGCTCTGAAATATAAACCACTGTGTTTATATATACTGAGCAAAGGACTTGGGATTAAACTCTACTGAAATAATTAAGGGAAATAGCCCTAATGTCATTGAGGAATTGGGGCCTTTATCTTTGGTGATAACCAAAAAAAACTCCACTTATGAGAGCAAAGGTGCACAAATCTGGATCTCTCCCTCTGAACTCCATGGACCAGGCAGAGATGGAGAACCCAGTTTGAAGCCTGTCATCTGTTTATTTTACTAGCATTTATTAAATCTCATTTTGTGCCAGGTTCTGTATTAAATGATGAAAATGAAGCAATCATTATAAAATCTAGTTTAACGAGGGGAACAGATGTGGATAAGTAACTATATGCTGTGACAAGGTAAACGGTAAATGCTGTGGCAAATGGAGTGGAGAACAGGATGCCTTGGGAGCCCGGGAAAAATAACCTGCCTCTGACATGGGAGACCAAAGAAGGTATACCAGTGGAGGATGAATGTCAGCTGGAAGAATGAGCACCATGGGTCAAAAATTGAACTAAAAGTTTGTGGACAAATGGGGTAACTTGTGAGACTCATGAAGCAGGAGAAAGCACAGTATGTTCAAAGAATTACAACATCAACATGTGCTAAGGGCACTTGGAAGCCCAGGAGTACACGTAGTGAAGATGAGTTGTAAGCTCAGGAATGGAGTGGAGAGAGAAAACAGGCAATCTGCCCTCCTCAACGAATTCAGGTTTGGGAATTGCCTTCTATTCTTTTATAAAAAATAAATCTATGGATACATTTAGAACATGGATTACCTGGACTCAATAGATTATATTATTTCGTATCCTAATATAGACAAACCAATTACATATTTTATTGAAAGTAGCATTCTGTAATTAACCTTAAGCTAAAAAATAGCAATGAAGTTTAAATCAGTAATGACTAATGTCGGCAGACTCTGTGTGCTGGACACTTTTGTAAACATTTTAAATCATTAAAACATTTGATCCTCATAAACAAACTTTTGCAATAGATCTGTTATACTTCTGTGTCGTAGATGAGCAAACAGAAACATCAAGGAGTTAGATGATTTGCTCAAGGTCATTGAAGCTACTCACTCCATGCTCTATTCTTAAGTTGCATAGCTTTTCTTCTGTAAGAATGGGCTTGATCTGGCTTTTGTGGCACATGTCTGTAATCCCAGCACCCTGGGAGGTTGAGGTAGGACTGTGTAACTTGAGAACTGAGACCTTCGCTGAACATAAAAATAAACACAAAAGAGGCTAATATATATCTCAGTGTAAAGGCCTGTGTTCAATCTCCTGATTACTGTCACACAAGAGCTGGCTGATGTGAAAGAGCGGGGTAACATCACTACTCTAGTGAGTAGGAAATACGATTTAAGAGTAAAGGTGGATGGTTTCTAATCACCGATAGGGAAGCTACATGTTTCCCTTCAGAAGATGTGTGAGAGGAGGCATGATCTATATCCTCTTTTGATGCCATTCTAGTCCTCACAATTGTAAGCACTGCCTCAGAGCACCTGGATTTTCACCCACCTTGGTGCTATAACTAGGTCATCAGGTGAAGACTTCAAATAAAATTAAAGCCCTTATGAGAGACCACAGCGAGCTGTCTCAGCCTTTGCTCTAAGTGAAGATACAAAAAGAAAATCACCTGTGAGCTAATGGGAAGCCCTCCCCACACACTAAACTTGCCAGTATCCATAGAGTAAGTCTATGATAGTTGTTATAGCAGCACAAGCGGATCACGACCTGACAGCATCTCTCCTTGGGCCTCCTTCTGGCTCTGGGACAGGTGCACATGATCTCTAGGCCCTGTGCTTTGGGTAGAGTCTGTTGTATCAGTTGGCTGTTTCAAGAACGCAGCCCTGAACTGACTTTTCCTCTTTCTCTGAGTCATTGCTTCTGGACTTCTCCCCTGCTCTCGAGAGGATTATATTCATACCTAATGTCCTTGCACTCCAACTTTTATTGAAAATTCTGCTTTGGAGAAACTTAGGCTAAAATAGTAAGTCAGGATATGAACTCAAATATTATAATTACTTTGTAACTCTTTATAGAGTAAATAGTAGAGTATGACATTGATCTTGTAGAAATAAAACAATACTGATTCTCTTTTTTAGATTAAACAATTGAGAGATTAGAAGTGAACGAATCTCTCTGCCTTGAGCTCCTGATGCAAAATTCCTTAAGAATTTCCTTTGAAATACCACAAATAGGAAGCTCTCTGCCAATAGAGCCCTTTATAGTAAAGAAGTAGAACAAAATTTAACTCCTGGTTGCATCCAAAATTGTTCTTAGATTTGAGAAAGACAGTATGTGCATGACAAAGTTTCTGGCTGAAACATTAGGACGTGGATGAGTATAACTCCAGCACAGTGGTTCACTTTGTGGTATCCAGTCGTAGCACTGGCAGGAAAATGGGTGGAATTGAAGAATACCATGTGAAATGAAGCAAGCCAGATCCAGAAAGACAAATACTGTATGTTGGCCATCATCTGTATAAACCATGAATAAAGGAGAAGAAAATGACAATGGCAAGAAATTAGAAGGGAAACTATGATAGAAGATAAAGGATTGGAAGGCTGTAAGGGTGGGAATATGTTATATGTATAAGAAAGGTGTATGTTATATGTACAAAAAGTTACCATAAAACCAGTGTTTTCTATGTTATTAATATGCACTAATATAACAACTGTGATGTGAGCAGTTTATATGGCAATGATTTTACAACTTCTACACCAAAAGGGTATATGAATATTGTGTGAGTATTACATACTAAGGAGAGGAGATATGCAGACATTTCGAGGATAATTGGCTGTAGGGTTTGAGTTGATCTTGATGCGTACTAAACACCAATTATATAGAGTAGGCTTATCTATAGGATGATCAATAAATGGAATACTAGCTCAAGCTAGGCACTCAGCGACTCTGGTTCCTCAGAATTACATGGCAGTCATTGAAATGTGTCTCCAGATGTATAATTGGGATGGATGAACTATTACAGAACCTTCTATAGTGAAGGACATGGAAAGGCTATGTTTTGTGGTATGGCTTTTTCGCCAACTTAGTGCTTACACTTTGAAAAAATTTGAGTTCCACCCTTAAGATGCGTTAAGGACCCTAAATTCATGATCATTATATATTATTTTTCCCCAGTAGGAGGAATACACAAGTTCAGGAATCAGGAGATGAAGTGAACCAGATCGCCACCACTCTCATAACTCAGTCGGAGGAATGTTAGTTTCCTTTCTCTTTATGTTTGATGGGCCTAGAGGTCCTTTCAGAAGGAAATGCTTTAACCAGGTATAACCATGAATGTCATGTTGAATCTTTAACAGGAAAGCTAACTCATCATTGTGCGGCTGATACATTGAAAGATGAGTTAAGCAGGGAAAGAAGAGATAATGGCAGGGTAGTGACCCCAATTGTTGGGAACAGGAAGGACTGTGATTTAAAAAAACATACTTGATACCAGTAAACCACCAGGTTTTTCTTGACACTTCTCTCCCTATTATGCGTAAAACAGTTTGGAAAACCTAGATTGAACACAACATACCACCTGTAATCTAGTATTTTCTTAGTTTGTAAAAAAGATGAGAGACTTCAGGTAAAAAACATCAGATATTTTGTAACTCAACCTTTTCTGAGAATAGAAAGGCAGACCAATCAAGGGAACGAAGAGTGTATCCTCCCTTCATGTCACCTGTTAAGAAATGTATGACAGATGTCGTCACTTCTCTGAGGTTTTGATTTGCTGAGATCACTAAAAGGGAAAGGTCACTCCAGCTTCTGCATGGACCGTTTTGCCGTCAGCCAGGCAAGAAAGTGAAAGCGGATGCCTGCTTCTTCTCCCAGTTCCCTGCTCCTGCGTCTCAGTCAGGCGGCCTGCCCAGGGCTGTGATGCTAATGAACTGTGTTCTTATTCTGACTCAGTGTGGGTCACTTTTCAGGGAGGCTTAGAATGGCAGCGATGAAAGCAAAAGAATTGTGAGCAATCACCTGTTTTTGTCTTCTTGTGTATTAAGGAAAAAATGGATAAAACACCTCCTTTACTCGATTTTATGCAATTTCAAATCATGGTGCGTTTTGACTATCACAAAGAACAGATCTGAAATCCTGATACTTGATTGAATTTATTGATGCATTAGCTATGTTCTCATGATGGCAATGTGGCAACATGGCCAGCCGCCCAGACCTTCTCACTTTTCCCCAGCTTCCAGGAAGTAGCAGAGTGATGGTTAACAGACATGCCTGTAGAAAGATTTTCTTTCTTAAATTCCTGTGTCTATAATGAATTGTACGCCAGTCTATACATGCCCATAGCTAAAATATGTGAGAAGCGTATATTTTTTCCAGTCACATTTAATTGCATCAACATGGAGCTCACAGTGACTTTTGCAGCAACAGCTAATGAGCCATTCATGGAAGAATCCAGATGTTTGGATTCTATGCTTTCCAATCCATTATGAAAATAGCCATTTATGACAATGTCTTGCACTGTGTGGAAAGGAGAAGCACTGCATCCCCAATAAAGAAAGAAAATTAGAGGCCAGTTACACTGCTGTTGTCTGCAAATAGGGATTTTCCTAGCGAAAGTGTTAGTTTTCAGTATGAGATGATGGGGTTGGTAGATAATTTGTGGCTTGTGTTTTCACGGAACCTTCTATTTGTTACTATTTGCATAACAATAACTCCAGTTATGGTTGTATGCACATACACAGAAACACACACATACACCCATGCACACCCTAACCCCTAAAATGTAGACCAACATAATAAATGTTTAATGTTGACATAAAAAGTGTTAATGATACAGAATGGTTCACAACTTTCTATAGGTGCTGCAGGGGCTAACTGCTGAAAGATAGGTTGAACAGTTGGAGATATGGGACAGGTAATTACAAATGGTAAGAATTTAGTGAGTCAATCACAGATGGTGAGGAAAATGCAGTGTTTTAAATATATGCTGTATTCCTTTGAATATCTAAATATTTGCTTCTTTAATTAGGACAGAGGAAAGCTGGGCATTTCAACAAATGAGTTTGAACTCATTTAATGATATGAAGGTGAAAGCCCCAATGTCCAAGGTAATGATTTAACGACCAATCCCAACAATACTAAAATACCAAAAGCCCTCACCTGATGTGACACATAGTCTGAGAAATAGTGATAACACTTGATCCATGGACATGATCACAGATTAATGTGAACAGAGGGCATGTTGAGAAGTTCAGACAAGAGAATGAGGCTTGGAGGTGCTTATATCAAGGAAGGCCCTAGAGGAGGAGCAGTTCTTAGATTATGCTCACTCTTCTTAGTTCCTTTCAAGTCAGAAAGCAATGTTGATTTTCTGTTTAAATTGTTAATGCTTGAACAAAAAGCAGAATAGGTTGGACCTGTGGCTCTGTACTATGGGTCTTACTTTAGTCATTGCTCTCAGTACCTGTTTTAAGTATCTCTCTGTTATTTTACCTATCATTTTCACTCATGGAATCCCAATACAACTGCAAGGTAAAAGTCATCTAAATATAGATCCCTGGTCATCATCACTACAAGGCTCCAGTCCCCTTTTCAAGGAACTTACTGTTACCTCAAACTGAGCAATGTAAATATTACTCCTCACTTCATTGCTTATCTTTCCTACACCTGTGCATTCCTCAATCTATTCTTCACCCGGAGCTGACCCATTTCAGTGGCAACACTTTGGCCCTTTTTCTCTATGACCAAAATCTTGGTGTCTCTCTTTCAAGCTAGAAAAAACAAACAAACAAACAAACAAACAAAAAACAAACCAATTGGCTGCCTCCAATCATTTTCATCCTACCACTGAAAGATTCATGAGTTTATCTGTCTTTTTCTTTTTCAATAACAGATGTTGGAGTCTGACACTTCAGTTCCTCCTGCTTGAAAGAGTTTTGGCCCAGACAGGACACTGTAGCCGGTAAAGCCTCAGGCAGAACCAAGGGGCTCCATCTTCCCCACCCCTAGGAATTTAGCTGTGGCCCTATCTTCCCCACCCCTAGGAATTTAGCTGTGGCCCTATCTTCCCCACCCCTAGGAATTTGTCCCTGGTGCCAAACTAGTGCCAATGAGATACCTGTGCATCCCTAATGCCCCTCAGGCACCGCCCCCAACCTAAGCTACATGTATGCCCCCACTCCATGTGTTCCGCGGAGAGATCGCCAACCCCGGGGGGGGGGATGCCGCACCCCAGGGTGCCAGGGGGGGTCTCTCCCTGCATTCTTAAAATAAAGGTCATTTATATTTCATACTTCTTATCTTTTCAGCCACCAGCGCCCACAGTTCTATCATATGGTTCCCTGACCGGGAATGGCAGACAGAGACTCCTGGGATTCTCCCAGTCTGAGTCCCCTACCGTTCAGGACTGGACTACACCCTGGATGGTTCCCTAATTCCTCACTTCTACACTCAGGAGCTGTAAACTTGTCACTGCTGGCTCACAAACAACACTGGCCCAATTTATCACAGGTGAGCAAACTCCGGAGAATTCTTTGGCACTGGGCTAGGCCCCATGGGAGTTTTCTCCCCCTTTCCATGGGTTCGCATGATGCTCTCATGTCCTTAGACAGCCCAAGGCAGAGTTTTCTGGACCGACCTGGGTTCACACTGAGGAACTCTCATGTCCTTCAGAGCTTTTTAAGTTCTCACAGGCAGAGCTGTTACTAAAACCCACGAGAAATCCACTAATGGATCTCAGTGACGACTGAGAAATATGAGATTTGGAACCGTAACCGCCATTTGTTACAAAGGACAGGTGACGGCCCAACCTTTGGAACAGGGTCCATTTCTACCTGAGATTTAGCCATAAAAAATATCTTTCCTACTTCCCAAAAGACCACACTTTTGCAATGCTTGATTTCCAATCTGAGTACTCTTAAATTAAAAAAAAAAAAAAAAACCATACGTATCTATAGCTTATCACACTGACAACAAGTTGACAAAACTCTTTATCTTTAAGCCTTTGTTTTGAGAATGTGTGTCCTTTCCTGCCAGCATCCTCTTTGTTTCCTCGCTGCTTCTCCTCCCCCCACCATCGTGTGTGCTGACCCATTCCCTGCCGAGATGGGAGGTGCATCCAAACAGTGTTGAGAGATATGCACAGCTGCTTTAAGCTTTCACAGGCTGCTTTAAACTCTCACGCCATGCCCCAACTCTGCGCAGTATCTCGGCTCTTGTGCCATGCTCCAGGTCGGTTCTGACGCCACGCCCTAATTTGCACACCCTGTGAACAGTTCCAGCTCCACGTGGTGGCTCAGTTTTGTGTCCATCCAGCTACCTGGCTACCCGCCGTGCCTCCACGAGCAGCCCAGCTTCTCACAGTGCCCCAGCCCCGCCCCCCCATGTGCCGCATGCCTGCCGCCTCTGCTGCCACCACCCCCGCCCTGTGTGTGTTTCCGGGGGTAGTTCCAGCCCCGCCCTGCACGCTACATGCTGGCGCTCACCCCACCTTCACTCTGGGTGTCCCGCTCCCACGCTGGGCGTGCTCTGCCCATGTGCAGCTCTGACCACAAACACAGATAAACAGCAGCTTGGCGGCTCAGCTCAGAGATGCTATTTTTTACATTCTCAAACCATTTAATCAAGGTTAAATAAACTGACAATAGACAAGACTTTGGCTGATAAACGGGAAAGTGGCCACCTGGTAATTTTACCAGCCTTGTTTATCAATTAAAGCCTTCAGTAATCTCCTAAATGTTTAACACCTAAAATTAAGAAGTACTTATAAATTCCTTTTGCTGGAAACCATTAGTAATGTTCTATGTTAAGCTTATTGCCTATATTATACTGTACTGCTACGAATCTCCTATTTAACAACTAAAATTAAGAAATAATTATAAATTCCTTTTGCTGGGAACCACTAGCTCTTTTCCAAAACAAGAGTTATATGATACCTGCAAAACAACAAGACCAACACTGCGGCAGAAGCCAAACTTAAACCTTTCCCAGCCTGTCTGCCTGCCCTGGCTCAGCCCTCCACCAAAGCATAATTAACTATATTCAACTGATATTAAATAACACCGTAGCTGATTTCTCTCCTAAATAAAGAGGTAAAAATTAATTTAACAGTCCATCCTCCAAAAATCAGATGGCATTAGACATTTTTAATAACATAAAGAGATACTTATATATGACATAAATGACATATCAGTTCCTAAAATTCTCTAGAGCTGTCCTCCTTATGAGAAGCCATTACTAAAATTATAAATACCCTGTTGATTATATTTGACTCCTGCATACTTACTTAATTCTATAGATACCTTCTACTGTACACCAAATCCCAAGCAAAAAGGCAAAACTTGACCTTCAAATTCTGCAGAGATCTTCTTAATATGGCTTTTCATGTTTTCAACAACAGAGATAACAGTGACACTTGGAGTTCTGAGACAGGTAAACCAACACAAGGTGGAGCTGCCTGCACCCCTCCATGGACCATGCCTCAAATGCAGCAGAAGACATTGGGCAAGAGAATGCCCCATCCTGGTGTTCCTTTGAGACCTTACCCCAGGGTTACTGGTCTATCCTAGCCACCAGAGAGTGAGTAAGCCATCCTAACTTCTAGCCCTCACAAGAAATGCCAACACTGCCAAATTCATCGCTGACAGATCTGCTTAAACTCGCTGCTGAAGACTGACGGGGCTCAGGGCCAACAGCAGCCCCCTTTAAGGTGTCTGTCTCAGAGTCCAAGTCCCACTAAAAGTCTCAGGCAAGACATTCTCTATACTTGTGGTCATAGAAGCCATATATACAGAGTTCTTCCTGAGTTTCAGGCTTTATAGTAAGTCCTCAATCTCTATGATGGTATATTGAGGGTCAACATATGCCATTTATAAACAGGCCCTATTTTGTGCAGGTCCCAGGCTGCTTCTTCCCAATCCACCCAGTGGTGCCAAATCTTCCCTCCACCACTCACTCTACAGTCCTAAATCTTAAAAATGCCTTTTATTCCCTTGTGTTTATACAGGCTGATCCAAACACTGAGGCCTCAACAGTTTACACCTGTTATTGCTAGTAAACCTCTCCTCAATGATATTAGACCACCCCCTTCCTTTCTTATTCACCAATTTCTCAGACAACCCTGGTTAAGACTGACAGATAAATTTTGTCTTCTATTCCAAGGACTACAACCAGGTTAGAGCAACCCATACCTGATATTCTTGACAACCTCAACAGTGATCAAAATTGCTAGACTGCCATGCTAGTTTCACATCACTCAGGCTAAGTGGTGCCCTTCCAGCCCTAGATCTAACCATCCTTTAGCCTACTCATCTCCATTTCACCGAGGCCTCAAAACTACAACTCTCAGGCTGTCATGTTTTGTTATCCAATTTGGTTTCTAATTTCTTATTCTTTTTACAGCAGGACTCTTAACAGTATTTCCTAAAGACTCCAATGTCATACATACCAGAGACAAGCCTTACCTACCTACCCTCTTAACTTTTACCCTTTCAGATGGGGGAGTAATCACCTCTCATAACTTCATTCCTCCTAACCCCACATTTATTGTTCAGAGTTTTACCTCACCATGACAATGATCCTACCTCAACGTGGTCCTGATATAATGACATGTCTAAATCAAAGGCCTCTCCCCTTCTACCTCACCTGGGTCCTTAAATATGATGATGCCACACCTCCGCGTAACATCTTGTCTCTTTGTTTTTTCCAGTCTAATGTACGTGCATTCACCAATAATAAAGTTGTCCTGGCTAAAACACCTGGCACCAGCTTCTACATGGGCATCAACCATCATCCCGTCAACTCCCCTAGACCCAACAGCGCCCCTTCCAGCAGGAAACAGTAAAGAAAAAATCTTTGCCCCTTTTCATAATAATAATCATAAGACGGGATATGAAAGAGTTTTGGCCCAGACAGGACACTGTAGCCAGTAAAGCCTCAGGCAGAACCAAGGCGCTCCATCTTCCCCACCCTTAGGAATTTACCTGTGGTCCTATCTTCCCCACCCCTAGGAATTTGTCCCTGGTGCCAAACTACTGCCAATGAGATACCTGTGCATCCCTAATGCCCCTCAGCACTACCCCCAACCTAAGCTACATGTATGCCCCCACTGCACGTGTTCCACGGAGAGATCACCAACCCCAGGGGGAGATGCCACACCCCAGGGTGCCAGGGGGGGCTCTCCCCCATTCTTAAAATAAAGGTCATTTATATTTCATACTTCTTATCTTTTCAGCCACCAGCCCCCAAGTTCTATCACTGCTGTGCTGAAATAATTTTCTAAATGGTTTTTCTTCCTCAATTCACTCTTTATACCTTTTCATTTCTTGAAGCACAATCTGATTATAATGAAAAAGATGATAAGAATTGATATAATGGGGCTATATAAGTGCCTACTTGGTTGAGCTGTGAAAATTAGTCAAGATAATGCTTGCAAAGCATTTAGAACGGTTCCTGGAATATAATACATCATGAATAAATACTATCAGGTATCTTTTTACCTTAGAAATATTCAACATGCATTGCATATCCCACTTGTCACGCTCCTCTGATTCTTTTTCATATCTGAAGCTTCTTTTAGTTGTTTCCTTTGCTGGGATGCTTCTCTCCTTTGTCCTCTCTACCTTTGGCAGACTGTTTCTTATTTATCTTGTAATAGCTGCTCCAAAGCATGTTTATCCAGATCTTCCCTGAGTATTCAAACTTGCTTAGAACATCTTATTCTTTGCTATTGTGGCACTTTTTGTTACTAATCTTGGAGTTATTATGCAGCAGAATAAAAAATCATGACTCCAAGGCACAGAGACAATAAAAATGGAGCTTATTCATTATCTATAGCTAATGGGATTTCCCCATCTGCAGTGAGAAATTCTAGCATGGTTCCAATACTATTTTGTGCTTTCTTTCTGTACTTTTTGAGTAATTAGGTTTTTTAGGCTTATGTATGTCTTTGAGATGTCCTCTCTACACCTGTTCCTCACTGTGAGACACAATCATCTTTTGTTGCTGACTTAGACCATCATGGTTCTTATCTCCTGGTGATCCCTTGGTGTCCCAGTCAATACTGTCATAGTCTCCACTGTAATCTCACCAGTTCTACATTTTCCTGCCTTTGGAACTTCCATATGGCACATCATGACTTCTAAGCCAGTCACCTGTGAAAGAGTTGCTGGCCCAGACCAAACACTGTAACCAGGAAAGGCTGCAGCTAAGTTAGAAACTCCTGCCTCCCCCTGCCCCCTATAGACTTGACTGTAACCCTATACCCCCTCCCTAGGAACCTGCTTTCTGGCGCTAAACCTGTGTGCCAATGAGATACCAGTACATCTCTAATGGCCTTAGGGCACTGCCCTAAGCTTAGCCTATTTATATTCCCCCACGCCACGTGTCCGAGAGAGAGATCGCCAGAGAGAGAGAGAGAGATCGCTGGATTCCAGCAGCCAGCGCGCCAGTCTCCTTTCCCCGTGTTAACCACGGCCCCGGGTGCAGTGGAGGGGCCTCCCCCCGCATTCACGAAATAAAGCCACCGCTGCCCACTACTTTCACGGCCGTCCACTCCACTCCATTCCTCCCATGGACTTCTTCCTCTCTCTCTCCTCCTCTCTCTTCCTCTCTTCTCCTCCTCTCCCTTCTCTCAGACCTAACAACCTGCACACCCCACTGCCGAGTGAGCCTCAACAGTGTTACTTCAGACCTTGCTTCTACTTAATCATGCTTTCAACATTCTGAAAGGGTCTGTCAGATCACTGGGCTCCAGGGAAGGAGCATGCCGTTAAAGTAGTTTCTTTTCTTTTTGTCTTTTTTGTTTTTAATCGGTACCAGGGATCGAACTCATGACTGCACACTTGCAAGGAAGGTGCTTATGCTGCTGAGCTAAATCCCCAGCCCCTGTTAAAGTAGCTTCACCAAGCTTTAAACAAAGCTGACAGTTAGCCCTTTCAGCCGGGGAGGGGCGGGGGAGGTAGAAAGGAAACCAAGGGTTAAGTTTCCATTGAGATTCAGAGACCTCACACAAGGCTTTTTGCATCACACTGCACTAGAAATAGCAAGTTTAGTTAAAAAAAAAAAGATCTGTGATAAATGCTTGTGCTTCACACTGCTTAAAGCCTTTCCTGACACTTCTTTGCTTTTATTTTACCTTATTGGTTTTTCTTTGTCCCTATGTCATTTATCATTCTTTCAAAATGTCCCCTCCCTTTGGATTTGTAGTCCTCAGTGGGAGATATGGGCAGCATTTAGAGATATTTTTCATTGACACAGCACTGAGTGGGAGATGAGGAGCTGCTACTGGCACATCATGAGTTGATGTACTAAACATCCTATCATGTGCAGAACAGCTCCTACCACAAAAAACTACCTGGCTCCACACATCATAGTGCTGAGATTGAGGGATGCTGCTCTAGATCCTGAGGCAGGGTTTATGTCTTATTTATCTCTTCATCTATTAATAGATCATGCATTATCCAGTGTATAATAGAACCTTGTTTGCTTAATGATTAACTAATGATTGAACAAAAATTAAATACACAAATATATGCATGAATGAGACCAGACATTTAATTTCCAAAATCCTTTAAAAATCTTAGTTAGTTTTGGTTATCTTGATCTAATTAACTCTGGTAGTTGCACAGAATATTACCACACTGTGAGATGGGGGGAGGTGCCTGATTTCCCTTTTTAATTATGGCTTGGCCAAGGGTTGTCATGCCCCGTGCCCTTCCCTTTGCACCTTCTTGGTCCCCTTACTCCCAAGGTATACTGAGATAGCTTGCCTTACTGTCTTCTTGGATTATTTAGTGGTTACCTTCTAAGCCACTCCAACAGGGGCTCACTTATGAGCCATGACATCCCTCCCCCATGCCAACTGTTCCAGAAGCTGTGATCTTTGAAGAAGATTGCATGAAACCACCTCTATTGTGGTGAGGTCACACTATAAATATTTCTAACCTCTTCAAGCTCCACTGATCTGTGATCAACACAGCTTGCCCTCATGAAAGTTCTCTGGTTTAAGTCTCATTATATTTTTTTCTTTTGCAGAGACAAGACAGGTGTCAATCCAGTAGCACGTCTTGTGAGACCAGCTGTCAGGACAGCCATAGCTCTTCTGCATATCCTGCACCCTTGATGATGATGTCTTCTATGATTGCAGAAGGCTGGAATTTAAGCTAGAAGTAGCATTGAATTTGCACCAATCATCCGCTCAAATTGGGACCAATGAGAGACCTAGCATTATTTCATAAGAAGCACCTGTGGTATACTGATACACCTGTTTTCCCCAATGATCCTGCTTAAATAATCTCTCCTTCTGGTTATTCTGTAAATCTACATGGACAATTTATGCTGAGTAGTGTGAACACTGTGTCACTTTAAATGAAAGAGCATTAAACACTGGCCATTAGGCTAAGGAGCTTCGAGACCAGTAGCCAACTGAGATCAACAACAAAGGGCAGCGATCAACAGAGTGGTGTGATGAGCCTAGCACAAACAAATTTTCCCTGGTAGTGGCTGTCAAGGGCAGAAGCTTGCAGTTGTAAGTGTAAATCAACAGTGTCTACCATTAACTGATGCCAACCAGTAGTATCAAAGGCACTAGTAGAATTTCACTTTACTGATCCATGATTTCTGACTCAATCAAAAGAACCCTCAATTGATTGCTGATGATTTGATTTTCATGGGCCACGTGTACTGGTAAAACTGTTGAAATTCTTCCATCTTAAGATGAGGGACCTGACACAGAAACATTTTAGGAGTCAGCATCAGTTCCTGCCCAGCTTTTTTACTGCCTTGCCTTCTTATAGCCAGAACATATTACAGCACTGGAAATGCTTTTCTTGGCTGTGTGAGAAGAAAAAAGTTTGTTACTGGATGCCTTCAGTGATTTAAAAGTTGGTCCTAGGGTCATAGACTTTCTGTGGTTAGTTACGGAGACTAGCAATGAGGTAATGGCTCACACGGCACATGGGGTACCACTGTATGGCTAAATCCCTTGAGAAATATGAGCTTAGTCCATTCCTGATTGGAAAAAAGAGTACAAAATGTTGGCTGTGTCAATGCTTGTTTTTTGGTAAGAGTACAAATTACTGATTGGTGGCCACAGTGCTCACTCTTAATGCAAGCGTATAACTGCATATTTTTTTAAAAATTGTTCTCCTCCTCCACAGTTCTAGGTAAAAGATTAGGGGATTAAGAATTACAATATTATGATTTCCTAGATTGACTTTATATGAAAGATGAAGTACGGTTATAAGAGACTTATTTTATTGTGGGGACAACAGTTTTAAAAATATTTTGCTGAAATTTGATCAATAATCCAATATATATTCTATAATATTGTTAATAAGTGTATTAAAACTTGACACTACAATGAAGATGTTTGCAAATATTTATAGTATCCTTAGAAATTAATAACAACATTTTCTTGTTATGTAAGAGCAATGTTCTGTAAAATGGAGGGAAGAAACAATTTATTTAGTGAAGGTTATAACAAGACTGATGATAAAGAGAGAAGGGAATTGTCAATAGTTCCAGATTTTCACATGCTTAGCATCTGATCTTGGAATCTGATCCTCATAACCCCAGAAAGTTCTCCAGTGCGCAAGGAAGACTGTTTGTCCTTCATTTTAAGAAAAGGGAAATTAAAACATGGAGAGATAGATTTAACTACACAAGTATCACTTTGTACATCCAAGTTTCACTTCTCATCTATTGAAGAATTTCCTTCCACCATTGCATTGTGAGCCTAGTCGCTCTCTACCCTGGATGTATGTTATCAAAACTATCACAACTTCAGAATATTTTAAAGATTACTGATGCTGGAGTTCAGCCCCCAGAGTATGTGACATAATGGGTCTGAGGTTGGAGGTCCAGAAATCAGTTTTTTCTAAGGTATCCTCAGTGATTATATAAATTGTTAAAGTTTTTGAGATTTGCTGGATTAAATGCTAGTGTTCGTGCAATTTTTTTTAAATCCTTTCCATGTGAAGAAATCTATTCTGGACTTTTCATAGATTTTTAATAAGAAATGTACAAAGAATTACATTCATAATATTTTGAATGGTGCAGCAATTTCTTTATAAATTTGAATAGAAAGGCATAGTGTTTCTGATTAAACTAGATTTGATAAGCGTGATTTATAATTTATAATCATAAGGCTAACAATAGTAAGAAAGCAAGAACATTGAAGATCATCAGTGTGAAAGGTGAGCAATAACTAACTCATCACTGGACAATTCTTGGGATAATTGTGAAAACTTACAGTTGACCGTGATCATAAGCTGGTCTTTGCTCCAACCTACATAACCCATTGGTCAGAGGCAACATATTAGCTTCTTGCACCATAGTTCCTTTGTACATTTATTACAGTGTTTGAAGGCTATCCAAGGATATTTTGTATTTTAAGCACAGCTGTAATGACAGTATTATCTTCATTGCTAAATGAGTGCTCTAACTGTGTCTTCTTGTACTTGAAATTTACATATCCTTTAAGGTATTTTTTTCTGTGACTTACTGGCATACTTTTTATCATGTGCTCTTCTTTATTTTCTAAGCAGTCACATATTTTCTCCTTTTGTCTTTTTCTGTATCTTCTTCCATCTTTCCCAACCTGCATATTTAGGCTTACCAGAGAATTTGAAATGCTCCTTGTGAATCTTGTTTTGTACTGATCATGGTCTATAGAACTAACCAGCTGGCCTTGGACTGAGATAGAAAATTCTTTATGACTGGAGAGTTATGAATGCTTCAAATAGAAAGACAGATATTTGAGATTCAGACTTTGTGTGTTTGAAAATCCTTTAACAAAGGTGAGGTTATATCTCAAAACATGTTGTAAACCAACCTTTTAAAAAAAATTTATTTAAGGAGAAAAAGAAAAAAAAAACAGAAAAAGGGTACAAGTTATACAGAATATCAGAAAAAAATAAACAGTAGGAAATCACTAGTTAATAGATTACATACTGTTATCTTAGAAATAGTTGTTCAAGTTACAAAATTAAAGCATATAAAGTGGACTTTCAAACAGTGAGACTGCAGACAATTTTGTTCAATGATCCAACAAAACTCAGTAATATGGTTACCTATCTTATACACTTAAATATATATGCAGTTACATCCTTTAGAGCACTTTCTTTTCCTTTCTTTTGTACAATGACAATTACACAGTTTGGGTTTATTACTCCCACAGCTCTTATTACTTTTTTTTGAAGAGAGTAAAACCAAATGTGACATAACAGAACAGAGTCAGTCAAATAAAATGGATGGACATAATAGATAATGTAAAAACAAAATACTAGGTGATCAACAATGGTTACCATACTGCCTCTTGCTATCTTAAGAAGAATTGCCTGTATCATCAGTTATAATAAAATTGAACAAAACAGTAAAGAATAAAACCAGAACATCGGAGACATTACAGGACTTTAAAAGAAGGTAGTAGTCAACCGGAATGGGCTTCATAATGAATCTTATTTTCTTCACAGTTGTTGCCTATACTTTCAAACTTGGTACTATAAAGCAAAGCAGAATAGAGGAAAATCAGTTAAAGCAAGATGGTGAGGGCAATACGGGGTTTCAAATCAAGTTAATAGGAAATCAAAGTGGGTTGCTATAATGTATCCTCCTATTATTTATTTATTTTTCCCTTAATTAAAAAGATAAAAATAAAAAAGTAAATAATTTAAAAAAAGGAGATTGATATAAAAGAGGGCATAACAACAAAACAGCGCAGGTCAAAGCATAACCATTTAAGCAAAATAGTGTTTCACCACAAGATATCCTGACATAAAAGTAGTTACCATAGTGTCTCTTTCCTTGAAATCTTTGAGTATAACTTTGTATAATGTAGCACCAAACATATCAAGACAATGTAAAACCATTCAAGAGAATGACATTATTACAGGGCATTTAGAACCAACTATCAGAAAATGAACAATGGTTTCTGTATAATTTCCTTGTCTATAAAAGTTTTTGCTTATATTATCACAAATAATAAAATCCAATAAGATACAACCTGTTAAGACCAATAGAGACAGAAGAATAAAAGTTTGATAGGACTTCAAAACAAGATGATACTAAATGAGCACTAGCTATTATGATGTCTTGTTTTCTCCAAAATAGCTGTTCCTACCATCCGATCTTCTCTGCCTCATTTCTGTTGAGCTCTTTTTCTGTTGTTTGTTGTCAGTTTGTCTTCTTCATTTCACTTTCTGCTCCATTCGTTGTGGCCTCTCTGCCATTGTTTCCGGAATCTTGGTATTTTCCATTTTTTAGAATATCCTGCAATATTCTCTGTAGAGTTGAATTGGTGGTTGCAAATTCCCCTAGTTCCTCTTTATCCTGGAAGCACCTTGTTTTTCCATCAATTTCTAGGGACAGTTGTGCAGGATATATCAATCTTGGCTGGAGGTTATTATCTTTCGAAGTTTGAATTATTTCCCCCCACGCTCTTCGTGATTTGAAGGTTTGTGCCGAGAAGTCTGCTGTAATTCTGATGGGTGTTCCCTTGTAAGTAATCTGTTTCTTGTCTCTGATGGCTTTTAATATTCTGTTTTTATATTGGATTTCTGGAATTTTGATTATTATATGCCTGTGTGTAGCTTTGTTTGGGTTGTAGCTGGTTGGGGTCCTGTATGCCTCATACATCTGAGTATCTTTACCTTTTGCTAAATTAGGGAAATTCTCTTGGATTATTTCTGTGAATAGCTTTTGTAGTCCATTTGTTTGTGTTCCTACTTCTTTTATGTTCTTAATTCTTAAGTTATAGATCCTCTTATCATCTTCTAGCCTTTTTGTATTGTTGCTGTTTGTTTTCTTGTTATTTTAAAGAAGTTTTTCATTTCATGCTCCCATGTTACAAATCTGCCCTCCAATTCAGATAATCTATCCTCAGTTTTTTTCAAGCTGTTATGCCAGCTTTCAATACAGTTTTTAGTTTCCTGGTAATCTCATTGAACCTGCTTCATGTATTCTATGTTTTCTCTATTTTCTCCATCAAACAATTCTCCCCTTTTTTTCTGTTCTTCCATTCTACCATCTGTTTTTTTCTTGGGTGGTGCTTAGCATTTCTCTCACTATTCTACTTATATCTTGCTTTATTTCATTAAATACTTCACTTTTAAACTTGTCTATGAGGCTCCGGAAATATCACTTTATGTCTATTGGTGCCATGTCTGATATTGCATGTTTTCTGTCCTCCTTTGCATTTCCCTTTCCTGGATCAGTGTTCTCAGGATTGGAGACTGAGGACCCTTTCTTGGTGCTTTCTCTTCCCATACTTTTTGTTCCTTCCATACAAGCAAATATAGGAGGCCCAGTTTTTTTCTCTTTGTCGGTTACAGTTTGTTTGAATTGCGCCAGCTAGGTGTTCCCGCCCACTGCAGTGTACTAGGAAGGCAGACCTGGGCAGCCTCTGCTGGGCCTGCCCCTCCAGGTCAACCTACCAAAGGCTTCACTGCTAAGGTGCACCTCCAGGCACTGGGACCTGGTTTGGGCTAGCCTACTGGGTCTTAGTCAGTGATGTCACCCAGGCCAGACACTCCCCACCAATCCCACTTGAGAGGGGAATATGCGACTAATGTCACTGCAGCATCCTATTCCAGCAAGTCTGCCAGGTCCCAGTATGTCCTTTGCTGGAGCCTCCTACTCTACAGAAGGGTCCCCATTCTGCTCACTCACTGCAGGTCGATGCAGGGATCCCTGCCAGTCCCGCTCTCAACTCCGTTCGCCGATTCCCACTCTCAGAGCTTTCATGCATCTCTCTCCCTGCCATGCCGATTTGGAAGCAGCAGGAAATTCAAATCGCGACTTCCAGTGGCGCAGGTTCCAGCTTCCACACTGAGATTTTATTTGTTCCTGTTATAGTACCAGGATTGCATTTCCAGTTGGTTTCTCTTAGCTTAGTTCGCTCCTGGGTTGGCAGGGTATATCTCCCCTTGCTTACCGCACCATCCCTGGATTCTAAGTGGGGTATCTCAGAAAGCCTCCGTAGCTGCTGCTATCTATCTGCCATGTTCTCCTGCAAGTCCGTAAACCAACCTTTTAAGAAAGTCAATTAAATGTGTCTGTGTTTTAAAGAGAAACTCTAAATCATTTGTGCTTATCAAAACTACATTTAAGATATTGGGAAGGAGACAAGTAATAAAATTAAATAAGGCAAATCTAATCCATGAATTGACTTGAAAATAGAAATATTAACATTCTCAAAGCTTTATTTTATACTAAAAGTAGTATACTCTTTAGTATAAAAGCGCACTACTTACAACTAGACAATATATTTGAATCACAAGCCTCTTTGTATACATTTATTATCTACTTTATTATTCTTATTTAGTGATGGAATCTTTGGACTGCAAAAATGAGAGTTGTGTAATCACTGTTAAGAAAGTGCGACCATTTGTTTTTGCTGCTTTTCTAAAAGAAGAGAAAATCTATGTCTATTTTGATGTATTTCAATTTAACCGAGCCCATAGAAGGCCTGTCATGAATGCTGAGACCAAAGGCAAATGCTTGTAAGATATGGATTCTGTGTTTCACATCATTGATCTCTCTGCTCAACTTTATTGCTTCTCTGCTTGTTCACTTGCTATGGCATGTGATAAGAATGATGCATTAGTTGATTAAAGTGTATGAAAAATCTCTATTTTTCATCATTATTGGTGCTATGCTTTATTTTTCTGAAACCTAAATATTTCTGAGGTTAATTTTGATCCCTGTGAAATTTTTGCTGAAGGAACCATTACTAAAACAGAGTACACAGTTTCAGAAGTACTAGAAGTATGGCTATTATGTAGCACTAAAATTATTCCACATATCTGGCATTGGATTTGTTGTTTTCAGACAGGATTATTTTCTGGAAGCCTTTTTTCTGAAATCATTTGGTTTTCATTTGTCTGAGGTTCACCATTTTGCAGTATTTATTAATTATACATCAAGTTTTTAAAGAAATCCTTTGGAAATAAGTATAATAATCAGTCAGCTCATTATGGTCTTACAAGCTGGGTTAAACTGAGGTAAACATGGAGGTAGGGATACGGAGTAAGAGAAGAGACTCAGCCACTTCCTCACTGGGTACCTCGAGATTTTGGATAGTTTAAAATCATGGTCCCATGTACACAGTCCACAGGGAAGGAAGTTACAGTGCATGACAAGATGTACTTTGCTGACAAATGGATATCATATATTCAGCAAAACCAATGTGATAAGAGAACCTTGCAGAAGAAGGGGCATTAAGTCTGGATATTACAGGCTTGAATTTGATGAGGAGTTGTGAAAAATGCAACAATGAAAATGACAGAGCAGGGCAGTGACTAGAAAGTCAGATTTAAAGGCCATGAAAATTTCACTTGGAGCATGAGAAGTCTGAACATTCTGCTTGAGAAACGCGGTTGGAAAGTGGCTGTTAATGACTGTATTCTAATAGATTATCGGAGGTAGTGTAGGATTACTCTGCTAATGGTGACTTGGGAAAGGACTTTTTATGTGAACTAAAGCTTAAAAGAGATCACTTGGCTTTTATAGATCATCTGGTCTAATTTCTTCTCTTTAGAGATGGAAGTGATATTGTGTATTAAGAATAGGGTGTTGACATTGAATAGGGAAAAAAAGACTCCTAATATTGACTCCATGATTTATTGGCTTGGGAACCTGGATGGCTTGTTTAAGATCTTACGGCTTTATTTTGTGTATCTGCAAAATAAAAGAAAATTTGGTGTGAGAATAAGGAACATTTTACATGCCATGCTTAGCTTATTGGCTGACTTATAATAAATGTTCAAAGAATTTGCAGTTACTTGTATTATTATTATTATTATTATTATTATTATTATTATTATATGACTTCACTGGCATCATCTCTCACAATGCCTTGCTCGGTTGTGCAGGAATTATGTAAGTTGACCAGAATCAGTAGTCAACTATTCTGATCTCAGGACAGTTTACTGAATACAGAATCTAGAGTAAGAACTTTCACCAAAAAGTTAGTGGTCAGTATCCTGTAAAAACTGGTCGCTGTTTATACATATACACATGTATAATAATTTCTGTTTAGCAATGGGACCTCATTCTGGTTACCAGGTATGACAGTGACAGGAGTTCTGTATAGGTAGGAGAATTTCAACCCTAAACACTTGCTATTCTTTATTTGCTGTCCCAGTAAGTGTCTTACAAAATTCTGATGTGGCTTTATATCTGAAAGAAGAAGCAAACATTTCCTTTTTATTTCCAGTCATGAAAACACTTTTCTTAAGTCACCAGATGAGCATTTTCTAACGGAAAAGTAGTTTATGTGTGGTTTGAATGCTAAGCATTGACTCAGCGTCAGGCCTATGAAGGAGCGGGCCAGACTGGGCCTGCTGACACTCAAGTAAAAATAATGGAAAAATTAAATGCAGTCCCAAGTTTGCTAAATGAAGCCACACGTTTGGAAGAATGCAATGCACCAGACTCTTATTTTCTGTGCCCCCTCTTTCAAGATTATTCTCTTTGCCCACCAGCACTGAATTTTCCCTTCCAATACACAAGTTTTCCCAGGTTTCATGGTTGCCATAGCCTTCTCCCATGTGTTCTATATTTCTGCGCAGAGCTAGCCATAGGTAACATTAAGCTATGGTTAAGAAAGCAAACCATTTGGAATGACTTTTCAGGCTAGGCATTTCATAGAGACTATATGTAGCTGTTCTTCTTGCTTCAGGGATCCATTACTTTTATAATACAAACAATGACTGCAATACAAGCTTTGAGAGACTGACTCACTAAGGAAATAAGACAGGTTTGGAAAACGGATCTCCTGCCATTGACGCACACAGGAGAACTCTTTAAAAAATGGTAATCTGAGAATTTAATTACCATGTAACGGTTCTCATAAAACTGATGCTATCAGTAAACAGACCGTAATTAAATATTCTGCGATTATGTGGCAGTTTCAAAAGGGTTGCACTTCACAACCAGGTGTTTTGATTTCTTGCAATGAAGCAAATCACTTTTTAGTGTTTTGGTATGGTTTGCCTCCCCTGAGAGGGTATTCTGCAGACTTGCAAAGTGCATTAATGATGGGAAGACAACTTTAAGAGGTGAACAAGTACTGAGAAACTGTTTGTCTGCTATGTGTTCCTTTGTGATGATGGTGGACCCTTTCATCTTTCTGGACCTAATTTTCTTCCATTTTGAACATAGGAGGGGCTGCTCCAGACAGTGTTCTAGGAGGAAGAACCCAGCATTCTTTTAGTGGCTACCACAGATGGAAGCTACAGAGGAAAGAAAATCAACTAGGCTTTGTCCTGGTTAGATTGATGTTATATGTGGGACTTTCACTGATCTTGACAAATTTTCAAATGCTAGGAACATGTACTGAACCAGTGAATCACTGGATTATTTCTTTCCTTCACATCATGAGCACTCTTTGAATCACTGCCCTTAATGACTATTTAAAAGCACCTAAGGAGAAAAAAGCCCAAGAAAGAAGAATAAGGAAACAAGCTAAGTTAGCAATGCTTATATGAGACCTTTCTATTGCTTTCTTTAAGTATTTATTTATTTTCATGATTTTGAAGGCAATACATAATAGTTGCAAAGAGCCAGTAAAGTTACACAAATGATTGCATTCTTTTGCAAGCCGGCTTTCTCTTCACTTTTTAGGCCAAGCTTCTGAAACCAGCACCCATGATCTTACTGCTTTCTTGTTAGAGAAAATCAAGACACAAATCTTG
The DNA here is from genome assembly GCF_034190915.1 of Cavia porcellus. Lineage (NCBI taxonomy): Eukaryota > Metazoa > Chordata > Mammalia > Rodentia > Caviidae > Cavia > Cavia porcellus. The sequence continues at coordinate 10,221,056 of NW_026947490.1, forward strand.
TTAGAACGTTCCACCTTCCAAGAAGGTCTAGGAAACCTAGCAAACCATGAACGTTAAGGCTTCTGCTCAAGTCTGAGAGACTATGAAGAGGAAAATTATACCCACTTACCTTTTGCAAACACATAGAAAGCTTCTTAGTGGAGCGTTAAGCCTTTAGAAAGAATCAGTCACATTGTACCTCAGATGGCAAGGAAGATCTTGTTATCTATCAAGTTGCTGAGAGCTGCCAGTTTCTTTTTCACTGCTATAGAAGAATACTATAGGCTTGCCAAAGTACAATAGACAAGAATTCATTGACTCATAAGTTTAGAGTCTGAGAAATCTAAGACTGAGAGACTGGAGTATATGAGATCTTTCATTTTGCACCATCTCAAGAAGACAGCAGGGACAATTTCACCCTTTTGTAATGGCACTAAACTCTTCCACAAAAGTGGATGGCCTTTGTGACCTAATGACCTCTTAAAGTTGTCACATTTTAATACCATTACAATGGCAACTAAATTTTAACTTAAGTATTGGGGTGACAAATTTCAAGCCATAGAAGCAATGACCTATTAGAGGTTTTATGGAAAAGGGATTTTGCTTTTACTCGTGTTATCTTTATTGGCTTTATCCATACCCTTAGAAATTGTTCTTTTTAATTTTAACTTAAGTGATATAGCCCCAGAATTGCCACTATTGGGTATTTAGCATTTGGCTTATCTTGTCACCAAAGAAGGTACATACTAATCATATAAATGTTTTTTAAAATAAGTTATAAATTAATTAGTATTAATTATATCATTACTTCTAAATCAATAGACTACTCCATTCTGAATTAAAGTTTAAAAACTAAGTTTCTTTGGTGCAAAATTGCTTAGTTAACAAAGAAATAGAGAAATACATATATATGTTATATATATATATATATATAGAGAGAGAGAGAGAGAGAGAGAGAGGATAAATACTAAATATTGAGTCTGTGAAACAAATAAGTTTGAAGAAGATAACATCAGTATTGTTTTGATTGATTTCATGTGGATTTGAGTTTTTCTGGCCCTGGGAAGGTCACTACTGTACATAGTTTGCATATGATTAACTGCTTGTTTCTTTTTATATCTTCTGTACATTTCGTATTATGATTTAGCATTAAGGTCTTGAACTTCAAGTAGGTTTATTTAATTTCTATTTGTAAACTATTATCCAGTGCTTGGTAGAGAAATAGATTTAAAGCAAGATATACAAATATGTAAGAATTTATAGAATTGGCTTACAATGGCCACCACAGGGTCAGGTATAGAAGAATCTGTATGAGTGCTAGTGATATAAAGGATCCATTTGAAGGATGTGAAGGAAGCTCGGTGTAGCTTCCCATGTGAGTTTGTATCAGGAGGCTGAAGAGTCTATGATGGAAGCCCGAGAGATCTGTGCTAGAGGATGAAGAGTCTGCACTGGAAGCCAGGAGATAATCTCCAAGCTGGTGGGGAAGACTGTACCTCCCCTAAAATAACAAAAGCAGGCTTCCTTCTTAGTTTCTCTTTAATACCACTGAGGCACCAAGCACATTGCTCTCTGTCACTCTCCGCCAGTAAATCCCAGGAAAACTTCAGTAAATTCCTTCAACCACCCTGCTGATCCAATTTAGTTGGGTATTTCTTACTCAAATTGCCCCAGTCAGTTAACTATCATAATACACCCCTTGTCAATTTGACAATCGGACCATTATCTATAAAGACAAGTTCATAATTACACCTAATGTACTATAAATATCCTATACACAAAGGAAAATGCACTAATTCTGTCCCTAAAACAGAAGCCAAATGTTCTTGGGTGATTTTTACTCCTAACATTTCATAACTTAACCATAGATTTAGCGATATTTAAGGGCTGATATTAAGTCTATCAACATTACATTACGTACAAAGCATATTAGAACTCTTACAAGCCTCGTTTTTTCAGGTGATTGTGGGGTTGTACCTGGTATTTAGAATTACCTTCTTCTACTACCCATTCTGTATTCTCCTGGCCTTCAGAGGACACTTTAGCAGGTGTTGGTTCTTTCTCTATTGGGGTGACCCATATTTTAACCCTTGAGGCCTCTGAACCATTTGCCATTCTGCCTGGATTCAAACACTGTCATTTCCCACTGACTTTAATAATGTGTGAAAGATGTCCTAAGTGATTTCCTGCATTCCAGTCTATTGTTCCTTTCCTCCATTGTGGAGTAATAGTTCATCTACTTTCCTTTGATAGCCTGGTTCAGTCACCCTTGTCAGCACTATAACTTCCTTTTTTGTTTACCCAGAGATGTAAAGACACCAAAATGACCAGAGGGAAGTCTTAGCTTCCAGTTCAGTGGTATCACTGCTGTGGTACAAGCCTTCCTGGTACAGCCATTTTCTTTCTGGAACTAATTCTAAGATCATGAAACAGGAAGCAAAACTTTGCTACTGGATCACGAAGGGTAATAGTGATTGATATCATTCCCTCTTCCATTCCTAGATTCCTGGATCCATAAGTCCTGGTTATGGGGCACCTGGTACCTTACAGTAGATGCCAATTCAAAGTGTAGACAGACTTTTGAAGAACCTTGTCCCAAACTCACAAACTATTGCCATCTAGCTGGCACTATCAAATGGTTCAAAAGACCATTACACCTTTTTATCAGACCAATCACTTCTGGATGGTGAGGAATATAGTAAGACCAGTGAATTCTATGAGCATGAGCTAGTGCCCAATTTCTTTGCCCTTAAAATGTATTATTTGGTCAGAGGTAATGCTATATAGAATTCCATGTCAGCAAAGAAGACATTCTGTGAGTCTGTGAATGGTAATTTTAGCAGAAACATTTCACGAAGAAAAGGCAAACCAATATCCAGAATAAATGTCTATGTCAGTAAGGACAAAACAGTCTGTTTCATGACAGAAGCAGTCTCATATGATCAGCCTCCCATCAGCTGACAGACTGATCACCTCAGGGAAGGGCGCCATGCGGGGGACTCAATGTTGGTCTCTGCAGATGGCATGTTGCACACTCAGCATTGGCTGTAGCCAGTCAGCCAAGGTGAGGGAGAGTCCATTTAGCTGAGCCTATGCATAACCTCTATCTTGCCACCATGGCCCCTCTGCTCGTGAATCCACTTGGAAATGACAGATGTGAGTGAAGAAAGAGGGTGACTACTGTGTAACGAATGGATCATTTTATTCACTTGATTGTCAAAGTCCTCTTTTGCTGAGACCATTTTTTGGAGAGCATTTATATGAGATAAAAATGTTTTGACATCCTTTGCTCATATGGAAATGCCTATGTGCAACTCTCCTCCACTCCTCTAGATATAAGACATAACATACACCAAGCAATGCATACAATTTATAAAGCTCCCTCTATAACAGTTAAAAAGCCTAAAAGCAGATTTTCTTCCAGGTTGGCAAATTTTTCTTTTTATACTTAGCACATCAGTTAGTTTTTATTTCTACATATGTAAAATCCTTTCTCCTTCAGGCACATGTTCTTAATAAAAGAAATTTCTAAAGCATTTCCAGAAAGACTCCATGTATTTCAAAGATGACATAAAAAAACCCCAAAAACTCAAAACCAAATTCTCCATGGTCAAGAAGAGTAGGCAATAATAGTTGTTTTTAAGAGAGAGGTGACTAAGATTTTTCAGTGTTTTCTTATTAGCAACAGGGTACACTTAAACTCTGATTTATTTTTCCCAGCCTTGCCCTTTGACTGTTCTCCTAAGGTCTTCTGTGTGTATACAATCATTTGGGACTTGGTGAATATAACACATAAGTTCTTGGTGAGCATTTAAAATTAGATTTCTAAAACCTTAATGTGAGAACTATATAGTTCCAAACAAGTGTCAAAAATTGATGAGTGCAGTTTATGTTTATTAAATTTAAGCCATGGCAACAATCTGACAAATAATGAGAATGTCTATACTTCTCCTGTCCTTGTATTTGGTAATTAGTGCCATATAATATCTATATGGTCATTTATCATCCTCTGATCAGCAACTTTTCAATATTCCCTTCCCCATATTCCAAATCAAATGTTTATAATTTTATTTTTGTTCAATGCAGAAGTTTCTTTGCCCACCACCTACATTTTCAAGGGCTTTCTGACTTTAAGATTTGAACATAGTTTTCATCATCTTTTTGCAAACTTTCATGTGGTTGCCTTCAGAATTGGACAATAAATTTATAATAAACCTTATTTTTCAGGCTTCACTCTCTAATGTGGGACTCAGAGGTGCTACTTCTAAATATCATAGATAAAAACTACACACCAAAGCCCTCCCTTCCCATAACCTTAGGATTGCTTTCATGCATGTCAGAAGCCTCAGCTTCTAGGCCTGGGGCAATCCTTTCTGCTTCTATTCTTTTTCCTACAGATTCACTACATTTTGCCTCTTTTTCTCATCAGATTTATTGACACTTTCTGTTCCCAACTTCTAGTTTCTCATTTCTCTAACTGCATCAGAAAGAGTGTAGATTCATGGGTATATAAACCAATTTCTCCAGTTCACAGTTCAGAGTAAATCTCTCCACAATAGTTTTTGAGTTTCGAGATTGGGCTTGAATGATTGTATGTATAATACATATTCAGTGAGGTTTCCATGCCTTTATATTGTGAACTTGCTTCTTCTCAGCATGGTCTTTTCATTCTTTATCATCTGGGAAATGTGTGGTCATCCCTTAAGATACAGACCAAATGCCATTTCTTCAGTGGAAACTTTTATTTTGCAGAATTAGTCAACTCCTCTGAGGTTCCCACATACAATAACTCCTCGGTCTACTTTTGTTATAGTGGGACCATTTTTCCCTCATCTATGTATTCTTGATATTGTATTAACCAGCACATGGTTCGATTAGTACATTGTATAATTGTATGTTTACTTGTCTTCAAAACTGACTTTTTAGCATTTAACATAAAATGGTGCCTGGTATAACCATGCATATTAAATGAATGGCATATGACTGTTTAAATGAGAACATTATGCAACTTCATAACAATATTCAGTAATTAGAAGACAAACCCCAGTTACTGTATTTTTTTTGCCCTGTATTTTTATTAGGTTATGGTTTCTATGAAAACAGAAGCTGTGTTTCACATTTTCATCCTTAAACTCCTGGTTACTGATACCTATGCTTATTGGCTATCTACAGAACTTATGAAGAATAAAAGGAAAATAATATAAGATGGAAATAATTTAAAATTCCCTCTTATTTTTTTAGTAGGGACATGTAGATTCAATTGGATAGTTTTTCAGGCTAAGCTTTCTCTTAGTTCTCCACCACCTAAGTGGCTCCACCACTTAAGTGACATGGAGGAAGGGGGGCTTCACAGAAAGACAACATCCATTCACCATCAATTAGCAGGCTTCTGTCTGGACAGTTTCCTGAAATGCACAAGATGCATGGTTTGAAACAAAGGTGAATTTTCGATGGAACTGACTTACATATTTAGAAATTTGTCATACATTCTAGATATCAGTCCTTTGTATGAAGAGCAACTGGAAAAAATTCTTCCCATTCTGTAAATTTAGAAACTCAACTAAAAATGATCTTCTAAAATGAATAGACACCAAGTTGTGGCCACCCCAGGGGGAGAAACACACAGTGTCTCCTAAGATCCATGCCATGTTGGAACTTAGGGCACTGGGAAACCAAGCAACCAGCTCGCCTCCCTGGTAAGCAGCTGTTAGCCTACCAGCTCCTGGGCTGAGAATCAAACGTTCCATCCCCCACCCCCTGTTAGTAAACGGGAGCCAAAAGTCTGAGCAAAGGTCTTGGGAGGTTGACCGTATGCAACATAGTGAATGGGGGGATTTCTTTCTACCATCTCTTTGAAGCCAAATATTGTTATCACTGTTTGGTTTCATTCTGGTTAATTGTATTGCTCTACTCAATATTCTGTTTTGATAGGTTTTATGATGTTCTGTATTTCATTTGATTTTGCTATACCTGATTGAAAGAACAACTATTGTGAAGATAATCAGATATATTATGGTACCTATTACTGTTATTTCAGTAACCTGCTGTGAAGTCCTGTACCAATTTCACTACACTGTCTCAGTTGGCTTTGTTCTGTCTTATTCTGTTATATTTACTATTTTCAAAATAATAAAAAAATTAAAAAAAGGACACTACTTAGATGAAGAAATGGCCATTAAATACATGAAAAAAGTTCAATATCAATGGCCATTCAAGAAATGCAAATTAAAGCATTGAGATTCCATTTCACTTCAGAAAAAATTGGCTGCCATTGAAAAAAATCAACCATAGTAAATGCAAGCAAGGGTCTTAAGAGAAAGGAACCCTTCTCCATTGTTGATAGGACTATACACTAATGTGACCACTATGGAAATCAATATGGAGATTTCTCAAAAATCTAAAAATTGAAATTCCACTTGACTCAACTATTCCTTTTCTAGGTATCCTCCTTAAAGAAATAAAGATATACTACAGTGATGTATGAATACTAATGTTTATAGCAGCACAATTTATAATAGCTAAATCTTGGAAACAGTCTATATGACCATCAAAAAATGAATGGATAAAGAAAGTATGGTTTTATACACAATGAAGTACTGCTCTACCATAAAGAAGGATAAATTTGGATCAATGTTAAGTGAAGCACCTCAGAAAAACAATTTAAATCTTAAATATTGCATGATTTTCCTTGCATTAAAATATATATATATATATATATATATATATATATATATATATGACAGATAATAGGAACAAAAGAGAGAGGAAAATCAAGGTATTCTAATCCAGGGTGGACAATGTATCTAAAAGTGGACCTTGACTTGGTACAATATTCCTACAAGTTTTATATGATCTTTTGGCCTATTACCGTGGTTTTGCCCATTTGTTTGAATTTTATTTTACTTTTAAATAGCATTTATTTTTAAAGGAAAAAGCATGTGTACCTGGAATAAAAATCTCATTTTTTTCACAAAGAATAATTGGCTTTCTGACTTCTGTTAAAACTATAATTATTCATGAATCAAACTTCTTTTATGATAGTGATTTTTATGTATGTCTACAGATACAAATGGTGCATGTACTGAGAAAACACATGTCCAAAGAAAACAGCACATGCTGTACTCACAGCCGTTTACACAAAATTCTCATGTGTGTATCTGTTGCTTATTATTTTCTTCCTTCTATTTGCATCACTCTTTTGAAGATGCTCCAGCAGGCTTTGCTCAATTGTTTATAATAGTCCATAAATCAAGGTCTTGAGTCAAATGTAATGTTTATAATGTGCTTGCAAAATATATCAATATTCTGGGTTTGCTTATTTTTTCCTTAGCTTTAGAAAATATATAGGTTAAGTGCTAATTAAAGTTTATATTCTAATTACTCTTTTTTTTCAAATTAGTTAGTTTTCATTAGTAGGCTCAAATGATTTCATGTATTGCTCTGTTTAAGTTCCTGCTATAAACGTTGATATCTTTTGTTTTCTAGGAAAAAATAGAAACAGACAACACACATACACAGCAAAACAAGGGAAAATTTTTACAACCTTTCAATTTTGTTCTTATAGATCAGGTAAAATATTTGATAGGAAAAGCTTTTCAAATATCTGTTTTGACACTGAGCCTTGATAATTTTAACCACCATAGTTTAATGATTAAGTTAAAGTTAGATTTCATATCTCAATGAGTTGAATTCAGAATATACTGATTTCTTTTAGAAACCCTGATAAAGTGAATATAGGGAAAAAAATCCAAGATTTTACGTGTATGATTTATTGACTTCATGCTTCAACAACTTGCTTCTAATTCTCAGAGAAATATAAAAATACTCAGAATCTGCACTTAAGTCAAAGATGAGTTCATATTTGTGTCATAGACATTGCATCCTGTCCTTTTTCTCATTTCCCAGTCATGCTTTTATAGAGAAATGTGGTACACTAGAAACTAGAGCTTGCAGTAAAATGACTCAGTTATGTAAGACATTCATGAGGTGCAGTAAAAAACATATCTCAGCGGGGGAAATCTCTGTATCTTTTCAGGTATTTGAGGTGGATGGACTAGTTAGTTCATTTTAATTCCAAGGCAGATCTGTACAGTATGACTGTAAGTTCAATTTTAATCTGTGGCCATTTTGACTAATATCTCATATATTTATTGACCTTTGTTTAAATGGAGAGTGGGTATTTTAGCTGAATAAGGTATTCTCATAATTAAGCCATGTTAAACAAAGATGTTAAATATATCATTTATACCACAACACATGAATTACTTCTATTTGTATTTGCATAGAGCTAAATAGGTTACAAAATATTTTTACTTTTGGATTTACTCTAGGGGAAAAAGATTATTAGGTCCAGTTTGAAGAGTAGGGCTCAATATCATACCTCGATTCATGACTAAAGGTAAAAGATAATTGAGACTCATTCCAAAGCTTTTATCACACTTCTGTTGTACTTTATTTTTGAATATGTGAAGATAAACTCATTTCATAAGAGACAGAAACTTTAGCTGTGTGGCCACCTCTTAAAACAGACTTTGAAACTTAAGCTTCTGTGTTTGACTAACAAAATGATATTTGAAATTAATTATTGCAAGGCCAACGGCCCCTGAGGTGGCCTTCAGATTTCTGAAAGCAAGGTGTTATTTCTCCAGGAGACATTTTGTGCAGTATGCGTGAAACATTTTCTTAGTAACTGCAGTAAGAATTTGGCAACTTGGGAGATGGTTGATTCCACCCTTGATAGCTACTTTAACCCAGACCATCCCACTTGTCAAGCAGAGTCAGCCAAATTGCTTAGTTTCTCAGGAATAAGCCAGTAAACTAAATTAAAAGAAATCTCCCAAACTGATGTTTCATTAAATATCGGCTCTGGGAAAGATGTCAGTAGGTATTTCCAGAACAGGTTGTACAGGATAAAACAATCTGGAAGAATGTGAAAAAAAAATATCCCAAATAGGGAGATTAAAATTACATTAGTTCTGAATAAAGAAACCCGGTAAATGTTGTGTTCCTAGTGTTTCACAAACACACATATGCACATATAATTACACATAAATATGGCAGAATATAAGTAAACTTTGAAGCAGTTTGGAAAATACAGGAGAGGTGATTCATTTCTTTTACTGATTGTTTACCTGCATTGTAACAGTGCTTTGTAAGATTTGTGAATTTTTACTAGGCCACAGGATTTTGAAGTATCACTGCTCTAAAATTAAATTAGGCATTTAAAATACAATGAAACAGATTTAGATCACAAGAGCAAATCCTTTCCTCCTGCACACGATTACTCTTAAGTGGTATTATTCCTCTCTTCCACAGAACATTGTGATGGGACATCACTGATTTTACTCTACAAGTTAAAAGTCTGGTTGCATCTACCTGGATTGATCTTCCTTCACGACTTATCCCACACAATCACATTGTGGAATAATATCTCTCTTGCTTTTGCCACAGACCCTGAATTCTTTTAAAGTTACCTGTGCAGTTCTTGTGTCCCTCATACCCTCTTGTGTCTCACCTGTCAGGAGGCAGGTCAGAATCAGCCCCAGGACCCTGCTAATTTAAGACTCCCAGGGCCGGATGTCAGACAGTTCCAAGGGCAGCTCTGTCATGGAAAGTCTGCCTTTGCTGGTTTTCCTGAGCCGAGCTGACTCATGGTGCTCCCCTGGCTTTTGTTCCTCGGCCTGTGACTCACTAGTCCTTGCTTTCCCCACCTTCAGCCTCATTCTCTTAGCTGTGACCTGTGTTCCTGGTTTCATCCATGGGAGGTTATATTTTTAATACTTTTTCCGTTTTCCTCCTCTGACATCGCTGGTACCTCTTATGTGTTTTACACTGTGCCTGTGGCCACGACCCTGACTGGAAATTGCTGCTCAAAGGATGGTGGCTATTGGCAAGAGTTCTCCGACTCCTGTGGACTCTGTACCACAATGAGTTCATTTGTTCTGTCAAATGGTGATATTTCGCTTTTCTGAACTACTGCTGTACCTGTGCCCTGTATTCCTTAGTTGCTACTTATGAAATTGTGATTCTTATGGTCAACAGGTCTTTCATAATGCAAACACCATTACTATACTTAATGGTTCCCAAAGGTTATGGATATTCATGAAATACAACTTAGATCTGCACAAATACTGTGACCTGTAGTACATATTTACTCTTCCCGAATGCTCTTGGGTTCATTATAAAGCTGTATCACAAATTGTTCATAGTCTCTGGGCTAAGTCAACCTGGTTTGAAGATAACAACAAATCAGAGAAAAGAAGAGGATATTTCTCATTAGAAAGTAATAAATGCTGTCATTATAAATTGGCTACGTAAGAAAAGACCTGTAAGAGGTGGATGACAAACCACTAAGAATGAGAAAAGACCTGCCTCCCTTTCTTATCATTATTTATGTTTCCTCTCAATAGTGTGTCTTTTAAAAGATTAAAAATAGGGCAAAATGCACGGGTGAGAGAGAAAGTAGAAACAGTCAACTAATGTCTCAAGGAAAGTAATTTGTTTCATGGGCTGAATATGTTACAGTGATGCTGGGTAGAGAAAGGTCAGACATACTAATTCATGACTTATTCACATTAAAAACAGAGCAAGGAAATCTTGACTACATCTATGTTTCTTCATCAAATGGAGTAACAGGATAGTTTCTTTTAGAGAAGGAAATTAGAAAAAGAAAAGCTGTGGGCACTCTAAACTCCATTCTTTCCAATTCTTTCTCTGGGTTGCTTCTCATCCTACCCTCTTCCTCCTGACACTCTCCAGTGGAAAAGAATCTGTGGCCTGCATGGGTGGATCCCAAACTGGGTTTTTCCGGAAAAATGAACAGAGCTTTTAACTGGGGGAAAATTCTGAAAGCCTTGGCAACTGTTTATCTCTAATAATCTAAGACAGTAAAAGAAGAACAGGGCCTCTGGTTTACAAAGCAAAAGAGTTAGATGAAACTTACATGGCAACTCACAGTGAAAACAGATGAAGGTAAAAATGTATATGATACTTGCTTCTAGAAGTAAATGTAACAAAAATAGTTACAGATTCTGCCATCACCCATAATCCACTTTACTCTTGAAACTGGTTTTCAGCCTTGTATTTCCTAGCACTTTCCTAGACTTTTGTACCGTTAGATCTGACTTGCCTCATAACTGGCTAATGTATAATGTTAGACATGACCATTACCTGGCATAATGGCTCACAGACTTGGAGTCTTTCCCTTTCCTTCTGGTTGTGAATCTTGACAGCATACTCTGCTTTGCCTGTCTACTGTTTGTTCACCTGTTATCCAGAGCTTTCCAGGAGAAATGAGTGCAGGCATATGAACATTTCAAATAAGGAGAACAGGAGTGATTTCAGTGAAAACATCAATACATAGAGAGGAGTTGTGTCTTTCATTCTGAAGCATGCAAGCCTATATTGCTGGCAAACAAGTTTGCCCCTGGTTGCTGGCTAGAAGCTTTCCTGCAGGAAGAAGGCAGAAACAAAGTGGGGAGAGGAAGTTGATGACCTGCTGAGTTCCTGCAGGTCTTCCTTCCACCTTATAAATTGTATCAGTGATATTACTAGTCACATCAGCTACAAATTCATTTTTAAGCATGTTATAATTTAATTTAATTTGCACACAGTGATGAGTCTTGATATAATGTGTGATAATGCATTAAAAATGTTGAGCTCAGTCTGCCTCACCAAATTTGTACGTGGGAAGGAGAGGACAAGACCTAGAGAATAAATAACCTCAAAGCATGACCCATATTAATTTAAATGGTATAGACTTGGACATGTGTGTTCACTGAAATTCAAACATTTTGAGAAACAAGTTGAGTCAAGCATATATTTCAACCTCAGGGCCTAATACTTTCTAGTACAGAGTGAAATGTTAATGCTTAAAGAAAACAATATATTCTTGCACCTATAGGTATTTAATAACATTGACCTTGTGGAAAGAACATATATGAGGTTCATTTTGCAATGAAATTTGCAAGATTTTTTGTTAAAATTCTATAATATAAATCAATTCTTTGTGGAGTTAGGAGAGAGTTGCTAATGTATCCATGACTTTATTCAGTACTCTGGAAGTGAAAAACATGGTATTTGATGTCAAATGACTTTTATTTTTAAACTGAGTCTTAATTTTGTCTGATATAGCTCTTATGAGAAGAAATGGAAAAATACAAGTGTCACTTATTTCTTGGCACATAGTAAATACTTAATGAATGTAAGCTATAACTGAAAAAAAATAAATCTCAGGAGAAAAAGTAAAAGAGGAAGATCACACAGTCTTCTCCACTGACTAAGTCACTATCAAAGTTTACAATTTTCTAGGTCTTGCCACTTTAAAATATGAAGCCATATTCCTCCTCCTTTTTTCCTCAATTAGCATATAGTTTTATCTCCATTTCCAATTTTTTTTTTGTTCTGAAAAATGTGCATGAAGAAGGCGAGATGGCTGGGTGTCTTGGTGGCACAGTGACTGCTGTACTGACATAGCTTGTCTGCTCTCCATAGGAGAGGGCTCTGTATCTAGCGGTATCTGTGAGCTAGACAGTAAAGAATTTCTGCAGAACTGAGGCAAGAATGATAATTTACTTCTCTTTTGCCTTCTGCTATGATGTCTATGTTGGCTCCAATGAGCTCTTCTGTTCTCTGACTTCAGGTTGAGCGCTGCCAACTGAATTTGCAGTGGCAGATTTGAGGGTGGAGAAAGAGAGAAACTCAAGAAAATTATGGATGATGAATTCAAGTATCTATTATGTGGAGTACAATCAGGGTAATTGAGAGAAATTTATGACGTTTCTTCCTGGAGAGTTTTTTTGTGTTTCTGTTAATAAATCACTGCTATTTACTATTTTCTTATAGATCTGAACCATTCCACCATCAATGAGCATTTTCTTCATTTTTCTGAAATGAAGTTTTCTGAAAACAGCAAGCAAAGCACAATTTTTCACCTTCTCTGCCATAAACTATACTATAACAAATTCTTGCAATGGAGACTTAAGCCTTCCATAAAGCTCATTTATTGTCCAAGTGATTATTTGAATTGAGCTGTAAGTTGCTCTGGACACGGTCATGTTAGCCAGGAAAGCCCATAGCTGTTAGATTCTGGTGATTTTCCAGTCTTTGCATACCTGTGTTAATGAATTCAAGCTGGTATAACAAGACATGTTAGGCTGAGTAATTTATAAACAACAGAGAAGTATTGTACATAGTTTGGAGACTGAGAATTCTCAGATCTAGGCATCAGTAGATTTGGTGTCTGTCTGGTGCTTTCTGTTTCCCCAATAGCAATTTTTTGTTGTATCTTCATGTGATAGAAGAAAAGCAGATGCTTGCTAGAGCTTATTCTGATTCTTGGGGATAGAACCCTCCTGACTTAATTACTTCTGAAAGACCCACTGCTAAATACTGTCACATTACATTCCAATATGTGAATAGAGAGGTCACACCAACTTTCAGACCATAGCAACATTCATAGACAAAGTTAATTTCTATTCTTAGCTAGTGAGCAATGCACTATGAAGTTCCTTGATTTAACAAGACATAGCTGTTTTAGAAGGGTACCTCAGATCAAGGGGGTAGAAAGTTTAGATTTCTGCTGAAAGATTGGAGGCACATGAGATATCATGAGGGCCAGTGCAATGGGTAGGAAAGAACAGTGGGTATAGAATCAAGGCCTGACATAGATCTTTTAACCATCTCAGACTCATGACTTTGACTGTTCTTCACAAGTCTGTGTTCTTCTTTATCATCTACATAATAGTTGTAACAAGAAGAGAGTTTATGTTCTTCTCCAACACATTGTTGAAAGGACAGTCATTCGAAAGCATTTTAAAACAAATGAAACCTGTGCAAACTCCTTAAACCTTGGGGACCACATTTACAGGTCATTGTTCTTATAGCTATCTGATTAATCACAGTTATTATGATAAGATTAGTTTTCTCTATTCATCTGTTTCTTTAACATTGTCGCACATTTTTTCCACCTTTGTTACTGAGAATTTGCTATTCATGTATCTGTCTATGTGCAACTTCTTTATCTCTTTTGCATTTGACCAACCTTTAACTAAAAGGATTTTCTAGCAAGAACTTTTACTTTTATTGTAAACTAATGGTTATCCACTACAACATATCTGAAAATGTATAAGTTATATATCAGGGTTGTTCAGAAAATTAATAAAATGTGAAATATACATCAGTGATTTCATGGGCAACTTATTTTTGTTTAGTTTCCTGTTTGTGCAGTACTTTTATTTTGTGGGGAAGGACACACGGATACTATTATCCTTGCATGTATGAGAATTATTCAGCTGACCTTGCAGTTAAATTTTAATTTGGTTAGGCTTTAGAAAATTGGATCTCAAAAATTTCCCTCACACAATGAAGAAATTTCATTTCACTATCTTCTGAAATTTGATATGTAGACATAAGAAATGTTTCCACTGCCATGCCCCTCCGTGTACTTCCTTCTCTTTAAATTGGAGAGACTTCAATTATTTTCCAGGGTATATGTTTCTAGTTTCATGAAAATACTTTTAACATTATTATTGTTTTCCAGTCCAATAAAATCTCAACTCTTAGTGATTATTGCTTCCTCTTTGTCATATAGTTTTCTCAAATTTCAGATATACAGTATTGAGAATTTATTTATATTTTAGGCCACTTCTCTTTTCATTCATTGTTTTAATCTCTTTTTTCGTTATCTCTAAATTCTGAGTTTTAGGACTTATAGAAATAATCCTTTAGACCATGAGTCTGTAATATTTAATTTTGTTGTGCCTCCTTAGCATTCAAAATTTGGTGGCTTTAATATTCAAACAATCTTTAATCTTTCACAATGTTATTACCCAACAGTCACCACATAATACAGGGGTATATTGGTCTATGAATTTAATTTGTTTTATAATTTTGGGGAGATGGCTGGACTTGTGTTGTGTGGGGAAGACAGTTATGATTGTTTTTGGCACCTAAAATGGAATTTGGGAATGGAGGCCAAATTTTGTGGAACACTTTTGTTTGTGAACTGAATTGTTTGCAAACAAAAACATTCATGAATCATAGTATTAATGTTATATCTGACATATTAAACTGAGATTTGATTAAGTTATTGTTTTATGGAATGAATAAGCAGAGTAAGCCTAATTTTCTAAATTTTTTTGTAGCTTAGTTACATTGTTACCTGATACTGCATAGGCATATATAATTTATATTATGAAAAATTACTTTTGTACCTGTTGAAAAATTTTCAAAGATATACTGACCCAGCCTTTGCCCTGACACTACCCCTGCATACCAGCTCAGAGAAACACCATGCCCAGCCTGGCTCAGACCACTACTGTACCTGCAACTGGCACATTCTTCCTGTGTACCAGCCCAAAGGGCCACTGCACCAGCTCACAGCCCTCGACCACCCTTCCTATCTCTTAGACCAAGGACTGCTGTGAATGTTTGGCTCCCATTGTCCTCCCAGAACTTTGAACTGCAGTGTACTGGCAGTGCTGGTTTGAAGGGAGACTTGGTGGCCCCTCACCCAGATGGAGGACCTTGGCAGGGTCCAGTCATGATGTACCCAACAATGAGTCAGACATCAATCACACAGTAGGATCCTAGGAGACACTGCCAACAGTTGTGACTATTTGGCTTGAATAACCAGATATTGGCCCAGAGGATGAGAATGACAAAATGAAAAAGCAAAATGCAGTCTCAAACATCTAGTCCATCAGGAGCAGGAACAGGTGACAGCGAAATAGAGGACTTTAAAAGTCATACGCTAGAAATATCTGAAAAGATAGCAAATGAAATAAAGAAACAAATCCATGAGGCTATAGAGGAAATCAAATTAGAAATAATTTTCATGTAAAGACAGAAATAACAACTTTAGTAAATGACTTGCTCAGCGTAGTTAGAGAAGAAATAGATTTAAAAAATACAGAAGCATGGGAAATTGATTGAAAATTTGAGTGAACAATGTAGAAAACAAGCAGAATCCATGAAACAAATTCAAAGAGGTATTCAAGAAACAAAAAATTCTATTGAAAGCTGGCAAAACTGTTTAAAAGCTGAGGATAGATTTTCAGACCTTGAGGACAGAATCGCAGATAGCAATTATGAAAGGATAGAACTTATAAAAACAGGAAGGCAGCATGAAATGACAATCCAGCAGCTTCAAGATGATGTCACCAGAAACAATATAAGATTAACAGGCATCAGTGAAGATGCAGGAGTCAATGCAAATAACATAGGTAAACTATTCACAGAAGTAACAGCAGAAAATTTCCCAAACATGGGAAAAATTTGAAAAATATAGAATGCCAAACAGTCACAACCAACATAAATCTACACCCAAACACATAATAATTAAGATTTCAGACATATAGCATAAAAACAGAATAGTAAAAGCTATTAGAGAAAAGATACAACTCACTTACCAAGGAAAGCCTATTAGAATCA
Source organism: Cavia porcellus (assembly GCF_034190915.1). Taxonomy (NCBI): domain Eukaryota; kingdom Metazoa; phylum Chordata; class Mammalia; order Rodentia; family Caviidae; genus Cavia; species Cavia porcellus. The sequence continues at coordinate 10,237,466 of NW_026947490.1, forward strand.
TGACAGACTATTCAGCACAAACCTTCAGGTTAAGACAAGCTTGAAGTGAAGTATTTCAAGCCCTAAAAAAATCCAACTTTCAACCCAGACTGATGTACCCAGAAAAACTGCCTTTCAAATTTAATGGAGAAACAAGATACTTCCATGACAAAGAACAACTGAAGAAATACATGTCCACCAAATCAACCCTAGGAAGATTACTAAAAGACATACTAGATAAAGATAAAAATGGCCACAATATCCAGAACAACAACAGAAAAGAAACCACGAGGCTGGACAAGAAATTAAACAAGGGAGAAAAGAAGGAAACCAACAACAGGAACACAACATGGCAAAGTCAAGCCAGTACGTATCAGGGACATCCATAAATGAAAATAGGCTCAATTCACCTATCAAAAGAAACAGGTTGACAGGATCAAGAAACAGGATTCCACAATATTTTGTATATAAGAAACTCATCTGACTCAAAAAGAAATCCATAGATTAAAAGTCAAAGGATGAAGAACAGCAACATGAACCCAGAAAAAAGCAGGGGGTAGCTATTCTGTTTGCAGACAAAGTGAACTTCAAACCTAAAATGACTAAAAGAGATAAAGAAGGCTGCTACATACTTGTAAGTGGAAAACTGCAAGAGGAAGAACTAACAATTATAAATATATATGCACCAAAACCAGGAGCACCCAACTATACAAGATGAATACTAATGGACATGAAAAATCAAATATACAAGAACCCAATTATAATAGGAGGCCTTAACACCCTACTGTCACAAATGGATAGATCAACTAGACAAAAAGTCAGCAAAGAAATAATAGAACCTAATCATACCTGTGAGCAAATGGACTTAGTGGATGTTTACAGAGTATCCCCTCAACCACATCAGAATATACATTCTTCTCAGCTGTGTATGGGACGTTCTCCAAAATAGACCATATATTAACTCATAAAACATTCTCGAGTAAATTCAAAGGGAGTAAAATTATCCCATGCATAATATCTGACCATGGCAAACTAACACTGGAAATCAATGGCAAAATAAACTGAAAAACTTGCATAAATACGTGGAAAATAAATACCAACCTTTTGAACAACCAGTGGGTTACAGATGAAATTAAAGAAGAAATAAAACAATACTTGCAAACAGTGAAAATGCAGATACAACATACCATAACCTATGGGACACAATGAAAGCAGGATAAGAGGGAAATATATAGCAATAAATAGTCACATCAAGAAAATAGAATGAGCACAAATAAATAACCTAATGCTACATCTCAAGCTTTTAGAAAAAGAAAAGCAAGTCAAACCTGAAGCTCATAGAAGAGAGAAAATTATATAGATTAGAGCAGAAATTAATGCAATTGAAACAAAAAATACAAAGAATTAACAAATCAAAGAGCTGGTTTTTTGAGAGAAGAAACAAAATTGATAAAACTCTAGCCAACCTCATCAAGAAAAAGAAAGAAAAAACTAAAATCCATGCAATAAGGCCTGAAAAGAGAAAATTACTACAGATCCCATGGAAATTCAAAAGGTCTTTAACACCTGCTTTGAAAATATCTACTCACATAGGGTGGAAAGCACAGAGGAAATTGACAGATTTCTAGAAACATATGAACTACCAAAGCTCAATTAAGGAGATATAACGATTTTGAATAACCCAGTATCAGCTACTGAAATAAAAAATGTGGTTAAAAACTTACCAACAAAGAAAAGTCTTGGTCCTGATGGATTCACAGCTGAATTCCATAGGAAATTTCGAAAAGCTTTAATGCCAATACTCCTTAAACTCTTCAATGAAATTGAAAGAGAAACAATCCTCCCTAACTCATTCTTGTAGGCAAGTATCACTCCGACACCAAAGCCAGAGAAAGACTCAGCCAAAAAGGAGAACTATAGGCCAATTTCACTAATGACATTAATGCAAAGATTCTCAATGAAATATTGAATGCAGCAAATCATCAAGAAGATTATACACCATGACCAAGTGCGATTCATTCCAGGAATACGGGAATGGCTCAACATATGCAAATCAATAAATGTAATACACCACATCAACAGAGCCAAAAATAAAAATCACATGATCGTCTCAATAGATATAGAAAAAACTTTTGATAAAGTACAACAGCTGTTCATGATAAAAACTCTCAGAAATTTGGAATAGATGGTATGTACCTCAATCTCACAAAGGCCATTTATGACAAACCAACAGCCAACATTATACTAAATGGACAAAAACTGAAAGTCTTCATTCTAAAATCAGGAACAAGACAAGGATGTCCACTATCACCACTCTCATTCAATATAGTTCTGGAAACAGTAGCCAGGGCAATCAGACAAGAGAGAGAAATAAAAGGAGCAAAAATAGGAAAGGAAGTTAAATTATCACTATTTGCATATAACATCATACTCTACATAGAAGACCCCAAAAATCCATTAAAAGACTACTAGAGATAATAAACAAATACAAAGTTAACACTCAAAAATCAATAGCATTCCTGTACACAAACAAAACCTCCACGAGAGAAATTATTGGAAATATCACCTTTCACAATAGCATCTAAAAAACTCAGATACTTAGGAATCAACCTAACCAAAAACGTAAAAGATTGTATGCTGAAAATTATACTACTCTTAAATAAATGAAACTGAAGAGGATGTTAGAAAATGGATGTTCCTTGCTCTTGGTTAGGAAGAACCAACATTGTAAAAATGGCCATACTCCCAAAACTGTTATACAGATTCAATGCAATCCCAATAAAAATACTATTCACAGACCTTACAGATCTAGAGAAAACACTCCTAAAACTCATTTGGAAACAAAAGAAACCTCGAATATCAAGGCAATTCTGGGCAACAAAGGCAAGACAGGAGGCATCTCAATTTCTGACTTGAAAGTATACTACAAAGCCACAGTGATAAAATTAGCTTGGCGCTGACAAAGAAATAGACTTGAGGATCAATGGGACAGATTAGAAGATGTAAACACTACTGCAAAGACACTCAGCCACCTTATATTTGACAAAGGGGCTAAACATGTTTACTGGAAAAAAGTCTCTTTAATAAATGGTGTTGAAAAATTGGATTTCCATATGTCGAAGACTTAAAATAGAACCATGCCTATCACCATACACTAAACTAAAGTCAAAATGGATCAAGGATCTAAATATTAAAACAGAAACACTAGATCTACTGGAGGACAAGTTAGGTAGAAATCTTGGAGACATAGGGGTAGGCAGAGAATTCATGAATAAAATGCAAACTGCACAGCAGATAGTTCAAAGAATCAACAACTGGGATCTCATATTACTGAAAAGTCTTGGCACTTCAACAGAAATCACCAGCAAAGTGAAAAGAAAACCCATAGAATGGGAAAGAACTTTAACCAATACTCCCTCAGACAAGGACTTATGTCCAGAACATACAAAGAATTGAAAAACATCAAGCCCCCCAAATTCAAAGACCATCTCCAAAAATGGGCATCAGAGATGAATATGCAGTTCTTAGATGAAGATACGTAAATGAAAAATAAATATATGAAGAAATGTCCACCAATACTGGTCATTTGAGTAATGCAAATTAAAACAGCATTGAGATTTTATCTCACTCTGGAAAGAATGGCCATCATCAAGAAATCAACTGATAGGAAATGTTGGCGAGGATGTGAGGAAAAAGGAACACTGCTCCACTGTTGGTGGGAGTGCAGATTGGTGCAACCACTGTGGAAATCCATATGGAGATTCTTCAGAAAACTAGGATTGGAAGCTCCATTCAATCCAGCTAAGCTGAAGTCCAGCTAAAATACTCTCCTGGGTATTTTCCCAGAAAAATTAAAAAGGTCACGTGACAGTGATATATGTGCACCCATGTTCATAGCAGCACAATTTGTGGTAGCTAAATCTTGGAAACAAATAAAGTTCCCATCAACTACAGAGTGGATGAAAAAAATGTGGTATTTTTATACAATGAAATACGACTGAGCTATAAAAAGGATGATCTTGTGGCCTTTTTCGGTAAATGGAGGCAACTTGAGAGTATCCTCATTAGTGAAATAAACAAGACTCACATTAGTAAATATAACATTGTCTCTCTAGTGTAAAAAATAATAAAAACTGACAGAGTAATAAGATCCAAAAAGTATAATAGATACTGTAAAAGTGAAAGGGAAGGAAAGTGCTCTAAAAGTTATAACGGTATGTGTACAAGATAGTGTACAAGATAGATGACTATATTACTAAATCACTGATCATTGTTAGATCATTGAACAGAAGGGTTTGCACTGTCAATGTTTGAGTGTCTAGCCACTTTTTATTCTTTGATTTTGTAACTTTAACAACTATTTTTAAGATGAAAATATGTAATGTATCAACTACTGGTTTTATGATACTTTTTTTTTGAATTCTGAAATATTATAATATTATACCTTTTTTCTACTTTCTTTTCTTTAAATAAAAAGTTATATATATATATATATATATATATATATATATATATATATATGGACCCTCACGCATTTAAAAATTTTCCTCTTGTAGCAGAGATGTTAATTGCACCCAGTATCTGTATTCTCATATTCCTCACTAGCAGAACCCTGTTATTCAGGGCAAGAACACACTCAGTTCTCACCCTTCCCTGTTATTCAGTGGCTATGTCACTAGGTTCTGTTTACCGAGAACTGGAGAAAATGGAATATGAGAAATAGAGGCTGACTTGGCTCTGACGTCCCATTTGGAATACTTAGAAATCACAATTCATTCAGGATTTCTGTTGATGACTTTGAACTGTGTAGAAACAAAGTCATGCTTATAATAGTGTCAAATAAATAATTACAAGCCAATGCCAAAGTGTTAGTACAACAGGAAGTAAGAATGGGGAAGGAATAATATACATATACAAATATATGAAATTGTATATATTAAAATTATATGAAAGATTAACAGGGAATGTAACAGTACTAAGTTTAAGGATCTCTGTCTTAGTCACTTTTCTGTCACTAAGACAAGCTACCAGACACCCGAAATTTGTAGAAAAGATAGTGGTTTTTCCTTACAATTCAGTCCATAGTTGGCTGGTTACAGGGCAGGAAAGCGTGGCAGAGGTCCTTGGTGGGGGAATGCTGAGAGGAGCTGCTGGCTGGGTTAGGAAAACAGACAGGGTGAAGGGAGGAGCTGGGGAAGGAGATAGACCCTTCTAGACTTTGCCCTGGTGACCAGGACCGCCTCCTCCAAACAGGTCGCCACCTCCAAGTAACATTCAGCTATAATATCATTAGAGGATAAATATACTGATGAGTATCAAGCCTCTATCATCTAATCACCTGTAAAGCCCCACCTATAACCTCAAGAAGCTTTGGGGAGACAGCTAGATATAAACTAGCCATGCCTGTAAATTTTGGGAGACTCTTCCCTGAGAGTTCCAGGTTGTCTGCTTTGTAAGGCTTACAGAATGAATGGATTGTACCTTCGTATCCCATTGGTTAAAATGTTTTCTTCTGCCAAAAGGATTCAACTATTTCTTATTAGTGGCCCATATTACAAAATGTCATACTCAAGTATATTTTGAGTGTTTGCAAGCCAAACACTGGACATTTGTTTTCTTTCTTTTCATATGAGTATCTATATGATATCTGGAGTTTTTTTTTTTTTATCTCTAGAGGAATTTTTTTTTTTTTTTGCCTTGGAAAAGGTGAGGTGGGCCTGTTTTTATTAAAATGACTATAACCTTTATTTAAACGGTTTTTTAAAACCCTAAACATCGGAGTTTGAAAACTGCACATTTGTGTATGTCATTCTTTGCATGAAGTTAAACATATCATAAAGTCTCGTAAATAACAGCTGTTTTAAAAGAATAGCTTGCTCATGATTTGTCCTGAGTTTCCTGGCAGTGAAAATTATGGTATGGTTTTATCCTGCTGTGGCTGCACTGAGAGGAAAACCGGAGCTCAGCTTACGTCAAGGCGCAAGTTCCTGAGGGAAGCAGAGATCCTCCGTTACTCCATTTCTCTGTTAAATGCTCTGATTTCCCATAATTGGATCTTTTACTGGGAATGGGGAAATATTCCCAAACTAGTTTTTGATCTCAGATTGTACCGTTTCCCTGCACAGACTGCACTTGGTACGGTACTATATCATGATGTTTTTGTTTTCCAAGGGACATTGAAGGAAGATGGCATGTGGGGCCATAAATACAACTTAAAGAAACATCTGGTTAACTCTTATTAAAGAGTGATTTAATAAGAGTTTAATAATGATTTCTGTTTTTGTATATGATGTTTCTATGCTGGGACGCAAATGTCAGGAAAGGGCAATATTCAAGGTACGTAAGAAATTTATTATTCCCTTCAAAGTAGTTGCCTATACCCTCAAACTTGATACTATCATACAGTATGGAACAGAGTCTAATCAGTCAAAACAAGATTGTGTGAGTATTACAGGACTTCAAAACAAGTTAATAGGAAATCAAAAAGAGTTACTATTATATATCCTAATTTTTTAAATTTTTCCCCTTAATTAAAACAAACATAAGAAATAACTAAATAATTTTTTTAAAGAATAAGGGAGAGATTGAGTTAAAACAGGACATAACAATATAACAATAGAGGTCAAAGCATGACTGTTTCAGCAACCTAGTACTTCACCACCAAATAACCCGACTTAATAGTAGTTACCATAGTGTCTGTCTTTTTCCTTGAAATATTTGGATAAAACTTCATATCCTATAGCTTCAAATATTTCCATATCAAGAAGCCCAGAATAAAGCCTTTCTAATTAATAAGTGAAAACTTTATAAGGCCTCAAGGCCACATAATGGGGAATCATGATTACCACATATTTTTATATATTTGAATCATTACTTACATTAGGGAAACTATTTGATCTTGCTCTCTACTGTTTTGTCCAACTTTATAATATCTAATGAGGTAGACAATTCTTTTTAAGGAAACAAGAGACATCGTTGATAACCATTTTTGATAACCTTGTACTCTGTTCTACATCATGTGCTATGTCTATCCTTGGTTTTGACTGACAGCTTTGTTTTGCCATATTTGACTGTATTCTCTCCCCCCCAAAAAAGTAATAAGAAATAAGGAGTAATAAAATCTAAAATGTGTAAATTTTGTTGTAAAAAAGAGAGGGGGAAAAAAAAAGAGCCCCAACGGATATAACAGCAAGTGTGTTAAGGGGTGTTAAATAGCTGACTATATTAATGTTTTTGGATCATTGAACACAGCTGTTTGCAGTCTCTCTGTTTGAATGTCTACTTTGTATTCTTTGATACTGTGATTTGAGCAACTATTTCCAAGATGATAATACGTAATCTATTAACAGGTGATTTCTTACTGTTACGTTTTTTTTTTTCTTTTTGTAGTTCTGTATTATGTGTATCCTTACACCGCTTTGTTTTGTTTTGTGTTTTTCTCTTTTTCCTCTTAAATAAAATTTAAAAAAAAGAAGAAAAAAGAAATTTATTATTCAGCTTGACTGAGATTATTGGGTTATTTTTTGAAAGTCAATTTGAATAAGATTTGCAAATTCCACAAGAATTCGAACATCCCGGGCTGACAGAGCCATGCTGGCCCAAGGCCGGAAGAAAGAAGCAGGGAATATTTCCTGCTTTACAAACCAATTTAGGACTCTAGGGTTAAATTTTTGTAAATTGTTTCTGGCAACAATAGTCTGTTATTTCAGTGTTTCCTGCTTTGATTTTCTCACTTTCCTCTCATGCTTGTATATTTTAAGATGCATCAGATTCAGAAAAACTACACAGACTAACATAGAACTGTTAGCCCTAACAGAATGCCATAGAAGACATACGCTTCTTTTTGACCCATAGCGTGGGTAAATCATGGATCCAAGTGGTGTTAGATTTGGAAAATAATGATGGATCATGCAATAGATCATGAATATATACTAAAAAAACAAAGTATTTCTGCGTTGTTCTTTTCAGTTACCAGTACTATTTTCCAGTTTCAAAGCCCAGGATGCTATCTTTTAGTATTGCCTCCCTTTCCCACACTCCTTTGTGTTTCACACTTTCTTGAAGATCTTATTTGTGCAATGCTCTCTGAAGCAACGTTTTGATGCTGGAAAATGTCTTACAGAAGGCTTCTGTTTTCACCATTCCTTGAAAATGCCCCTACCTATATACAACTCCAGGAGAGTTGAGGTCTTTAGAAATGGTTAAAGTTGATAACCTAATTAGACAAGCTAATAAATTTTTGTTTTTAGAACCGGGGATCGAACTCATGACTGTGCGCTTGCAAAGCAGGTGCTTATGCCACTGAGCTAAATCCCCAGCCCATAATGAGTTATTTACACAGACAAATTATTGCCTTAAATCTATTTTTAAAATTTACTGGATTTCTGAAATCTTTGAAAGAAGCTGCCATCCAATTAAAAAAAAAAAAAACACAGGCTATTGGAGAGGTACTTTCCACTGGAAATGTAAAAGCCTGAAATCTGCTCTCTGGATGTGATTCTTCTTTGTGAGTCAATAAATGAGGCTGATCTTCTACCTCAACTGCAAACGGATTCGTAAAAAAATTGACACTAAGTTATATATATTTATAGAACATCACACATTGTTTTGATACCTATATACTTGTACCAAGTTCAGATCAAGTATTTTTTCTTGTAACATGTTCCAGTATATATATGTTAGGTTATTTTTTGTTTTTGGTGCTGGGGATCAAACTTATGACCTAGCACCTGCAAGACAGGTGCTTATGCAGCTCAGCAAATACCTGGCCCCATGTTCCAGTATATAGTACATTATCATTGTTTTCAGTCATGCTCCTTGCAACAGAAAACCAGAATTTACCTGTGTTCCAACTATAATGGAATACAGACAGAAAACCCCTTTATCACCCTTCACCCCACTCCCCCAACTCTCCCCAGCCTCTAGAAAAACTACTCTGCTTTCAACTTGTATGAGACCATACTTTTAGATGCTATGTATCAATGAAAAACTGCACTTGTCTTTCTGTGTCTGGATCATTTAACTAAACATGTTGAACTATAGTTCCATCCATGTAGTTGCAAATGACATGGTTTTATCCTTTTTGGCTGAATAATACTATTATGTATTTGTACCACATTTTCTTTATCCATTTATTAATTATGGACTCAAGTTCTTTTCATCTTGGCCATTGTGAATAGTGCTGGCATACACATGTGAAGGCACATATCTTCTTAAGCATCCTGATTTAATGCTCTTTGGATACTCAGAAGTAAGATGGCTGGATCAAATTGTAGTTCTAAACATACAGGAACTTCCCTACCGTTTTCCAAAAAGCCTCTACTAATTTACATTTCCACTAACAATGAAAAGGATTGCTTTCTCCTTACATCCTCAATAGCACATTTTATCTTTGGTCAGTTTGGTAATTTTAATTCTTACTGGATTAAGGTATTCGTTCAGTGTAGCTTTGGTTTGCATAGTGCTGATAATTTGTGATGTTGAACATTTTTTCATATATTTGATGACATGAGAAATGTTTTTTGAGGATTATTATTTAAGCCTATGGCTCATTTATTTTATTTTTTGCTACAGAGTTGAGTTCCTTATATATGCTGGCTGTCAATTCCTTGTTAGAGGTATTATTTGTAAATCTTTTCTCCCGTGCAATGTGCCACTTCTTCTTTTTACTGTTTCCTCTCTGTGCAGAAACATTTTAGTTTGAAGCCATCCCCTTTTTCTATTTCTATATTTGCTGCCTCTGCTTTTAGGTTCTTATCCCAAAACACCATTGCTTAGTCCAACGTCTTCAAATAGATTTTTTGTTTCATTTGTGCTGACTCTTGCTTTTTTATTGATATCAATTATTCTTATATTTTTCTTTGCATCCTCTTACAGCTTGTGAATTGTTATTTCCTGATGTTTTGCTATTTGCAAGAGACCTTTTCTTTCATGAAGAAAGAGATCCTGTCCTTAAGGTCTGAAAGTCTGTCTTCAATTTCAGTCTAGCAGTTTTGCTAGCTTTCAGTGGAATTTTCGATTTCCTGGATGTCTGTTTGGATCCATCTCGTGCATTCTGTTTCTTTCCTATAGTTATCATCCACATTTTCCATCCTCTTCCTTTAGTCATCATCTTTTTTTAAAACCAGCTCTATTCTACTTTTCCTGAGCAATTCCTTTATAAATGTTGTAATTTCTTTTTTACTTGAGAGATTATTTCTGGTCTGATTTTCTCTATACCCTCACAGATTTGTTTCTTTACTTTGGTTGTTACCATTCCAGAAATGTCAGGTGTTTCTCTTCCATTTTCCTCTATCTCATTGTCTGCTGTTCTTGCTCTGGGTGGTATGGAGTTCTGAGGTTGCATTTTGCTTCTGTATCTTGACATTTTCTATTTCAAAAGTTTTTATTTTGTTTTCTGTGTTGATACTTATAAGTTTCTTGGTAGGTAGATTTATCACTAGTATTAAGGCCTCTCGGGAAAAGGTTTGCTCTTCAGGGATGTCTTCTAGGTGTAGGATATTCTTGGTTTGTGTCTGCCCCAAGAAACTATCTTTCCTATTAACTAACAGTGTGATGTTTGTATCTGTTTGGCTCAGTCCCCAGGCCATTGTGTGTGATGAAGTTTTTAATCCAGATTTTTCCAGTATTGTTACAAAAGTGAAAACAACTGATTAAAGCAAATGTCACAGCCTAAATAAAGTATTATAATTAGCAATAACAATAGCATCAAGCATAGTTGAGAAACTGACAAACTGTGCTGACTATTAATTTTATACCTTTAACCACAAAAGCAAAATCTCTCTACAATTATATTACAGAACCAATTGTAAATTGGTGGCTTTTACTCAAAGTGTTTCCTTTGATAGAATGGTTTTACCCTGTGTTGGGGAAATGTAAGACAGATAGTAGATAAAACAAAGATAACTGAAAAGAAGGTAGAAGCCTAGTTAAAGGACAAAGGATGATCGTGCAAGCTTTCGAAAAGCAGAGAAGAGGATAGAAGAGAAAGAATGAAGGAATAAGCAAAGGATTTTCTGAGCTCAGTCTCTGGGTTTGGGGAGGATTATCTTTCTGTGGCTGGAGTTCTCTCCAGCCATTTATAGAGGGAAAAACAACAGATAAAAAAGAAAAGAAATGAAAAAATTGAACTGTGGAGTTCCAAGCAAGCAGGTGGGTGCTGACTGTCCCAGGAACCCAGCTTGTTTGGGACTGCGGAGTTCTAAGCAAGCAGGCAAGCTCAATGGGTTCCAGAGGCCCAGCGGCCTGGGGGAACTGGGTGCCAGAGTCCCAGGAACTGAGAATATAGAAGTGAGTTTCCAACAGACCCTGAGGAAGCTTTCGAATAACACTTGAAACACACAAATATAGGAAAATGACAAAACAAAAGACCAAATTACAACCTCAAACCTCCAGCCCACCTCAAGAAACCCTAGGAGCAATGTATAGAGAAGAAAATGTATGTCATAATACCTCAAATATTGGACATCATAGCTACTGAAATAAACAAACAACCCCAGGAAGGTTTAAAGGAATTCAAATTTGAAATAATCTCCCAAGTAAAAGAAGAAAAGATAAAAGAAATGAAAGAGATGCCGAACATATCTAAAGAAAATACAGTTAAAAAATTGGAAGAACTAAACAAAAAGATAGAATCCCTAGATGATCAATATAAGAAACAAATAAAATACATAAAGCAGATGCACAGAGATATACAGGAAATCAAAAACTCCACTGAAAGCTGTAAAATCCACTTCAATGAAAGTGAAGATAGAATTTCAGACCTTGAAGACAAGATTGCAGCTAGTGAACAGGAAAGGAAAGATCTTTTAAAAATAACAAAGAATCAAAAAATAACAATTCAACAACTGCAAAATGATGTAAAGAAAAACAATGTAAGATTGATAGGGATTAATGAAAAAGAAGGGGACAACATAAAGGACATCAAGAGATTATTTAGAGAAATAATAGCTGAAAATTTCCCAAGTATGAGATCAGAAACCGACATCAGGATCAGTGAAGCATATAGAAATCCAAATAGTAATAATCAAAATAAAACCACAACCAGGCATATAATAATCACCATCCCAGAAATCCAACACAAGAATAGATTATTAAAAGCTGTCAGAGAAAAAAGACAGATCACTTATAAAGGAAAACCTATCAGAATCACAGCACACTTCTCAGTACAAACAATAAAGTCAAGTAAAGCATGGAGTGAAGTATTCCAAATCCTAAAGGAAAATGATTTCCAACCTAGACTGATGTACCTTGCAAAACTATCTTTCAAAATCGATGGTGAAATAAGATACTTCCATGACAAAGAACAGCTGAAGAACTTCATGATCACCAAGCCAACCCTGCAAAAAATATTGAAAGACAGTTTAGATACACAAAGGCATGCAGGGATGGTTCAACATAGGTAAATCAATAAATGTAATCCACCATATCAATAAAGCCAAAAGTAAGAATCACATTATCATTTATATAGATGCAGAAAAAGCTTTTGATAAGGTCTAACAATCATTCATGATAAGAAATTTACAGAAAATTGGAATAGATGGTCTTTACCTCAATATAATAAAGGCCATCTATGACAAACCAACAGCTGGTATCATACTAAATGACCAAAAATTGAAGGCCTTTACTTTAAATTGAGGCACAAGACAAGAATGTTCTTTATCACCACTCTTATTTAATATAGTACTGGAAATACTAGCCAGAGCAATTAGACAAGAGAAATAAAAGGGGTAAAGATAGGAAAAGAAGAATTTAAATTATCATTGTTTGCAGATGGCATGATTCTCTACATAGAAGATCCCCAAAACTCCATTGAAAGACTCTTAGATATAATAAATAAATTCAGTAATGCAACTGGATACAAAATCAATACTGAGATATCAATAGCATTCCTATACACTAACAACAAAATCAGAGAGAAATAAGAGAAGCCACACTCTTCACTGTAGCAACAACAACAAAAAAAAAAAAAAAAAAAAAGAAACATTTAGGAATTACTCTTATGAAAGAAGTGAAATACCTATACAGGGGAAATTATAATACACTGAAAAAAGAAAATGAAGATGATCTCAGAAAACGGAAAGACATCCCTTGCTCATGGATAGGAAGAATAAACATTGTGAAAATGGCCATTCTCTCAAAACTCTTATACAGATTCAATGTAATCCCAATAAAAAATACCATCAACATACCTCATAGATCTAGAGAAATCACTCTTAAAATTCATCTGCAGTGAGAAGAGACCTAGAATAGCAAAGAGAGTTCTAAGCAACAAAGGCAAGGCAGGAGGTATCACAATCCCTGACTTGAAGTTATACTACAAAGCAACTGTAGGAAAATCAACATGGTACTGGAATCAAAACAGAGCTGAAGATTAATGGAATAGATTAGAAGATACAGCCACAACTACAAACACACTCAACCACCTTATCTTTGATAAAGGAGCCAAGCAGGTTCACTGGAAGAACGACAGTCTCTTTAATAAATAGTGTTGGAAAAACTGGCTCTCCATTTGCCAAAACTAGACCCATGCCAGCACCATGTACTAAATTAAAATTTAAATGGATCAAAGATCTGAATATTAAAACAGAAACACTAAATCTATTGGAAGACAAATTGGGTAAAAACCTTGAAGACATAGGGGTAGGTAGAGAATTCATGAACAGGACTCAAACTGCACAGGAAATACTTCCCAGAATCAATAACTGGGACCACCTCTTATTAAAAAGTTTTTGCATGTCAAAAAAAATATCCAGCCTAGTAAAAAGAAAACCCACAAATTGGAAAAAGATCTTAGTGGACTCCCCCTCAGACAAGGGACTTTTGTCTAAAACATATAAGGAATTAAAAAAACCTCAGACCCCCAAAATTCAAAGATCCTATCCAAAAATGGGCATCTGAGATGAATACACACTTCTCAGATGAAGAAATACAAATGGCAAATAAATACATGAAAATATGTTCATCATCATTAGTCATTAGAGAAATGCAAATTAAAACCACACTGAAATTCCATCTCACTCCTGAAAGAATGGCCAGGACCAAGGAAACCAACAACAAATGCTGGAGAGGCTGTGGGGAAAAAGGAACTCTCCTGCACTGTTGGTGGGAATGTAGACTGGTACAACCTTTGTCGGGTCAGTCTGGAGATTTCTCAAAAAGCTGGGATTGGAAGTCCCATTTATTCCAGCTATTCCATTTCTAGGCATATTCCCAGAAGAACTGAAAGTATCACACTACAGTGATATATGCGCATCTATATTTGTAGCAGCACAATTTGTAGTCACCAGATCTTGGAAACAACTCAAGTATCCATCAACTGAGGAATGGATAAAAAAGTTGTGGTATTTTTATACAATGGATTACTACTCAGCTATAAGGAAGGATCACACTGAGATATTTATAAATAAATGGGCACAGCTTGAGACCATACTCATAAGTGAAATAAATCAAACTCACATGTGTGAATACCGAATAGTTTCCCTAGTGTAAGAAAGGATTCAAATATATGAAAGTATGTGGTAATCATGATTCCCCATTATGTGGCCTTGAAGCCTTATAAAGTTTTCACTCATTAATTGGACTGGCTTTATTCTGGGCTGCTTGATATTATTGCCTGTGATGAAATGAGCAGCTATTTTGAAGAAAAAAAAGACATCATAATAGCTAGTGCTGATTTAATATCATCTTGTTTTGAAGCCCCACCAAACTATTGTTCTTCTGTCTCCATTGGTTTTATCATGTTGTATCTTACTGGATTTTATTCTATGTGATAGTATAAACAAAAATTTCTATAGGCAAAGAGATAATATAGAAACCATTGTTTGTTTTCTGTTAGCTGGTTCTAAATACCCTATAATACTTTCATCCACTTGAATGGTTTCACAGTCTTGATATGTTTGGTGCTATACTATATGAAGTTACATTCAAATATTTCAAGGAAAAAGACATTATGGTAACTACTATTAAGTCAGGTTATTTGCTGGTGAAGCACTAGGTTGCTGAAACTGTGATGCTTTGACCTGTATTGTTATGTTGTTATGTCCTCTTTTATCTCAATCTCCCCTTATTCATTAAAACATTATTTATTTTTTAAAATTTTTATTATTTTTTTAATTAAGGGGAAAAATAAAAAGATTAGCAGAATATATTATAGCAACTCTTGGGATTTCCTATTAACTTGATCTGAAGTCCTGTATTACTCCCACTATCTTTTTTGACTGATTAGAATCTGTTCCGCTCTGTTTGATAGTATCAAGTTTGAGGGTATAGGCAACTCCTTTGAGGGCAATAAGATTCACCATGATGCCGATTCTGGTTTGACTATTATCTTCTTTGAAGTCCTGTATTGTTAACAATGGTTAGGTTTTATTGGTCTTATTCTATACTATTTTGTTCAACTTTATTATACCTAATGACATAGGCAATTCTTTTTAAGGAAGCAAGAGGCATTATGGTAACCATTGTTGATAACCTTGTACTGTGTTTTTACATCATGTGCTATGTCTATCCTTGGTTTTGACTGACAGCTTTGTTTTGTCATATTTGGTTTTATTCTTTTCCAAAAAAAGTAATAAGAACTATGAGAGTAATAAAACCCAAAATGTGTAAATTTTGTTGTAAAAAAGAGAGGAAAAAAAGTGCTCTAAAGGATACAAGTGCAAGTGTGTTTAGGTGTGTTAGGATAGATGACCATATATTACTGAGTAGTAATATATGTTTGGATCATTGAACACAACTGTTTGCAGTCTCACTGTTTGAATGTCCACTTTGTATTCTTTGATCCTGTGACTTGAGCAATTATTTTTAAAATGACAGTGTGTAATCTATTAACTGGTGATTTCTTATTTATTTTTTTTTGTAGTTCTGTATTACTTGTACACTTATACTATTTTGTTTTGTTTTTTCTTTTAAGTAAAATTTTAAAAAAAGAAATGAAAAAATTGGAAAAAAGAGAAAAGTGGAAACCCCATGTGCTTGCTTCTATTCTGTGTGTCTTTGTTCCCAAGGAGAGTGCTGGTTCACCTAACTCACCACCTATTGTCTCGTACTGTTACTATTCCTTCTGACACTTTCATGCTGCTAGTTCTGCCTGTTCATCCTGTGCACTCTGGCTGAACTCTGTTATGTGACTGATGCTCACACTGTTCTCTCTGTCTTCCACATAGTTCACCTGCATCCCAGCAGCCACAGTGAGAAGGGTCAGTCTCCTGTCCTTTCCATGTGGGGTTTTTCACCTGGATCCCTGCAGCTGCTGGTCTCTCTGAATTGCCCTTTTTAATCTGTCTCTCAATACTGGAAAATCAACCCAGAGAGAGTAGTCGTACACGTGGATAAAGGTAAAGGAATCAGGCACAGTGGGTCCAGGACTGAGATTTAGGGCAAAGTTTTATGTTTATCTCCCTATCCTGCTACCCAGGAGATGGAGTCTTGCTGCATGCTGGGCTAATTTAAGTGGGAGTATGGGTGATAGAGACTGTGAGCCACCTGGTTAAAGCAGGTGTAAAGCCTTTGTCTTTGTCACTAATCTAAGCATGAAGTTAGTGGAGCTCTCACTGTTACTAATTTCACCAGGAAGGGCCTGATGTAGAGTTTCAAGTCTAAATCACGGGCTGAATACCTCTCCACCCCCGTGAATAACTCCTTCATTGCCCTGTTGAGCCCTTTCAAGTTGAGAGAGGAAGGTGATGCAGGGCATCCTTTTCTTTCTGCTTTCTTCACTGATCCTTTACTTAGTTTGCTGAAATCAGGTATGTGACCTCCCATCATGTTTTCTTACTTGTGAAGGTGGTTTGGTATATTAATAGCTGTTCAAGTTGATGTTTCTTTGGGAATATAATCACCAGGGATCTTAATTGCCATCTTGCTTCATCTCTCCTCAAACTCATTCTTGAACTCTAGTGACATAGCCACAGGATGGTCATTTAACATCTCTAAAGCAGTACATCAAAAACTGAACATGTAAAGCTTGCCTCTCTCTCTGTATCCTATCCCAGTCAAGGGAATCAGCATCTACTCAAGTTACCGTAGAAGGGAATGTCCACGCTCTTAAAATCCTGACCTATTTCAGCCTCTGCTTTTAACCTCTTGCCATAATCTGTTTTTCCAAATTTGCTGGCACCAATTTAGTTTCATCATAAAGCTTCACAAATAGTTACTCCTTGCATACCTTTCCGCTTTTGATGGATATGTCATTTTTCCAATCTACTTGAAGTTCCTCAAATATACCATTTTTTCTTTCTGTCTCCTTCCTTTCTTTCTTTCTTTCTTTCTTTCTTTCTTTCTTTCTTTCTTTCTTTCTTTCTTTCTTCTTTGACTCTGAGATTTTGCTTATGCTGCTGTCCCTGTGTGTAGAGAGGACTCTCTATCCCATGCACCTAACAAATCCTCACTTCTACTTCTACTTCATAACCAAGAGCAGATGTCATCTACTTTCATCCGGTCAAATAGTCAAATGGATTAGAAACCTTTTTCTGCAGTTTTATAACACCTTCTGTGCATATTTGTTTTACATTGCTTTCTATGATTAATAATATTTCTTCTTTTTCTGATCTGCCACCCACAGAGATATGTTGTTCATCACTTTGTTTCTACTCCACAAGTAGTATGAATTTTTAAGTGACTGTGTAAATGAATGAATAGGTGATTTTTGAGAATATGTAAAGAATAACATTATTAAAATTGCAGTTTAATGGTTCAAGATGCTAAGAAAACTCTTTGAATAGATTATTTAGGTTAAGGATCATGTACTCCAGTGTAACACAGCTGCATTCTCAAGGCAACTCAGTCAATAAACTCTTCAGATTTCTATTTGTTTATATAGATACATATTATTTTCTCTTAACTGGCAAGATAGAACAACATGCAATAAGAAACATATTTGCTGAGGGACAGGCATGGAGCCTCTCTTTGACCTTAAAGATGACACAGAATGACAAACATTTGTATTGTTCAGAGTTCCACAGGTGTGTGCCACATGAGCTGTGGTTGCTGTGGTTGCAATGTGTGGCTTGACAGTTCTGTATCCTCAGCGCATTAATCTTGAGACATATAAACATATGGTACCAATTTAAGTAGCATTTAGTTTTGGAGTTGGAGGCAGTTAGTTTTGTCTACATATTTCATGGATAAGAAGAAGAGAAGTCCATGTAAGTTAATAGACTGTGTTTCCATAGTGAAAAATACAGTGAGAATTTGTGGATCACTGACTCAGTTGGTCAATTTATGCAATCAACTTTTATTTTCTTTATTTCCTTTGCCAGATGAACAAGCTTGGTGGTCGATGCTGGTCAAATTAGTTAGAAAATTTCTAAATTTTATTTCAATTTGTTGTGCATAAAAGTAAGAATAAAAACACAAATAAACCTTTACACAATTAACAATAAAGGCATTCATCAATTATTCATGAATTTAGACAGAATAAGCAACTAATTCTGAAATTAAGATAATTTAGGAATCATTCCCCCCATTTTTCCATTTTTCATTGTAGTTGTAAAGCGTACAACTAATGTTATATGTATGACCTATATGTTCCAATCTTGAGAAGAATCATTTTGAGTGAAAAACTAATATTTTCTTCATGAGTCATGGAAAGAAATAATATAGATTGGTTAAGCTTTCTGTTTTTATTTTTCAATGAAGAAGACCATTTAGAAATTGTAATAACAGAGGGTTTTTTATGTAGGTAGAGTTCCTCTGACTAATGGGCATATACTTTGGTTTCAGTATGGCTAGTGCCCCTTAAATAATCATGTTTAAAGGGTTGGTCCCTAGGGGAGGAGGTGTGAAATTTCAGAGAGGAGGGATCTGTGGGAGGTCATTTATACCATTGAAGCAGAAAGGTTGCAAGTTTGAATCCCGTGTGAGCAATTTAGTGACTTACAAGATCTTGCTCCAAAATGAAAAAATGAAAAAGGGCTAGAAATGCAGTTTAATGTAAAGGCCCTAAATCAATCGCCTTCACCCATGCTTCTCCACAAAACAGAAAAAAATAAAAGAGCAAATAATGTAGATGAAAATGCATGCTTCTTGAAAGCCTACGACTTCTTAGATTAAGAAACAAGGAAGAGGCTGAGGAATGTGTGTTCAGTTCCTGCTTCCAAACTCAATGTTTTGCAAATGTGGAGGAAGGGGAGTAATTTCTACCCTTTCATGTTTTATGTGTAGTTAAATTTTATCATTAACTGCACTATGATCAAAAAGTGAGATTGTTTTAATACTTTATTTCAAAGTGTACATTTTTGTCCAGATTTAATTTTCTGTACTCTGATTGAAATGAATCATTGAATCCTGAATTGTCTTCCCCAATCCTCTTCTTTTGAAAATATACTCAACAGATTAGATATATTTTATAGAGTTCCTGCACTAAAAATTGTACTTGAAGCAGCTGATTAAAATTATTAGCCAAAAATATGGGCACATGTTTAAGAAAAATTAGATTGAATCATTATAAAAAAGTTCTAGGTGGAGGCTGAATTAGTCAAGTTTTTATCACTGAGACAAATTGTCTGCCATAACCAACTTACAAGAAAGAAATGTGTATTTTGACTTGTGATTCCAGCTGTTTCAGCCATGGTCACTTGGCCCTGTTGCTTCGAGTCTGTGAT
The DNA here is from genome assembly GCF_034190915.1 of Cavia porcellus. Taxonomy (NCBI): domain Eukaryota; kingdom Metazoa; phylum Chordata; class Mammalia; order Rodentia; family Caviidae; genus Cavia; species Cavia porcellus. The sequence goes on from NW_026947490.1 coordinate 10,257,049, forward strand.
GGCATCTGATGTGAAGACAGGAGTGCATGGCTGAGAAGATTTATTCATCCCGTGGAAGCCAGGAAGTCAAAGAAGAGAGAGGAGTCCAGTATCCCCAAATCTACTTCAGCGCCATACCCCTGGTATCTTAATTTCCTACCATCAGGCTTCATCTCCTAAATTTCCACCATCTACCCAGTGGCACCAGTGGCTACAGGCCAAATGTTTAATACACAGGTCTTTGGGTGACGTTCATATTCCAAACTAAAAAAGAAACCAAAATCACAAACATACAGATGTGATTATATATGTGAATAGTTGGCATTTAAAACACTGAATATTTAGATATTTACCCTCTGTCTGTTCATTATGTGAAAACTTGATTATTTAACTCATATACCTGAAAAACTAATCATTTTGAAAGCTGATGTGGCCATTCTCGATAGCATTCTGTGTGCATTTTATCAAGATTATTAACAGAAAAGTTTTGTTTATGAGACACTTCAAACTCTATCACATATATAAGGATTTGTACTGTATGTACAGCATATAAGATTCCTTCTAAGTTTAATGTCTTTGTATTATTTCATAGTTATTTGAAAGCTAAAAGATTTGAAGAGAAAAAGATTAAAAATGAGAGGCTTATAGAAATCAAAGTTTTATCAATGAATCAATTTATAGTCTATGAGAAATATACTTGTTGGCTTAAAAGTTAGTTTAGATGATAGAACCCTCATGATATTTTAAAATAAAAATTAACATACTAAATTTTTACCTAGTAAAATATTCTGATATCAATGTTATACCATAAAAATATTTTACTCACCTCTGTTGTCAACTTTCAAGTACTGGCCTTTTTAGTTTTGTTTTATTCCCTGAGTTCACAGCATAAGAATCCAGAGGAATGTAAATGAAAATATTTTTAGACTGTATTTTCATAGGAAGCTTTGTATTAAATTTCTTTTATCCTTTGTCACTGTCCTCATAGCTTTTATTATTGAAAGGGTCCAAAAAATACTGCTTCTATAAATTAGCAGAAACTTGTTTCTTTTTACTTGCTGTAGATTTAAGCAATTCATTTTTAAAATGGAAATACAAGCTATTTCTACTTCAGGCTTGTGTTCTGTTAATGTTATGGGGATCCATAAATAAAGCCACTGAGCCACACACTGAGCTTCGAGGCATTAGTTATTATTATGAGTAATATACATTCAGAGGAATGGGAACGTTAAAAGGCAACTTCATCTCATGTTTCTTAATTGAGTGTGACTTTCTGGTTGCTCTACCAAACCATAAACTTCTAGAGGCTGAGATAATTCAATTGCAAGATAAAAATATACATCTAAGTCAAATTGAGTTATTTGAAAAGTCAAATAATTGGAGATATGGGAGTATTATTCTGGATAAGCTTTGGCTGTCTTCCTTCAAGACATATGAGTAGAAAATTTAGGTAGTTATCTTGATTTAAAACCATAATCTGAAAGCATGCTATTCAGAATTGAAGTAATATAGGATTTACTCTTAATTTTCCTTTAAAAGTAGTGAAGCAGATGCCTATGGTTACCAGAATTTCTCATCTGCTCTATACCTAATTTGAACATGCAAAAAAAGTGTGTTTGACCCTCTGTATCCATGGATACTGCACCTGTAGGTCCAACCACTTCTATATGAATCAAAACTATTAAAGAAAAACTTGTGCCTGAGCTAAGCATGGTGGTGCATGCTGGAATCTCAGCACTATGGGAAGCTAAACAGGAATATTGCTAGTTTGAGCTCAGCCTGATCCAGTTAGTGACTTACAAAATCATGTCTCAAAATAAAAACAATTACAGAATACTTGTGTTCTTGCTGAATACTTACAGACTTTTTGTTGTCATTATTCCTTTAACAATACTGTATTGCAAGAGTTTACACAGCATTTATATTGTATTAAGTAGATAATCATAGGTGGACTAAAGATGACTTAAAATATATAAGAAGAGGTATGCAGGCTATCTGCAAATGCTGAAAGGATCTTGAGCATATAAAGATTTTGGTGTGTGTGTGTATATGGGGATTTGAAGACAACCCCCTGATTAGACCAAAGAATGACTGAATGGCTATTACTTTGTGGCTCTTTTATGTTATTTATATATATGTCATATATTCATAACTTCTCCTCACCCCTTTAGGGATCTGGGTTTTAGAACTAATGAGGATTCACAAATGAAATCAACTCTATTGCATTTTGGAAAGTCCATACAAAGGACAAGATACCCTTCTGCAGCTTTTAGACATTTTCAGCAGCTTTTAGGCAATGCTGCTGCCATTAGGATCATGGCAACAGGAGGTCCCATGGTCTGTCCTCCTATGAAGTCTAGAAGCAGGGATAGATGTTGTGAATTCTTACTGTGGAATTTCAGTCTCAAAATCACTCTTGATATCCACTTTACAGCATCTATGCTGTGAAAATGATCCTAGAACCTTCTTCTTTCCAACACAGTTTTGTTATGATTGTTCTTGGAGGCCCTGTCTGGAAACAGTTTCATGAGTTTTTCCAATCATTTTTTAATCAACAAATTTCCAGTGTTTATCTGTCCTTGTTAGAACACTTAGTATGCTTTCTGTGTCCCACACTGAATTGAAGTTCTCCTAGTACTAAAGGCAAGCAAAGGAAGATGTAAATGTTTGAAGAAGAACACAGTTCAAGGTCAATCTTAACAGTGATTGACATTGTCACTGTTAAGTGACACCTCTGCTTCTACCTCCGTTAAATAGTGGAGGACCCTACGTGGCCAAATCTTGACTTACAAATCAAAAAGAGAGAAGAACTTCTCACAATAAAATATGTTTTTAAACATTTCACAATACTTTGAAATGTTAAGAAACACAAGAGCTAATTTATATTTCGCTGTTTAGGATGTCATTCGTATCCTGATATAACCTGAAAAAGCAGATATACAATTTCCAGGTTCCAGATATAGTGTGGTGAGAGAAAAATAGAGAAATATTTAAAAAGAGTGCAATTGTACTCAATGAATATAATAATAGTGATGTAATTTTTCTTTTTCTGTCTGGACAAAGGTTTTATGAAGTCTGGGTAAGCAGACAGTTCAGTAGACATAAGTTGTCCGTGGAAAACTCCTTGGAGCCTATTCAAAGCAAGTGCTGTCTGAACTTGGTTAAAATGATGGCTCAAACAACTGCCAGCCACAGAGAAGAGTACTGGCGTGGAGACCAGGAACCCAGACTGACACAGTGAAAGTCTCATGAGGATCCCTGGGTCTAGAATACCAAGAGTATACTCTGTCTCCTGGTTTGGTTTCCATAGGAACTTGTGTTTATGGGGGAAGCCTGAGATTGTGTCTTCCTGGCCAAAATATCTGGGCAGCTCCATCAGGTCAGCCATTCAGAGTTCAGCTAACTGAACTTTTTGCATGGCTGGCCTGAAATGCTGAAAGGATTGACCAGGTGAAAAGCAATAGATTCAGTTAAATTTTTAAGGGTCAGTTTTTGCCCTCAAGGATGGTGGATGGGGTCATCCAAGTTTACAAGGATGAAGATGGCTTGAACAATAGTTGGCAGGAGCCATGAGAACTGGGTGAGCTAGATAGGCTGTGATCTAATTGGAATATTTCATAATCCAAATTCCTTATATTTATTCCAGGACAAGCTTGTTATCTTTCTGGGCCTCCCTCACCCTGGAGAGTGGGCAGATAATTCTCCAGATTGCATTGGGTGTCTTCTTCCTCTGTGTGTGTTACTAGAGTAGAAGGGAAGGAAGGATGTGGCAGTAGTTAGATTTTCTTTCTTGAGGACATACTTTCTTATGCATTTCCAGGCTACTTCAAATCATGTAGCCTCATTGAAAAAAAATACACATCAAATACTGAACCTGTGTAATACTCAGTGCCAGACACTGGGCATGAACTTTGAGACAAGTGGGTTAGTCCTTAAGAAGCTCACAACCCCCTGTACTTCTTCATCATGGCTATGTGGTAGAATCATCTGAAAGCTCTTGAAAAATACTTCTTCCTGGGCTCTCTTGAGGATCTACAGTGTGTATCAGAGTTAAAACTGTATGTTGTGGGATAGGTGTGTGTGCACGTGGTATGTGAAGAATGCCAAAACATATAGCTAAGTTAGACTCATATGGAACATTTTAGTGTACTGGCATTTTTAAAAAAATCATTTTAAATAGTATGTGGACTCTATGTTCCCTGAGAGTAAATTCCCTATATTATTTGCTTCCATAGGAGTTTGTCCTTAGCCTTTCATAGTTCGCTTATAATCATGTGTGAAATTACGTGTCATGCTTTGTTTTCCTTGTGGAGTGCAAAGTGGAATTAAGGTCATGTTGCTACATCACCTAATATGAAGCCATCAAAGTACATAGTAAATTATTGAAAAACAAATTTTAATTGAATTAATGAATGACCTCCCAAAATACATTATTGCACTCAAGGTGTCAAACACTATTGATGAGGTTTTTAGCTGTGTTTTGGGATCACAGGTGTTTCCCGAACACTGTTATTGAAAGATAAATAGCATATCCAATAAGGCTGCTGTGGCTCAGGAAAGTTGATCTCTTTCCTGCAAATAAAAGAACTCAAAAAGGTTTTGTGTCTGAGATTTTTAGTTTTGTTGTTCAGTTTTAACTTAAAATTTTATTTTTTTAAAAAAATTATTTTAGTTTTTTGAGACAAGGTCTTACTACGTAGTTCAGGTTAGCCTCAAACTCACTATGTAGCCCAGGCAGGCATTGAACTCAGTGTGATTCTGCTGCCTCAGCCTCCCACACGCTAGGATTACAGGTATGTGATGCCCAGATTAACTTAAATTTTTAAATATGCATTTATATCTTTACAATATCATAAAAGATATTTCAACTATATGCCATATAAAAGTGTCTTCTAAATTGAATTTTAATTCATCCATCATCAAAGCCCTGTCTTCATTCTTTTGGCACCTTTTTAAGGATTGATTTATTTGACTTTCTCTTCATTTCTTACTCACTAGTAATGCAGAGGCATCATTGTTGAGCTGCATGTCTCTGTATATGCTGCTAAAGATAAAGAGCCACAATTCAGAAGCAACCAATAATTAGCCAGTTTAAGCATTATTATGCTATTTAAACTTCAAATCTAAAAGTTACAGGTTAACTCAATGCTGCATATTAGATCAGAGGGATTTTTAGTTTTAAATATATGGTCAGTTTGGCTCAGTGATAAAAATAGGAAACTCCCAAAATCCCAGAAGCTTTTATCTAAAAACAAAACAAGCAAATCTATGAAGACAGGATAAACTATTAGATAAACAATGTGTTTGAATTTTACACAGCAGATAATCATTTCCAGCCCCATATATATATATATGAAAATTGAAAAGTTAGATCCAAAACAATTACTTATACATGCACACTGGCTAAGAATAAGGAAAATCAATATATATACACACACACATATTTATTTATTTATACCTCCATTATTCATATCCAAGCAGGCTTGACATATGTGTGATTTTGCCAAGTGAAATACTAGCCAATAATAGACTGTCTTCTATTAATTCAAAAAAGATCCCCAAACAACTAGAGGTCACCATGACCGCCTATATAGACACCTGCTCTGGAAACAAAGACAGCTGAAATCAGGCTGACATCCAGGGAGCCCACAAGTGTCCTATGACTCACCGAAACAAAAGATGTGGATATTTCGGAATCAAGGAAAAACCATTCTCTGGCATTAGAAAATGATCATTTTTAGATTGCACAACTCCCTCCTAGATAGCCTTTAAGAAAGACAATAGAATTGAAATTATTAAGTTTTCAGTTCCACCTAAATGTTTGGTAGTATGATAGGAAGAAACAAAGCCATCTAGAAAACTGCACTGCAGATTTCTATGATTTATAAAAGCATTTACTCCTGAAAAGATACCCTGGCACAGTGGATAGTTCCCAATTCTGGAACTGGGCCATGTAGGTTCAAACTCTTCCTCTCACTGTGACCTTTGCTGACCCTGCAGGCTATAGTTTTAACTTCTTTAGACTTCCACTGTTCTATCCCTAGATGAAGATTATGACAAGGCTCATCAGTAACAAAATACCAGTGAAGGCATGAGAAGATGAAGGCATCCTTATAAAAGGTCCTTATAGAATGACATGAAAAAGAAGGTTAGAAATAAAATTCCAGTGAGGCTTAACATTTGAAGTATTGATGGAGGAAGAGAAGCTACAATGTATACTGAGAGGTAGCCAAGGAAATAGAGAAAACATGTAAAAATGAAAATAGGAGGAGTATTAAATGTCATAAAGAAAACCAGGTAAGAAGAGAAGTAAAAAGTGTCTGAGGGTTTCTCTTGGAGGTCACTGATGAAATCTGGCAGAGTGTATGAGGTAGGATACAGAAAGTGACGTGAACTTAGAGAGGAAGGGATGCATTATTGGTAAGAGTTAACGAACAGGAAATAGACTATGAGTATGGAGAAGAGAGGGAAGATAGCTTTCTAATAGTCTTGTTTTCTGATAAAAGCAAACATAGAAATAGCAGGAGAGATGATGGTATGACAGAGGTTTAGAATAAACTGCGTGGAGAATCTGGAAGGGCTGGAAAAAGAGCTCTTTTGAGTCCTTATCTTGTGACACTAGATGACCCAGGACCAGTGTGATATGCCTGACCTCAGTGGATATAAACTGCAGGGTGGGTAAGGCCAAAGAAGGACATGACCTGTACATATCTTTTGAGGACGATCTAGGCAAGGAAATTTTCAAAAGCATGGCCCAGAAAAGGTAAAAAGTGAGAAGTCCTAAAGGCAGAAGTAATAGCCCAAAAGAAGAATGAGAGGTTTTAAAACAATTTTGAAAATGTTTTATTTCTGATAAGGCCCAACATTTTTTTTAATTGATGTCTCACTAAGGAGTAAGCCATGTAATTCTTGCTTCCAGGAAATATTTTTTCTGGGAAAGTATGAAAGGAATCTTTGTGCTCTGTGGGCTGCCATGGGCCAGCTACACAGTCAATTCTGTCCAAAATCAAGAAGATTTTCAGATGTTTCTCTACAGAGGCTACATATACTCTGTGTCTACCCAATAGTTCATCTCGTAAAATAATCACACAGGCTTCTCTTACTGAGGCACACACTACTCTGAGTTCTTTGTCAATATCCATTAATTTGACCCTGAGGGCAATCTGATTCCCTGGTTCAGCTCCAAATAAAAACATTGTGTTTCTACCTGCATATCGCTTACTCCATTAATAAACTCAGCTTTCATCGCAGGCTTCCTACCCTTCATCCTTCCTGTAACTCTAGGCATTGCTGATAGCTCTGCCCTGCCCGATACCCAATATCTATTCACTCTTCCATCAAGTCTTCTGAGCATGTGTTTTAAATATCTTCTTCCTGACTCCCATTCACTCTGTTGTAGCACCAGCTCAACAGCTTTATCATTTTCTATGTTCTTCAATGATTGCAGCATTATAAAATGGCTTCTGATTTTCTCCAGATGGAATAAAAATCAGTTGTCTGAACTTGGCTCACTGAACTTGCTATAGTTTGATCTGGAATGTCCTTCAAAGAGCCATGTTTTAAAAGCTGTTCCTCTGGAGGGAACACATTTGAATGGAATTGAGGGACACCGGTTTCTCCCTCTTTCTTTTGAACGTTCTCAGCTTTCTAAATGAGATGAATTATTTTTACACTATACAATATACAGCTTCGCCAGAAGCCCAAAAGCCACGGGACCAATGAATCTTGGGTTGAAACCTCCAAAACTTTGAATCACGATAAACCTTTACTCTTCACAAGTTGATTATCTCAGGTATTGTCCTACATGGAGTGGGAAATTAACACGTCTACAGTCATTTTGATATTTATTCCCCACCAACTCCAAGAAAACGGCACTCAAGCCACACACGACCCCGGGGTACTTTTGTTTTCCTGGGTAAACCATTCCTTTTATTTGTCACTGTTTTTTTAACCTAGGATAATTATTTCTCTGCCTAAGAAATTGAGAATTATCACCAAAGATGTCATTTTTTAAAGTTTTTTTAAAATAACTTTTTCCTGAGTTCTTTTGTGGTTACGGTGTCCATTATGGTCACGCAGCATTTTGTGCAGAACTCCATACTTGCAACATTCTCATCACCTTCCGGTTTTTGTCTACACGTCTACTCTCTGCTGTACTGTAAGCTGCTTCTGGGACTACAAACTTGCTCTCTTGCTTCCTCAGTTTTGTCTAGAAACATAACCAGATCAGAGGAACACTGGCAAACTCAAAACTTTTTTTTTTTTGTTTTGTTTTTTTGCTTAGAAAAGACAAAAAGACCCATAAATTTGTTATACAGGAACTCAAGGAGTGATTTGTCCCATGTACTTTTTTTTCATTGAACAGGTTTGTGCTCACACATAAGAGGAAATCAAGTCATGTAGCAAGAGAAAAGATAGAATATATGTGGTTAATTTAATAAACATCCAAGGACTATGGTAACCACAGTACTGCAGGTAGGTGCCTGAGCTATGCAGATAAATCCAGTTGGTAGAAATATGTTTAAGCCAACAAAGCCATTTGTTTTGTAAGTCACATGGTTCAGGGTAGTAAACAAGGAGTAAATAAATATTGAGTTTGAGTATCATCTCCATTACCTCAAGGAACACCAAAACTTAGTGAGTCAACCAGATTTTTTTAGACCTTCCATGTGCTAAAACATTGTTATATACTGTATAGATAAAGTGTGTAAAAAACTACCAAAAACATCTAAAAAATGAATAAGTCAAGCATCTGAACACTGCCTCTACCTATATGGTACTATTTGACATTTAATGCCGAAGACTGAAGTCAGTGAAACATCAGGCCAGAGCATAAAACATGACTTGGATAAATGTTCAGAAAAGGAATTCTGTGGTATTGGGAAGCCACAGGGAATAAGGATTCTATCAGCATCTGAATAACCCATGCTCCATCACAAACACAGGTTTCCATGTAAACCAAAGACTAGGAGACTGGAGAAGCTGAGTGGAGTAAATTTCTTGTAGATCCAAAATATACTTTCCATCGGGCCCACCTTGAATTCTCTCAGTCCCTTGGCATGTGGGATGGGACGGTGTATGTCTTAGCCAGTGTCATGGGGAGGTATAAATGGTTGTATAGGGAGAAAATAGTTTCTAAGCCTTTTATTGCATATCAGCTAGAGCAGGTGTGACACCACCAGCAGCTATGGAAATATACACCATGAGAACCAAAAGTGACTGAAGGTCGTGGGGGAGGCAATCTTAAATCATGTTTTACAGCTTAGGTACGGGAAGACAGTGATTACTAACATCTTGTGTAACTTTCTTCTACCAGCTGACCAAGGAATTCCATATAGTATTATTAATTCTAACACTGATAATGTGCTGATTGGCAGTGTGTGCTTTCAAAATCCTTATTGGTTGGCCATAGAGAAAGCCGTAGGTGTAGGTGGGGAAAATGTTGGAATCAGACTTGTGCAGGAAGTGGTACAAGGGCATGACAGATGACATGGAGAAGACGGGCACCTGTCGTGGGTTAGGAAAACTTTCTTCATTTGCCTTCTTGGAAAGAAGAATGTGGTCACTGACTTTTATTTCTGACACAGGAATAAGAATAACCTGCCAGAGGTGTCAGCATGATGTTCATGTGTTCAGTATAGAAAGTATGTCAGAGAGCATGAGCGTATCCTAGAGGGAGGGCAGAGAAACCAGGTTCATTCCTCGGGAGTATCAAAGCGTCCTAGAGCCAGCTGACATTTTTATGTAGCAGTGTCACCAGTTGTGCTTTAAGCTTCAGCATACTGCTTACTATTTGAAGCCAAGTCTGTTTCTTGTTTTATAATTTCTCTCAGAAACTGTAAGAAGATGGTCTTAATATAAATAACTGCAAACAAGACCCTCCACCCCTTTTTTGAGAAAAACACAAATCAGAAGATAAGTATTCTGGGGAGGGTGAAACTGAAATCGGTACGTCTGAGCTTGAGAATTCTACTAGAAGCTGGAAATGAAGTAGAGCTACAGTGAGGTTCTGGGCACATTAAAGTCATGGTGTTGGAAGTGGAGAAATTATAATAACATCAAATACCCATGAGCAGCTGTAATGTGTCAACCAATTGGGTTTCATCATTTATCAAACACATATATGGTTTTGATTTGTTTTTCTGCCACAACACATTCATTTGTTGTGCTGCCGTTCCAGTGGTACATCTGAAAAATTCCACAAATGCCATCTCCTCACATTTCAGGTGACTCTGACCACTCTGAATTAAATTTCAGAGAATACATTTTAAGTAAAACTCAGTAAAGTAACATTTAAAATATCCAGAATAATGCTAATACTTTTGTATTTCTAAAGCTCAGAAATTCTGGCCTTATTATATGAGACACAGAAATAGCTTAGCATAGTATTGGAAAATGGGGGAGAATCTACGCATATTAATCACTATGTGTGAGAGAGTTACTTAAATCAAGCACCCTAAGTGGTCTTTAGGGAGAAGAATAGGCAGCGCAGTTCCTCAGCATTGCAAGGAGGAATGAGATACAGCCTAGTAAGAAAGAATTACGGGGTTCATCTGGTGTTGGAATATCCATTATTCTCTATGAAACAGCTATTTTTTAGTTAGATGAACACTAGGTTAATCAAACACAGAAATCTTTGGTTGACTGCTGGCATGGAGGGGAAAGTTAGCGAACATAATCTTTAAATTTCCATTCTCTCTACAGGATGAAATGTGGAATCAGTATTTTTCTTCCATTTGAAGTCCTTTGTGACATAACACCCCTGTTCTCTCCACCTCCACTTTTCTTTTCTTTTTTAGGAAAAAAACCCTCTATTTTTGTTAATATGCTTTTCCGCCAGGAAAAATGACATTAGGAAAAACACATTGTACAGGTTATGGAAAGGGCAGAGATGAGTGTCTCAAAGTGAAATAATTTTATGAAAAAATATTATTTTACATCTCTTTGATGATAAAAAATACCACTCAGTTTTTCAAATCTTTTATACTTAATTCTATTCCTGATCGTCGTGTAAGTGTGCTGGGGAGGCAAATTTCTGTGTTAGATTTAGCTACAAATTATTCTTATTCAGATCTAGGAAATTTATTCCCTAGTTGTAGATCCTGATAAAGAGGGACAGCAAGCTGCCCGCTTCCCTTCCTTCATTGCTGTCTTCTTTCCTCTGGCCCTTCCCCTCTTCTTTCCCCTTTTTCCTTGTTTTTCATTCTCCCTTCTACCCTCTTTCTCCTTCTTTCCTTTCTTTCATCTCTCTATCCTCCTTTCATCCCTTTCCTGTTTTCAGCTTTTCTTTTGTGGCTAGTAAGTATCTGTCTTCCCTTGTTTCCCAAATGAGGAAGTTCATTAAGACCTTTACAATCATTTCCCATGTACGTTGTCTGTGAAGGCTGTGTGAGTTTAGTATATACTGACACCTCGGCTTCACCTTACTTACCACCTCAAATAATTAAAAAATAGTTCAAAATAAATCTAATCTATATTTCTTTCAAATATTATTTTCCCTAACATAAAAAAATTCCAAACTCGCTTTCAAAGGAAGTGTGGTAGCTAAATCATTTTGTGCTATTTTTGCTGGTGCTTATTAAATTGAAACTTGGTTCCCAAGTTATTTGTAAGTATTTTAAAACCTGGATTTGAAAGAGAGACATTTTTCTAATGATTTGTTTAGTCTGGTAGTTATCATTAACCCTTGACCTGGACTGAGCCAGTGGCCTCTGTGATTGGTGATCATGTTCTCACAGGAAGTTCTAGGGCAAGTGACCCTGGGCCTTTAAATTTGGATGTCTGTTCCACAGTTTAGTCATGGAGCTGACTTTAGGGCTGCTTGTCCAGCCTGGCGCTTCATCTGACTTTTGGCGCAGATGATGGAGAACAGTCCCTGTGAAGAGAACACGCAGACGCTGTCTTCTTTCCTGCAAAACACTAAGACTTGTGCGATAAGCTCTGTTTTCCTGCGAGAGGATTCTCTAATGCTGCCTTACGTTCTGTCTCTCAACTTACTTCTCTTGCACAGGTAACATCTCTGAGGAAGTCTGTAAGTCCCAGTTCTTGGTGCCTCAATTCAACAACAAAAACAAAAAATAATTCTTACTTTGGGCAAGTAAATAAAGAGCAAAATACGTCGGGTAACAGGAAATATGGAGCTAGATCTTTTGCAAAAGAAAGGAAAACAAGAGATGGAAGGAGGGAGAGAGAGAGAGGAAGGGATGAAAAAAGAATTAAAATGAGGTACATGTACTGACTTCCCCCAAGGAATGTAATTATTATGCACATCCAACATGCACTAATAAAAAAATAAAAACTGGGAAAAATAAGCAGAAAGCTTTGATCTCAGCTAGCTTGCTGCTGAGGGAGGATAGAATGGGTTAAACTGCTTTTGAAACCACTATATTAGTAAATCTCAATTTACTAAGTGCTTTCAGCTTATTGCTGAGTTCCAGGGGAACTAAACTAAGCATTTAAGACGTTTCCAGCCCAGTGGTGGTGGTAGTGGGTCAGAACTCAGAGGGTAAGGGGCTGGGGATTTAGCTCAGTGGCATAAACGCCTGCCTTGCAAGCGTGTGATCATGAGTTCAATCCCTGGTACCAAGAACTCAGAGGGTAACTTTTAATATGGGAAGTCCTCATTGTGAGAAAAGCTATTGATTCATGCACCGAAAGCACTATATTTGAGATTAGAAGAAATGGACAAGACAAAACATTCGTTACACATGTAAGACAAGGGAACAAAGGAGAGAGATGAGATGTGGCAATGGACTGAGCATTTTCCTTCTTGTATCCTTGGACAAAGAAGTTTTGATGTTGTATTATGGGTCATAAACTATGCTGGGCATTAGAAGCAGAGAATATAAACCAATAATGACTCTCCTTTTAAAGTATCCACAATGGGAAACTGAACCTCCCAAATCACCTCTAAATAGGTGAAAGACAATCCTTTGCCTTAAAATGAGAAGGAAAAAAACATAAATTAAGAAATTTGAGCTGAGCTTAAATGACCAGCTGGTATTAAAAATCTCAGAGGATGGAAAGATCATTCCAGGTGGGGAGAGATATAAGCAAAAGGCCTATGTAATGCAAGACCACAGAAATCGTCTAGCACATTATCCTGTGTTTTGTCAATTACACACATGTAGTTGAGAATAGTGAGTAAGAGAGGAACCCGTGGGATCTGAGGATAGAAAAGATAGCAAAGATAGCACAGGAAACGTAAGGTGCTACTGTGACACATTATTGGGGGAAGGAGGGACAGAAAGTTCTTAGAAGTAAACAGTTTGGAAGCATTATTTGATAAGGCTTAGTCAAGGTTTGGAGAATGGCTTTCCCAGCATAAACTCTACGTAAACAAACAAACAGACAGACAAACAACTGGGAAAGACATTTAGAGTTGAGTAATGAGATCAATATTTCTGGGAGTGAATACCGGGAAAAATAACTAGGAATGATCAGAAAATAGACAAAAGCCAAGATGGAAGACTCATACAGGGCCATATAAGACAAGGTAAAAAATTAAGAGAAGGCGTCGAGGACAGGGAAGCTCTGCGGAAGGAAACAATGAAGAATGTCATCTGATACGGCAGCAGTAATGCTGATGGTGACCTTTCCACACATGTACTTGGCACAGTGTGGAAAATGGAAAGAAAACTACAGGGGTGAAGGGGAAAGTGGGCGGACAGGAAATAGATATAAAGGGTGTAGAAAATTCATTGGGGAAATTTGGCAGGACAGTAAGTGGACAAAGAGAGGACACAGAGGATGGCTAAATGAGGAAGTATGTTGTCACTTACCCTTATACATAAACCATGTGTTTCAGCCCCAATTGCCTAGCCTCAGTGCCTGAATGTGTACTTGACGTTTCCTCTTCTGTGCTTCTGAGCTCCTGCGTGAATTCTTTCTTTCTTTGCTTTGTTAAATTTTTATTTGTATTAATTCGTGTTTGCAGTACATAATGTTTACATTCCTGGGTGGAGTTAGCAAGTGTACAGAACGCGTCTTCATTCTCTTTTAGCCCATTCTACTCTCTTCCTTCTCTCCCTCTTCTTCATCCTCATCCTCTTCCTCCTTTGTCCAGCTCCTGGTTCACCTCCATTTTGAAAAAAAAATCTATCTCTCTATTTCCTATCATCTAACTATTATTTTGCTCTTTATATTTTAGGGCTTTTTAGAAAAAGAAATCTTGCAATATTTAAGCTTGTATGTGTGATGTGTTTCACTTAGTATTATGATCTCAAGGTGCAACCATTTCTCTTACAAATGACTGAAGTTTACCCTTCTTTGTAGAAAAGTAGTACTCACTTGTGTGCAAATACCACATTTTCTTCCTCTACTATTAGACATTAGAATACTTCCAAGATCGAGCTATTGTGAATTGTGCTGCTATAAATACAGATATGTGTGTAAGTGTAAGGTGATATCTATAACACTTTCAGAAAGGTGTTTAGAAAGGGAATAGTGGAGTCAAATGGAATTTCTATTTTTAGTTTTTTTCCCTCTTCCCTTTTCATCCAAAGTGTATGCTTAACTCAGTTTGAAACCATGTTTGTATGCATAGTGTCTCACATATTTAATTGATTGAAAATTTCATTTCTACTCAAATCAGTTTTAAGGGAAACAAGAATAGAAAGGATTAATGGCATCTTGAAAAGAATCAGCATTTAAGATCTCTCACACAAGAAACATCAAATCTCACCATACTGAAGACATAGGAATTTTTTTCCTGTTGGGGCCAACGGAAAAATGGGATTTCAGATGATTTTATTTATTAAATAAAGAATCAAAGAGAAGAACCTCCCTCCCTGCAAACCATAAAAGGAACTCCATTCATTTTGAGCTACAAAAACTACTTGAGGTGATAGTTTGGAGGTTAAGATATGCAAAGTCCTGAAATTTTTCTTCTAAGGCAGCTACTACAACTAAAAAATTAATTCCTTTTTCAAGAGAGAAATATTAGTTTCTTGTTGGCCCTTTAGTAGACACTGTAGTAGGAAATGTCATTTCAGTTATATCATTTCCTTCTCTTGAGAGAGGAAGATGAACATGAATTCAAACATGAATAACTTAAAGCTAAGAGCTGCCTGGAAACAGATCTCAGGTAACTTTAAGGCACATTAGCCTTCTAGAGGATGAAGATGCTTGAGCTGGAGCTTGGATAGATGTTGGTTAAGTGTACAAAATCACAATTTTAAGATGAATAACGTCAGAGAGCTAATGTACATCATGGTGATGCAGTTAAAAATACTGTACTATTCACTTCAAATTTGCTACAAAAAAGGATTTTCATTACCCTTACAACATAACACACACACACACGCACACACACACACACACACAGTGATTGTTAAAGATAGTAGTTAGTGTGTTTTATTTATTTATTTATTTTTCAGAATTGAGGATTGAGCCCAGGGATTTTTCAGCTATATTACACACCCATACCCTTTGTATTTTGAAACTGGATCTTGCTAAATTGCTCAGGCTGATATCATGCTTGTGATTCATCTGTCTCAGTTTCCCAGAATGCTGGTGGATTACAGGAATGTGTTACCATGCCTGGCAGTGTTAACTATTTTGATTAATATACAACATATACATACATGTATTATCACATAGTGTATCTTAAATCTATGCAACTTTTATTTGCTACTTAAATATTTTTAAAAGGATAAATGCTTCAACAATATTTGCATTAGCATATTACATAATCCCTTTGTCCCAAAGTTTTAGCAGTCATGAGAAACATGATCTTTCTAAAAACACTCTTCTATGTGGCTGGTGAGAACAAAGAGATTAAAGACAAGAAAAAGAAAAAAAGAAGGACTCTGTTACATGTGATAATTGTTGGGCAACATGTCATAGAAATGTCAGTATAAAATGAAGGAAATGCCAACGGTGATGTCACACATTTCATTCTTTCACACAGCCCCCCAATTCTTATAAATTGATGTTTTGCCACATGTGTTCTCTTTCAGTTGTGTGGAACTGAAAGCTGGAAAATCCAGAATCTTGCTGAATTACCATTAATTAGAATCTTCTGGCTTGAAAGACATGTGCTGAACTGCATATGCTAGAAAAGTCTGAGTGTAACAAAATCTTTTTCTTTGTATTAAAATTAGCCATCCCTGAATGTGGAATGGTAACATATGGGGACTGCAAACGGAAAATGGAAGCTTCATATTATAGCAAAACTGGCCTTCTAGATTCGCAAGGAGGCTTTTTAGGGTCTCCAGCTCTGGAACACAGATGTCAGGCAGAGCTGGCCAGCTCTGGAAATTTTCAAAGACTTCTGGCCGCTGTGCTGAGGCTGGCTGGCTGGCTCTGGAGGGCTGTGCTCTGGGCTCTCCCCAGTCATGAAAACAGCTTAGCCATTGGGCTCTGGCCAAGTTGGCAGATGAGCTGATTCTACATTTGGGGACCAAGAGTCAGAAGGCCTGTGAGCAGCCAACCCAGAAGCAAGGAGGAAGCTGCTAAATTAGATCGTGGACTCCATTCACCAGCAGAGAACTGTGTAGAATAAAAAGATGCCTCTCTCCACTAGTACTGCCCGGGTACAAATGAGCTTGTATGTTAATGAAGTTGGGAGGTGAAGACTCTGCAAATAACCGCTGAATTTAATCTCTTATAACAATATAGACACGATGAATATTCTTTCCTTGACCAATCTTGGGTCACGTTCCATTGAGCCTTCTTTTGGATTAGGACTCAGCCTAGGCCTGTAAAGACAACAGACTCTCAACACACAATTTTATCTGTTCTCCTTCCTTATATTGAAAGATTTAAACACTAATATCTTCAAATAGCTTGAGGTTGCTTCCCAGGTGAGATAACTCCATCTCTCTTCAAAGTGCCTTCATCAGAAAACTCAAGGCTGCCCAAAACATTTCTTCAGGCCAACCCGCGATGATAGGCTCCTGACAATATTTTCATAGATCATTTAGTAAAAAGGGCATAACAATCGTGAATCCTTTATCTGGTTCATTGAGAGAGTCATGTGTCTCCTACCATCTAGGAATATCTTTTTTAACGACTGAAAGTCATTTCTTTAAAATGTAATCATCAGGAAGGACAGGACTCTCCCCCCTAGTTTCTGTGAGAGGAGAGACTTAGAAATGTTGACAATTGGCAGATAACAGGCACAGCTGGCTTAACTAGCATTTATGCTGTTGAGCCCTTTATAATTTTTCACTTTTTACTATACTGAGTAGCTATCACAGGGCTCCCCTTTATCCCTTTAAAATGTTCAGTTACTTTGGTACAAATCAAAGTGGAACTCTATTCACATTGGACCCTGTTCTCCATGCTACTGATATGTTACTGATACAAATCTATCTTCACTGCCTAAGTGTCTAGCTTTGCTTACCTTTCCCAGATAGGAACACTAACCTTTCAAAGATAGAGTTTAGATGTTGTCTTAGTTACTTTTCTCCTTGCTGAGACAAAATAGCCGGCACCCATAAGTTAAGGGAGGAAAGGTTTGCTCAGCTTACAGTTTTCAGAGGTTTCTGTCCATAATTGGCTGGTATCACACATTCCAGGTCCAGCTACTTCCACACCTATATCTGCATGAGGCTTTGGGGGACACCTAAACACGAGCCATAACAGACGATTAAATACAACCATCCTCACTTCCTTAGGAAAGTGACTTTATAGGCAGAGTTTTACTTCATGATTGTTGGTAAGCTTCTGATACCATCCTCAATATTCCCAATATTCTAGTATTTGTACCTTTGCTTACTTCCTACTAATTGAGCATAGAAGTGGTGAGATGTCACTTCTAAGATTAGATTACAAAAGGTCGTGAGTTTCATCTTGGATGTACTTCTACTGCCGGCTGCATAGTTCCCACTGAAATTAGTTAGTATCCATGTCAACTGTGTTGAAATGCTCAGGAACAAGTCAAGTGTGGTGGTGTGTACCTATAATTCCAGAACTAGGAGGTTGAGTTTAGCCTGGGCTATGAGTGACTACAAGGCTGGCCTAAACTGCATAGCAAGATCTTGTTTCAAAACAAACAAACAAATGAACAACCATGCTCAGGAAAAAGATCACAGAAGCATCTTCTAATTCTCCCCAATAGTTATGTGAGTGAGCATGAAAAGATTGCTCTATCACGTGAGCCTTGAATCAACTATAGGTTTATTTGACATGTTGATCAAAAACTCGTAAGAAACCACCTAGTCAAGTTCCTTCCATATTCCTGATCCACAAAGATTATGAGATAACAATAATAATAATAATCACCACTACATTTTGAAGCAATTTGTTATGCATAAGTACTAACTAGAACAGTGGCCTACATCTACCTTAGTGGTTTACCCAAGTTTCAAGTAAAATATCCCCAACCTGACATGCAGATCTCACACTGATTCATTGCCTCTATAGACTGTTATCATGTCTAAAGAAGATACTCACATGGAATTATCAGGGTTTTTATTGAGAACAGAAATTCAATAACAGGTTGTAGCAGTAATAAGAAAAATAGGTATTTCTAGTTTTAGTTCTTCTGGAGGGTTTCCATCTGTTTGGATGTGTGCCATGCATATCTATCTTCATATAAAACTCACCATAATTAGACATAGGAGTCAGAAAATATTTTGGGATTCTACTTATCCATTCTATAAGGTTATTTCCTCAAATCGTATTATTTTAACTTAAACCACTTTTATGTACTCTGTGTGATATATATTACTTCTTCTATTTCACCTGTGAAGTCAAGCACACATGACAAGTGGTACTTGGTGAATTTTCATTCTGCATTTAATATTATGTATAGATTGCTTGATTGCCAGGCCAGCTGGACTTGCTGGGCTGAGATCACTTTTGTGATCTTACTTATCCTTGTCTTACTCTTTGATCAATTTTCAGTGATAGAGAGGATAGATTCCACCTGCAACTTAGTTTCATTCAGAATGCAACACAATTTCTAAAATAAATTATCTTTGTGAGCCCTTTCCATACAATTGAAGGTAATTTTGCACAGAGAGTAAGCAGTAATTTTAGTGGGGCCATGCTTAATAGCATCAAAATTAGGAGACAACTTCTTCAACCGAAGCAAAATTTTTGTCCACAGTAGTTTTAGGACAATAAATGCTCCTTCTACCCCATAAAGATGTCCATCTTCTGGTACTCAACAGCTGTGAATCCTGGATGGCAAAAGAAACTTCAAAGATGTGATCTCAAACTGGGGAGATCATGGACCCAATGCAATCACAAGCGTTCTAGTAAGGAGGAGGCAGAAGAGTCAGAGACAAGCGAGGAAGAAAGCAGAAGGTGCCACACAGCTGGATTTGAGGCTGGAGGAGAGGACAAAGGTTGCTCTTAGAAGCTGCAAGAAGAAAAGCACATAACTGTGTCCCTTAGAGATTTCAAAAGGAGCTGTCCCTGTTCACACTTTGATTTTACTCCAGTGAATTTCAATTTGGACCTCTGAATTGAAAAAGTATGAGAAAATTTCTTCACTCTATGCCACTAAACTTGGTGGAATTTTTCTATCAGCAACAATAGGAAACTAATGAAACTATGTAACTGAACAACCTATGATTGAATGTTCCATGTTGGAAAATTTTAAGAGCAAAATTCATCATTTGTTACATCCTTAAGATGACTTATCCTCTTTATTTTGAACTATGCATCACTTTTGTTTACTTCTTTTGAATTCAACAATAAATATTACTTAGTATTTTTAGCTAGTTGCTCTTCTTAAAATTTTATCATTCCATTTCCCCAGTACATTAGGGCCAAGTAGAGTGTGGAACATGGAGGAATTTTGATGCACATTTAATCTATTGATCTCATTTGTTTATCACTATTTTCCAGATTATCTTAATAATTTTCCTGGAAAAGTAATAATTGCAAAATAAATCAGGATTCAGTCCAAGAAATGATTGCCCCTTTTTCTTGCTCCATTCCTATTTTTCGAAACATTTAAATTGCACTTCTTTTAATTTCTGTAAAATGACTCTCATACCAAAGCAATTACGAAATGTAAAAACTACATTTTGAAAAAAATGACATAAACCAGGCACTCCTTGTCACTAATATATATTATCTCACATTTATTTTTGTGGCAGAACACTTGCAATCTACTCTCAGCAAAGCTTAAGTACATACTATGTTGTTATTAAATATGATCACCACAATATACAGTGTGTTTCTTGAATTTCCTCCTCTTACTTAACTGAAATTTTCTGCCCTTTTTATCATTTAACTCTTCTGGGAAATTCATGCAAGAATAACGTGGTGGGCTCTTTTCAGTGCTGCTATGAATTGTCAGTTAGTTATCATCAGTATGTTCTTTTGTATGTCTCTTTTAAGCAGGAGACATAGGGAATACCCTAACCTGCTCAGAAATGCAAGGAATATTTTCTAAACCATATCGAAAAGAGATACAAAGGAGAAATAAAACAGTTGTGAGTCCTTCCACTGGGCTTTTTTTCTGATTTTAAGGAGCACAAAGTGAAGCTGAAGGGTTTCCTCTCTTTAGACACCAGGCTCCTTATGCACCTCACCTCTTCACTGTTAAAAGGATCCAGTGAATACACTGACTCTTTAATCTGAACAAAGATCCCTATACCCATGCAAATGAGCTGGCAGACACTCAAATACAGAGTGTGCATCTCTTTGCCATCTATACTAAGGCAGAAACAAGAGGGAAGGGTATGTGATCTTATTCCTTGGTAATGACCATTTCATGTGCCATAGGTGAGTTAGAGTATGAAAGGATGACTCCAGGTTTTGAATTAATTGCATCTAGTTGAACAATAAAAGTTAGCTCATACTTCAGCAGTTAAAAGAAGACAAAAAGTATTGAGATTGATCCATTAGATGAAGGATTTTTAAAAAAATAAGATCATAATAGATCACCTAATTGCAAATTTCTTCTTTAAAGATTTATATAGTTAACTGGTTACTGAATTTGTGATATTGTGATATTTACTAAGTTTTACTTTAACTTGATATCTATCTATCTATCTATCTATCTATCTATCTATCTATCTAATTATCTATCTAAATAACCAAAGAGCCAGACTTTTAATATTAAATCTAAGAACAGTCACTTCAGGATGTCTCTTAACTCTTAATAACACAAGCTAGAACTACTAAAATATTTAGAAAAGATATCGTTCTTTTGAAAATTCCAAATGTTAGTCTTTTGATTCAAAAGTCATTTTGGAATTTCCTTCTTACTTATAATAAGAAGATAACTGATTTATAAAGCATAACACTTATGATGTAATTTTAATCTATTTGAAATAATGCAGATATTTTACTTTTAATAGTATCTGCTTTTTTTCTGTGAATTTAGAGAAGCATACAGTCCATCTTCTCCAACTCCAAGTTCATATACTCAAAATATGAATATTTATTGTTTAACATATAAGTTAAATTTCATGTACATCCTACAAAATTCATAAGGGACATCTATAAAGTTAATGAGGTATAGAAACATTTGTCTCACAATGGAGAAATGAATGATGTAATGTCAGCTTGCAACTTACTTTTGCCTGTTCTATTCTGATTTCTTAGTTCTGGGGAAATAACTTTGGAGAATTTTATTAAAGAATAGTAATGACCACAAAGGTATTAAGTGAAACATGTCTCTGCTCAGACTACTGCCTTGATGAAAGATTTTTGGCTTTGTAAAAGACCTCACAGAAATGTGAATTGCCTATAGTCACTTTATTTAACTGCTATCTCAGGTTTTTCATTCTTAACTGCTTACACTTTTTCTGTAAAGATAGGATTCATTGTGCAGATATTATTTTATAGTTTCTCACACACACATACACAGACACACAGAGAAACACAAACACACATATCCTTTAGCACGTTCTTCAGCTAATTCTCAAATTTATGATTGTAGAGCAACATCTTATCCCTATGGATGGGCTGGGTTTGTGCTTTCTCTGAGAAGTATGAACTTCTATCCAGTGGTAAATGGTCTGAGTGAAGAAGCAAACTAAGACTGTAGAAAATTTAGTTCTCTCATTAGTATCAAAAGTTCAGTTATCTTGTTTAATAAAAAACAGAAAAAGCCCAATCAAGACACTTTTTATTTTTATTTTTTACTTTGAAGAGAATAAAACTGAATGAGACAAAGAAAATGAGGTCAGGGAGGGCAAAAGGATGGACATAGTACCCAACTGGAAACCAAAATACAAGGTGATCCACAGTGGTTACCATAATGCCTCTTGTTATCTTCAAGAGATTTTCCCATATCATCAGGCCTAATAAAATTGAACAAAGCAGTACAGAGCAAAATCAATAAAAATGAAACATTAGAGACATTATGGGACTTCAAAAGAACATAATAGTCAAACCAGAATGGGTATTATAGTGAATGTTGTCTTCAAAGTAGTTGCCTATATCCTCAGACTTGAAACATATTTGAATAAAATCAGTCAAAACAAGACAGTGATCAGACAAAACAGATTCAAATAAAATCAGTGAAAATAAGACAGTGAAAGCAATACAGTGCTTCAAATTAAGTTAGTAGGAAATAAAAAATGGTTACCATAGAATGTCCTGCTATCTTTAGAATAGCTGTCCATACCATCAAATGTAGTACAAGTAGACAAACTAAAATAGAATATAACCAACCTAAACAGAGCGATGAAAACAATATGGGCTTCAAATCATGATAAAAGATTAACATTGGCCACTGCCTTTCCTTTTGAGGCAATTCTTCCCCTTTCACTTTCACAAGGTACATTGTACGTTTTGTATCCCACTAACGCCTTTAGTTTTTAGATTAGGGAGGCAACGCGCTCTTCACCTAAGTGATTCTGAACCTTTTTACCCCTGAGCATGATCTCAAGTTGTATCCATTTACCTACAACAGCCTCAAGGTTTTCCTTCCTTATAGCTGAGTAGTTCTCCTTTGTAGAAAAGTGTCATGTCTTTTTAGCCAATCCGCATCTGATAGGCAAGCTACCCCCACTTTTTTCTGGTTCCCTGTCACATAGAGCATTGTTTTTCTCATCTTTGACTTTCAGTCTATAAACCCTCTTTCAGGTTAATTATATTTCTTATATAGAGCATCTCGATGGACCCTATCTCCTGATCCACTCTTCCTGTGTTTCTTTTTGTTTGTGTATCGAGACCATCTATATTAGTGATTATGGCCAACCGTCTCTGACTCATCTCTGCCATCTCTTTATTTTCTACCACTTGTCTACATTTCCCCTTCATTCCACTGTCTGCCCCCTTCAGTAGGCCCCCTCTGCCACTATTCCTGAAACCATGGTCTTTTTTGTCTCTCTCTCTCGAATATCTTTAAGTATTTTTTGTAGGATTAGTTTGGTGGTCATGAACTCGCCCAATTCCTCTTTGTCATGGAAGCATCTTTTTTCTCTATTAATTTTGAAGGTTTTCAGGGTACATCAATCTGGGGTGGAGGTTATTTTCTTTCAGAACTTGGAATACTTCACTCCAAGCTCTTCTTAATTTGATGGTTTGTGTTGAGAAGTCTGGTGTGATTTTGATGTTTTCCTTTATAGATAATCTGTTTTTTTTCTCTGACAGCTTTTAATAATTCTGTTCTTGTGTTGAATTTCTGGGATCTTATTTATTATATGTCTAAGTGTACATCTATTTTGGTTATAGTTGGCTGGAGTTCTGCAGGCCTCATTTATCTGAATATCATTTCCTTTTCCTATGCTTGGGAAGTTTTCTTTAATTATGTCTGTAAATAGTTTTGTATTTTATTTGTGTGTACCCCTGCTTCTTCACTCACATATTTTATTCTTAAATTATAGATCCTCTTGTCATCTTTTAGCCTTTGTATTGTTACTTCTTGTTTCCTTGTTAATTTTTAAGAAATCTTTCCTTTCATGACTGTGTGTTGCAAACCTGTCTTCAAGGTTTGATAGTCTATCTTTACTTTCTTTCAAGCAATTTTGCCAGCTTTCAATGGAGTTTTTAGCTTCCTGGTAATCTCTTTAAATCTATTTCATGTATTCTAATTTTTTAAATATTCTTCATTGAAGGTTTGCCTCCTTTTTCTATGCTCCTCTATTCTTCCATCTGTGTCTTCTTTAGAGGTGCTTCTTTTGTTATTTTTCTTATATCTTCCCTTACTTGTAATAGTATTTCTCTTTTAAGTTCTTTTATAGTTTCAGGAAGTTGTTTCTTTATGTCAGTTGCTGTTACTTCAGAAACTGCAGGTGTGTGATTCCCAATCTCTTCTGTGTTTACCTCTCCTGGATCAGTGCTGCTTGGGTTGGAGACCGGAGACTGCCTTTTGTTTCTTCCTCTTGTCATGTTCTGGTTTCTTCCAGACAAGTGGGTAGTGGGGTCCCCAGCACTTTCTGTATTGGTTTTAATTACTCTGAAGTGCGCTGGCTAGGGATTTCAATTGTTTTCTGCATTCCCCAATCTGCTGGTGACTACTGGAGTTTAAGCAGGGGTGGAGCAGGTTGGCTCCTCCCTTCTGAGCTGGTTAACCACAGGGAATCTTCACCACATTAGTCTGTGCCACTCGGGAGGGGTTGGTTAGGGATAGCTTTAGGGAAATTTCAGAGGTAGATATTGGATGATGCGTAGGCATGGGACTCAGTCCAAGTAATTTTCTCCAATCTGCTCTGCACTAGGAGTGGCTGAATGAAGCTGGCTGCAGTTCTGGTTCCAGGCTTATCCTGCCTGCCTCCAAAATGGTGCCTGGCCAATTGCTCACTCCTGCAGGAGGACTAGATTCCCTCACACTCACTGTGAGCTGGTGCAGTTCTTCAGTTTATGTACCTCACAAAGCCTTCCAGAGTATAAAAGTGGTTTCTATAATGTACTTAATTTGTGACCCAATGTTTACAGAAAAAAATTGGGAATGTACTAAATGGGTCACTTTTAGCAGATATCAGAGCAAACTATGAAATAGGAGAAATATCTTGTGGTCATGACACTCAGTTTTATATTCTTGTAGCTTGGGTGATAAGCAGCAATCAGGTATATCAAGGGATATAGGTTACCTGGTACTCTTGGTAATAGGAAACTTCATGCTATATTCTTTTCATAAGTTAAACAGCCCTGTGACCAGGATACTCTTAATTAGTCAATTTTCCGTAACTATGAGGAAATACTTGAGATAATTAACTTTTACCTAAAAAGGTTTATTTTGATTATAGGGTCAGAGGTTCCAGTTCAAGACTGGATATACCTAGTGCTTTGGGCCTCTGGTTGTGGTGCCAGGTGACAAGAGTGGGAAACATATAGTAGAATAAACTGCTCATCTCACAAGCCAGGAAGCAAGAGGGAGCAAGTGGGTCAGAATACCATAGTCCACTTGAGGGTACACCCCAATAAGTTACAGCCCTCCCATAAAGTTCCTCTTCCTGGATGCCCAGCACTTTCCCCAATAGCAACATCTTGAACACCAAGCCTTTGGCACACAGACTTTGGGATTTGCTTATCCAAGACAGATCAATTCCTGCTGCCCAGAGAGTAGTAAACAGAAGAACCCACGGTTCTTAACAACTGATCTACTTCATAAAGGTAGCTTCTCCTTTTATTTTACTTAAATATAATATTTTAGTGTATCTTTCATATGACCTTGCAAAATTTGCTTCTAGCCATTAATAAAATTTACCTTTCTGTGCTTTATTCACCTTTATTTTATTTATTTATTTATTTATTTATTTTGTCTTTTTCATTTTTATCGGTACCAGGAATCGAACTCACGACTGCCTGCTTGCAAGGCAGGCGCTTATGCCGCTGAGCTAATTCCCCAGCCCCTTGTTTTGATTTTTTATACTTTCTGAAAGTGTGATGTTAACTGTGGTTCCCTCTTTTTCCTTTCAGTACAATATTGGAGGCTGGACCCAGGGTCCTCACACTGAACCACATCCCCAAGCTCCTCTTCCCCAATTTTTTGAAACAAGGTCTTGCTAAGTTGCCTTTGCTTAAAACTTATGATCCTTGTGTCTCAGCCTCCAAGAGTGCTGGAATTACAAGTGCTAGCCATGGTAATCCAATTTTGTTTGTGTCTTTTACAGGTGCCCCATAAGTGCAGTCATTTACCGAAAGCCATTTCTCATGGCTTTGGACATTTTCACTGTGTACCACATGTTTTTTTCGTCACCTTATTTAGGCCTAACCCTTGCATACTTGGATCTCTTGAATATCTTTCTCCCTTTGTCTTTGTTTTGGTGTCCTCACTTTAGCCAACTGTACCTTGTACATCTAGCTCTTCCATTTTAAGCCCTGTGTTCTATCTATACAACTGCTGCTACCTTGCTTTTCCAGAAATCCACCCTAGCACACTCTGATGACAGGGTAGATATCCTTCATCAAATTGCTAACAATTGAGGTGTGAAGCCTCCTTGAGCTTCCTTCATACTTTCCCCAACTCACTCTTAATAATCTTTTTTGCCCCAAATGCTCTGCAATCTCCAGCCAAATAAACTAGTTTTTTTTTTGAGAGGGGTTTTTAAAATTTCAGTGACAACTAATTAGAATTATATTGGAATAACATAATAATATTGGTTACAGTACACAGGAATGTTGTATATAGTTCTATACCCCCACAAATTTTGACATAATAAAAATTTTCCTCTGTAGACTTGCCAAACATGAATTCCTATGATTTCCAGCTAACTGAAGCATGACAACAACAACAACAACACTTTAATGTGAAAATTACTAGGCTGATTGTTTTATGCTTGTTTTCAGGTTTAATCTTCAGTACAATCCATAAGGAACTAGAACAGATATCTCCAGGCACAGATTCATTCTCCCCATAATTTCATTCTTCCTTTTGCTAAAACTCCATTTCATTTTCATAGTGTCTAATATAAAGACCTTTTTCTTCATTTACTAGGTTATGATAAACCCCAAACCCTGTGCTAGTAAGTGGATCAAGAATAGACAGGGAACATAATTTTGCCCAGTAATTCTAATAAGAAATAATAATTCATTTGAAGACAGGATTATATAACAGCTGGTAATTTATCTATATCCAACCTCTGTCCTTCATTTAAAACTGCTTTTTGAAGTGAGATATAAATTGTACTAAGTGGGTTGGTGAACCCTCATTAAAAAATATCTCTGTGTTTGACTTTCTGAAGTCTACAAACATTGCTTATTTGAAATAGAGGATTTGCAAATATAAGTAAGTGTTTAATTAAGGATGAGAAGATCATTTGTATTATTAAGTGTGCCCTAAATCCTATGACAAATGTTTTACAACAGACACATGGCCAGGAATGGTGGCACATGTCTATTATTCCAGCACTCTGGGAGGCTAAAGCAAGAGTCACCAGCTGGAACTCAGTCTGAGCAACCGAGTGACTTAGGGAAACTCTCTCTCAAATAAATAAAACAACTAATGTGCATCCACCCCACAGGCCAGAGTTCTTGTTTTCCTTTCATATTTCTTCTCCATTCAAAACAAGACCATTTTATACTTTCAGTTCTGGCCTCCATAAAACATTTCATAAGTAGAAGTAGCTACTATAATTTGTCAGTAAGGCTTTTCCCTCTCTTTCTTCCTCCATTTCAGTTGTTCCCTCCTGTTGAATACTTTCTTTGCCTTTCATTATCACAATGTCTAATGTGCATTTTGGATCTTATTATTCTTTCAAGTTTTATTTTTTACACTAGGGAGACAATACAACACTTAAAAATGTGAGTTTGACTTATCTCACTTGTATGTTCTCAAGTTGCCTCCATTTATCCATAAAAGCCTCAGAAGTACCCTTCTCAATAGCTGAGGACCAGTCCATTGTATAAAAATACTGCACCCTCTTAGCCATTCTGCAGTTGATGCACATCTGGGTTGCCTCCAAGATTTATCCATTATAAACTGTGCTGCATCTAACCCAAAAGGATACTCACAGACTGAAAGTCAAAGGATGGAAAACAATACTTCATGCAACAGGAACCCCCCCAAAAAAAGCAGGCGTGGCTATTCTGCTTACAGACAATGTGAACTTCAAGCCAATAATGATCAGAAGGGATAAAGAAGGTCACTACATACTGGTTAGGGGAAAACTCCAAGAGGAAGAGATAACTATCTTAAATATATATGCACCAAATTCCAGAGCACCCAGTTATATAAAACAAGTACTAACACAAATGAAAAACCAAATTAGCAGTAACACAATTCTAACAGGAGATCTTAACACACCATTGACACCAAGGGACAAATCAACCAGACAGAAAATCAGCAAAGAAATAAAAGAACTGAATCGCACCTGTGAACAAATGGACTTAACAGACATATACAGAGTATACCACCCAACAACAACAGAATACACATTCTTCTCAGCAGTACATGGGCCATTCTCTAAAACAGACCATATATTATTTCACAGAACATATTTAAATAAATGCAAAAGGGTTGAAATTACCTCTTGCATGCTATCGGACCATAGTGCTATGAAATTACACATTAATGATTAAGATACTGCAAAATTCCCACAAACACACGGAAACTGAATAACACACTCTTGGGTCACAGAGGAAATTAAAGAAGAAATTGAACAATATCTAAAAACAAATGAAAATACAAATACAACTTACCCGAATCTGTGGGATGCAATGAAAGCTGTCCTCAGAGGAAAATTTATTGCACTGAGTTCCCACATCAGAAAAACAGAACAGATGCAAATAAATAACCTGATGTTACACCTCAAACATCTAGAAAAAGAAGAACAAGTCAAGCCCAAAGCCAAAAGAAGAGAAGAAATTATAAAAATAAGAGCAGAAATCAATGCAATAGAGACTAAAAAAAAATCCAAAAAAATCAATGAATCAAAGAGTTGTTTCTTTGAAAGAATAAATAAAATTGACTAGCCAACCTTATTAAAAAAAGGGAAGAAAAAGCTCAAATTCATGCAATAAGGAATGAAAAAGGCGAAATCACTACAGACTCTATAGAAATACAGAAGATCATCAACACCTATTTCGAAAACCTCTACTCTCAAAGGTTTGATTACATAGAGGAAATAGACAGATTCCTAGAAGCATACGAAGTACCAAAGCTAGGTCTGAAGATGTAAAACTACTGAATAACCCAATTTGTATTAATGAAATAAAAAACATAATTAGATCTTTACCTACAAAGAAGAGCCCAGGCCCAGATGGATTCACTGCAGAATTCTACAAGAAATACAAAGAAGACATAATGCCAACACTCCTCAAACTCTTCAATGAAATTGAAAGAGAAGCAATCCTTCCTAAATCGTTCCTAGAAGCAAATATTACTCTAGTATCAAAACTTGAGAAGGACCCAACTGAAAAAGAGAACTACAGACCAATCTCCCTAAAGAACATAGATGCAAAAATCCTCAATAAAATATTGGCAAATAGGATGCAGCAAATCATCAAGATGATCATACATCATGACCAAGTGGGATTCATCCCATGTATGCAGGGATGGTTCAATATACATAAATCAATAAATGTAATACACCATATCAATAGAGCCAAAAGTAAGAATCACATGATCATTTCTATAGATGCAGAAAAAGCCTTTGATAAGGTCCAACATTCATTTATGATAAGAACCTTGCAGAAAATTGGAATAGATGGTCTTTACCTCAATATAATAAAGGCCATCTATGACAAACCAACAGCCAGTATCATACTACATGGCCAAAAATTGAAGGCTTTTACCTTAAAATCAGACACAAGACAAGGATGTCCCTTATCACCACTTCTATTTAACATAGTAGTGGAAATACTAACCAGGGCAATTAGACAAGAGAGAGAAATAAAAGGCATAAAGATAGGAAAAGAAGAAGTTATTATTATTTGCAGATGACACGATACTCTATATAGAAGATCCCCAAAACTCCATTGAAAGACTCCTAGATATAATAAGTAAATTCAGTAATGTAGTTGGATATAAAATCAATACTCAAAAATCAATAACATTCCTATACACTAACAACAAAGTCACAGAGAGAGAAATAAGAGAAGCCACACACTTCACACTAGCAACCAAAAAAAAAAAAAAAAGAAATATTTAGGAATTACTCTCATGAAAGAAGTGAAAGACCTATACAAGGAAAATTATAATGCACTGAAAAATGAAACTGAAGATGATCTCAGAAAATGAAAAGACATCCCTTGCTCATGGATAGGAAGAATAAATATTGTGAAAATGGCCACTCTCTCAAAACTTTTATACAGATTCAATGCAATCCTGATAAAAATACCATCAACATACCTCATAGAACTCAAGAAATCACTCCTAAAATTCATCTGGAGCGAGAAGAGACCTAGAATAGCAAGGACAATTCTAAGCAGCAAAGGCAAGGCAGGAGGTATCACAATCCCTGATTTGAAGTTATACTGCAAAGCAACCATAGTAAAATCAACATGGTACTGGAATCAAAACAGAGCCGAAGATCAGCCGAAGATTAGAAGATACAACCACAACTACAAATACACTCAACTACCTTATCTTTGATAAAGGAGCCAAGCAGGTTCACTAGAAGAACGACAGACTCTTTAATAAATGGTGTTGGAAAAACTGGCTCTCCATATACTGAAAACTAAAACTAGACCCATGCATATCACCATGTACTAAAATAAAATCTAAATGGATCAAAGATCTAAATATTAAAACAGAAACACTAAATCTATTGGAAGACAAATTGGGTAAAAACCTTGACATAGGAGTAGGTAGAGAATTCATGAACAGGACTCAAATCGCACGAGAAATACTTCCCAGAGTCAATAATTGGGACCACTTCTTATTCAAAAGTTTCTGCATATCAAAAGAAATCTCCAACATAGTGAAAAGAAAACCCACAAACTGGGAAACAAATCTTAGTGAACTGCCCCTCAGACAAAGGACTTCTGTCTAAAACATATAAAGAATTAAAAAAAATCAGATCCCCAAAATTTAAAGACCCAATCCAAAAGTGGGCATCTGAGATGAATAAACAACTTTCAGATGAAGAAATACAAATGGCAAATAAATATATGAAAAAATGTTCACCATCACTAGTCATTAGAGAAATGCAAATTAAAACCACACTGAGATTTCATCTCACTCCTGAAAGAATGGCCAAGATCAAGAAAACCACCAACAATAAATGCTGGAGAGGCTGTGGGGAAAAAGGAACTCTCTTACACTGTTGGTGGTAGTGTAGACTAGTACAACCATTGTGGAGGTCAGTCTGGAGATTTCTCAGAATGCTGGGACCAGAAGCCCCATTTGACCCAGCTATACCACTTCTAGGCATATTCCCAGAAGAACTGAAAGCATCATACCACAGTGATATATGTGCACCCATGTTTATAGCAGCACAATTTGTAATTGCCAGATCTTGGAAACAACCTAAGTGTCCATCAACTGAGGAATGGATAAAAGGTTGTGGTATTTTTATACAATGTAGTACTACTCAGCTATAAAGAATGATCACATTGAGACATTTACAAATAAATGGATGCAGCTTGAGACCATACTCATAATTGAAATAAATAAAACTCATGTATAAATATCGGTTTCCCTAGTATAAGAAATAATAAGAATACATAAAAGTATGTGGTAATCATGATTCCCAATCATATTGGTTTGAAGGCATATAATGTTTTCACTCATTAATTGCAATGGTTTTAACCTGGGTTGTTCGATTTTAGTATCTGTGATGGTACGAATAGCTATTTTGAAGAAAACAACACAACATAAAAGCTAGTGCTGATTTAGTATCATCTTGTTTTGAAGTCCCATCAAGCTGTTGTACATCTGTTTCCACTGGTTTTAACATGCTGTATCTTACTATATTTTACTATATGTGATAGTATAAACAAAATTTTTTATAGGCAAAGAGATAATATAGAAACTGTTGTTTGTTTTCTGTTAGCTGGTTCTAAATACCCTGCAATTCTTTCATTCTCTTGAATGGCTTCACACTGTCTTGATATGCTTGATGCTATAGCATACGAAGTTATACTCAAATATTTCAAGGAAAGAGGCACTATGGTGACTACTATTATGTTAGATTATCTGGTGGTGAAACTCAATGATGCTTAAATTGTTCAGTTGTAACCTGCATTGTTCGGTTACAATGTCCTCTTTTATCTCAATCCCCCCCTTTTTTTAAAATTAATCTATTTTTTCTCATTGTTTTTCAATTGAGGGAAAACTAAATTTAAAAATAGTGGGATATATTGTAGTAACTTTTTTATTTTCCTATTAACCTGATTTGAACCCCAGTATTTATCTCCCCATCTTGTTCTGTCTGATTATACTATATTCTATTTTGTTTGATAGTATCAAGTTTGAGGGTGTAGGCCACCACTTTGAAGGCAATAAGATATACTATGATGCCCATTATGGTTTGACTATTATCTTTTTTGAAGTCCTGTAAGGTCTCCAGTGTAGGTTTTATTGGTCTTGTTCTGTACTGTTTTGGTCAATTCTATTATACCTGATGATATAGGCAACTCAATTTAAAAATAGCAAGAGGCACAATGGTAACCACTTTTGATCACCTGGTATTCTATTTTTGCATCACACACTATGCCCACCCTTCTGTTCTAACTGACTCTGTTTTGCTTAGTCATGTTTGGTTTTATTCTCTTCAAAAAAAAGTAATAAGAACTGTGGGAGTAATAAAACCCAAAAAGTGTAATTATTATTGTAAAAAAGAGAGGAAAGGAAGGTGGTCTAAGGGAATAACCCCAGGTATGTTTGAGTGTGTAGGATGGAAAACCATATTACTGAGCTTTTGTTGGATCATTGAACGGAACTGTCTCCAATCTCACTGTATGAATGTCCACTTTATATGTTTTAATTTTATAATTTGGACAACTGTTTCTACGAAGACAGTATGTAACCTATTAACTAGTGATTTCTTACTGTATATTTTTTTCTTGAAATTCTGTATTACTTGTACCCTTTTAGTGCTTTGTTCTTTTGTCCTTTCTTTTTTCTCTTTAAATAAAAAAACCAAACTGTGCTTCTATAAATGTGGGTGCAGACATATTCCTATAGCATGACATAACAGAAGCTAGCTGTGTATCTGCTCGTTGCTCCTTCCTCCCATCACAATTTGTCCCTCCCCTTTTACAGTTTCTTCCCAAATCACAGTATCCACTGTACACTTTCTGTGCATTGTTTTAATTTTAAAGAGAAGAAAGGAAAAACAGAAAAAATCAAGATGCAAACAATCCTCCAAAACAACAACAAAAGCAAAATGACAGCAACCACAACAGAAAACATAACAACTTACATAGGCTTTCCAAGCAAGATGATAGCAATTTAACAATGGTTGTTATACTGCATATTGTTATCTTCAAAATAGCCGCTCAGGTTACCAGCAGCAAGAATAAAATGAAACAGTAGAATGAAACAAAACATTGGGTTTCATAAAAAAGACAGAAGGAAATCCCCTACAGCCGCCACAATGTACATTGCCAACCTCCAAATAGATGCCCAAACCACCAGCCCAAAGCCTGCAAAGTCCATATAATAGTTTAAGGATCAAGCTATTCCTTTCACCTCAGTTCCTTTCTTACTCTGAGTCCTTCAGCCCGTTGCTTACTGGGGATGGGGTGGGGAGGGCTGTGCTCTACTGATTTCCCAGCTGGCACACTGGCACACTGTGCTTTGTCCTGGTGTTGAGTGGTCTCCTCCTGATCCTCATGGTGCAGCCTGGTTCACAGGAGGTCCAGCTGGACTGATCTTTAAAGGTACTGACAGCAGTATGCCTGGTCTTGGCTACTTTTCTTTTATTGCTAGGAAAACACACCTGACACACCAAATTAAGGAAGGAAATATTTATTTAGCTCATAGTTAGTGGAAGTTTCAGACCCCAATCAGCTGGCTCTAAGGCAGGGTGGTATGGCTCAGGGGCAACACCTCAAGATGCAAGAAGACAGCAGAATCAGAAAGAGCAAAAGAAGGGAGAGCAAGCCTCTTCCTCCTTCTTTATATTGTAAGCAAGCTACAAGCCTCCATGTGTGTAGCACTCACACCATCTCCTTGCCTCCTCTTGCACAGGATGAGGATGTTCACAAAGTAAAGACACAAAGTAAAGTCCTGCTGAATCACTTAGTTAAACTTCTGACCTTCTCAAATTGACACAATGTACAATATCCTGGAGAGCTAAAGGCTTGCCATTTATACCGCAGGACACAGCGGCTGAGTTACTTAACTAAGCTTCTAGACTTCTTAAATTGACACAATGCGTCAACCATAACATGCTTTTAGAGAAAACTTCTTCTATTATAGCTTGTAGTTAAGTTTTGTCTTATATCACATATAAGACCACAGAAGCAAATTCATTAAATAATCAAAGAATTTTTGTATGTGACTTCCTGTACCTTTGTGCTTTAAAAGGCATGAGTAATTCTGACATTACCACCTTTGAGAAGAAGCCTCAAACTTTTGTTAAATCAGTCTAGGCATATGCTGGCTGGACTGCAAACCAAGTGTTGCGACTAAGATAGGAAAGTCTCTTTTTTTGGAGATTCACAAAAAGCAAAGAAAAAAGGTCAAAATACCCAAAATCATGTGATGTTAGATTATGTCATATCCTTCATGTTATGAATTTTGGTTTTATATCCTTGATTTTTGCTCTTTTTATGATGAAAATCGTCCTAGTGTGGGAAATATTAGAGTTCTGTTGGTTTAAACTTTGGTTTTGTTGTTCTTGGTATTCATGCCTGTACTGCAGGGTGTGAGCAGAGTGTGTCCTTAATCAAGTGCCAAATGCAACCTAAGAATAAAATAATGAAGGCATTTTAAGAGCATAAGGAGAGTTTGTACTGATCACATCAAAAGCTCAAAACGCCCAAAATGTAGCAACATAGAAGAGACATTCCTGCCATCAGCATAGACTTTCACTTTTCTTTGAAGAAAATAGAGTCAATTAAACCCTTTTGGGCATTAAACCCCAAATAATTCACCTACAAACAAAACCTTTATTTCATTGTGTTTACTTGTTTTGGTTAAGGACAATTATATTCTGGCCCATGGTGACATTTCAGTATTTGTCCTAATTTCTAAGAGAAGAATTTGTTCTAAGAATGCAGATGTCTAAGCAGTTAACATCATAACCTTCTTCAGCTGCCAAGGAAATGGGAAAACTTGAAAGCTGTTACTAATTTGCTAAACTGTGTGTTTCCATTTTGATCGTAACTGCTTACTTCCAATTATTGGTTTTATCTGTACAATTCCCAAATCTCTTTGATGCTGTTTCAATGACTTGGTCTTCAATGAGCTTGTAATAAAGATATCTGACAGATGCCATCTCTGCAATTTTTGCTTGACTGAAGTGCTTGCTGGTAACCATAATGCTTTGGAGAAAATATAAAGAAGAAAATTTTATTATAACTGCTTTTAGCTCACAACAGACAAGTATTTTTCCCAATACATTTGCATCTTTTTGGTTGTGTGTTATGCTGATGGCATTTTTCTTCAGCCCTTCTGAATATTCAATGTGCTGCCTTGAATTTTAGAAGAAATGTTGTAGGCATGAGGGTTAGTCACTGCCTCATTTCATAGCAAACATTAATTGCCCACCCCTCATGTATACTTATACTAGGGAAATTGTTGCAGGGAAGAAAGAAAGAAAGAAAGAAAGAAAGAAAGAAAGAAAGAAAGAAAGAAAGAAAGAAGGAAAGAAAGAAAGAAACTGATGGCATCCAGTTAGGAAGTAAGAAATGTGCACTTACATAAAAATGTAATTCAAGCAATGATAAATCACCCCGCAGATAAATGAGACAAAACCCCTTACTTATAACTGCAGTAAGCATGGAGTTTTAAAAAAATCATGTCTTTAAAAATAGGGTTCCATTCAGTAAGTCTGGAACTAAGGCATATGGGTGAATGTGATAGGGTAGCTTCGAATATGCGTGAATAAGAAAATATTATCCAGGAACTGGGAAACAAACAGGCTGGGTTAGAGAGTTGGGTTTGAAAAGTAGGTCCCAGGCATGGCTTAGGAGATGGTGGATCCTTGCATTTAATAATTAAGAAAGTGGCTCAAGTTAGTTTTCTTTTTAGAGAATTAATGTGACTACAAGACAAAGATTGTGGTGGAACAGACCTTTCACATTTGATCCACAGTCTACCTGTGCCAGGTCATGTGGGGTTGGTGATCACACCTGCGATCCTGTGCTATACTGATGGTGTGGGAAGTGCTATGCTGAGAAAGGAGTATTACCCACAAGGAAGCCTGGTAACAATAGGAAAGGAGGAAGAGTACTTGGAGTCAGAAAACCAATTAAGATATAGCTAAAGTGTTAGCTGGGGATTTAGCTCAGCAGCATAAGTGCCTGCCTGGCATGTGCAAGGTTGTGAGTTCAATCCCCAGGACCAGAAAACAAACAAACAAAAGTAGACTGCTCAAGGGAGATAATAAAACCCAAAACTCTTACAGACAAAAGAAGGTGGTGGGGGTAAAGCTGGGTTTGAATCCATCTCTACCAATTTGGACACCATGTGATCGTAGTCAAATTTCCTCTCCCTTCAGTTTTCCCACTTGAAAAATAACATTAACATTGCCAACGCGGAGTTTAAAAACATTGATAACACATTTGCATACCTTAACCAGGGCATAAAAGTAGGAACTTAAAATATGGTTCCTTATTTAACCATCTAGATTTATGAGCACATGAGTACAGGAGATGCTCTAATATGAAATAATCATGAGGCATTTTCAGACTTGCTTTCATCTTTGGTTTAAATTGTCACCCTGTGCTGTTGATTTAATGTTCATTTGTTTATATCTACTTTGTCTTCTAAGTAGCTCAAAAGCTCTCACAAATTAACTTGATATTTCTGAAGTGCTTCTTTTCTTCCAGAATCTGTTGAGTTGGTAAGGTCTTTCACTATCTTTTTAGGTATGCAAACCAGAAACTGAGAAATTTTCCTTGAAATGGTCTTTTGCTCACTTCCCATAGAAAACAATCTCTTTTCTGTCTCATTGCTAATTTGTTTCTGCTATGATATTTCTATCAATATCCAAAGATTCTAGAAAGCTGTCCATCCTTTAAGAAGACTTTGCTTATTCTATTGTTTCTGTAAGTTATTCATTCATTTCTCAGTTATTTTATTTATAAGAGCAAAGCAGGTCTTTTTTCCCCTTTCTCTTGAATCTACTTCAGTCAAATTTCTCTTTCCAAATTTCACTGATGAACACCCGAGTGATCCCCACATCCTCAAATCCAGTGGTCAGCTTTGGTGTGGATCTGATCACACCAATGATCCTTCACTGGCTCCCCTCAAACCGTCTCCATCCCCTCTCTGGACCTTTCTTTCCTTCCCTCTTTTACCTCACTAGTGATTCTTTCAGATTACCTGTAGAGCCCAGTCCTTCTCGCTTTCTCAAGGTTGGAGTGCCTCTAATAATGGTTTTGAACTTTCTGAAAAATCAAGAAAAGTTTTATGGTTTTCCTCCTAAGAATTCATGCCTATACAATATCAACTTATTCCTTTGTGAGTGTTGAGTTTCTCTTGTGTTTTTGGATTTGGACACCTCTGACAAATTTTCCTAAATGACCGAAATACTCAGCCAACGTAAAGTTATTTTGTATGTACTTTGGATGTGCTAGTAAGCGTCCACTGTTTATTTTGAATGCTATTTTGTAGTATAAAAAAAGAGTTTGCATTGATACTATGAGTTTTTTGATAAAAGTCAGTGTTCACTATTTATATGCTAATTATATAGTGAAGATTCCTTTCTTTATACTAAATGGCATGGTTAAAATACACTTAGAATTCAACATGCTGCATAATCTTATGTGCCTTATGGTTACTGAACAAACCACCCAGTTGTGCCAAGAACATTGGGAGGTGCAGTACAAAGAAAATGTGACCCACAGTATTAATTACAATGTTATTTATCACTTTTTCTTAATAGAACAGAATGTATATAACTGATGCATCGGATGCTCTTAGATCTTTGAAATGTCTTCTTTTTCAATATTGTCACTGATGGTAGTATCATTTTTAAACTTGAACAGTGGATTTCTAGTTTCTAAAAGGTTTGAAAAGTGTTTTATTCTAAATAAAACTAGTTTAGGAGTAAAATTGTGGTGAGACCTTCAAGCACTGGAACTGATGTTAAGGTTATTTAGTGCACAGAGCAGCTCGCTTTCATAATTGTGAGATCTGTTTATCAGGTGCTGGTTATAAGCCAGGTTCTATAGAGTAGCGCATCTCATTCTTGTAAGATGTTGTTTATAAAGGTTGTGATTAATCAGCTGGAGTTGGCCTTATTAAATGAGATAGTGATTTGGAAGGCCAACAAAAAAGATACAACAAAGCATCGTTTTAACACTTAAGTATTAGTCTTAAAATCCTGCTCCCCTTAGTATTTTGTGATTCAAATAATTCATTTGAATGTTTTTAACCTCTTTTCAGTACTGTGAAAAGAAATCGATAATGTTCAATATCCTTGAACCACATGGCTTAGGCTTCAGGTAGGTTCTAAATAAAAGTACGATGTTTTATTTATCCCAGACTCTCAAAAAGTATTCCCTTTCTGGTAAATATGGATGCTTATAAAATATTAATATTTTTCCTTATTCATAAAACATTTTTGAGCTATCTGTTATACTGTCTGTGTTTGTATGACTCAATAGTGAATAATATTAAATTATTTCAACTCTTTGGAATACAGCTCAGTAA
The DNA here is from genome assembly GCF_034190915.1 of Cavia porcellus. Lineage (NCBI taxonomy): Eukaryota > Metazoa > Chordata > Mammalia > Rodentia > Caviidae > Cavia > Cavia porcellus. Next base: position 10,295,600 of record NW_026947490.1, read on the forward strand.
TCATCTTGATGTGATGAATTCAGAGCTTCCATGCATCATGTGCTTCTTGTGCTCAGATGGGCTAAAATGTCAGCACCATCAGTTAATGGGAAAGATTAAACAATGCAAACAAGACGGCAAAACTGTACATGGATTTCACTAAGTTATTACTCTTCTTAAATGAGGCCTATCATTATGTCATCTATGCACCTAAACATCATCTCATGTCTGAATAGTGAGCTTGTATGGAACGTGGTTATGTTTATTTCCTGATGATTTTACAACTGGCCTGGCCAAATGCAATATTCTAAGGCTTATCCTTGAGCTAATTGCCCTAACAATCACTAAATTGCATTTTTCTGGAGAACAAATTTTCAAAAACTGGATTGTGATTATTAAATAACTCTAATTCAACTAAGGTATTATGTTACATATGCAAATGTGTTCTCTGTTTCTTTTAAGCATGATGGTATTTGCCACAGGACAAAAAAGCTTCCAGATTTCCTCATTTTGAAGGGACAGGCTGAAAAATGATCAGAAAGGCAAAAGTCTCTGACTCAACAGAGTTTATCTTGTGTTCTGAATGACTGCCAGTTAATTCTGCACAAAACCCTTTGAAACACAAACTCTCTGCAGAGTTCATCTAGAGGGCTATCCCAAAGGAAATGTAGCAACTAAAAGTTCACTTATGATGCTCATGAACCGAAGAAGGCACAAAACCATATTTCCACTATAGACTTTATATACTTGGTGGAAAATTATATTTTGATCAGGATACATGGTATAGAGCTGGGAAGCAAAACAAATGCCTTTTTAAGAAAAGATGTATTTTATGGAATAATGATTAGTAGTAATCATTATTCTCTTTCTCCTGGATGCCAGAGATTTTAATTGACACCCAACAATTTTCAATTTCAAGTCGTTTACATACATTATTTCACTTTGTGTTTTGAAGGGAAACATCTGCTACAGATTTGAAAAATGCTTGAAAATGGGCAAGATTCTTCACTGGGATGGCATTTTATTCAACAAGGAGCTGTTGCTATTCAGTGAACTAAAATAAGTTTCTTGTTTACTTTTGTGTACATTTATTGATTAAGGGTAACCATGGCAATGACAACAACAACAAACGAGGTTGGAAAAATCTTAGATAGTGGTTCCAACTGGCTTAGATTATCCAAATCAGCTTTTTCAAATCAGTGCTGGGCTATGGAATCAGGCCACAGTTAAGGTTATATGGCCTCTTCTCATAGTGATTGCATAAGTGTTTCAGGCAACGCTCAAATGTATATTGGTATCTCATGACAATGACTTTAGTACTCTGTTACTCTTTGGAGTATTCTATCATATTTTGGAAGAAAATTTGGCATTATTTGTCAAGATATCTTAAAATTTTTTTATCTCTAAGACAGGTAAATGCATATGTAAGAATTAACCTAAAGGGAAAAAATAAATATGTGAAAAATTTATGTGTAAATGTTTACTAGAATATTTTGTCTAAAAATAAGCATGTGGACAAGACTTAAACATGTAAATACAGGAAATAAAAGTGGTTATTTTGAAGTATTTTACTATCACTAATCATCATGTGTTTGATTGGAAATGAAGTCAATGAGAGTAAGTAGGAAAATGGTTAAAGTAATTACAATCAAATCCACATCTAGAGTATTATGCAACATAAAAAAGATTGGATTTGAGCTAAAGGGTGGGAAAATAGCAAGATTTAGAAAATATTTTTTAAGTTCCCATTTAGCTCACAATACAAGGACAAAAATATAAGCATCTTTCATACATGAACACACTGCCACACAGCACTCTCCTGGGAAACAAAATCCTTTCCTCTATCTTTCCATGATCTCTCCTTAAATTCTATTAATTGAGATATATGGAGCTAGCTATATTGAAACAGATGTTTCCTTAATTGGCTAAAAGTCAAGGTCTGAGAAAGCAATCTAGCTGAGGCCCTGGGACTCAGAAAGAATTATACCTTCCTGGTAATAAAGGTGCCAGCCTTGCATACATAAAGATATCTTTATATTGCTAATTGGAGGCCTTTTTGCCTGGTACAAAATTGCTCTGTTTCTCATTACAGTCAATGCTTACAAAGTTTTTCTTTACTAACACGCTGTCATGATGATCCCCACCCACCTCCCTGATTGATACCAATAAAAGCCATAAGATTTTTTACTTATGTTCTGTTGTTTCACAGAAAACATTGGATCATCCTAGAGCTCTTCAACTGAAGAATATTCTCTTTGTCTTTCTTTCTCATCATGTGCCATATTGCTGCACGGGAGACCTGAGCCCTTCTCAGGGATTTTGGCGTTTCTGAAAGGTGCATAAATTGGATTAGGTAGGCACCAAAAACAATACTGCACTGAAGGACAACTATTCTGTTTACAATGTTTATTACCATATGGCAAAGAAAGCTCATGTTGGATTGAAGGTTGGAAAGCCAAAAGCCAAAACAAAAACAAAAAGATGAACAAAAAAGTAAAATAGTAGAAGAACATGGTCACATTTTTTATTAAGCAAAATTATGTCTAAATAATTCTATAAAGAAAATAAATACAATATTACAATCTTATCACTTATCCTCTTTGTAGCATTTAATACAGTAAAGAAATGTCTAAACTGTGTTAGTGAATAAAAAGAAGATAAAGTATCTTACCTGGTTTTCACTTCTCACCTTTCACAGTGACTATTCCTGTTAAAATCTCCTTTGATTTCCAAATTCAATAGAATTATTTTTAAAATTACTTTAGGTACAGTGGCACCTTGGTTCATGAATGCTTTTGTTTGCAAACAATTTGGTTCATATACAGAAGCCGTTGGAGAAATTTTGTTTTTGTTTGTCAACTCTGCTTCGAGTGACAAACATGAATGCAGCTGTTTTTCCCACACAAACAATAATGTGTCCATCTTTCATAAAATCATAGAATAAATTAGGTTCATGAACCAAGGCACTGTATCACTGTACTTGATCTCTAGCACTGGACAGGCTGACCAATTTTCTTTCTGGAAACATCTTACTTTCTTGACTTTTCTGACTACACTTTTTCTTCCACTTCCTTTGTGTTCCCTTTGGCCCCTCTTTGTTGTGTGAGTTTGTTGTGATCTCAACAGTTTAGCAGATGCTGGAAGGGTAGTGGTGGTTTTTGAGATCTCTTCTCTATTTTTTATATACTCTTACTCAGTGTTCTCATGCAGTCTTATTATATGAAATTCCATTCAAACTTCTGACCATTTCTGAATCCCCTAAGCTCATCTCCACTCCCCATCAACCTCCTTTCCATTTTGTTGAGTGAGATCCACACCCTCACTCCTACCCAAAGGTAATCCAAATGTTACCCTTGGTACTTCTTTTTCTGTCACACTAACTTGGTGGTAGATCCTGTGACATGTACCCCAAGGATATATGTTTAGTTTACTCACTTCTGTGCACCCTGGACTCTGTATCTTTTGTTCAAGTAGCCTTTGTTTCTCCTTTAAACATGTCCATAATGAGGGAATTTGCCTTCTGTTTTTATCCTGTAAAAGCATGTACTTCCCTGAGTAGGAAGAGTGATCTTTTAGAAACACAGAATGGATTATTTTGCTGCCCCAGTTACAGTGCTCTCATGCTGACCCATTCATGTCACTAAAACCCATTCTTCTTTACCTGGTTTACCAACTCTCTGTGATCTAGTTTCTTCCACTTTTCTTACCAATTGGAAATGACTAGCTGAAGTGAATGCTTCTTGTTTCCTTGGATATACCAGTCTCCATGCTCGCTACCACCCTGGGGACCTTTCCTGAGATACTCTGTGGTACTCAGGAATTGCAAGGGAAACAATTACATACTGGATGCATAATTTACGGTATTATTTATAAGGGTAACCCAAGGAGTCAAATACAATGAAAGTACAGGAAATTTGTCCATACACTAAAGACCCAGAGATTCTAGCTAGATCCCATGGCAATGTCCTACATGAGTTCAACTGAAGACCTAGAATCCCTGACAATATCTCCCACAAGTCCATCTGAAGGCCTAGAGCCTATGACAATAATTCATGCAAATCTGTTTCATGGAACTGTGCTGGGAAGACCCAAAGGTCAGCAGTGGAAGCTAGAAAGTCTATGCCAATGAGTGAAAGGTCTGTGCCAGTAGCTGAGGGTTCTGCACTGGAGCCAAGAAGCGATACTCAAAATAAGGACCAGGGCTCCCTTGGAAAGTACCACAGCCATCCTCAGTGATAAGGAGGTCCCAAACTCTTTTGATGGTAACTGCTGAGTTCATATCAGGAAGCCAGTGTGACAAGTTTGTTTTGTACATTAAACAGCACACATCTTTTCCTCTAGAGCCAAGAATCGATGCTCAAATTAAGGACCAGAGCTCACCCAAAGTTAACCATAGCCATTCTCAGTGACAAGGTCCTGAGCTCCTCCAATGATAACAGCTGAGTTCTTATCAGGGAAGCCAGCATAACAAGCTCCTCCAGGAGAACCAACAGTTGCAAACAACACTCTCTTAGGAGAACCCACAGTATTAAATGATTCCTTTCCAGATCTCCTTTTTATGCTGCCAACAGTCCTCAGGTGGGCCATCCACACTCAGCACCACACTGATTCTGTTCAGCTGGTGTTACAAGTTGACCACCAGTTGCTGGCGCACTACATATTCTGTCTCTTGATCTTTTCATGGCTGCCTGATACATTTCTTATCTCCTTGCAGAAGCTGACAATCTAATTTAAGTCAGTTGCTTAGGCATTTTCTGTGGACCCTCTCATTTAATATCCCTGTTTGCACATATCCCTATATGTGTTTTGATCTCTCTTTTATATTTATTGTTTTTATATCCATGCCAGAAGTCTATATGGGATTATCTTCCTTGATTATAGACCATATTTTATCACACAGTAAATGCCCAGTAATAGGTAAATGTTGAATGGATAAACGAATAAACATTGGCTGTCATAGACAGCTTCCTTTTCTGTGTTTTGGGTATAATAGCATTAATATTCTTAAAGAGAAGTAATACTATGTGTGTTTAAAATATATGGTGAGAGCTGGGCATGGCAGTGCACGCCTGTAATCCCAGCACTTGGGAGGCTGAGGCAGGAGGATTGCTGTGAGTTCGAGGCCAGCCTCAGCTACATAAACAAATTCAAGGCCAGCGTGAATTGCAAAGTGAAACTCTGTCTCAAAATAAATAAATAAATAAATAAACCCAAAATATATGGTGAATATTTACATTTAAAAGATTATCGTAGTTTAAAGAGAGGCTGCCATTGATCCTTCACAAAATACCCTCCTTCACTTTGAACACACATATCCCTTCCTTCCTGTCATGCTATGAAGTAGTTACAGAAGTCTTCTTTTATATGTTTATGAAGTGTGGTAAAGAACACAGTCAGTGCCGCTGCTGAGTGCCATCCCCGGGGAACACAGGCCCATAGATACATTGTAGTGTGTCCTTGTCCCCCTTATTCACTGTATCTGGCACTTTGTGACTTCTGGATCGTTCCCAAAGTTAAAATGACTGGCACAGGTAAATGTTTTGATAGCCATGAAAGTGCATGTGAAGACTTGAAGGAGGATTTGCAGAACTGCTCCAGAAAGTGGCAAAGGTGATGGGATAAGTATTTTTGAAGTAAGGAGGTGTACTGGGAGGGGGCTCGTGGCCATCTCATATTTATTGTGGAATTATGTGGCCTGCAGTGGATTTTATACACTTGGATTAACTAACATTTCAAAATGAATATGCAAGCTGAATAAATTCTTTACATTTCAATGTAGGTTAAAAAACACAAAGCTCATAGAAATTAAGGATCTCCTATTACTCAGGTCAGTTTTGAAACATAGGCTTACTTACTTCTAAAATCCATATTTTTTCTGAAGGATCAAACAATCTACTCGACATTTTACTGATCCTTACTCTATCTCTACTCCAGGATAATAATTCAATAAGTTGTTTTTTTACCACTTCTTTTTCGTGGGGTTCAGATTTTTGCCAAGGACCCAAAGCTATTTTGATTGGCTTCTGTACAACTTGCATTATATCTCATTGTTTTGTCAAAATACTTTTTTTCTCAATTTATTCTTCCTTTAATCTTCACTGACTTCTTTCAAAATACTATTTTACTCCTGAGTATTCTCTTTTTTCACTTCTGTCTCAAGAAGCTCTTTGGATTTTTCTGCTACTGCTCCAATCTTTGATTGAATAATTTCCAGAGTCACAGATCTGGGATGATCTACTTTTGACCTCTCTTCTGCACTTTCCCTATCAACTCTTCCCCAGTGAGGCCAGTGTGACTTGTTTTATCCTGGGATTCCCTGTACAGAATCCCTAGTTTCAAAGTATCATGGGACTATTTTTATACAATTTTTTTTTTTTTTTTTTTTTTGTACCAAGGATTGAACTCAGGACCTCGCGCTTGCCAGGCAGGCACTTATGCCTGAGCTAAATCCTCAGCCCTAAACAAATATTCTTTTTTTTTTTTTGTCTTTTTCCTTTATTCTTAAACATCCTAAAGCCAGTCAAGTTGATTTCCTCACTTGAAGTTGCCTTTACCTTGAGGCAACTCTTCCTTTCCTCAAAATACTATTACTAGTCATTATTATTAATTTTCTTAACTGTCACTACCATCCTCTTGTTAACCAGAGAATTCAGGATAGCTTTAAAAATGCCTTTCTTTTTTAATCAGTTTCAAATTCTTATGGGTTCAATTTTTGTATCTTTGATTTTGAAAATTAAATATTTCATTTTATTAAGTGCAACTGGGAAATATTAGTCAGATGTAAATCTCTTGACTCCAACAGGACTATTTTTACCTGACTTTAAGAGACTTTGTCTCTACTGTGTTCGAAGGAGTTAAAATGAGTTAAAATGATGACCTTTTTAGTTATAAGAACCAGAGACCCATAATTTAACTCTGGAACTTCCTGTGTTCATTTCCTTTTAATGAGCCTTTTAAGCTTTATCTTTAAAACTATGCAACTTTGACCTTTTGCTTCTTTAGGCTAATAATTACCTAATTAACTTAGAAGGCACGTCTCAGGCCACAGTTTATCACTTTGCCAAAAAGCATTTGGATCAACATTATTTCCACCTCTTCCTACCTTTGTATGCACAATTCAGCTTGCAATTTGCCAATACAAACATCCTTCAGATTTTTAGTTTAGAGTACAGAGGTTGAGGAAATGCCCGAAAGCATAGAACTTACTTACACTATACTAAAGGAATTTATATCTACTGACAAAATTAGTAAGAGATCTTAAAAACACCACAAAGCACACACACACACACACCCCAATTTAATTCCATGGCACAGAAACCACTGTTAGTATGCTTTGAAATAGAATATGTATGCATATTTTTAAAAAATTTTATTTAAAGAGAAAAAACAAAATAGTAAAAGGGTACAAGGAATACAGAATTTCAAAAAAATGAACAGTAAGAAATCACTAGTTAATAGATTACATATTGTCATCTTAGAAATAGTTGTTCAAGTTACAAAATTAAAGCATACAAAGTAGACATTCAAGCAGTGATACTGCAAACAGTTCTTTTCAATGATCCAACAAAAAATTAGTAATATGGTTATCTATCTTACATACTTAAATATACATGGAGTTATATCCATCAGAGCACTTTCCTCTCTTTGAATCTGTATGTGTATTTGTACACACACATATTTGTATCTGTATACATATGTTTAAATGAGAATATTAAACACATACTATTGGAGTGTTTACATTTCTACTTAATATTTTCCTCTGTAAATAAATATCATGTTATTTCAAGACTACATAGTTAACATAACTATAACTATTTTATAGGTAACTTGAAGTTAATTTATTTGAGCTTTTAGGTAGTTTTCAATTTTCCATTTCTACAAATAGTAAATAGGTGAATGCTTTGAATTCAACTTAGTTTACCCTCACAATTTAGAGTAAACCTATGAAATTGAAAGTATTTGAAAAAAACATATTACAAATGACATTACTTTTACCCAAAAATAAGACCTAATGAGCTCTGAAATACTGTCAATTAGGTCTTATTTTCAGAGGAACCATGCTAATATAGCATAACCATTGTCCAGAACATGTCCATTTTATTAGTTATAATACATGACCTAGACATTATGGAAAATGTACAGGAGGATGTATGTAGCTTACATGCAAATATTATGGTATTTTACATAAGGAATTGAACAGCTGAGGATGTTGGTATCTCAGGAGGGTTTTAGAATCCTGTTCTCTATCTTTCCCAGCTCCTACAGCAGCATTGTCTGGTTTCCATACTGCATGGTCCTTTCCTTCATTTTCAGTATCAGCTCAACATCTGTGCCACACTGTCACACTCACATTGCCTTCCATCTCTGCGTTCAAATTTCCCTTTGCCTCTCTCTGTTCATGGACACTTAGTGTTACTTTTAGGGCTCATACAAATAATCAGAATAACTTCTCTGGTTCACAATCTTTGGTTTAATCACATTGGCAATGTTTTTATTTTTTATTTTTTTCTGCATAAGCCACTATCCAGGGACCCCAGGAGTTAGGACTTGGATGTTTTTGGGAACTCTTATTCAACCTACCACACAAGCCATGCTTATTTGTTTGTATGGTGTTGGTTATGGCCAAACTGACTACTTGTTCCAGAGAAGATTTGCCCATAAAGCCCAAAAGTGGATACTTGGGGTGTTTTACAAAAACATTTATAGTTTTTAGTGGCTCTAAAGAGGAGAGTTCCCAACATGAGCAACCATTGTTCTTTTGGAAGACAGTAAAATAAATCAAAGCTAACTCAGAGCAAAGATAATTAAGTCACAATTCATGTTCAGCTTCTCGTAATTGACAGTTTTTTTCTGTTGCTTCACTTGACTAAAATGTTTATTCTGACACCCTGGGAGACGATTTCTGTAGGAATAAACACTCCTTGAGAGTCAGTGGTGTACAAAATCTAAGCTGTATTGATGGTATGCATCAACATAGCTTCCACATGATATTTTCTCAAACAATAAAGTTAAGTGAAGTTTGTGCTTACACAAAGTCTTCTCCTTGTTTTTTCCTTTCTTGTTTGTTAAACCAGCACATTTTGGACCCACACTATGTCAGTCCTATTGTTGCACAAATGGAAATTTAAATTTCAGGTTTATGTAATGTTTATCCTTAAATATCATCACAACTGCCATAGAAGTACATAAAACATTTGAGAATATAGTGGTGTTTTGCACACTATAGTTTGCATAGTATTATAATAATGCTGTTAGTAAACACATAATTATGACAACCCCCAGATTTGCCAATGTTAGTAAAAGACATGCAGCCTTGTCCATGAAAGAAAATGATATGTGTGGCTAAGTTCTATGAGGAATGTTAAGAATTGTAAAGATCACTGAATAGTGGGTCTCAGTAGAAGGAAAAGGTGATTTTTTTCTTCTTGTTTAGAATTATGTCTATATGTTAGCTACTCTGGTTTTGGCACTTTATTAATTGCTAATTTTCACTTAATGATAATTTAGGAATAGTAACAGCCATTACAGTTGTGCATTGCCTACAACCATCAACGATAGGTTGCGCATACTGGGGTGCCTATACCATGTCACCTATGGAGTAGGTCAGACCATCTAGATTTCTGTGAGTACAGTTGTGTTCTGTTCATTTAGTGATAAACTTGTCCAATGATGCAGTTCTGATAATAAACCCATATTAAGTAGTGTATCATTTTCCTGATATGGAGATTCCCATGGGATAGAAACCAAAGCAAGTACTTAATATATGTTAAAGGTTTCAGATCATTCCACTAGAGCCATTGTTGCTATATTATAGAAAGTAAGTGGAGAGACAGAAGAACTAAAGAACTCAAGATCACATCACTAAGCAACCTAGATTAAGGATGTAAAGACAAGAATATAAAAGCTGTTCACTCAATCACTACAATCCTCTGCCTCTGGGATGTGCATTCATGCTAGAGAGATCCTAGTCTCTGAGATTTGCAGAAGATATTGGACTAGAGATAAAGCATTTCTTCTGGTCCAGAAGAATTTTCTTCTAGAAGTTCCTGAAAGCTTGCCAATAAAGGGTTCCATTTGCTTATAATGTACATATACTACTAATTCATTTCAGATTTGGCTTGTTAATTTTAGGCTTTTGCTCAGCAGCTTTCAACCTTGGCTATACATTAGAATCTCCCAGAGAGCTATAAAAATACCAATGTCTGGCTGTACTCCAGGGCAATTAAGTCAGAATCTCTGAGAAAGGGGCCCTGGGTGTAGATACTCAGTGTGAAGCCAACAAGCAGTTGGACTGAGAATACATTATAGGTTTACTATGCCTCACACATAAAGAGCGTAGGCAACAAACTTTAGGTGTGCAAGATGAGAACAGTTTCAGCCATCTGATTATTAATCAAGAGTGGGGAACACTTGTGTAAATGCTCGTACATTTTAGATTCAATAGGGTGCTTCTGCGAGTGCTTTTTGATACTTCCAGCATTTTTCAGAAATCTGGCTTTGACATCAGTGAATCGGCTTCATGGAAAGAGATAGAAAGGAATGTCTTCCTAGTGTGGATCCAGCACTTACATAAATTTAAGCACTTCTTTTGCTATGGTGGAATAAGGCTCAAGTAGTTCAGCTATGAAAGATGTATGTTAAAACTGTTAAGGCTCATTAGCACAAAACAGCAGGCTTGTCAGAGAAGATCCTGAGATTTCCTTTAGTGCAAACACCAATCACACACACACACACACACACACACACACACACACACACAGAGAGAGAGAGAGAGAGAGAGAGAGAGAGAGAGAGAGAGACATAGAGAGAGAGAGACAGAGAGACAGAGAATCAGCCAAAGTCTTCCAGACTCTTAATAGCAATGAAAAGAATTATTGCACATTAATGTGGTATAAAAAAAGCACGACTAGTTTTTGAGTGTTATTATATTTATTAATTCTTGGAGAAAGAAATCCTGAGAGGTGACCTGTGATGATAAATGATTTTACTTTCATCAGTTCTGGAATCTTTGAGTTTTGTGGTTGGCTGGCTCGATATGTATGCAAATTCCAGAGATGTTCCTTGCCCTGTCCTTGGAGATGCCCTAAAGTGGATAGTTTCATTTGACAACATCCTGGATTATTGAAGGAGCTAAGAGAAAGAGTTGACAAGATGATCTAATAGGCCTTTTATGTTTCCTGCTCCTTTAACTGGATAGAAATAGTAAGCATGCATTCAGAAATGAACTCTGTCCTTCAATGGGTGAATGGAAGATGCCCATATTTTTCACAGTTGGTCTAAATATTCTCTCATGCATGAATTTCTATCATTGTAAATGAGTAGAAAAGTCAAAAGGGAGCAGAAATGCCAGGAATTGGGCCCTAAGTTAAATGTGCCCATAATAGTTCTTGGAGACGAGACCATTAGCCTGTGTAGAATTCTCTGCATGGGAAGTTGATTTTATGCCAAAATGTTTCTTTTTCTAAACTTCTCCATTGCTCAGCTCTTTTTTTAACCCAGACTTTTTTGGAATGAAATTGACAATAACCTCTTTTATCATCATCAGAACTTTGGTGTTTTCTAGAATACAAGGGTCCTTATTATAACTAGAGCAACATACATTTTAAATAGGGGTGGACACACCAGAGTCATGCATTAACTTGTTGACATATGCTATTGCTATTCTGGTGACACTAATTTTACGATTAGGACAAGATGTTTTCTCAGCGTTCTCTATAGTGGTGGGATTTGCATAAAACTGGGATTTGCCAGATGAATAATGAAATATATCAGTAGGCTGTAGCTGTCTGTGGTTTCAGGTTTTCTGGTCAACCCAGAAAACCTGCCTTATGTAAAGCTCTTCAGCATCATGGTCACCGTGTTTTTCACATTACATGTTTTCAATTTCTGTGTCCTCTTTTAACAAATTTATAGCAGCTTTTGATTCTTTATTTTGCTTTTAAAAATTGTACTTCATTGACACATAATTATGATCTATGGTATAAAATGTAATATATTGATTCATGTCTAAAACATGCAGTTTAAACAGCAAAAGATCAAAATTAACTGATTTAAAATGAGCAAGTGGTCTGAATAAATTGTTCTTAAAAGGAGATACACAAGTGACCAACAATTATTTGAAAAAATGTTCAACATCACTAATGATCGGGGAAATGCAAATGAACAGCACAATGAAATGTCATCTTCAGTGTGAACAAGTATCATCAGAGAGACACAAGTATCAAATGCAGGTAGGGATTTGAAAAGGGGAAACTTGTACACTGTTGGTGGGAATTTAAATTAACTCCTATCTAAAATAGTGTGAAATTTCTTCAAAAAGCTAGAAATAGGACTACCATATTATTCAGCTAGGCATATATCCAAAATAAATAAAATCAGACAATCAGAGATACTAACACCTACATATTTACTAAGAAATATTCACAATACCAAAGTATGGAATCAGGCAATGAGTCTTTCAACGGATGAATGAAGAAGAGATGCTATATAGTGGACTATTATTCAGTGTAAAATAGAATAAATTCCTACCACTTGTGGCAATGCTGTTGAAATTTGAGGGTAATCTACTAAATGCAATGTGGCAGATACAGAAATACTTGTACTCATATGTTGTAACTCATATGTGGAACTAAAAGAATTGATTTCATAGAAGCAAAGAGTAATTTCCAGGAGCTGCGAATTACAGGGAGGGGAGAGGATTTAAAAAGATCTATTATTAGGTCCAAAAATATAAACAAGAAGAATAAGCACTGATACTCTACTGGAGTGATTATAATTATGTATCAATAATGTGTTGTAAACTTTAACTAAAGAAAGGATTTTAAATATTCTAACGAAGAAGAAGTGATGAGTGTTTTTTGACATCCCTCAGGTGTCCTAATTCCCTCTGTTCTTTTGCTGAGATCATTCTTTCCATCTAAAACACCTGTCTTGTTCCTCCAACAAGCTGTGCCTCTCTATGACAGTAAAAATGATCTTGGAATTCATTTTTTAAAGTGTTATTTATATCGTATCATGCATTTATATCTGTTGGGCTATATCATTTACAATTTGAAGTAATATTTTGAAAATATTAGGCATTTTTCAGATTTTCATCATATCCAGATTTCTGTGCCTTTAACAGATTCTACAACTTTCTTCATATATATATATATATATATATATATATATATATTTTTTTTTTTTTTTTTTTTTGTACTGGAGGTTGAACTCATGATCTCGCACTTGCCAGGCAGATGCTTATACCGCTATGCTAAACCCCCAGTCCCTGGGCTCCATGACTTTCAATACTTCTATCTTCTCAGCATACAGTGAAGGTGGCTACCCACACCAGGATGGCAGAACAAATGCTTGGCCCATAAGACAGATATGCTGAGTGGAATTTTTAGAGTTTTTTAAATAGATAATGGCAGCAATGGATTTAAACTACACCTGATATATGCTTGATATTTAGCAATAAATTGTACATAGTATACCTGAACATATATGTGCGTACATAAATTTCCTTTACTTATCTAAAAAAATCAAGACATTCTGAAGAAAATCATGCTTTTAGCCCAGGTAAGGCATTAAATTTAAAGTTGTTTTCTTAGGAGGGCTTCAAAGATGATACTTCACCAAATAAGAGCCTGAGGGATATGATTTAGCTCAGACATTGCTACAAAAAAGAAAAAGCATTAGTTGTCAAAACTATTTTTCAGGTCTTAATAAAGTGGCAACTTTTTAGCTTTTAAAAAGTGATCAAATTACTTGAAAAATATTTTCAAACTTTAATTTTAACTTACAGTACTAATTTTGAAAACAACTAATTATGAAACATTGGTATGGAAGATAGTTTTTTCCTATAACTTACATTTTAAAAATTATTTCCTATTTATCCCCTTTCTTTCTTCTCAGTGTTCAATAATAACTTTTGCCTACAAAGATACATTTGAGAAAATGAGAAGAGTTTTCCATAAAAGTAGCACAACTTTTGGACAGATAGAGATTCAATGCCTCCTGGGATTCTACCTGAAAATCAATTCCATGGATTAAGAGAGTTACCATGTCTTTCAAATAATATTAAACTAACTCTTTCAGGATAGCAAGGGTGAAGTTAGTATCAAAATTACTAGCTGATAAATATGCTTCTAGATAACTTATTTTATAGACAATTGGAAATCTCCCTTTAAAACAATAACAATCTCTTTTTTACCTACATTGAAATTAAAATGAATGTTTTGTGTGATATTCACCTTTTAAAAATTATTTCTTCATATTTTTGTTAATACGCTTCTCATTTGAATGGATTACAAGAATCAAAGGTCAAATTTGTTAAAATAAGGTACTTTGAGGAAAGAAATGCTCACTGTGAAAGTAAGAGCTCATTCATTAATGATATTTTACCTAGAGAAGAACCTGAGAGTCATAGTGCATCATATTTATGAAATTTGACTGTTTTGGTACTCAGACCCCACATTTATATAAGTAAATAAAGCTATGATCTTGCAAACTAACATGATTTGCCCTGAAAATATTTACTTGTGCATGTGGACAAATGAGAATTTCTACTCCTATCTATACTACTATATATTGTATATTTGAAGTTAATACACAACCCTCCCTAGTTATAAGGATCATGAGTGTTCATACAATAAATATGTTTAATAACATTCTTTATTATAGACTTCCAACTATGTTAAATAAAAATCCTTTTTACCTAGACTAAATAGCAAAGAAGAATACAGAAAACTGTAAAACTTTCAAAATAAAATAATGTTTCACGTTATAAAAATGGTAAGACTAAGAAAATACCTATAATATTAAGAAATGCTGTTGTTATTTTATGAAAGTTAAATATAGATAGTTAAACTGCAATTCTCCTTAGAATATTCATCTTATTTTCTGCAAGTTTAGATTTAATATCAGGTACATGAAAATCTCCAAATAGGAGTCTTCTTAATCTGACAGGCATAAGTGACACCAACAGTCTGAAAGATAATTGTATGAAACATTGTTGAACTCATTTAGATCACTGTACTAGTGGTAAGTACTATTAAAGAAGAGTTCGTGCCTGCATTTAACACTAAAATAACCTGAGATGGGGCCTTGACCCCTCCAGATGATTCAGTAATAACTTTTATTGGTTGCACATATCTTGGGAAGAGTGCATATTTATTGATGCGGCCACTACTTTCAAGAATTGTCATTTGCCATTAGAACACTGGCACCTCCATATCTTCAAACCTGGCCATGTAAGCTCTATATATACAGAACTCTGACCTCCATTCTGTAAACAGCTACATGGCTTCTTTTAGGATTAGTGTTCCAAGATTTTAGGATAAAACTGGAGGCTCATAGATTTGCTAGATGGGCAGGCACTCAGAGAACAACACCTTGTTTTCTGTACTTTAGTGGATCTTATCTTCCTTAGCTGGTTAATGAAGTATCAGGGAAAGCTAAGTTGCCACTGCAAGTGAACCGAATTTTAGTCTTTCAGTTTATATTGTACTTTTTAAATGCATTTGCCTTCTTTAAGAAGTAGTTAAGAGTTCAGACTGTTTCCCTCTTCTCTTCCTCTGTGTGCGTGGGGAGAGAACTTAGGTGGTGGCATTCTCTTATTTGCAAAGTGCCCCCTGAGGCCTGTTGCCCTTTGCTAAGCCGGAGCTTGTCTGAGCTGCATATTTAGCTCATGACTGGTGAGCCAGGAACTTTCCTATTTGCTATGTGGTCAGCATTCTGTTCTTCATTGTTGTAATTCATGGTCCCAGCTATTTGTTACTGATGATGACATTTTTAAATATTGTGCCTAGGATCAGGAACAAATTTTTTCTTTCACAAAAATCCCTGAGTGTTGTTCTGATATTTTACTTTGACAGTATTGCAAAAAATGTGGCAGCAATTAGTATCCAAAATAGCTATAATTGCAGATTTGTGACTCTTTTTTCCATTTCCTGTTTTTTCTCATTATTTGAACAAAGTTTATTACTGTTTATGAGAAGTAATATCCAAAAGCTAGATTCATTTCTCATATGAACTGAATGGGTTTCCCTGATATAAAATACATTAGTCTCATACCCAGCAAGATACCCCAATTCATAGAGTTCCCACATTGAAAAAAACATTTTCATCTACCACCCTAACCCCAGCTTCATCTGCACACATGTTCTGTCTTCTATTTTGCAAACCAGCTTCATTTGAAATTTTAGACTTAGAAATTTAATATCAAAGCATTAAAATGGGAGAAGTCTTCTTAAGAAAACATGCCTGCCCAGGACTCACAGCAAGCGAGCTTTCAGCCCTGCTTCTCACTGAATCAGGCTGTGTTTGCTGGGTTATCACCACTCCCAGTCACTTCTTGGGTTTTAGTGTAGGAGGGCTTGGTCTGTCCACTGACAACCCTGTTCTGTACTGCAAGCTCTGCTAAACTAAAGACTCACTTTGGTGTCTCTATGTAAAAAAAGAAAAGATGGAAAACATTGCAATGAATAAGAGGGAACAGAAAGGTCAGCAAGTGCTCCTTCTATAAAGAACAAACATGGAGGGGAGAAATGATGAATGCTTGACACACATGGTTAAGACTCTATTTGTGGGATAAAGGTGACCACTTCAAGTTCCCAGGAGTTCCTCTCAGTGCCATCTAAGGACTTGATCGGTACTAATAATAGCAGTAATAGCACCCGTAATACCCTCATTAAAATAAGTAAATTAATACCATGCCTGATAATATTAAGAAATCAACAACCACTTAACTGAGGGCACAACATATACCAGCTAATGCATGGCACAGTGTTAAAATGAATCTACATGGTAACTTCATGAAACACGTTATGCCTACTTTACTGGTCAGGAATTATATTTCTTTATTTCTCTCTGTCTCTCTGTCTCTGTCTCTCTACCCCTCTTTCTTGTTTTTAGAGCTATTTCCACAACTTTTTTTGGTGCAGCTCAAGTAGCAAGTAAAACTAAGTAAGCACAATAACTCTTTTGTCCCTTGTGTGCAAATAAGAGATCCTGGGAATTTGATGACTGTCACTGAATAAACACAGGGTCTCTTGGTTCTAGGCCACCTTAGGACTGTGAGATGTCCCGAAAAATGGGAAGTGCTGGAAGGAAAGGGTCTCTAAACGGGAAAGAGGCCTCAGCAGTTCTCTTCCGAAGACCTCAGCATCAGTGACTTCGCCCTAGTTACACCCCCCCCCCCATGCACAAATGTTTTGGTGGCTGCTCTGGCTCCAAAGCTTTGCCTCAGCCTGCTACACCGTGGAACTCTTCTCCCCCAAAATCATGATGAGTTTAACAGCCGTGGGGTCATTTCCTTACTACACTGTAATTTCCATTTAATGTAATTCCTTTGTCTCTTTTTGAAAGTTTTTAATACTGAAAATTTGTTTTATATCTGGCTGAATTTTTTTTCAATTGCTTTCGGCTTTATTGTCTTTAGAAAAATCCTTTCAATTCTATGACATATCACTGGGGGAAATGAAGCAAAAAGTTGAGAATATACCATTGGAAAGCAGCCCAAAATTAATGCCTACACCATTCCTTTCGAATGAATGATTTTATAGCTTCATCCAGCACACATGTGCTGAAATGACTTGTACCTGTTTAGAGAGGAGGTAGGAATTTTAGCTCTTTCTCCAGAAAAGAAAGTGAGAAGGAACTCTCTGGGAGACAAAGATAAAATTCTTGGGCACGCAGGGCCTCTATGAAGGGCTCATGGAGGTCATTGCTGTTCCATCTCTGATTGGCAGGGCATGCACACAGCTGGCTGTGAATGACACAGGGCAACAAGGTCAGGAAAAAGGTTACATCCCAGGAATGTGCTGTGATCCCAGCTCTCATGGAAATTTCCTAGAGTTTAATGTGGTCTCAGAGGACACAGTAAACTCATAAATACATGGCATAACTTGTAAATTTTATTGCAAATCATAATACGACGTGCTATTTAACAAATGTCACAAGTCTACTCCTGCTACCAAAATTAATGTGGGAAATTCAGAGTCCTTTCATACCCAAATAAGTCGAAGAAGAGCCTATTTCCCTTATAATCACAGAAGTCAATTTCAGTGTCATAGGTGTGGGTCCTATGAAGGTCCTATGCAGGATACTCTCCTTCATAGGGGAATGTTAAGTAAGATTGACCTCTAACTCTCCCAGTGCCTTCTCCTTAGAACTGTTCACAAACTTCTAGGTTTTTTTTCTTCTTCCAGAAATTGATTTCTTTCGATAACAATTACTTTAATTCAGAAACACATCTTCATCAAAGATACGTTTTTCCTGGTGGGACTATAGTTTGAACCTTTCTATTTGCATTTTGTCTTCAGAAGAGACAGAGAACATCAGGTCCCATGTTTAATAAAATAACTTTACATAATTGCTGGAGGATTATTAAGTCATTCATCAGTGTAGGTCTTCATCCTAATGTGGAATAATCATTGTAACACTCATGAAATCATAGCCTTGAACACCAGTCAAGAGTGTTAATTTATTTCTTCTGACTCCCCACCCTAGCTGTCAGCATTTTCATCTTAAAGAAACAGGATCATATTCAGGAGATGAAGTGGCCCCCAAAACGCAGGCACTCTCTGGTATTTCGCTTCCCCCAACCACTGCTTTCCTGCTAAGATGAAACAGAAAAAGTAAGATCCATAAATGGGAAAGAGGCAATCATTCCAAGACTGAAGGAACTTTTACCTAGGTCATACTACAGAAACTTATCCATGGAAGGTTGGCAACCAAAATCTTTCCTGAACTGTTCCCTGGGTGGGAAAATTCGTGTCTGTTCTGAACAAGTTTGTAGAAGAAAAAGTAATGTTTTCCTAACATTCTGAAGAATTAAATTGGTGAAAGGTGCTGGGTTTAAAATTATTGAAAATTACTATTTTTCATGGGAACATGCGTGTTGATCCCTTTTGCAACAGTATGATGAGGACCTTTTATAACCTTATACCCTTAACTTGGTGTCCTTTAAAAAAAGATTTCTTTTCTTAGGTTGTAGAGATCTCATTGGTTTCTGTTGAAACTAAAAATTATAGCCAAAGTTAGCTCAGCTGATAATTTTTCAAAATCACAAGAAAACATAAACTCAAACTATGGTATTTTCATTGTGTTTATCTCTGTTTGATTCCTTCTCACTCTGGAGTTCTGTTTCCTGTCTTTGCTCCGTGCCCACTCATTGGATGATCCCTGAATTTCTCATCTAGGAACTCATAACAACAAAACCTCGTAGATGAATGAACTTCCAGACACTGTGTTTTGAACCTGACTGGATTCAGTGCATATGGCATTCCATAATCTATAGTCAGAATAGAAATGATTTTGTGCATTGTCACCCCTAATTCTTACATCTCTTGAATTCTGAATTGTTTTATCTATTGACTGTTGACATTATAGTATCTTACTATTGATTCATAATCTATTTCCCTTTCATAAATTCAAAATTTCATAATTTTAACTCAATGGCATTATTACCATTTAGTTTTGAGAAAGGCCATTGTCTGTGATGATAGTCCATAGTTGATACTAATGCAACACAGTCATTTTATATTCTAACATTCAAGAACTCTGTATGTATCAACTTATTATATAAAGTCATAAGATGAAACAGGGGATTTAAAGCCCAGACCAAAAAAAAGCAGTTTGTAATCTGAATTTTTATTCATAAAGTTGTTTCTCTAAATTATAGAAATTTAAAAACTATAGAAGTATAAATACATTTATGAAAATAAATTATGAATGAAACTTGGTCTATACTATATTAATATTTCTGAACTTTTATTTTGTAAGAAAATAATTACTAGTGGGGAATTTGCAGAGTTTACCAAATTTTAAATAAATTGAAGCTGAACTTTCATTTTATTATGCATTTTAAAAATAAAGTGAATATTCTCAGAGGCTTACAAATGCATAACTGCAAAAAATTTTAAAGAGATGCACAAGAAGGGACGAGCAAATAATAATTGGCCATTTCTGGGAATAATAGGTAAAAAGAAAGAAAACTTAAATATCCATTTTTTACTTATAATTGATTATCTTTTTATTCCAAAGATTATTGACCAAACATTGATGTTTGAATAAGAATCTATCATAATTGAAGGAAAGAGAATGTCTGAATGAGTTTTGACATAGGACTTTTTATCAACGGGAAAAATTCTTGTGACTTTATTTTTAGATGAGCTTCTTACAACATTGAGCACTAAAAAACTCATTTGAAAGGACTTCCATCCCCCTACTTTCACATCTGTTGGCTTGGATTTCTTGTAATTAGCACCATTCTGTCTTCCTAGATAGTAGAATATTTCATGAGAAAGTTATAGGATTGCTGTAGATTATCTATTACTGAGCCTCAAAGGGTAAATAGAAGCCATATGCCAATGTCTATGTTATGTTAGATCTCTTCTCCTGGTCCTTCTCTTTTCAGCATTCAGTGATAATCAATCCAAAACTTTTCTCAACAGTGAGCCACTTTGAATTCTTAAGAAGGTAGTCCAATGACAGCTCTGTCTATTGTCTGACAAACAGTGATGAGTACTGATCTATAATCGTTCAACTGTAATTTTATGTACAGAATCAAATTGTAATTGAAAGACTTTTCCTCAAATAGAATTTGAAAACATGTCTAAATTATTAGTAAATCTGGTATATTAGATGATTCTAAGTTATGATATTTTGCTTTACTTCTTGAAAGTTCTTTGTGTATGCTATAAATTGTCCCACTAAACCCATAATTAGAATTTAGAATATCTTTGAGGAACAATGCATAAGAAAATGCCGCAGTTTCTTATACTGTATTAGTCAGCTTTCTTGTCACTGAAACACAATTTCTGACAGCCACAACTTAAAGGAGAAGGGGTTTAATTTAGCTCATAGTTTTAGGAGATTCAAATTATGTTCAGCTGGCTTCAAGGAAGAAATGTCATATTGGACATGGTGCTGACGGGTGAGTACTAGACAGCTTGGAGTCACACCCTTATGGCCTTGCTGGATGAAGTTCTTGTGTCTTGATTTGGGTTTACTCTTAAATTATGGCTTTTTTCAGTAGATGTTTCATGTTTCTGGTATTTCTGAGTTTCTGGGATCTCTGCTACACCTTTGCCTTCATTGCCATGACTTCTCAGTGGCTCTTTGGCCTTTCAGGTTTTCCTTTACAATCTGGTAGGAAGCCTTCCTGACTCTAAAACTCTTCCATTCTGCATGTTGGCAAAACCAGCATCACCTGGATGGTGCCAAGATCAACTGCCAATTTGAGCAGCATCTAGGTCCCCTTGGGCCATGTTTGTGGCATCCTGTTGGGGCCTGAATGACTGAGCATAGTAAAGTGAATTCCAAGAAACCAATTTCCTAGAAGGCCCTTCTTAATTAGCCATCCAAAGGACTGTCTTCTCAAATAGGATTACATTTTTGGACCCTTGAACTGATGATGGGTTGGTGCTTGCTGATTTTGGAGATTCCTACCGGCATCTTTCTCCTTATATCTTTGCAAACTCCCTGGTTTCTTTTGAATAGTGCTTAATTCCTCAGCATCTGCATCTCTTTTAGCCTCAACTCTACATGTGGTTCTCTCTTTTAAACAAACCCAGGCTTCTTAAGGTTATCAGGAAAAGTGCCATGATGACATTAGCTTTCTCATTTCAAAGAAATCAGCTACACTGCTTCATGGTCCTTCCTTACAAAAAATTTCTAAAGCATGAAAACATTCCATTCTTACTGCCAAAATACACACATACACATATGAATTAACACTGATAATAAATCTCTTTTATAAAACATTCTTGCAAATGACAAGAAAAGTTCAATTGTTTGACCATGTTAAAGTATTTTCCTACAAAGTGTAGAAATATTTTCTCTATTTTTCATTTAAATTTTCCTAAAAGAACAAGTTGAGCAAAACTTTCAAAACTTTCAAAAGAAGTTATAGGAACAAAGAATGATTTTATGATTCTTGAAAGAACTTGGTGTCGGCCTTTCATGCTACCAGAGTTCAAAATAATTCAGATTGTTTGGAAAGAGCCAAATTCATGCCAGTTTTAAAGGATGAGGATAATCTGAAGTCATAAAATACAGGTTTTAGTAAATAAGTAATGCTAAAAGCTGTTATAACCACATAGTGGTTATATAATACCCATATGCTTTCAAAAACTACTTTGGAATGAACATGAGACATATTTGAACAAAAATCACTTCTTATTTCAATTTTAAAATCAATGAGAAGTACAATTTTACTAATTTACATTTATTGTTACATATTCGAAGTGAACAAATGTTTCATGGAGGCAGCTTGGTTTACTGATTCAGTACAGGGATAAAAGCCCACTTAGAACTTTGTGAAAAATTGAGGCACCTAAGAGAAACATTGATATACGCCTCAGACAAAACTGGAGATATATATATGTATATATCTGGAACAAAGATGTAAGACACTTCCATACAAAGCAGAGTCAAATGTCACTTAACACCTCTCCCATGTGCTCTGGATAAGCAAAGAGTCTATCTGGTGTTGGAAAGTAAATGAGCTGCTGAGATTTAATCCTGGCATAGAAGCATGAGAAGTGGAAGGATATACAGTTTTAGAACTTATCTTTCTGAAGGAGTTGACCATAGCATATTACAGTGATACATGCATAACCAAAAAGCATAATCATGGGAGCTAAATCTTGGAAGCAGACTATCTGTCCATTAACAGATGCATGGATAAAGAAAATGTGGTTTTTACATACAATGGAATGCTCCACCATAAAGGAAAATGATCTTGAGTCATTTGCAGGACAATGGATGCATCTTGAGAGCATAATGGTAAGTGAAATAAATCAGACACACAAGCTTAAATATCACAGGATTTCTCTTGTATGAGAAACCCAAATTATAAATAAAGAACAAAATAAAACAAAGATATAGGAAGTAGGAAGTAAATCTTTCCAAAGAAGAATGGGATCAAGAGACTATGGAAGGGAAGGAGGAGAAAGAAGACATGAAGGGACTGAAAAAAAAAAACAAACGAGATGTGTTCTGTATGTGTACCAAGTTCCCACTAGGAATGTAAACATTCTATACCATAAATATGGACTAATAACTTTTTAAAAAAGAATATTTGGTATTAGTCATAAATTTGTCAAGCTCCTAAGGGAGAGAGCTCCACAGAAAAAATTTTTAGAAGTTTATCTACTTTTTTTCAAGTTTGGTATTCAAGATGAGCAGTAATTTTGAGAAAGGCTCCTCACCCTCCAGGGCCAATGCTGTGCTAACAATGTCAGGAAGTTCATGGGAAACATGTTAGTGGAAATAGGTAACAGTGCAATAGTAGAGGTTGCTGTGGGCACAAAAGTGGTTTCAAATTGAAGCCTAGCCAGTGTGAGTGGGAGGAGAGGGTGGATGCAGCTGCCCAACAGGAACAGGTGGAGATGTTGAGTCCAGATGCCACTGACAGTGAAGGAACAGGAGCTCGTCCTGAAGAGAATATCTGTGCTCTCCATGTGGTGTGTGCAAAGGCCATATGAAACTGGTAGGAAGCTGAACACAGGGCTGTTAACGGTCTTTTTAGTTCTGTTTTTTTGTCAATTATAAGAAAATTCTGGGCCCACATACAGTAAAATCAAGTTTCCACTATCCGAAATGAAAGGTTTCTAGGCCTGAACTCTTTTGCTTTTTGATGACTGATTTTTCTGCCCCTGTATATTGTTTTAATTGGTCAAGAAGCATGAAGTGGAAGGAAACACCACTCTCTGACCTTCTATCAGTTCCTGCAGCTCTTCCTCTGGGATAGGCATATCAGATGGGCAAAGCCAGAACAATGCAGTATCCCAACAATGTTCCTGCCAGTTCTGAGAGCCGCACTGCCCAGTGGCAAGAGATTCCAAGAAACAGGTACAGGGCACTGACTTCAGAGATATTTATAAATGGAAGAATCGGATTGGATCAGAAACAGCTGGGAGACCTGCATTTTTAAAATTTTTAAATTTTTATTTTTAAGAGAATAAAGCAAAACAAAACCTGCATATTTTATTTGAACTGAGGATCTGCTAAAGGTGCATTTAGATGCCCTGGACAATCCAATTATGTATAGGAAGGCAATTGTAGGAGTAAAGACTAAACAAAATGATTTTCAGTTGGAGATTTTGAATCAAACTCTCCCATCTCTGCCACTTTCTGAACCTCATAATGCAGCCACCTAAAAGTATAATTTAAATTTCTTTTCTGAAAGAGTTTTTATCTGTGCTCGTATTAATGTTAATTATTCATGGTTATTCTATGACGTCTGTGCTAAGAGACCAGACATTTTTCTTATAGAAGAGCACCTTACAATCCAGCAGAAGTAGACTGATGCCCTCCCCAGAAACCATTAGATCAGGGTCTATGCTATTCAAAATAAGCTTTGAGACCAGCCCTCAAAACCTCCTTTCAATCAAAGGGCTACTTTAAATTCCCTTTCGAATAGAAATTATGGGCTGGCTAGAAACACCTGGACAGTATCTGTTGTTGCCTTTATCACTGAAATAAGTTTGTAGTCATAGTAATGAACAAGAGACTTACTAATTCATCTCTCCATGGAGCTGCAGAATATACTTATTGCTCCAGAGTGGTTGCCAGTTCTCTCCAAGCTTCCTGTTCTGCATTTGGAAAGCTGCTAATATTCCAAAGATCATGCTGGATTGACAGGTTAGCTTTGGAATGTTTTGTGTGTTTTTCTTTCTGATATCTGTAATTAAGCTTATATTTCTTGCATTTGGGGGTATATTTAAGCAGCAAAGCCACTTTTAAAGTGTATTTTATGTGTGATCATGCACTCTGCATATACAATTTTGTAAACAACTGGAAATCACAATGATGAAGAAAATCACAATTCTTTTGATTTTATGTAGTGTTACAAAAGATTTAAAAAACATTTGTAAGTTTAATCTAAAATTTTTTTCATATCAAAATGCCTAAACTGAATGAAATTTTAAAGTTTGGCTGACGTTGGATGAATGTCCAAACACAGAAAATTTTAATGCGCTGATGTTTGAAAGTTTCTTGCAGTTTCTCAATGAGAGTGGTATTTCCATGTCTTCAGTTGCGGAAATGTTATTCTCTAGAAGTCCTTTCTTATGGGATTCCTGCCAATTCTAATTTCTGTCTCAAGTTAAAAAGAAAAAACAAACCCTGGGAAGATTCAATTAAGAGTAAAACTGAGGACAAATCTTTATTCATGAGTAGCCCTATAATTTATTAAAGCTTTTATGTACTGAATTCCAGTGATGCTTTAGGAGACCCACAGACTGACTTTCACTGTTGCCAACATTTTGTTCTCTGGTCTCTACAGACGCCTGCAGGCTGACCACGCTGGACACCAGGTGGCAGTAGCATGCCATCTAAACGTTTATTATATGTGCACTGTTTACAGTTTACAAATCAAATTAGAGATACTAATTTTTATTCTTTTTGGAATTCTTTTTCACTATAGGATCTATTGAGCATCTGATAAAGGTAATGGTCTCTTTCTTCATCCCAATCACTGTGTATGACTTTCTGATGAAGACCTTTCCTGAACTTTTATGGTTAAAAACAAAGCTAAGGCTTCAGGCTTAGTTCTATAAAGACTAACTTTGCCCGTCATTTGCAAACATGAATACATAGAGGGAGCCCAATAAACATCTGCACTCCATACATTAAAGAAGGAAAAAGCATAATTTTAGGTCAGCTTTTGTAGCATTTTATCCTCTATTATGAGTTTGTAGGGGAAACAAACACATAAATGAGAAATCCTTGCAATTTCCACTTTAAGAATAGGTTAGGTTAATTATGTTAATGACCAATTAAGTTAATGATTATTTCATTGTTATTGGTAGGTCTTTTCCTTTTCTTTTTAATTTCATAAATGGCAGCTTTGCAAAAGTTCAAAGCTTTGCTTCTATTAGTTGTCTCTGTTTAAAAACAAACAAACAAATGGTGCTTCAGTAGAGAAGTGCAGAGATAGTTGTGTATAATTCAAAACTTTCCACTAAAAATCATTGCTTGCCTCATCCTAGCTCCTAAAAGTTACAATATTAAAGAATGTAAACTTGCTTTCTTTTATTGTTCTTATTACTTAAAAATAGAGTGGTGACTTTATTACCAGAGTATGAAGCAGGAATTCAGCAGTTCAGGTATGCAAATATACCTTAAATTAAGAAAATAATTTAGAATTAAATAAAATAATACAAATTTCTAAAATAAGAACACATGGCTTCAATTCAAGCTATTATTTGGCTTTATGAATCTCGATAAAAATCTTGGAGACTGAGTCCTCACTGTGGCACAGGTACAGATGAAGTTAATGGATTCCATAATTGGTTCATGCAAATTTGAAAAAAAAAAATAGGGGAAGAGCACAGCTAATTATTTTAGAATTGTGGTTCAGTTACAACTTTCAAGTTGGCTGGTTTAAGAGAACACAAGGTGGCAGAATTACTCTTAAAATCATTGACTTTTAAGCTGTTTCAAGTTTTAGAAATGTTCTAAAGAGCAGCATATTTTAAAGGCAACTATCGAAACATATCCACAAACTTTAGGGTGATATCACATGTAATGAAACAAAATTATGTTAAGATACCTCATTTTACTAGAGTTTTGTTTCATAGAGAAAATAATTAAAAATTGAATGATTATCTTCAATTAAAAAATCTCTTATAAGTTACTAGAGGGTCATTTGGTAACCCTCATATAATGTAATAGTGAACTTTTCTTTTTAGCATGTTCCAATAATGGTTTCAATATTTACATTGAGGAAAGGTAGCATTTTAGTGTACCACTGTAGTTTAGTATTTCATCCAAAGTTTAAAATGTATGCTGACACCATATTTTTGTTACTTAAAAACTAATTTTTTATCACACAAATATGTCAAGATTCCTTATTGTCATGGAAAAGACAGCAATATAATGTGATATGAAGACATACACCTTTTATATATAGTAAAAATTTATTTAACTTGGAAAAAATATAGATTGTTTTAGTAGATATGACACAAGAACATTTTCTTGAATTTATCTGAAAGTGTTAGATCAATAAAACTGTTTAAGAGGTAACATCACTGTTGAAATATTTAAAATATTTATATTATAGTGCAGATTTTTAGAAGCTGTGTAGTAAGATTAATAGAAATCTAAAGAAAATCTTATGATTGAACAGTTATAGTTCTTCTTTTGTTTCATAAGGTGCTTATGAAAAGCTAACTGGTTAGTAAAATATGTGGAAAGTCTACAGTAAACTTAGAGACGGTTGGGAAGTCTCTATTTCCGAGACTTAAAAATGCCCTGTGTCTTTAATTCTTTTGTACCAGTAAAACCCATTAGGTGGACAAGATACAGCAATTCCCAGGGCTCTGGACAGGTACCAGATTCAGGTGATATTAGCATCAGTCCCATTCATCCATTCAATTACTATCACATCCAGCTGGGAGTCAACTCTTCCCTCAGGTCAACAACTACTTCCTTGGCCTCCTGTTTTTCATGAAGCAGAGGCAGGAATGAAAGCAGCTTCCAGCCTCTTAACTCACCATATGCTTACCTGCTTTCCATAGAGCAGGGCTAACAGAAAGATGCCATGTGTGCCCTCCTCCACTCTGCAGCCTGGCCACTGAGTTTGGAGTCTCTGTTGCTCACCCTTGCACTGACAGAAGACCACTGTCAACTCCTCTGTGTCCTATCTCTCACTGAAGTCTACCCCCATCCCAAAGAAAGCAAGGCTAGAACTAGGAAAATGGATACCACCTCTTGGTGGGCCATGTGAGAAAGAGAATTTCAGGGATCTCTGTGGTCCTTACTGAGTGACCAGGAAACAGAGTTCTCTTATTTGATATTAAATTCGTTCATGTATGCCATCAACTCTTCTGAGGTCAAGGTAATTCCCCATCACCAGTCCTGCTTCTCCAGCCACATAGTATAGAAATAATGTTTTGTTTTGTTTTAGTTTTCAATTACTGGATAATGCTTGAAATAACAAGCAAAATATACCTTAAAATTTAGATTTAGATTCATCAGTGAATATTTAGATCTGTAATAAAGAATCAGAATATCAGAAAGATTTAAGAGTTTTCTGTGTTGTGGTTTGTTCTAAATGTCCCTCAAAGCCTCATGCAGTCTTAGGCTTTTTTGGAAAACACTAAATCAAGAGTGTGTGGTGCTGGGATGAAGGGTGCATGATTGCTAAGTCAGCCCACTGAATGGTTCGGTTCTGCTCTAATTCCAGAAGTCCAGATGCGATACGGAAGTGGCAAGAAGAATCTTGTCTTGCCCACTTGTTGCTTTGCTAGTTTCTGAGCAAACTGTTCTCTTCTGTTCTCTTCTGCCAAGCCACTCTGTGTAGGAGCCAGATGACTGTGGACTGAAACTTCTACAAACTGTGAGCTAAATAAACCTTTCTCCCTTAAACTTTGGGTGTTGGGTACTTTGTTTCAGCAATGAAAAAAGTAACTAAGACAATGTATATATTACTTCAATGTGGAAGTTGTCATGTAGCAAATAGAAGTGACAGGTGGTTTATGTTTTATTTACTTGTTAACATTATATTAACTGATATTAATATATACTAATGCCCTGTTTTTCCACTTTAGCATGAAGGATTGAAAAGAAATATGTGAAGAGGAAAGAAATCAAATTTTAGTTGAGAACTTACCATGTCCTCTGCATTATTTAATCTCCTTTCTGTTTTGGTAGCTTTACAATAATAACTTTATGGTGCCTCCAAAGTTTTGGCCTCTACAATTAGAAATTCAACTTCAGCATTTTGATTTTTCTCTCTTCTTCCCATATTGAACTGCTGTTTTAAATATAACTTTTATGATCCTTCTCTATTGTTATTAGTATTGGTGGTATAGAAATCATGGTCTCCCTTAGGTAGGTTATTTTTATACAAAGGAACAAATCTCCTGTGGTAGAATTTCTGACGGAAAATGGGTTGGGTAATGGGAGATAGCATGGACCAACATGGCACCAACATTACTGTTAACTCTTTAGGTACGAAGTAAGCACGTCATGTCTACACATTAATTTTTTTTTTTTTTTTTTTTTTTTTTTTTTTTGGTACTGGGGTCGAACTCATGACCTTGCTTTTGGCAGGCAGGTGCTTAAGCCACTGAGCTAAATACCCAGCCCCTTACACATTAATTTCAACAGATTCTCTAACATCATTCAGATTAATAATTAATCTGAAATAATTTTACTTATTCTGCTATCAAAATGAATTTTGGAAAGAAAAATGGAGCTCATTTATTTGTTTTTTATAGTGTTTACTCATCAGTTCCTGAACTCCTAAGTCTTTGAAGTCTCCTTCACAGGCTTATGTGCAGCTCAAAAATTCTCAGCTCCTCACTGTATCCATGAGTTAATATGAGTAGGCTGTTGTGCAAAACACTAAACAGCATAACAAAGCACAGACCTTTAGAGATAAAAGAACCAGACATGTATTTTATAGGTGCTGTGTTTTGATTTATATTACCAAAACTCTCAAGTAACGGGCAGAAAGGTACTTTTCAAATCTAATCCAGTTCAAAACTGTAACATATCTGTTTAAGACTTGATGTCTCTATGAATTATGTTAACCAGATTTTAGAATTCTAAGAGAAAGAAAAGCAGTTACTAATGCTTCTTGGGAAGCACTATTTAAATCATTTAGATATAGCTTAATTCTTGACATATTGCCAGAGTTTTCCTCCAAAACAAGCATGTATTTCCAAATACAAGAGAAGAGCGTTTCAAATTATGAAGAAAAATGAAAACATTTGAAGAAGTCCTGAGGCCTGAACTCAAAATATATTAATTAGTCTTTTATCAGTTCAATATGTTTTGCCAAAACAATCTTGTGCTTGATTTTAGTCTTGTTTTTCCGGGAAGATCAGTTTTTGGATATCTTTCATGATAAGCTAGAAGACTGAATAAGAAAAACAAAATTGAATCGAGTTACTTGTTTGTGATATAACAATGCACGAAGCTATGTTTTCTTCTCAAAGTAAACAGTATACACAGCTTTCATGCAAATCAAAATGGAAAACCATGCCTGCTCATTGCTGCTGTGTTGTCCATCAAATTCAGTTTCATAATGCCACTATGGAAATTGGATTCTATGACTTTTTCTAGACATTTCCTATCCAACTAGCTTCCCACATTCAGAGTATTTTTTTTTAAATTTTATTTAAGGAGAAAAAAAAAACAGAGAAAGGGTACAAGTTATACAGATTTACAGAAAAAAATAAACAGTAGGAAATCACTAGTTAATGGATTACATATTGTCATCTTAGAAATAATTGTTCAAGTCACAAAATTAAAGCTTGTAAAGTGGACATTCCAACAATGATACTGCAAACAGTTCTGTTCAATGATCCAATAAAACCTAGTGATATCATTTTCTATCTTATACACTTACATATACATGCAGTTATATCATTTAGAGCACTTTCTTTTCCTCTCTTTTGTACAATGACTATTACACATTTTGGGTTTTATTGCTCCCACGATTCTTACTACTTTTTTGGAAGAGAGTAAAACCAAATGTGACATAACAGAACAGAGTTGGTCAAATCAAAAGGGTGGACATAATAGATAATGTAAAAACATTGATATGTACTTGCGGATATGAACAAAAGTAACCAATTACAATCTAGAAAAAGTTATGGGAAAGTGGAAGAAAGAAAAAAGAAAATACAAACAGTGTCATGAAGATGATTATTTGTAAAAATGTCCTTGTTCTTAGGCAGTGTGTGTAAAAGTATTTACGGGGATAAGGAAAGATCTGAACTTATTCTTAAAGGTTTAGATTTACTGGTCTGTAAAATTAGATGCATGTATGTACATATCAATCAAATGGTTCAGCCAGATTCAATGTTGGTGAGAATTTCTTTCTGGCCTGTGGGAACCTTTTTGCTATGTCCTAGCATGATCTTTCGTGCATGAGTAACAGGAGAAAGAACTTGCTTGCTGCATCTCTTATTACAAGTTATGTAAGGGCCAAACACTCATGAACTACTTAACCTTATTTACTTCTCTACAGATCCATCTTCAGGTAGAGCCGTAGTATGGGCTGGGGCTTCCACAACCATTCATTTTGTAAGATTTTTCCAATTCAGCTTCACATAAATCCAGTTATTTAATGATTACAGAGTCAGTACTACATGCTACATTTTTATTGCAGTATATGGAATGTGATAATTTCCCTAATTCCAGTCTATATTTTACTCATCAAAACATTGCTGTATATTTCATTGAACACTTTTTTCTCAAAATCTAATAACAGCAGAAGTGTATCAAAACAGTACTCATTCTCTATTTTTCTATGAATCTGTTACTTTCCCCAATATTAACACCATAAATGTTATAATTTGTTTTGATAACTTAGTCTTCTGGGCCTTATAAAATTTGACTCTTAAAGTTGAAAGACTAAATTGGAATTAAGCTGATATGTCTATGCAACTATCTTCCACAACAGTGTCAAGGGTCGGAGAGAATGGTACCTGCTTTCTCGCTGGGACACAGAGACAACCTCACTGACATTGACAAAAGAATGTCCAACCCCCTTCTTTTTTTTTTTTTTTCTCACCTTGCTCCAAATTCTCAAACTAATGACCTCTGGTACTAGAGTTAAAATGCTTTTACTTATTATTTCTGTTAGAAAAATAAGCATATGTGTTCTTTGTCATGGCCCTAATGCAATCTATCATTTTGTTCATTGCATTTACGCCCAAATTTCGCTATGATTTTCCTCTAGAAGGTCAATGACTTCTTATTCTAATTTGGACAATTAATTTGATATGTAGACCTTGATTGCTTAGATTTTTTTTCTAGTTGGATTTTCTAATTTATTTTTTATTTCTTCTTTCATTCAGACTGTCTTTATATTTCATTTTCCTTCCTCTCTTAGCAACATGATCTGTTCTACAGTGCTCTTTTGCCTGAAGACCTTTCTACTGATCTTCATCTATCTAATCTAGCATAAATTGTTACTTTTTGATTCCCACAGGTATCATCCTTGAATAGTGATTCATAACATTCCATGGTTGTTGAATTCATTCTTTTCCTAGTGTAATGTTATCTCTTTTTTATTTTTTCATATTGCTTCTCATTTTGGCAATATATTGCGTCAGTTAGGATTCAACCTGAGAACCACAGCCAGTGTAGAATAGAAAACAATGTTAGGATCAAACCATACATAGTTGCAGGAGCTGGTGATGCGTTCCATCAAGGTTCTTGCCACTGTACTTGGTAGTAGGGTGGCAGTTACTGTAGGTTTGCAGGATTGGTAGTTGGTCAAAAGTTAGATACAAAGTATAAGAAATAGAAAAAGAACATACTGAAATGGGCAATCCATAAGGAAAAACTGGAACAAATGTTGAAGCCGTAGCTTCTCCCATCTTGCTGACGTGTGCTCTGAGATAGAAACAGCTACTCTCACCTGGGACCACATTTACCAGAAGCTAAAGGATAAGGACTGTGAGGATCAAGCCAGAGTTACGAGATGTGTCTACCTCTGTATGCCTACAAAGTGACCCAGCAGATCAGTGAGAACACATGTGAGCTGCAGTCGTGGCTGGCAGCTACAGTGACCTTGACAGGTCAACAACTGCTTCACGGTTGACACTGAACCCCTAAGTAGTAGCCCCACTGGCCCACGACAGCCAAGAAACATAAAGGAAACAGAATTACGCAGATCTAGCTTGCATCTACCTAAGCTGCCCTGTAGGAAGCTGCCTCAGTGCTTAACTTGCCAACTGTACTTTCATGCAAAATTTTAATTTCCAGATGAATACAGTGACGTTGTCTGTGTCCTGAAAGCAAATGTATACTATCTTATCAGAATAAAATGTAAGGTCCTTTGGCCATCTTTCAGTGGTGCTCTTTTTTCTATCCCACTCATATTTTTTTCCCCTGGATATCCTATAGCTTAAAATGCTTTTGTTGTTTCTGATATTGTTTGGGGGGCAGAGTCTCATTATGTAACCCAGACTCTCTTAAAAGTGATCTTTTCATCTTAGCCTCCTGAGTTCTGGGATTACAGGCATGTGCTGCCATTCCTGGCTGGGGCTTAAAGAGTGAAATAAAGTTTGGCTAATATTAACTATTTTATAGTAGCAAGGAAATGAACTAGGAAAGCTAAAGAAAAACATTAATGTATACATATATAATAATGAAGAATGTTTATAACATCATAGTTGTCATTCTTCAACTTGTCATGTTGTCACTGCAAATTTTGGGAAGTTAAAGTGTAATTATCAGTCTCCATCATCAGAACGTAGGAGCTATGGAAAGAAGGGCTCTGTGTGAATTGATTTTTTCTCTGTTGTCAGTGCTGAACACAATGACAAACCTAGAGAAGACACTTATAGTGTGTAATTAAAATTAAATGACTACGTGTTCACATGCCTAGATATTTCTTTGTATTTTCATAACAATATCATCCAGATTGAATGTTTCCTGATAAAATTTACCTATTATCCAGATACAGTATCATAGATTATGCCCCTTTATTTACACTGACAAATATCTACTTCCTTTCATTCCTTTGTGTCAATTTAGTTTCTATCTACAACCACTTGGCATTTAGTTACATAAAGGTGTGTTACTTTGGTGTAAATCCCACTTTATGAATATTTTTCTTTTTTTCTTTGGACTTACATTATAAAGTACTCTACAAGTGTTACTATTATCATTTTTATTTTAATTTACTAATGAGGAAAGTGAGATTCAGAAAAGACGTATCTTATGACTTTGGTGGTTGAAAGAACTCAAATTGGTTATCTCCAGACATGCTGTTCAATCACTGCAGCAAACCACTTTTACAAAGTGTTTAGTAATGGGCCGAACATGCATAATATGCTATAGAAATACAAATGAATTTCCTCTTCTTGTAGCTGTGTGGTTTTGAAACCACATAATGTTGCTCAGAGGACAAACTAAATGAAAATTTCTCTGCTTTAGTTCAGTATCATGACGTGGATAGAGGCACACAAAAATTACAGGTATTGATGGTTAATGAAAATGTATCTAGACAATTGGAATGGTCTGTTTTTAGTCTTGTAAACTCTTTTTTATTCTTTTCCTGTTTGAGATCCAGCTGCTCTCCTGCCTATAGTGTTACAGATTCTGTCCCTTATTTGAGTCATTGTCTTATCATCTTTCTTATCTCTGCAGTTTGGGAAACTGAAAGTAACATATTATTTTTTTACTCAAGAACTTTATTCATCATTTGAAGTACCAATGACATTTATTGATCACCACCTTGAAAAAACATTTTCCACATGCTTTTGGTTTGCCAGACTTACCCAAAGCAAATATTCAACAGGCAAAGATACTTTTAAAATGTCAACACAGTCATTGTTAATTAGTGCACATTCTTTGTCAAGAAAGTGAGGTTTTAGATTCATTTGAGTATGAAGTCACACATTAATAGATTCTGTTTCTTGCTAAACTTAAGAAGCAAAAGTTTCTGTACCTTAAAATTACAATAGATAGAATGTAAACCTCAATTTCAGATTATTGTGTAGAAACAAGTCATTTATTGCATTAAATCTGTTCCTCATTATAAAGTGAGTTTCTATTACCTGGGTAAATACTTTCAACATTGTTTTCCATGTCATTTAAGTAATGTGTCTGCCTTGAACCAGGACAAACATACATCATTAACATTATTCAAAGAAACTCAAACAGAAAACATTAAGGAAGTTTGAGTTGGTTCAGATAAATGACGGTTTTGTTCATCCTTAAATTTCACTTCCATTTTTGCAAGAGGGTTTCTTCATTGACTCCAGCCTTCATAGATTTTCATATTCCCAAAACTAGAGGAATTTTTTTTTCTTTTTCCTGGTTGAACTTTCAGAAGTAAAGTAATCACGAAACAGATAAAGTGATCAAGAAACAGATAAACACAATTCACACAACTGACTACTAAATACTACTGAGTAATAAATCAGTATTAAAGAAGTGTTCTTTCTCATGACAGAATTCAGGAAGGGGTATAAAATCTTGAATGTAAGAGTCAGGAAACCCTATTAATAAAGTTTATCTTTGTGGATTGAGCTTTTGTTAATCAGTAAAATCATCTCAATATATTTTCTCTTACATGGATAATTTAATTTAAGGTTTTTATTTTATGTATTCTATGAATACTCTGTGTAAACTTTTTTCAACTCTGATTTTCAAAATCAGTGTTTCTCAGAAGGACTTGCTTCCAGAAAAATTGAGTGATACATTCCTACTGAATAGAACCAAAATTTCTGAACATTATTTGCAAAGCAAACACAAGACTGAAAAGTATAGAGAAAAAGGCAGATTAGCTAAGAGCAATGGATCTTAAAAAGTGACACAGTCCTCAGTTCCTATTGTCTCATATATCTTACATTTGGAGTTAAAGAAGCTGAAAACTCTTGGAAATACCAAAGGATAAAGGAAAGAAATCCTCAACAAGAACCTTCTCTCTCTAAGCAAAAGACCAGGACAGGGGCAAATTCTCAAGAGGAAACATTTAAAATAATATTTGCATTATTATGGCCAAACATCATAAATAAAACTGGGGCTCACCCCTTGCTCTGTTAACAAAGGTTCAGTGGGGAGTCTAGGTTTTCCTCATTGTTATAAGTAAAGAGGCTCCTCAATGCTCTGACTCATGGGATGTCTGATCAGATTGAGTAGGAAGTTAAAATTTGAATTCTTGCTCAATGAGTTGCCTTTGCATACCCAGTGATATCAGTGAAGACTTTTTGGGAAGCTTGGTGTCATGGTTTATATCACTGGCCCCCAAGCCTCATGAACTGTGGACTACCCAAATCTAGCATTTGTGATTGGTTCATTGTCTAGTGCTTGAATTGGTGGTGTGAGTGCCACACTCACCTAGAGGTGGAGCCAGCATAGGATGTAATGGCGGGAAGAAGGTGTGTGTCTCTCTCTCTCTTGCTGGTTGGTGCCTTGCTGTATGTGGCCAGCCATGAATGGCAGCCTGCCACAGCATGCTGCTGCTTGGAGCCAACTGAGTATGGACGGAAACCTCCAAGAACTGTAAGAAGTAAACTTTTCCTTCCCTAACTTAAGGTGTCAGATAATTTGTCTCACCAACAAGTGAAAAGTAACTAAGACATTTGGCTTTCAACTTGGCCAGCGGTAAAGAGAAACCACTCCATGTTCTTCCTAATCATGTCTGGAGAAGCCCAGAGCAGAGTCAGGACTTTCTCCATGGCCCACATTCCCTTTCTTGTATTGTCAGGGGGGGACACATAGGGAGTAACATCAAAGCACAGCAGATGTCTGGGGGAGAACCTGCTCTCCTGCACCAACCTTATTCTAACAGTGTGAAGCAGCCTCTCTTTCCTTTGACCTTAGATGGAACATAAGTAGGGAATTCTTTTAAAATTTTACCTCCTTCTGTGGTCATCATTGAATGTGGCTCCACAAACAGTTACAAATGTATTAGGAGAAGAAAATGACGAGCCTCAGTAAAACAAAGGAAAATGAGAAAGTTTAATACTGGAAAATACTCAAACCACAATTAAGGAAATATCAATGGATGGAAACAAAAGGATTACGAACATGGACGGAAGTCAGTGGCTTGGATTACAGTTTAAAAAGAAGATAAGTAAGGTAAAGCTAAGAAGTATATGCAATGAATTAATAACTAAAAATTCCCCAAATGTGAGAAAATTCTTAAAGATTCAAGAAGACCAACAAATTCCAAATGGTGTAAACTCACAGAAATTCACACTGAGAAACAAACAGCCAAACTTTTGAAAAGTAAAGTGAAATACCAATCTTAAAAGACCCTAGAAAAAATGATATCTTACCTGTAAAGAAAAAATGAGAATAATATTAAAGAAAAGCTATGGGAATGACATTAACTTTCTTGTCAGAAATCAGTGGCACAATGGATTTTTAATGTGAAAAGAAGGAGCTGTGAACTCCATTCTCTATGCTATGGATATTTAAACCAAGAATTAGCTTTAAAGAATTATATTCTCTGATAAAGAGAAATTTATAAAGTATATAGAGCTAGAAAGTGTAGCCCAGAAGAATGGCTAAAGGAAATTCTCTATTAATTAGTTGGGGTTGTCCTAACAAAATACCATAATTTGGGTATCACACAGAAAACAACATCATCTAGTACTGCAGACCACAAGTCTGAAATCAAGATGGCAGTATGGTTGGTGTCTGGTAAGTTTCATTTTCTTTCTGGATTATAGGGAGCTACCAGTTTTCTGTTTAATTGCTGGGGAGAGTAAGAGAGAGGGAAAAAGAGAAGCAGAAGGAGAGGGAGAGGAAGAGAAAGGGAAAGAGAGAGCACTCTTGTGTTTCATTTTAAGAACACTGAACTCGTTCTATCAAGGTCCCACTTTTGCAATCTTATTTAACATTAATTATCAATTGTATGGCTTATCTACAAGTAAGTTGCTTGGGTTTTAATATATGAATCTGAACATTTTCTTAAAAAAGGATGTAAGAAAGAATCTTGGAATACCAAAAAAAAAAAAAAGGAAAAACATGGAACAAGCAAAAACATGATTACATAAAGACATTTTTATCTTTTCTTATGTATTCTAAGTCATAACCAACAGTTCAGGTGAAAACAACACTAACACAGTTCTCAATGTACAGAAAATATTTAAACTTAATTTTATTATAAAAACGGCTGTAAAGTGAGGTAAATTTTAATCCTCACTTGAACTAGAAAACGGCATCATCAGCCATTGCAGTGGTGCATGCCTGTAATCCAAGCACTTGAATTTTTGTAAGTTTGAGACCAGCCTGAGCTACAAAGTGAGCTCAGGGTCAGCTTGAATTGGATAGTGAGTGTCTTAGTTACTTTTTACTGGTTGCTGAGACGAAATACCTAAAGCCCAAGTTGGGAAAGGAAAGGTTTATTTCTTACAGTGTTTGGAGGTTTCAGTCCACACTCAATTGGCTCCAAGGCAAGCGGGCATGGCTGGGCCATGGCTCATGGTGGCTGCAAACAACAAGCAAGAACCAGCAAAGAGCAAGGCATACCTTCTTCCTGTCATTATATTACATCCTAGCTCCACCCCTTTGTGGATGTAGCACTGACACCATCAATCCAAGCACTAGACAATGAACCATCACAAATGCACAATACAAACTCATAAGGCCTAGGCCCCACCCACATAAACCATGACATTCCACCCCTGACCCCCAGGACTCATGTACATCCTTTATACAAAAGACATTTAGTCC
Source organism: Cavia porcellus (assembly GCF_034190915.1). Lineage (NCBI taxonomy): Eukaryota > Metazoa > Chordata > Mammalia > Rodentia > Caviidae > Cavia > Cavia porcellus. The sequence goes on from NW_026947490.1 coordinate 10,333,730, forward strand.
ACCTCCAAAAGTTGCCAAAGTCCTAACAGTTTCAGCATTGCTAAAAAGTCCAAATCCCATGTCTCCTCCATGATCTATGGCAAACTGTTAACTGTAACCCCTGTACAAATGAAACAAGGTTAAACATTTCTCAAATGTAAAGGCACAAAATAAACATTACCATTCCAAAAGTTACAAACAGGGGAATATAAAGCATTGGAAACAAAGCAAGTCCAACATCCAGCAGGACAAACATTAAGTCCTAGAGTTCCATGCTCAGCACCTGAAGCAATCTGGTTACAAGCTCCAAAAGCCTTGGGTGATTTCACCCCCATGGCACTTCCAGGGATTTCAGCTCCTACAGCTTCTCTCTTAAATCTTCTCTGCTCGCTTTTTGCGACTTTTCTTGAATCATCCACATTCCTGGCTTTTCCAAACTTCTGGGGTCTCCACTGCACCTGTGGCTTTACCTTTACATCTTAACAAATTGCTCTCTCAGAAGCACAGTGCTTGGCCTCCCAGGCCCTTTGCAATCGAGGTAGAAACTGTCTTACCCTCAGAATTTGTGCATTTTCCTTGCACCTAAAATCAGCACCTTGTGGATGTCACCAAGGTTTGCTGCTAGCTGAAGCAGTAGCCAGGCTTTTCTCTCTCTTGGCTGTAGGGATCAGTTGCCTGGATCACAGGGCTCTGTTTACTTGATTGTGAGGAAAAGCTTCTCTACATTGCTGCCATTCTGGAACCTCATGTGGCCTCTGTCACCCTTCTGGAGAATGGTGCTCTGCAGCTTTTCCCTCTGAGAAAATTCTTTCACCTTTGCAGTGAGGCTGCACAGGGTGGGGACCCACTTCCTGGGATGCCCCAGGACCATCTTTCTTTTCTCCCTGTTTCTCTTCAGAAATCAAAATCTCAACTCTGTCTTTACAATCCACAGCCTTCCTGGCATTTTCCTTCTGGTCAAACTCACAGTATTACAAATGATCCTGCTGGTCTCTTTGCTCCTGATTTGCAACATAAAGCTGGCTAAAAGCCACCAACAATAGCCATGCCACGGCCTCAATGTTTGATTGCTTTTTAATTTCTTTTTTAAGATTAATCAGTCCATTGCCCTTTGTCTCAGTCTCAGGCAAAGTCTCTGGGCATGAACAAAATGCAGACAAACTTTCTGCCAAGACATAACACAAATCATGGGGAGTCCAACAACCAATGTAGTCCTTCTTCCCAGCAGAAACCTCCCAAGCCTGGTCTTTACCATGAGGCTTTCTATCAGCCTTCTGGTCTCCTGAGCTCTGACCAAAATCTCCTTTACAAAACAGCCTAAGCTGCTCCAGCTCTATGAATCCAGGAGACATGTCCAAACCTTTCCAAACTCTGCCCACAAGCCATTTCCAAAACCTCTCGAAAAGCATGGTCAGGTATAGTCACAGCAAATGACCCCACTCCTCGGTACCAAATTCTTTCTTAGTTACTTTTTACTTGTTGCTGAGATGAAATACCTGAAGCCTAAGTTGGGAAAGTAAAGGATTATTTCTTACAGTTTTTGGAGGTTTCAGTCCACACTCAGTTGGCTCCAAGGCAGGCGGGCATGGCTGGGCCACAGTTCATGGCGACTGCAAACAACAAGCAAGAACCAGCAAAAAGCAAGACACACCTTCCTGCCATTATATCACACCCTGGCTCCACCCACATATGGGTGGGTTGACACCATCAACCCAAGCACTACACAATGAACCATCACAAATGCACAATGCAAACTCATGAGGCCTGGGGGCCACAGAATAAACCATGACAGTGAGACCCTGTATCAAAAGAAAAAAAGAACAAAAGGAAGAAAGAAAAAAAAAAAGACAATGGTTTCTCATAATCCATGCTTGTACAGTCACATCACCTGAGAGTAGGAATAAATTTTCATGAACAGGTTATGGGGAAATTTCATCATTGTGTTAACATTATAGAGCTTATTTATGAAAAATAACATGTCTATAATATCAATAGATAACGTAATCATGTGGGACCACTGTCATATAGAAGATCCACTGTTGAATACATCATGATGTGGTATAAACCACCGCATGCCTTTAGCCAACACTAAAATGTAGTTGGAATCAGGAGACACTGAAAATCATGATTCACAAATTAAAATTAAATTCCAAATCACACTCCTCACAGAAAGATATGGAAAAACAGAAAAACCAGACAGACCAACAGAAAATAAAATACTATTTAGATAACAGATTTAAAGTTATAATTCATTATATGAATTGTAAATGATCTAAATAAAAGGCAGTGATTCATAGTGTGAATTATAAAATAGCTAGGTCATGCCCTATAACTATCATTTATAATATAGGTGGTTGAAAGTGTAAGTATGGCAGACATGTGTCGTTTAAATATCAAAAAAACTAATTGATTGTGTTATCAAGTAAAGTAGAATTTGGAACAAGAAAATTATAAAAACAGAAAAGGATATTGTCCCAGAGCATGCATGGGTTGAAACCCAGCACCCTGGGAAGCCATGGAACTTCACTTCCAGGCAGTAAGACCATGCCCACATCTGAAATCACCCAAAGATGAATGGGAGGTCCAAGTGGGCCTAACTGGACCATGCCCAGGGAACTTCAAGCAGCTGGCTGGAGCATGAATTGAGTCCTGGTCCCAGAGTGTGCGTGGGTTAAAACCCAACACCTAGTGAAGCCTGGGAACATCACTCCCAGGTGGTAAGACCACACCTTGCATCTGAAGTCACAGGAGGTTGCCTAACTGGCCCATGCCTAGTGAACTCTAAGTGGCTAGTTGTTGGCTGCTATTTGCCCTTGAATCCAAAAGTGGGCCAGGTGATTCTCAGCACAGGGGTGAAGCATTGAAACATTGCTCAAAACCTGGAAATATAGGAAAGTGACAAAATGAAAGAGCAAAATGCATTCTTAAACTTCCAGCCCAGCCCTACCCAAACAAGCCTAAGAGACGTGCATACAGAAGTAAATATAAGCTATACATCTAAAACACCTAAAATGACATCAACTGAAGTAAAGAAACAACTCTGGGAAGCTATAAAAGAACTCAAATCAGAAATACTCTCCCAGGTAAAAGAAGAAATGATAAATGTAATGAAAGAAATGCTGAACACATCTAAGGAAGACATAGTTAAAAAATTAGAGGAACAATGCAAAAAATGGAAACTCTGAATGGAGAATATAAGAAACAAACAATGCATGAAGCAGATTCAAAGAGATACACAAGAAATGAAAAATTCCATCAAAAGTTGGCAAAACTGCTTCAATGAAAGTGAAGATAGAATTTCAGACCTCGAAGACCTGATTGCAGCTAATACATAGGAAAGATCTTTAAAAATAACAAGGAAGCATAAATAACAGTTCAACAACTGCAAGATGATGCAAAGAAATGCAACATAAGATTGATAGGTATAAACAAAAAGGAAGGTGACAACACAAATGATATCAAGAGGACATTTACAGAAGTAATAGCTGAAAATTTCCCAAACATGAGAATGGAAACTGACATAAAGATCAATGATTCATGTAGAACTCCAAATAACCATAACCAAAATAAAATTTCACCCAGACATTTAATAATCAACATCCCAGAAATCTAACATAAGAATACAATATTAAAACCTGCTAGAGACAAGAGACAGATCACATATAAAGGAAAGCCTGTCAGAATCACAGCAGGCTTCTCAACACAAACAATGAGGCAAGAAGAGCATAGAGTGAAGTATTTCAGATTTTAAAGGAAAAGGACTTCCAACCCAGACTAATGTACCCTGCAAAACTGTCCTTCAAAATGGATGGAGAAGTAATATACTTATACAACAAAGAATAGCTGAAGAACTTCATGGCCACCAAATCAAAGAATACTAAAAGACATTCTAGACAGACATAGGAAAAAACCACTAACAATTAAATAGAGTGGGAAGGAAAAAATCAACAGCAGAAAGATAACATGTCAAAAGTTAACCAATATATATCAATTATAACCATTAATATAAATGGCTTCAATTCACTAATTAAAAGGAACAGACTGGCAGACTGGATCAAAAAACAACATACAACCACGTGCTGCATACAAGAAACTCATGTAACCCAGAAGGAAGCTCATAGACTAAAAGTCAAAGGATGGAAAACTATGCTCCCCCTCTAGAAGCAGCAGTAGCTATTCTGTTTGCAGACAACATGAACTTCGAACCAAAAATGATCCAAAGAGTTATAGGCCACTACTTACTAGTTAGGGGAAAGCTTCAAGATGAAGAGATAATGATCTTAAATATATATGCATCAAATTTGGGAGCACCCAGCTATACAAAACAAATATTAACAGAAATGAAAACTCAAATAAGCAATAACACAATTATAACAGGAGATCTTGACACTCCATTGACACAAAGGAACAGATCAACTAGGCAGAAAATCAGCAAAGAAATAGCAGAACTGAATAACTCCTGTGAACAAATGGACTTGATAGATGTATACAGAGTGTTCCATCCAAATCAGAATATACATCAGAATATACATTCTTCTCAGCAGCACATGGAACATTCTCTAAAATAGACCATATACTAGCCCACAGAATATACTTAAGTAGATGCAAAATAATTGAAATTATCCCATGCATGTTATGAGATCATAGCACCATCAAACTAGAAATTAATGAAAAAATAAACCACAAAACCCTCACAAACAATGGAAATTGAATCATACACACCTGAGCAATCAGTGTATCACAGAGGAAATTAAAGAAGAAATTAAACAATATCCACAAGTAAATGAAAATACAAATACAACTTACCAGAACCTGTGGGATGCAATGAAAGCAGTCCTCAGAGGAAAATTTATGGTGGTGAACTCCTACATCAGGAAAACAGAATGAACACAAATAAACAACCTGATGCTACACTTCAAACATCTAGAAAAAGAAGAGCAAGTCAAGCCCAAAACCAAAAAAAAAAAAAAAAAAAAGAGAGGAAATTATAAAGGTCAGAGCAGAAATCAATGCAATTGAGACTAAGAAAACAATACAAAGAATCAATGAATCAAAAAGTTGGTTCTTTGAAAGAATAAATAAAATTGATAGGCCTCTAGCCAACCTTATTTAAAAAAGGAAAGAAAAAGCTCAAATTCATGCAATAAGGAATGAAAAAGGTGAAATCACTACAGATCCTGTGGAAATACAGATCATCAATATCTATTTCAAAAACCTCCACTCTCATAGGCTTTATAACACAGAAGAAATGGACAGATTCCTAGAAACATATGAATTATCAAAGCTGGGTTAAGTAGATGTAAAACTGCTGAATAATCTAATATTGATTGGATTCAAAATTGAAAATGTAATTAAATCCCTAACAACAAGGAAAAGCCCAGGTCCAGATATATTCATTGAGGAATTCTACAAGAAATCCAAAGAAGATTTAATGCCAACACTGTTCAAACTCTTCAATGAGATTGAAAAGGAAGCAATTCTCTTAACTCATTCCTGGAAGCAAAGATTACCTTAATGCCAAAACCTGAAAAATAGAACTACAGGCCAATCTCCCTAATGAACATAGATGCAAAAATTCTCAATAAAATTTTGGCAAACAGAATGCAGCAAATCATCCAGAAGAGTGTATACCATGATCAAGTGGGATTTATCCCAGGAATGTATGGATGATTCAACATACGTAAATCAATAAATATAATCCACCATATCAACAAAAATAAGAATATCATGATCATTTCTATAGATGCAGAAAAAGTTTTCGATAAGATCCAACACTTATTCATTATAAAAACCTTGTAGAACATTGGAATACATGGTGTTCACCTCAATATGATAAAAGCCATCTATGACAACCCAACAGCCAGCATCATATTAAATGGCCAAAACCTGAAAGCCTTTACCCTAAAATCAGGAACAAGATAAGGATGTCCATTATCACCACTCCTATTCAACTAGTACTGGAAATACTAGCCAGAGGAATTAGACAAGAGAGAGAAATAAAAGAGGAAGGATAGGAAAAGAAGAGCTAAATTATCATTATGTGCAGATGACATGAAACTCTACATAGAAGACCCCCAAAACTCCATTGAAAGACCCTAGGTATAATAAAGAAATACAGTAATGTAGTTGAATAAAAAGTCAACACTCAAAAATCGATAGCATTTCTATATACTAACAACAAAAGCCAAGGGAAGCCACACCTTTTACAACAGCATCCAACAAAATGAAATACTTAGGAATTAATCTAACACAAGAAACAAAAGATCTATTCAGGGAAAATTATAATACCCTGAAAAAAGAAATTGAAGAGGACCTCAGAAATGGAAAGACATCCCTTGTTCATGGATAGGAAGAACAAACATTGTGAAAATAGCCATTCTCCCAAAATTGTTATACAGATTTAATGCAATCTCAATCAAAATACCACTAGTATTCCTCACAGATTTAGAGAAATCACTCCTAAAATTCATCTGGAACCAGAAGAGAGCTAGAATAGCAAAAGCAATTCTAAGCAACAAAGGCAAGGTAGGAGGCATCATAATCCCTGACTTGAAGTTATACTACAAAGCTACTGTAATAAAATCAGCATGGTACTGGAATAAAATCAGACCTAACGATCCATGAAATAGATTTGAAGATATAACTACAACTACAAACACACTCAGCCACTTTATTTTTAATAAAGGATCCAAACACATCCATTGGAAGAAAGATAGTCTCTTCAGTAAATGGTGCTGGAAAAATTGGCTCTCCATCTGCTGAAAACTAAAGCTAGACCCATGCCTATCACCATGTACAAAACTAAAGTCTAAGTGGATAAAAGGTCTGAATATTAAAACAGAAACACTAAATTTGTTGGAAGACAAAGTAGGTAGAAATCTTGAAGATATAGTGGTAGGTAGATGTCATGAACAAGAATCTAGCTGCACATGAAATACTTCACAGAATCAATAAGTGAGATCATGTCCTATTAAAGAGTTGTTGATGTCAAAAGAAATCTCCAGCATAGCCAAAAGAAAGCCCACAAATTGGGAAAACATTTTAGTGGTCGACCCTTAGACAAAGGATTTCTATCTAGAACATATAAAGAATTTAATAAAATCAGATCCCCCAAATTCAAAGACCCATTCATAAAATGGGCATCTGAGATGAATACCCAGTTCTCAGATGAAGAAATACAAATGACAAATAAATATATGAAAAAATGTTCAGCATCATTGATCATTAGAGAAATGTAAAATACAACAACACTAAGGTTTCATCTCACTCCAGAAAGAATGGCCAGGATAAAGAAAACCACCAACAACAAATGCTGGAGAGGCGGTGGGGGAAAAGGAACACTTCTGCATTGTTGGTGGTAGTGTACACTGGAGCAATGACTGTGGAGGTCAGTATGGAGATTCCTCAAAAAGCTAGGTTTGGAAGTCCCATTTGGCCCAGCTATCCCATTTCTGGGCATATTCCCAGAAGAAATGAAAACATCATACCATAGTGATGGTATATGTGCACCCATGTTTATAGCAGCACAATTTGTAATAGCCAATTCTTAGAAACAGCCTAAATGCCCATCAAAAGAATGGAATGGATAAAAAATGTGGTATTTTTATACAATGAAGTAGTACTCTGCTATAAAGAATGATCATTGAGATCATTTATGAACATTGAGATATTTATAAATAAATGGATGTAACTCAAGACCATATGTGAAATAAATCACGTTTAAATGCTGTATAATCTCCTTTGTGTAAGAAATGGTAAGAGTACATAAGAAACAAAAAACTCAATAATTACAGTAAAAGGATAAGAATCTGCATAAAGGGGAAATAATATCTCAGGGAAAATGAGGAAAAAGAAAAAGGAAGGGAAAAGAAAAAATGTCTAAAATTATATAAACATACTTAGGATAGCTAAGATGATTGTGCTACAAACTATAACTTCTTGGAGCAAAATAGATAACATTTATAGGACTGTAACAATTGTGCATATTATTGTGTAATGATCTGAGGAACTCTTGAAAATCATTATGTAATATAATAACCTTAGTTATGCTCATATCACCTTGCTTTGAAGGCCTGTATTGTCAGTGTTCTGGGCTCTTTGCTATTGTTGTTTATATGTCTTTTTCGTTTTGTGATTTTCTAGGAATTTGTTTTGTTTTGTCTTGGTTTGTTTTGTTTTTCCCTCTAATGCAGAAAGAATAGAAATACATGTAGAGACTCATGCATGTGTAGAACTTATAAAAAGCTTATGAGAATCGATAATATAATGCATGATGAAATGAACAGCTACTTTGAAGGAAAAGAGACACTAAGGTACCCAGTGCTGATTCCATAGTGTCATGATGTAAAATCCAGCAATACTATTATTCTTTTGTTCAGAGTGATTTTAATCTGTTTTGTTTTGTTTAATTTCAACATACATGAAGTTATGGACAGCCTTTTTGAAGAAAATGAGAGACATTATGGCAGCCATTGTTGACTTCCTTATTGTCTGATCTTGAAGACCTAAAATGCCTTCATCATCCTGTTCTGATCAGTTTAATACTATTTTTTGTGTGAATTCATTGTATGTGAAGATATGGACAACTATTTGGAAGACAAGAGGAGACAATATGATAGCCAGTGAAGGTCTCCAGTTGTCTTGTTATGAAATCTGTGTCTCCTACATTGTTATCTTATGATCTGTTTTGTTATGCTTAATTTTACCCTCTTTAAAAACAAAAAAAAAACATTGTATAATGATAAAAAATTAATACATAATGGAAATATATCCATCAAAAGTGTGCACACATCAAATAATTGAGACACAAAATATGCAAAAGCAAGATAAGCTTGAAAAAAAGAGACAAACTTGCCATTTATTATAAAGATTTTAACAGTTGATAGTTGTTATAGAAAATCCACAGACATGTAGAAGAGATCAATACAGCCTGCTGCCAATATCTAAGAAAGAGTTTTAGTATACTTTATTCCATGACAGCAGAATAAACATTTTTTGTAAGTGTTCACAGAATAGACCAAGGTAGCCCTATTCTGGACCACAAAGAAAGCCTAGACAATGTAAAACAATGCAAATCACATAGTCCTCAGTATGTTCCCTAATCACGGTGGAATCAAAACTGAAAACTTACATAACCATGTACTTTGAAGTTAAACAGTATATTTCCAAGTAATCTATGGGTTAAATGGAAAAGCTTTATGGAAAATATAACATACATTCAAAAGAGCAAAAATTAAATTATAACACAAAGTTTTGTGCAACACAAGTAAGTAAGTTATTACAAAGACAAACATTATAGAAGTAAATATATAAAAAATTAACAAAATAGTAGCTTAATTTGGCATCTTAAGAACATAAGAATGGAGAAGGAAGACAATAATTAAAGCAAGAATATAAATCAATTAATTTGAAAAGATAAAAGCAATAGACAGAAACCAAAGAAACAAAGAATTTTCCTGGAACATCAAGAAGAGTGAAAAATATTAAGACTGATGAAAAAGAAGACAGAAATGATCAACTTACAGAGTGAAAAATATTACTACAGATTTTTTGGGTCTCAAAAGGATAATAAAAGAAATACTACCAAGAATTCTTTATATGCATGTTTGTTAACTTAGACTGTATCAACAAATTTTGCAAAAAGCATGCTGTAGCAGCTCACCCAATATGTACTAAATAACATGAGTGGTTTTGTAATTATTCAATAAATAAACTTACAGCTAAATCAAATTTGTACAACTTGTCAAAAGGAAATTTCCAGACACAGATGGTTACCTAAATAGTTGTACTAAATGCTCGAAAAAATAGTATGAAGTTTACATAATCTCTTCCAGAAAGAAAGGAAACCTTGCTCAGTTCATTTTATGAAGATTTTGCAAAAAATATGCAAAAGGAGTACAAAAGAAAAAGCTACAGACCAATATCATGAATATAGATGAAAACATCCTTATCAAAATAATATTAAATAGAACATCAATAAAAGAAAAGAATTATACACTGTGACTGAGTGAGGTTTACTTCAGTGGCATGTGGCCTGTTTGAAGTATGAAAACCACTCAATATAATATGCTGGTTTAGTACTATGAAGAAGCAAGATCACAATATCATGCCCTTAATGTAGTCAAGGTGTTTGACAAAAGTTAACACTCATTTATGTTAATAAATTTCAGAAAAAAATAGAGGAGAAAATGCTCAACTTTCTGAAGAATATAAATAATCTACATATAACATTACATTTAACAGTAAAATACTATGTGCTTCATTCATAAAATCAAGATCTAGGCAGACATGCTCATTTTTGTCACAGTATAGCAAGCAAAGGAAAAAAATGGTTTGGAGATAGGAAAAGAAGGAATTACTCAATTCCTCCATGGAAATGTCATAGTGATTTACATAGAAAACCCAAATAACTCCCAAAACTTGTAGAACTAAAAAAAATGAGTTCAGAAAAGTCACAGGATACAAACATTTGCTGTAAAAATAAATTTTATTTCTGTATACTAGTACTGAACACATGAATTAAAAAAGAATGTATTGTGGCTGAGAAAAAGAAATAGAAATAAATAAAGCATATAGGGCATTTGTATTCTGAAAGCTATAAAATATATATAAAAGTCAAAGGTCTAAGTAAACAGAGCAACATATGTTCATGATTCATGTATTTAAGCACTGCAAGTCTCAATGAATAGAGATGCTTATTTCCCATATATTGATATACATGCTTAATGCAACTTTCATGACAATATTTGTAATTTTTTTGGAAATGTAGGCAAGATTATTCTAGGAAAGTTGGTGTTAGCAAAATAGCGAAGTAGGAATCCCTGAACCCTCCTTTCCCTGTTAATATTGGTCTTTCAACAATTCACAGATAGATGTCCTTGTGAAAGATGAGAAACTAGTTAAAAGACTTTGTACCTTGATGAAACGAATGTCAGAAAAGCTGGTAGGGAGATTTGGTACAAAAAAATGCACAGGAGACAGAGCTACATGGCAGTAACAAGAAAGAAATTTACTGATGCTCAGCTTCATATAGAGAAGAAATTTTGTTAGTTCTTGTGTCCAGCACCCCAACCTTTTGGAAAGGACTCCACAGAAAATTTGTCTTTTCTGTCCAGTAGAGTTTTGACAGTTCCATGCAATCTAACTACCTGATGGAGGATAGAGATAGTGCCTTTGGCTGGAAGACTCCCTTGGTCCTGCCCCTTTCCCATGTTGGTGGTACAATATCAAAACCCCTGCATCATAGGCACAGAGACACATGCAGTCTGTGGTCCTTAACTGTAGTATGTCAACTTGACTTAAATAAGAATCACCTAGCCCATTGGTAAAGTTCTTGGTATATCTGTAGATGACTAATACATAGACTAGCAAGCAAAGCAGAGAAGGCTTTCCATAAATAGCTGCAACCAATGAATAGTAGCTGAAACCAATGAATAGGCTTGTAGCAAAGAGTAAAAAAAGTAAAGAAAATAGAACTGTACTTCTTCTTTTAGAAGTCATTCAGTTTTTGCCATTGTCTGAGGCTATTGGTCTCCAGTTTCTTTAGTTTTCTAAGGCAGATTATTCAACTTTCTAATACACATCCACAGTGAAACTCTATAGTAAGCTTCCAAGCATTCGACCTTGGACTGGATCCTGTAGTTCTCCAGCACACAGACAGCCATTTTAAATTCTTGACTGCTGATCCTACAGCACACCTATTGTAATGGTTGATACATTGTGTCAAATTGAGAAGTGCAGAAGCTTAACTAATAATTTGTCAGTTCTACATCCTGGGGTTGTAAAGCACTTACCTTTACTAATCTGGGAGGTTGTTCATTATGCCAACTTTAGAAGTTCAGAAATTTAACTATGTAATTTAGCAGCGGCCAGCATCCTCATTTGTGGGTCCTGAGCTTGTGTAAGAGGAGGGCATGGAGATGGTGTGAGGTTACATCCACTAGAGGGTAGGGAGCCTGCATATAATATAAGGGAGGAAAAGATGCTTGTTCACCCAGTTTTGCTCTTGCTGCTTTTGCTACATTCTGCTGCCTTGATGTGTTGCCCCTGTGCTGTGCCACCCTGCTTTGGAGCCAGTGGACTGAAACTTCCACAAACTGTGAGCTGAATAAATCTTTCCTTCCTTAATTTTGGGTGGCAGGTATTTTGTCCTAGCAATGAGAGAAAAGTAAACAAGATAGTTGCCAAATCCTTTTGTGTAATTAAACATGTATTCTATATTAATTCTATTCCTCTAGATAATTTTAATACACAGACACCCCTGTTGTTGATTATAGCTGAAGAAGCTAACAGACACTGCATAAAAATGACCACAATGTATCAAACCCAACATGGTTTATATAACCAATATCCTAGAATATATCATGGGTACAAATCATTTTACAAAAAAAGAAACCTTATAGATTTATTAGAGGCAATGGATCCAAGAGATCCATGTATGTTATTATAGAAACAACAGAAGCATAAAGACACAAAGTAACCTGATGCTTTAAAAGAACAGAATTATTCTTAAGCAACAAAAAATAAAGGGAGATTAAATTCAACATAATAACTGTAAGTAAATTTAATGACATAAAATATTGCACGAACCATTTAATGAAATGAAAACCCTTCATGATACGAAGGATAAATTCAGCTGAGAAATACAGAAAATAAAAAATAAATTCTCTTTCATTATCACATCAATTGTATATTTTGGATCTTATTAACCTTTCAGGTTTTTTTTATACCAGACAGACAATGTAATATTTACAAATGTGAGTTTGAGTTATTTCATTTATTCTTTTTTAAAATAAAAAATAAAAATGACATATCTTAGAAAACCAAAACAAGATTCTGAGAGATAGAAAACACAATGAAATAAATTGTACAGCCAAGAGGCACACAGCAGACATAATGAAAGAGTAATTTCTAAACTCAACATATGTTTTGAAACTACTCAGTCAGAGAAATAATAAGAATTAGAAGAGGATGACCAAAAGGAATGAAGACCTACAAGCCTTTGAATCTGACCTTAAAGCTGAACTACATTCTAAACTCTTTTTACTCTTTATTTTGAAATGGGGTCTTAATGAACCACTAAGCTGCTTAGGTTAGGCTTGAACTTGTGATCCTCCTGCCTCAGCCTTCCACAATCTGGGATTATAAGTGAATTATTAAATGAGCAAATACTTGCATTATAGGTTATCTAGAAATAGGAAAGAAAACAAAAGCATAGATGTCAATAAGATAGTTGGTGAGAATGTTCAACATCTTGAGAAAGATAAGGGCATTAAGGCACAGAAAGCTCAAGGAACCTGCAATGGATTCAATTAATAAAGATACTCTCTAAAGCATAATAGTCAAAAGCTCTAAAACGCAAGACAAAAATATAACTCTAAAAATAGCAAGGTATGTCTTTTCTAAAGAGGAAGGAGGCTAAGCAATGGAATATGAGGGAGGCAGTGGAGGGACATGGGTAAAGAATTATGGGATGCCTGTACATGCACAGATTACACACAGGGGATATAAATGTGTACTGAAAATATGTAGAAAAAGGGAAGGGGACCAAGAAGTGGGTGGCACAAAGCAGGAAAAAGTTGTTTGCAGAGGTTCCTCAGACCAAGGATTACTATCAAAAACATATAAATAACTCAAAAAAGTCAGACTTCCAAATTTAAAGACACAGCCGCAAAACGAGCATCTGAAATGAATACATATTTCTCAAATAAAGAAATACAAACAGCAAACAAATATATGAAAAACATTTTCAACTTAACTTGTCATTTGAGAGGTGCAAATTAAAACAGCACTGAGATTCCATTTTACCTTGGAAAGAATAATTATTATCTTTTTTAAAAGATAGTTACTATCAAGAATTCAGCCCATAACACATGATGCAGGGGTTGTGGGGGAAAGGAATCCCACTCCAGTATTGGTGGGAGTGTAAAATGGTGCAAACACTGTGGAAATCAGAGTGGGGATTCCTCAAAAAACTAGAGGATCTATTCCATCCAGCTGTTTCCCTGGCAGGTATCTTTCCAGAAGTCACAAACATTAAACCATAGCAAAATATGTGCTCCCACGTTTATAGCAGCACAATCTGTGATAGTTAAATCTTGGAAAAAACCAAATGCCCATTAACAAAGGAATGGAAAAAGATGTGGTCTTCTGATATAGAGGAATGCCACTCAGACATAAAGAAGGATAAACTCACCTGTGTAAACACTGTATTGTCTCCCTAGTGTGAAAAGCTGAAAGGGTAAATAAGACTAAAAATGTACCATAGATACTGTGAAATGGGAAGAAAATGTTCAAAAAGAAAAAGAAACTAAAATGAGTGAATGGAGAAAAGAAAGAGAAAAGCAAAAAGAAAGAAAACAAAAAGTATGTATGATAGTAAAGATAGTTATATTATTAATTTCTTTTAATTCTTGGTTTATACTAGTATTGTTTGGACAATTAAATGGCTATATCTTGTACTCTATTAGTTTATAAGGATGCACAGTGTATTCATCATTGTTACTCTCCTTTTGAATTTTTTTTTATTTTAAAATGAAAAAAGTATAAAAACAGTGACAGAATTTCATAACAACTTAATAGAAGATAAATAATGGTTAATATATTGTGTATTATTTTCAAAGAATTGCTCAGATTCAATTTTTTCTCTTTAAAATAAAATAAAATTTTAAAAAAGAAATAGGTGGAAGAAAAAGGGAGAAAAGAGAGGGGCTGAAAAAAGACATTAAGATGCATTAGGTACATGAATTAACTCTCTCAAGGAACGAAAACATATATTACATGCATATATTAATAAAGATGAAAATAAGTTTAAAAGCAACAAAAGAAAAGCATTAAGTTCTATACAAGAGAATCTGCATTACACCACTAGAAGACTCAGTAAAAATTTTATAGACCTGGTGAAAGTGGGATGTTACCTTCAAAATTTTGAAGGAAGGAAACTACTAACCAAGGATAGTATACCCAGCAAAGATATACTTCAGAGTCAAAGGAGAAATTGAGTTTTTCCAAAATAAGTAGAATCTGAGGTAATTAATCACAAAATCAGGCCTACAAGAAATGCTTAATGGAGTGCCACAGTACAAGGGGAATGATGATAATTATCATAATGATAAAAACCTACAAAAATTCAAAACTAACTGATAGACCAGATACAGAAGAATGAAAAAGAAGAGAATTAAATTTTACCAGTGCAGATAACCACTAAACCACACAGATTGCCAAGAGAGGAAGAAAACATGTGCAGTAACACCGGAGTAAAATTCACACTATGGCAGTACTATGTCCATGTTTATGCATATAATCTTGAATGTAACTGAATTAACTTCACAACTTAAAGTTACAGACTATCCGAATGAATGACAGAGCAAGAATGAATGCTATATTGCCTACAAGAAACCCATGTCCCCAGTAAAGACACATGTATATTAGAAGCAGAAGAATATAAAAAGATGTACCAAAACTAGAGTAGTATATTTATTGCATATAAAATATACTTTATTTAAAAGCTGTAATAAGAAACAAAGAAGATAAAAATATAGAAGAAGATACATGGATACCAATGTTTACAGCAACACAACTCATTATTGATAAATCTTGAAAGCAACCTACATCTCCATCGACAAATCAATAGATAAAGAAAATGTGTCATCTGTACACAATGGAGTACTACTGTTATGGCTTGTGTCTGGATTCCCCCCAGAGCATCATGTGCCTATAGTGGGGGCTTTTTGGAGGTGGTTGGGTCAAGGGTATGCAATGCTGGGATCAAGGGTGTGAGTGCTACTCAGGAAGGTGCTCAGGAGTGCTACTCAGGAGGGTAGCCTGGATGAAACAGAAGAGGCAAAAAGGGGGCTGCTGTTGATTCTTGCTTGTATCTTGCTGCTTGCTGCCTTTTCTCTGTGATGTCCCTCTGCCATATCATCTGCTTTGGAGCCAGCCAATTATGGACATCCACAAACAGCGAGTCAAAGAAACCTTTCCTCCTTTAATTTTGGACATTAGATATTTTGTCTCAGCAATGAGAAAAGAAACTAAGACAAATACTCTGACATAAAGGAAGATAAACTTGTGTCCCTGTGAGAAAATGAATATACATTGAGAGCATGATATTAAGTGAAATAAATCAAAGGCACAGCTTAAATATGCCTTAGGTTTTGTCAGATGAGAAACTCAAAATATAAATAAACAATATTAAAAGTCAGCATCTTTTTGTGATAAAAAAACGTCAAAAATTTTTAGGGAAAATTGTGCCCACACAAAAGAATGTCTTATACAAAAATCCCACAGCCAGTATCATACTGAATGGATAAAAGCCGAAGTTATATCCTTTAACTTAAAAAAAAAAGATGTCTACTTTAACTCCTGTTATTCCAATATAATTCTGGAATTGTTAGCCACAGCAATAAAGAAAGAAAAAGAAATAAAGGGCATACGAATAAGAAACATAGAAGTCAAAATATCCCTGTTGAGAGATGACATAATTCTATTTACAGAAAAGCCATGAGGAGGTCAGTAACTCTTTGAAATGATAAATAATTTTAGTAAAGTTTCAGGACAAAAAACAACAACAAATAAAATCAGAGCTTTTTAATAGAACAACAAAATTACTGAGAAAGAAATTCAGGAAAAATTCCATTCTCAATAGCTACCAAATATACATAAAATATATAAATAAATATATATATGAATATATTTATATGAATATAAATATATATATGAATATAAAAAGGAAGTAAACTTTAGAATGAAAATTACAAAGCACTGATGACAGAAATTGAAGAGGTCACCAGTTACAGAACATATATTCTTCCCAAGTACACACAAATCTGTTTTTATTATATATCACATACTAGGTCACAATACAATCTTAAAATATTGAAAATGAATGAAACAGTCTTGCTAAGTAACTGTTGTAACCACCAAAAAATTAACTGGAAGAAAACTTGAATTCTTTTGAAAACATGGAAACTAAACAGAACACCTTTAAAAATGATTCAAAGAAGAAATTGAAGAAAGGATTTAGAAAATACTGTAAGAGAAACAAAAATGAAAACAATTTATACTAAAGCTAATGGAATATAGTAAAAGTAATACCAAGGGTAAAATTTATATTATTACTCAGCTACATTAAAAATAAGACTAATGTGAAATAAATGACTTAAGTATACATTTCATGAAGTAGAGAGAAGGACAAAACAAACCCACAGTTCTGGATGGAAAGACATAATAAATGCTAGAATAGAAAGAAATAAAACAATGTGGAAAATACTAAGAGAAAGTCAACAAAACTAAGTTGGTTATGTGGAAAGCTAAACACAATTGAGAAACAAATATCTACACTAAGAAAAAATGAGGAAGATTCAAATAAAATCAGAAAAAAGATACATTGCAATGAAATAAAAAGAAAGACTAATTTGAACAATTACTATGCGCCAACAAATTGAATAGTGCAAAGAAAATGGAGCAAGTTTTAGAAACACAACCTTCCCAGACTAAATCATAATGAAATAAAAAATGTGAAAAAGTTATAACCAGTATGGATTTCAATTAGTAACAAAAGTCTTCCAATAAAGAAAAGCCCAAGACCAGATGGCTTCACTGATGAATTTTACCAAATATTTAAGGAAAAATCAACACCAATCCTTTTCAAGCTGTTCCCAAAAAGCTGTGCAAAAACACTCCCAAAGTTGTTTCCAAACAAAAGACAGACAAAACATCAGGAGCAAAGAAAAGGACCAGCCAGTTTTTCTGGGGAATATACACGCAAATATCCTCAAGAAAATTTTAGCAGACTGAGTTCAACTTCACACTACAGAAAACATGCAACATGACCAAGTGAGATGTATTCTTCTGATGCAAGGCTATTTCAACATATTATGTGAATTTGAAAATAAAATGAGTATCTAAACAGATGCAGAAAGAGCATGTGATAGAATTACATACAATTTCATGATTAAAAAAACTCTCAGAAACCTGGGAATAGAAGGATAATAATAAAGTCCAAATATTAAAAGTCTAAACCTATTATCATACTCAAGTGTAAAAACAAATATTTTTTATAACATCAAGAAGAAGACAAACATCTCAATGTTACTATTTTATTCAACATAGTAGTAGAACTTGTAGTCAGAAAAACTGGCAAAATAAATAAAATCTACAAGTAAAAGAGAATGCAGATTTTCAAATTTCAATAAAACAAACAAAAACAACAGAAACTAATCCTGCAAGTAAAAAATGAATTCTGAACTTGAATAGACATTTCTCTGAAGAAGATACATAAATGTAACATAAATAAACAAAAAATATTAAAAATTGCTCACTATGAATAATTATCAAGAATAATTATCGCAATCACCATATCATTTCTCACTTGTTAGTGGCTACTGTAAAAAAATAAACACAAATTTGGCAAGGATGAGCAGAAATGGAAAACCTGCCCAAAAACTTCCTCTGTGTGAGAATGCAAAATTATTGATCAGCCATGGTAAACAATATGGAGATTACTCAAATAATTATAATTAAAATTGCTATATGAGGCTGCAACCCTATTCCTAGATATTTTTACAAAGAATTCAAATCCAGATTTGGAAAGCATTCCAGGATCTCTATATTCCTACACCAATATTCACAACAGTCAAGATGTGGATACAGCAAATTATATCAATAGATGACTCATGCATTTATATACCTTTGGATAATGTACTGCATTGCAACATAACATGGGTGAACTGTGACATTACTCAAAATGAAACAAACTAGATACAGAAAAAGAAACACTGCAAATTCCCACTTACGTGAAGTGTCTAAAATAAATTCAGAGAGTCAAAGAGTGGGACTGGGGCCAGAGGGGAAAGGGAGCTACTAAAAGGCATAAAGTTTCAGGTAAGCATGATGAATAAGCTCTAGAGACCTGCACAAAATGTTGAACATATCACCACTAATAACACACTGGACATTTAAAAATTTCTTGAGTGTAGCTCTCACTGTTTTACCTTATTTGAAACTAGCCCACTTGTTATATACCAGACTATAAGGCTGTGAGCTGAGTATAGCTTCAGCATCCTTTTCCACCTTTGCGATCGATCGCCAGGGGAACTGGAGGGTCAGTGTAGATCTCATGTTAAGTTTTTAACTATGATAAAGTAATTCTAAAATTCAGATGCAAAGATCAAATAAAATTTTAGATAAGTGCTCAACCAACTTCAAGATGACTGAATACAGATACGCCGTACTCGCCTTGTTCTCCATGAAGAAGAATCAAAGTAACATGGATAGCTGAATTTTGAGGGAATGACAAGAAAAGACTCTTGGAACTCAGAGGAGGATATACTAGAAAACTAGAGCTTTATCAGACTCAAGAGACTCAGAATGGCAGAATAGAAAGAGAATAAAGAACACTGGAAAGGAGCAAGAAAGTCAGAGCAAACAATGTCAGCATGAAAGCCAACAGGCCTGGCTATTGGAAGTACTCAGTCATCACGGGCTAGCAGCCTAGTTGGAGGAGCAACCTGTAGTCTAGCTTTCCTTTGGGAAAGGCATTCAACACAGTCTCCCCTCAATCACCAGAGCCAGGTTGCTGTATTTTGGCAATATCTTGTAGAAGGACTGCTTGTCTGAGTTTATAATTCATTAAGGGTCCGGAACCCCTGACTGTATCTCTGAGTCTCTATTGATGTTCTTCAGGCTAGCAAAAGTAGCTGTAGCTTTATGAATCTAAATTAAGGCAGCAGAGTAATAGTGACCCCAGCACGTAAGCATCTCAGTGCTTTGTATTACAGGAGATCAGAGTTTCGACACGGAGGGGAATGAAAGGGATGTCCTCAATAACAGGGAGACCAGGACACTTGTCTTCTGGGCTATGTGGTGTGACCAGCACATGTAGACTTGACCAATTCCAGGACTGAAAGCCAGAGCCATGCAGCTCTGCTCTGTGGGCAGCTGTGTGTGAGCCTTTTCCACCATGGCAGCAAGGGTCTGGATTTGAGAAGGCCTGGCTCCCAGACGGCGGGGCCTCTGTTCTATTTATGGCTGTACCAACTAGCACCTAGATAGTGTTGAGTTGTGTGGATACAATATATATTTACAGACTCCTTTAATACATGAAAGAATTAACTATCAAACACTGCAATGTTAATTTCATTATTGCAGTGCATAATTTTGAGCTCTTTATGCAGGAGTAAGGTCAACCGTAATGGCAGATATGGTCATGCCCTCATGCTGATGAGTTCCTTGAAGGTTTCATTTTACTGGTCATCAGATTTGAAAAGTTTTCCCATATTTCTTTAAATATTCTTTCTATATCTTTCTCTTTCTCCTCTCCTCCCAAGGCTCTTAGAAGTTTCACTGTGCTTGGCGGTATCCCATAGGTCTTCCTCTCTGTTCTTCATGTAAGAGAATTATCTTCAGGTAATGAGTGATATTTCTTTCACTAATGTAAGTATGTTGCTTACATAGTAAAATTTCCAGTTTACTTTTTTCACCCACAGAATTTCTATTGTTTCATATTATAACTTCCATCTCCCTATCGATATTTCTTATTCTCACTTTTGTTATATTACTTTGGTGAACACTAATCACATGTCCACATGGATGTACATGGTGCCAGTAAAGTCATGCGTGGTATCGCAAAATTTCAGTCAACAAGTGATTGTGTATTCTACAGTTGTCTGAAAGGATTGCAGTGAAGCTGAGATTCCCACTGAGAAACACAACACATGACTGATGTGTTTAAGATGCTGATGCTATGAATAAATCTGCATTTTCAATTGTCTAAAAGTTTAGCACATGCAGTTAAGAATACGAGGTACACTACAGTCTAGGTTTGCGCAAGTTCACTTTGTGATGTTCACAAACAGAATTGTGCAGTGAGGCACTTCTCAGCACGCATCTCTGTCACTAAATCGTGGCACTGAGCTGTACTTCTAAGTGGCTGTTTCCCCAAGGTAGATGCATAATGAGATTAATTTCTTCACTAATTCTTCCAGTCACATGTCTCTGATCATCATACTTAGACTTAATTTTTTGGGTGAAAAGTCTGAACTTTTGTTCCCTTTGGAAGCAAACGTCTTTTCCACTTGATTAAACATTCCAAATTCTTCTTAAATTACTGCATCCAGTAAAACATCAGAATCTATTGGTCAGATTGGCTTCTCACTGCTCAGTGACCTGTTGACTACAATGACAAGCTATTTATCCTTACTTTGCTATAAATCAAATACATACCAGTGTGCTAGAAGCAGAAGACATTATGTGAAATAGTTCCATGGTAGTCACTACTCCTTGATCATATTCTGTTAAACGTATATTACATTACCCTAAGATAGATGCTAGATTAGGCTTTGTGTTTCTGTTGAGAGCGATTCCTTTGCCCACTGTTCTCCATAGCTCTTGGCTTCACCTCTGAAATGGTTTTCCTCATCCATTTCCCACTTGCATTATTTGCAGTGGGTATTGGTCATTCTTTTCTCTTGGGATGATTTGATGTACTTTGTATACTGAAAAGTCTCCAGAAGGCTAATGTGATAGAGGTTCATTCACTAGGGTGGCATTAATGGGAATTGGTGGAAATTTTAGGAGGAAGCCCTGTCGGATGCCCTTAAATCTCTGGGTTGTGCTTGAAAAGAATTGTGAGGCTCTGTTCTCTTTCTTGTCACTCCGGCATCCTGGGTCATAGATGACCAGTTTGCTGTTCTATGCTCTCCCTAACATTGGACACTCATTGAAGGACCAAAGCAATCAATCTACATGGTCTGGGACTAGAACTTTTGAAATTATGAGTCAAATAACTCTTTTGCATCTGTAAGTTAATTACCTCAGATAGTTCATTATAGTGACAGAAAGTCAACTCAGGGCCCACCACTGTTAATGGCGTATTTCTTTTTCATGCAAACTCAAGGACAGAAATATCAAGGCTTGCTCCTTGCCACTTCCTTTAACAGCCCCACACATGTTTTCTTGGCCAACGTAACAGTCAAATCTTTGCTGTCTTCAGAAATACTTGCTCCTATTTAGTTAATTGAAATTATAATCTACTCTCCAAATTTTCCTTTTTCTAATCATTTCAGGAGTGTGTCTTCTAATTTTCTATTTCTCATTTCTATTTCTTCAAAATTAAGTGTGGCTATCTAAAAGTCCTTGGAAATCATAAACTTGGTGGGAAAAAATGCTTTAATCTGACTTTTGTCCCACGACTAAATTCTTTATTTCTCAGAAAGCTACCAGTCACTTCTAATAGTAAATACTATAGAGACTTCAAAAACCACAAACTTTTCCAGCCCTGTTACATGTTGGTTAGTCAAAAATGTGTTAATCTTGTTCATAAAATATTTTGCTACCACCAACATGAAAAGCCAACAGACACTAATACTTTTTGGAACTTCCAATAATTTTTTTAGAGCCAGTTTTATATCTTGTGCCTTCCAACTAAGCCCAAGCAACATCTTAGCCAAATATTTTAATACCAAATAGCATAGCCCCCCACCCCAACTTCACCGTCTACATCACCCCTTCTCCCACTGTTTCACTGCTAAACCGATGCCAGGTTTTTACTTTTTTATCTAAATAGAAGCACTTCACTTCGAGGTGTGAATTTCTGTATTAGTAAGGGTGTAAAATATATATGCAAAATGTGTAGCAGCTCAACACGCAAGATCACTTTTAACCTTATGAAAATGGACCAAGGTGGGTATCCCTCATTAACGTGCAGGTATTTTCTTTATTGTAATTTAAGTGCCTAAGCTTCTCCCATCTTCTGTCAACATCTGGATACAGCTATTTTTTAAATCTACTTTTCAGAGGAGAAAGAGAACTAAGGATGCACTAGATTGTTACTTCTCTGAAAGATTGATACATGCCAGGTATCATTCTGCTGATATGGACTAGTCACAGGTGTGAATTAGTCTTAGTGTAGTTTTAGATAGAAAGCCTAAGGCCATCAAACAATTGCAAGAATATACAGTTGTATTAGTCATTTTTCCCAGCAAAATACCTGACACTCACAGTTTAATGGAAGGCTGTTTATTGTGGCTCACATTTCAGAAATTTCAGTCTTGGCACGGTCAGCTCCAAGGCAGAAGGCATGGTGGGAAGGGCTAGTGGAGGAAAGCTGCTCACCTCACAGGAATAGGAAGCAGAGAGGGAGAGAATGAGCCAGAAATGCCGATATACTTGTCTGCGTATGCCCCAGTGACCCATCTCTTCCTATCAGATCCCACATCCTAACAGCATTTTTAACTCAAATTCCTCATAGTCCAACCCTCTTTCAAGACCCCCCCCATGGGTGCAAGGGCTCTTGGGAGACCTCCAGATACAAACTAGCACAATGATGAAAATGAAAGGAACATTTTTGTGGCCAGATTGCAATGTACTTATAATGTATAATGTGAATATATTGGAATTTATTTAACATAATAAAAGTGATCCTCAGAGAAACTAGTGATTTATTCAAGATCTTAAAAGTCAAAGCCTAAACATGAATTGAAATCATCTCTTACTAAATCTTGTGATCTTCCAAAAAAATTGGAGAAAAAGGGAAAAAAATTCAACATGGTACAAACTTTAAAATTAATGCTCACACAAATGACTAAATATCCAGTAGATTTTTGATATGAAACAAATGGTCACAAATCTTTATTTCACACTATATTTTTCTTACAATAATAAAGCTTTAGAAATTAGTCTGATTAATGGATTTAACATAGATGCATTTTTCTCTTATAACTGTAAAATTGACCAGTCTTAAATTTAACTCATTTCCTCTTGCATGAAAAGAATGTATATCTTTGTTCTTTTCCTCCACTTCCTCTTCCTCTTCTTCTTTTTCCTCTTCCTCTTCCTCCTCTCGTGCTTCTGCTTCTTCTGTTCTTCTCATGTGAATGAGAACTCACAGTTACATTCTGCTACTGGATATATTTAGAGATACTAAAGACATCAAAATCAGTTTTTCTAATTCACAGTTTATACTATGAAGTTGATTCATATTATATAGCTATTTATTCTCTTGATTTTTAAAAATTAATGGGAAAATATTTCTTGGAAAAGATTATACTGTTACCATTTTTGAAAAAAACATAAATTTCAATGAAGATAAATTGTCTCTTATTTTTGTGCTTCTGAAGAATCAAATAATATGATTATTATGATAAAGCAAATTTAACTTTCTCTGTCTGCTTAGAGTAGATATACATCTCCAAATCTAGTAAACCACCAAAGAATCATGCATTTTAAAAAGAGCTTTGAGTTCGTTTCATTGACTATCTCATTGAACTTCCATAGCCCTTATTATTACAGTTTAAAGGAATTAAATAGTGAGACACATTTCTTTTTTCTTTCATAGATAATGAATTTGAGTTTGTGGTCTTGGCTGAATTTTTTCATTAATAGCTTTCTTTCTTGGAGAGGTAACAAAATTCATGATAGTCTTCTCTTTCTTCCTTTGGGAAATGTTATTCCTCTATCTTTTTTTTGTGGGTCAGTTCTTTTTGGTTCTGTGGCACTGAACTTCTTTTATTGAAAATGATCTGAATGTGTTCTTCGACTACGTGGAAATATTCTTTTCTAACTTATTAGAAGCAAATTGTATTTAATGAGCTGTGCAAGGGGATAATTTTGGGTGTTATTACTATGACTCAGTGACTAGATGCTGAAAGATGAAAAATTTAAGGTTTTCTCTGCATAATATTACTGACATAATTTTGTATATAATTCTCATTGCAAATTATCCATTTTTAGACTGAAATTTCTGGCAAAGTATTTGCAAAACTAGAATTCTTCATTGGATAACTATGACTACCCAAGGCTAATATAAATTTACTTCGATTATTTTGGGTTTGTTTAGGTGAACACACTGGACCTGGCACATGGTTAATTAGGAAATGTTACATAATATTGTCTTTGTTAGGTTGCTTGTTTTCTATATTTGGTAAATTTTTTCTTGTATTTTTAAAACAAAACATGTTTTGGATTTGGCCGTCAGTTATAATAAAGGATTATATATAAATTCTATTTAATGAACTCTGACTTTATTAGAAATTTATATTTCTTGCATTTTTCTTCAGTGACTTTGGAAGAAATTTTTTCAAGTTATGTAACCACAAAGTAGTCTTTAAATTGGAATTTGTGGCTCACTGTCTGAAGTACAGTCTAGACAATAATGAATTCCTCAATTCCGAACAGGCTGTGTATAATACATTGCCAACTTGAACACTGACTTAGCTGAAACATTACATTCTTATTTCAGTGCTACATGCCATTTAAATATACAAACCACTGGGCATAAAGTAGAATTCTGGCATCTTGACTCCATGATCCAGCTATGAGGTTTGCTGCTTGGATGCAACTCAGAAGACCTTGAAAGCTGTCCATGCACTGAGCACTAGCTCCTTGACTGCAGCAGTATGAATGCCTTTTTCTGCATTGTTCTATGTTGAATACCACAGTGAAAATCCCAGTATACAATGAATCACCAGATTTTTCCCATGTGTCAATTACATCCTTTAAGCTGCATAAACTGAGTTAATTGTTAAAAGCCACTAAAGATATAAAAGAGGTCACTTATTGAAAGGTATAGCTTACAAGGTTACATATATTTTCCAGAAAATGTTGGTAATTCAAATGATGTAATTACTTTCCTATGAGTTTGAATGGAAAAATGTCATTCATTCATCCATCCATTTATTCATTCATTCAAAAGAAGCATCTGTAACTTTTACATGACATCATTCACAATGTTGTTAAGAATATAAAGAAGTCATGTGTCCTAATTCTTTGCTTAAATTATTCTAACCTAGCTAAGGTGATATGACATACACACATTTAGGAATTGATGACAATGTATAGGAACAGTTTCCTAAAAGGAGTGAAAACAGGATTTCATCAAGAATCAAAGCTGACTCTCACTGTGAAGGCACACCACAGCTGCCCCACCTGGAGGAGGGAGCTAGGCCTAGCCACAGGAACCTGCTCCAGCCTTGCTAACTGCCTTTTCTCACCTGGAGGGCATACCAGCAGCTGCCCTGCTTGGAGGAGGGAGCTGGGCTGAGCCACAGGAAACTGCTCCAGCCCTGCCTGCGACCTTCTTTCTGCATGGAGAGCACCAGCACTTATGCCACTGCCTGGAGGAGGCAGCAGCCTTGCAGAGGCCATAGGGGTGACCTTCTATCATCCCAGGAAGCTTTGTCATCTAAGGAGGTGGATGGTTACACAACATCCGATTCCGGAGAGAGTGTGAGATCCTTGCTCTAGGGTGTTGGGGGCCCGCTGGGCTTGTGGCCACACTAGATTGGGCTTAACAGGACTTGGGCCTGCCTGGACCACTCCCGGTGGCCTTCTATCCATTAGGGGAGCTTTGCTGCCAGAGGGGGGAGCTGTGCAACTTCAGGAGGCTTTAGACCTATCTGAGAGGAGCCTGGCAAATTTATTTTAATCTGGTGGCCTGACTGCCCAAAGAGAGAGCTATGCTACCAGAGGAGTCCCAGGAGCCCAGGACATAGAAGACAATTTGCAACAGCGCCCAAGGGGAAGCTTTGGAACAACACTTGAAACACGGAAATATAGGAAAATGACAAAATGAAAGACCAAAATGCAATCTCAAACCTCCAGCCCATCCCAAGAAAACCTAGGAGCCATGTGCATAGAAGAAAATACATGCCATATGCCTGAAACACCTGAAATAATAGTAACCGAAATAAAGAAGCAACTCTGGTAAGCATTAAAGGAATTCAAACTAAAAATAATCTCCCAGGTAAAAGAAGAAACGATAAAAGAAATGAAGGAGATGCTGAACATATCTAAAGAATATGGTAACTACTTTTAGGTCAGGATTATCTGGTGGTGAAACACTATTCTGCTTAAATGGTTATGTTTTGATCTGTGCTGTTTCGCTGTTATGCCCTCTTTTTTCTCAATCTCCACTCCATTATTTACTTTTTTATTTTTATCCTTTTAATTAAAGGAAAATAATAGCAGGATATATTATAGTAACCCACTTTGACTTTCCATTACCTCGATTTAAAGCCCTGTATTACTCTCACCATCTGGTTTTTAACTGATGTTCCCCCATTCTGTTTTGCTGGATAGTATCAGGTTCGAAAATTTAGGCATCAGCTGTGAAGATAATGAGATTCATTATAACGCCCATTCTCGTTGACTTTTATCTATTTTTGAAGACCTACAATGTCTCCAATGTTTTGGTTTTGTCGGTTTTATTCTTTACAGTTTTGTTCAATTGTATTGTAACTAACAATATAGGCAATTCTATTAGAGATAGCGGGAGGCATTATGGTAACCATTGTTGATCACCTTGTATTATGTTTTCACATTATCTATTATGTCCACCCTTTTGACTTGACAAATTCTGTTCTGTTATGTCACACTTGGTTTTACTCTCTTCCAAAAAAGTAATAAGAACCATGGGAGCAATGAAACCCAAAATGTGTAATAGTCATTGTACAAAAGAGAGGAAAAGAAAGTGCTCTATACTATATAACTGCATGTATATTTAAGTGTATAAGATAGAAAATGATATCACAGAGTTTTATTGGATCATTGAACAGAACTGTTTGCAGTATCATTGATGGAATGTCCACTTTACAAGCTTTAATTTTGTGACTTGAACAATTATTTCTAAGATGACAATATGTAATCCATTAACTAGTAATTTCCTACTGTTCATTTTTTTTCTGCAAATCTGTATAACTTGTACCCTTTCTCTGCTTTTTTTCTTTTCTCCTTAAATAAAATTAAAAAAAAAAAATTGGAGGAACTAAACAAAAAGATAGAATCCCTGGATGAACAATATAAGAAACAAACAGAATACATAAAGCAAATGCAAAGAGATACACAGGAAATAAAAAATTCCATTGAAAGTTATAAAAACTGCCTCAATGAAAGTAAAGAGAATTTCAGACCTCAAAGACAAGATTGCAGCTAGTGAACAGGAAAGGAAAGATTTTTTAAAAATAACAAGAAATCAGGAAATAACAATTCAACAACTGCAAGATGACACAAAGAAAAACAACATAAGATTGATAGGAATAAATGTAAAAGAAGGGGACAACATAAAGAATGTCTAGAGAATCTTTAAAGAAGTAATAGCTGAAAATTTCCCAAACATGAGATTGGAAACTGATATCAGGATCAGTGAAGCATACAGAACTCTAAATAGCCATAACAAAAATAAAACTACACCCAGACAGATAATAATTACCATCACAGAAATTCAACAGAAGGATAGAATATTAAAAGCTGTCAGAGAGAAACAACAGATTACCTATGAAGGAAAACCTATCAGAAGCACAGCAGACTTCTCAGCACAAACAATAAAGTCAAGAAGAGCATGGAGTGAACTATTTCAGATCCTAAAGGAAAAGGATTTCCAACCTAGGCTCATGTACCCTGCAAAACTGTCCTTCAAAATCTATGGAGAAATAAGATACTTCCATGACAAAGAACAGCTAAAGAATTACATGATCACCAAGCCAACCTTGCAAAGAATACTGAAAAACAGTTTAGATACACATAGGAAAAACCACTAAGCAAGGCAAACAATTGAACAGAATGGAAAGATAAAGATGCAACAGCAGAATGATAAAATGTCAAAAATAAACTAACATACAACAGACATAACCACTAATATAAATTGTCTCAATGCACCAATTAAAAGAAACAGACTGGCAGAATAGATCAAGAAACAAAATCCAACCATATGCTGTCTACAAGAAACCCATCTAACCCAAAAGGAAACTCTCAGACTGAAAGTCAAAGAATGGAAAATAATACTTCCTGCAACAGGAACCCCCAAAAAAGTGGGGGTAACTATTCTGTTTGCAGACAATCTGAATTTTAATCCAATAATGATGAGAAGAGATAAGAAGGTCACTACATACTGGTTGGGGGAAAACTTCAAGAGGAAGAGATAACGATCTTAAATATATATGCATCAAATTCTAGAGAACCCAGTTATATTAAGCAAGTGTTAACAGAAATGAAACACCAAATTAGCAGTAACACAATTCTAACAGGAGATCTTAACACACCATTGACACTGAGGGATAGATCAAACAGACAGAAAAAAGCAAAGAAATAACAGAACTGAATCACACCTGTGTACAAAAGTACTTGATAGACATTTACAGAGTGTTCCATCCAACAACAGAATACACATTCTTCTCAGCAATAAATGGGTCATTCTCTAAAATAGATTGTATATTAACTCACAGAATATATTTAAATAAACGCAAAAGATTGGAAATTATCCCTTGCATGTTATCAGATCATAGCGCTATGAAATTAGAAATTAATGATAAAAAATGCTGCAAAAATCCCACAAATATATGGAAACTGAATAAAACACTCTTGAGTTATCAGTGGGTCACAGAGGAAATTAAAGAAGAAATTAAACAATACCTACAAGCAAACGAAAACACAAATACAACTTACAGGAATCTGTGGGGTGCAATGAAAGCTGTCCTCAAAGGAAAATTTAATGCACTGAGTTCCCACAGCAGGAAAACAGAACAAATACAAATAAATAAGCTGATGTTACATTTCAAACATCTAGAAAAAGAAGAGCAAGTCAAGCTCAAAGGTAAAAGAAGGGAGGAAATTATAAAAATCAGAGCAGAAATCAATGCAATAGAGACTAAGAAAAAAATCCAAAGAATCAATGAATCAAAGAGTTGGTTCTTTGAAAGAATAACTAGAATCAATGAGTTTTCTCTTATCAATCTTATTTAAAAAAAGGGAAGAAAAAGCTCAAATTCATGCAATAAGGAACGAAAAAGGCAAAATCACTACAGACTCTATAGAAATACAAAAGATCATCAACACCTATTTCATAAACCTCTACTCTAAAAGGTTTGATAACACGGAAGAAATAGACAGATTCCTAGAAGAATACGAAGTACCAAAACTAGATCAAGAAGATGTAAAACTGCTGAATAACCCAATTTCTATTAATGAAATTGAAAATGTAATTAAGTCCTTACCTACAAAGAAGAGCCCAGGCCCAGATGTATTCACTGCAGAATTCTACAAGAAATACAAAGAAGACCTAATGCTGACACTCCTCAAACTATTCAATGAAATTGAAAGGGAAGCAATCCTTCCTAAGTCATTCCTGGAAGCAAATATTACTCTACTACCAAAAACTGAGAAAGAACTAACTAAAAAAGAGAACTACCAGCCAATCTCTCTAATGAACACAGATGCAAAAATCCTCAATAAAATATTGGCAAATAGGATGCAGCAAATCATCAAGAAGATTATACACCATGACCAAGTGGGATTCATCCCAGGCATGAAGGGATGGTTCAGCATATGTAAATCAATAAATGTAATTTACTACATCAATAAAGTCAAAAGTCAGAATCACATGATCATTTCTATAGATGCAGAAAAAGCTTTTGATAAGGTCCAACATTCATTTATGATAAGAACCTTACAGAAAATTGGAAGAGATGGTCTTTACCTCAATATAATAACGGCCATCTATGACAAACCAACAGCCAGTATCATACTAAATGGCCAAAAATTGAAGGCCTTTACTTTAAAATCAGGCACAAGACAAGGATGTCCTTTATCACCACTCCTATTTAATATAGTACTGGAAATACTAGCCAGAGCATTAGATAAGAGAGAGAAATAAAAGGGGTAAAGATAGGAAAAGAAGAAGTTAAATTATCATTGTTTGTAGATGGCATGATACTCTACAGAGGGGAGCCCCAAAACTCCTTTTAAAGACTCTTATACACAATAAATAAATTCAGCAATATAGCTGGATACAAAATCAATACTTGAAAATTAATAGCATTCCTATACACTAACAATAAAATCAAAGAGAGAGAGAAATAGGAGAAGCTACACCCTTCACACTAGCAACCAAAAAAATGAAATATTTAGGAATTAATCTCACGAAAGAAGTGAAAGACCTATACAGGGAAAATTATAATACACTGAAAAAAGAAAATGAAGATTATCTCAGAAAATGGAAAGACATCCCTTGCTCATGGATAAGAAGAATAAATACTGTGAAAATGTCCATTCTCCCAAAACTGTTACAGATTCAATGCAATCCCAATAAAAATACCATCAACATACCTCATAGATCTCGAGAAATCACTCCTAAAATTCATCTGGAGTGAGAAGAGACCCAGAATAGCAAAGACAGCTCTAAGCAGCAAAGGCAAGGCAGGAGGCATCACAATCCCTGACTTCAAGTTATACTACAAAGCAACTGTCATAAAATCAACATGGTACTGGAACCAAAACAGAGCCGAAGATCAGTGGAATAGATTAGAAGATACAACCACAACTACAAACACACTCAACCATCTTATCTTTGATAAAGGGTCCAAACAGGTTCACTGGAAGAACAACAGTCTCTTTAATAAATGGTGCTGGAAAAACTGGTTCTCCATATGCCGAAAACTAAAACTAGACCCATGCGTAAATTAAAATCTAAATGGATCAAAGATCTGAATATTAAAACAGAAACACTAAATCTATTGGAAGACAAAGTTGGGTGAAAACCTTGAAGACATAGAAGTAGGCAGAGAATTCCTGAACAGGAATCAAACCACATGGGAAATACTTCCCAGAATCAATAACTGGGATTACCTCTTATTAAAAGGTTTCTGCACTTCAAAAGAAATCTCCAGCATAGTGAAAAGAAAACCCACAAACTGGGAAAAAAACCTTAGTGAACTGCCCCTCAGACAAAGGACTTCTGTCTAAAACATATAAAGAATTTTTAAAAAATCAGATCCCAAAATTCAAAGATCCAATCCAGAAGTGGGCGTCTGAGATGAATACACAATTCTCAGATGAAGAAATACAAACAGCAAATAAATACATGAAAAAATGTTCATCATCATTAGTAATTAGAGAAATGCAAATTAAAACTACACTGAGATTTCATCTCATTCCTGAAAGAATGGCCAGGATAAAGAAAACCAACAACAACAATTGCTGGAAAGGCTGTGGGGAAAAAGGAACTCTCCTGCACTGTTGGTAGGAGTGTAGACTGGTGCAACCATTGTGGAGGTCAGTCTGGAAATTTCTCTAAAAGCTGGGATTGGAAGTCCCATTTGTTCCAGCTATTCCACTTCTAGGCATATTCCCAGAAGACTGAAAGCATCATACCACAGTGATACATGTGCACCCATGTTTATAGCAGCACAAGTTGTAAAAGCCAGATCTTGGAAACAACCTAAGTGTCCATCAACTGAGGAATGGATAAAAATGTTGTTGTATTTTTACAAAATGGAGTACTACTCAACCATAAAGAAAGATCACATTGAGATATTTATAAATAAATGGGTACAGCTTGAAACCATACTCATAATTGAAATAAATCAAACTCACATGTATAAATACCGAATAGTTTCCCTAGTGTAAGAAATAAGAATACATAAAAGTATGTGATAGTCATGATTCTCCATTATATGGCTTTGAAGCCTTATAATGTTTTCACTCATTAATTGGAATGGCTTTATTGTGGGTTGTTTGATTTTACTGCCTGTGATAGTATGAACAGCTATTTTGAAGAAAACAAGGCATCATAATAGCTAGTGGTGATTTAATATCATCTTGTTTTGAAGTCCCACCAAACTGTTGTTCTTCTGTCTCCATTGGTTTTATCATGTTGTATCTTATTGGATTTTATTATATGTGATAGTATAAACAAAAATTTTTATAGGAAAAGAAATAATATATAAACTGTTGTTCATTTTCTTTTAGCTGGTTTTAATACCCTGTAATTCTTTCATTCTCTTGAATGGTTTCACACTGCCTTGATATGTTTGATGCTATAGTATATGAAGTTATACTCAAATATTTCAAGAAGACAGACACTATGGTAACTACTATTATGTCAGGTTATCTGGTGGTGAAACACTATGTTGCTTAAATTGTTCTTCTGTGACCTGTGTTGTTATGTTGTTATGTCCTCTTTTTATCTCAATCTCCCCTTTTTTTGAATTATTTTTATTATTTTTTTCATTAAGGGAAAATAAATTTTAAAAATAGCTGGATATATTATAGTAACTTTTTTGTTTTCCTGTTAACCTGATTTGAACCCCTGTATTGCTCTCACTGTCATGTATTGACTGATTTTACTCTATTCTCTTTTTTTGTTACTATCAAGTTTGAGGGTATCAGCAGCTACTTTGAAGGCAATAAGATTCACTATGATGCCCATTCTGATTTGACTATGATCTTCTTTTGAAGACCTGTAAGGTCTCCAGTGTTTAAGTTTTATTGGTTTTGTTCAGTACTGTTTTGTCCAATTGTATTACACCTGATGATATAGGCAACTCTTTTTAAAGTAGCAAGAGGCATTATGGTAACCATTTCTGATCACCTGGCATTCTGTTTTCACATCATGTACTATGTCCATCCTTTTGTTTTGATTGCCTCCATTTTGTTTTGTCACATTTGGTTTTATTCTCTCCCAAATAATGATAAGAACTGTGGGAGTAATAAAATCCAAAATGTGTAATTGTTATTGTAAAAAAGAGAGGAAAAGAAAGTGCTCTAAAGGATATAACTGCATGTCTATTTAAGTGTGTAAGATAGAAAATCATATCACTAAGTTTTTGTTGGGTTATTGAACACAACTGTTTGCAGTCTCACTGTTTGAATGTCCACTGTGTATGCTTTAATTTTGTAACTTGAACAACTGTTTCTTAGAAATCTGTTAACTTGTGATTTCTTACTGTTTATTTTTTTTGAAATTCTGTACTACTTGTACCCTTTTACTGTTTTGTTTTTCTCTTTAAATGAAAAATATTTAAAAAAGAATCAAAACTGGGAGGCCAGGGATATAATTCAGGAGGGTAAGTCCCTGCCTGTCAAGCTTGAGATCCTGAGTTCAATTTCAGGTTCCAAAACAAAACAAAAAACAAAAATAAGAATCAAAGTTGGGAAAATAGGAATTGAATAGAGGCGAAAAGTCTCTGTGTTCTGAATCATTGATATAGGTTTTATGGAGATGATGAGGCTTCTTGTAATCCATGAGTAATTAAAAGTGAATTGAGGGAGAAAAAAATGTTAGCAATAATAGGCAAGAAAAAGAAGTGAGAAAATAACTGACTTAAGGGATTATTATCAGCTATTCTTACAATAACATCGTGTCTGTGGATATGAATTATCATTCCTATTGCAATTGATGATAAAATAATTAGCTACATACTGCATCTGCCTTCTATCTTTCTCATGGGAAAGATTAATGGATAAAGGGTGATTTTAGAACAATGTGGAAATTGCTTTCATGTGCATTATTTTTTTAAATCATCATTTAGTATTTTACTTGGTTACTTATTAAGTAAGATTGTTGTGTACTGTCATGGCTTTATGTCTGTGGCCCCCAGGACCCATGAGTTTGCATTGTGCATTTGTGATGGTTCATTGTCTAGTGCTTGGATTGATGGTGTCAGTGCTCTACCCACATGGGGTGGAGGCAGGAAGAAGGTCTGTCTTGCTCTTTTGCTGGTTCCTGCTTTATGTTTGCAGCCAAAATGAACTGCAGCCCAGCCATGCCTGCCTGCCTTGGAGCCAACTGAGTGTGGACTGAAACCTCCAAAAACTGTAAGAAATAATCCTTTCCTTTCCCAACTTCGGCTTCAGGTATTTTGTCTCAGCAATAAGTAAAAAGTGACTAAGACAGAATTTGGTACCGAGGAGTGGGGTCGTTCGCTGTGGCTATACCTGACCATGCTTTTCGAGAGGTTTTGGAAATGGCTTGTGGGCAGAGTTTGGAAAGGTTTGGACATGTCTCCTGGATTCATAGAGCTGGAGCAGCTTAGGCTGTTTTGTAGAGAAGATTTTGGTCAGAGCTCAGGAGACCAGAAGGCTGATAGAAAGCCTCATGGTAAAGACCAGGCTTGGGAGGTTTCTGCTGGGAAGAAGGACTGCATTGGTTGTTGGACTCCCCATGATTTGTGTTATGGCTTGGCAAAAAGTTTGTCTGCATTTTGTTCATGCCCAGAGACTTTGCCTGAGACTGAGACAAAGGGCAATGGACTGATTAATCTTGAAAAAGAAATTAAAAGGCAACCAAATGTTGAGGCTGTGGCATGGCTATTGTTGGGGGCTTTTAGCCAGCTTTATGTTGCAAATCAAGAGCACAGAGCCCAGCAGGATCATTTGCAATACTGTGAGTTTGACCAGAAGGAAAATGCCAGGAAGACTGTGGATTGTAAAGACAGATTTGAGATTTTGATTGCTAAAGAGAAACAGAGAGATAAGAAAGAAAGATAGCCCCCGGGCATCCCAGGAAGCCAGTCCCCACCCTTTACAGCCTCACTGCAAAGGTAAAAGTATTTGCTCAGAGGAGAAAGCTGCAGAGCACCAGGTTTCAAAATGGCAACAGAGGCCACTGAGGTTCCAGAATGGCAGCAACATAGAGAAGCTTTTCTTCACAATCAGGTAAACAGATCCTTGCGATCCAGGCAACTGACCCCTGCAGCCAAGAGAGAGTAAAGTCTGGCTACTGCTTCAGCTGGCAGCAGACCTTGATGGCATCCATAAGGTGCTGATTTTAGGTGTAAGAAAAATGCACGAATTCTGAGTGTAAGGCAGCTTCCACCTCGATTTGCAAAGGGCCTGGGAGCCCAAGCAGTGTGCCCCTGAGAGGGCAATTTGTAAAGATGTAAGTGTGAAGCCACAGGTGCAGTGGAGACCCCAGAAGTTTGGAAAAGCCAGAAACTTGGGTGATCCAAGGAAAGCTGCAAAAAGCGAGCAGAGAGGATTTAAGAGAAAAGCTGCAGGAACTGAAATCCTGGAAGTGCCACGGGGGTGGAATCACCCAAGGCTTTTGGAGCTTGCAACCAGTTTGCTTCAGATGCTGAGTGTGGAATTCTAGGCCTTAATGTTTGTCCTGCTGGATGTTGGACTTGCTTTGTTTCCAATGCTTTCTGTTCCCCTGTTTGTAACTTTTGGAATGGTAATGTTTATCTTGTGCCTTTGCATTTCAGATATGTTTAATCTTGTTTCATTTGTACAGGGGTTACAGTTAACAGTTTGCCATAGATCATGGAGGAGACATGGGACTTGGACTTTTCAGCAATGCTGAAACTTAGGACTTTGGTAACTCTTGGAAGTGGACTAAATGTCTTTTGTATAAAGGATGTACATGAGTCCTGGGGGTCAGGGGTGGAATATCATGGTTTATGTGGGTGGCCCCCAGGCCTCATGAGTTTGTATTGTGCATTTGTTATTGGCTCATTGTCTAGTGCTTGGATTGATGGTGTCAATGCTCCACCCACATAAGGGTTGAGCCAGGATGTGATGTAATGGCAGGAAAAAGGTGTGTCTTGCTCTTTGCTGGTTCCTGCTTATTGTTTGCAGCTGCCATGAACCATGGCCCAGCCAGGCCAGCCTGCCTTAGAGCCAACTGAGTGTGGACTAAACCTCCAAAAACTGTAAGAAATAAACCTTTCCTTTCCTAACTTGGGCTTCAGGTATTTCGTCTCAGCAACAAGTAAAAAGTAACTAAGTCATTTACATTCACTAAACAGGAAGAAGATTGTCCAAAGAATAAGTAAAGCATGTATGGTGCCTACTTTATTAATGTTTATAGTCTATTTCTCTAACACACTATAAATAATAAAACATTGATAAGGACACTGGGGAATAATGATATAAAATGCTGTTAGAAAGCAGGAAATTCTCTTAGAGAGGTTGTTCACTGTAGATCATGGGAGGAAGTGTGAATAAGACATTACCTCTGAGCATCATACAATCCTTTTGGGAAATTCTACAGCTATGTGGAGTTCACAAGGGAAAAGAACAAAGTTGAGTTTGTATCCAAATTATCTTGTCCAAGTGTTCGCATCTGTAAAGTGGAAAACCTAGTAAATAGCTAATTACCTCACAGACTTTGAAAAACTGAACCTCAAGACAAGCCATAACATTTGGATATTGTTTTGCATATATTTAAATTGTTTACATGTAAGAACCATTGAAGCTCTTGTATTCGTTGATACACTGTGTCAACTTGGGAAGTTTTGAAGCCTAACTAAGTAATTCAGCAGTTCTACATCCTAGGGTGTAGAGAACATGCCCTGGGGCAGCTGTTTGTGCTCCCAGGTTGTTGGAATTCTTGATTATTATGTCAATTTGAGAAGTTTAAATGTTTAACTAAGTGACTCAGTAGAGAGCTAGGGTTCTCACTTTGTAAATATTCTGAGCTGTACAAGAAGAAGGCATCTGGGTGTAAAGGACTCACCCAAGGGCAGGTAGCTTGCATGCAGTATAAAGGAGGAAAAGAGGATTACTTCTCTTTTTGTGCTCTAGGTGA
Source organism: Cavia porcellus (assembly GCF_034190915.1). Lineage (NCBI taxonomy): Eukaryota > Metazoa > Chordata > Mammalia > Rodentia > Caviidae > Cavia > Cavia porcellus. The sequence continues at coordinate 10,371,006 of NW_026947490.1, forward strand.
TTTTTCTGTCTTTTGCCACCTTGAACTGTTGCCTCAGCCATGCCACCCTGCCTTGGAGCCAGCTGATTATGGACTGAAACTTCCAACAACTACAAACTAAATAAACCTTTCCTCCCTTAATTTTGAACACTATGTGTCTTGTCTGGACAACAAGAGAAAAGTAAAACAGTTATATGTGACTATTAGATTATGTTAAAATGTACAATTTGTATATTTCAAACAGTAAAATTTAAATGACTTTTGTATAATAAGTTAGAAATTCTTATTAAATAAGATGTTATCACATTTCCTTCTTGATTTTGATCTCCAGAGAGTATATTTATGAAATTGAAAAACCTTCTGGTGTGTAAGAATAGGAAAGGAGTCATTACTAGAAGTGAGATTTCAATAAACTGGGAATGTCCACATACACAAGATTAATAGAAAGTGAGACTGTTTAACCCACAAAAATCTGGACGCAGAGGCATCATATTTTTAGCAGATCTGGATCAGCCTGGTGCTGATTCTAGGGAAATTTGCTGAAAACTTGTGTTCAAAGAGATTAAAAACGTTTAGATTCCCTATCCCATACAATCCTACCAAAGAATGTTAAGACACAACATCCAAAGTGGATTCACCAGGCCAAAGAAACTTCAGGTAGAATACCTTTGAAAGTTTAAGACATCAGTCTGCTACAGTGAATTTCATAGACTGGGCAACTTAAACATAGACACTTATTTCCCCACAGTTCAGGAGGTGCTTTTCCTGCAGTAGGAGGCTAGTATTCTTGGGTTCTGTTGAGTTCTTGTCCTCCCTTGCAAAGGGCTGACTTCTTACTGAGTCTTCATCCAGGTGGAATAGAGTGGTGGGGAGATCTTTTCTCCTTTCTGCAAAGCAAAACGCTCAGTCTTATAAGACTCTAGTCTCAAGATTTAAGTGAGCTTTAATTGTCTGCTAAGGAGCCTATGTCCAGATAAATCACATTGGAATTTCAAGTTCACTATATAAATTTGAGGGTTGAAGGAAGGCACGATTTAGTCCACAGCAGGATAAGTGCAGTGTGTGACCGATGTATTAATATAGATAATCCTTGAGAGTTTATGGGCACTTGTTATATGTGCAGTCCTCTCATATCCTATTATATTTTATTTGAAGAGATTTCAAAGGTTCATAAATATCCATGAGTCAGTCCCTTGACTTTTGTTTTAAGGTTTATTGAAAGGAACACCCAGCATTTAGTAATATAAGGTACTTAATTTCTAAAAATAAACACTAAAATGTTAATCTAATGTCTACATTTTAGGTTTTCATTTGAAAAGAGCACCAAAAGCATTTTGTCAAGAAGAGATTATGGGTAGAATATACAGATACTAAGCTTGCAAATATTCAGAAGGATCTGGGAATGAGAAATGAAATAGAGAGGTGAAATCCCACAGAAGTCCCGAGAGCCTAGTCGGTGGGTGCAGAAGATGCAGGCGACACAGAAAAGCTTTGGAAAACTCGTATATCTGCCAATAAATTGGGGCCTCCATCAGACTTAAAAGTAGATCTACTGAAACATCCACACTGGTCGAGTTTGTTGATTGCTTGGGATTACTGGTGGTTGGTGGACATAGAAGAAAGGTACATGAGTTGACACTACAGTGCAGTGTAAATCTTTTTGTTTTTCAGTCACCTTGTCTTCCTACCACAGCCTTCCAAGAGCTTTGACTTCTTGACTCAGATGGCTCTTTTTAAACATTTAAGTCAAATCCAGAATGACATAGAGAAGAGTTTCCTGGGATTTCTAATTATGGGTGTCAGCTATATTGGCACAACAAAATGCAGCATACACATGTGTTCTCATTAAAGACACATGTTTGTGGCTTATGATGTAAGTATCGGGAGGATGAATGCACAGCGCTTATTTCACTGACTTGCAAAAGAATATTTCCAGAATAAGTTGAGACTTTAAGAAACATAGATGGGAAACCTGTTAATAAATTTGCTAGATCATGCATGAGGAAAGAAATTGTTAGATTTGCCCAGCGGGAGCCATTAGTGACCTTCGGAAGAGCTGTATCAATAGGGAGAGGAGAGCAGGAACTCTGAAGTATGCAGTCTGTGTGTGCACCTAAACAAATGGACATATAAAATATCTAAAGTTTTAATGCAAGTTCACGGATGTGCAGATGATTTGCTATTTGGCTCATGATTGTGCTTGTAGTAACTAGAGTCAGGAACCATGGAGTCTTGAGATTTTAACCAATCACAGTTAGTAAATTAGTTTGCCACAGTGGCCCCTGAGTCAGAAACAAAAGAGTTCAATGCTTAGCATGAGACTCACAGTTACCTTGATTTTTCTTTCTCCTCTTCCTCCAGATTCCATGGCAATGATGTGGAGATAAGCTATGCATCTATTCCTTCAGTTGCTTCTAATATTATCCTTTGCCTATGATAAAAGGGACCCTAAGTATAATCATTATCAGTGACCTCTGTGAATCTTTCTAGTGAATTATTGAACCCTAGAATATTCTTGGTAATTTTTGTCCATAGAAAGCTAGTTTGAAATGAGAGTGGCCCTGGGATTTGTAGCTGCTGCTTAAAGTGACAGCAATCTTAGGCAGACTGTGCCCTCAGATTTGGTGTTTTGTGTAACTCTGGGTTACTCAACTCTTCAAGGTACAGTTATAAGAATTTGTAATTGTTTGACATAATATTAAGAGTACAGTATTTTTAAATGATGGTTCTCCTCCAAGCATATGTACTATTTATTATGGTAGTTTCAATTAATATGTAGCTCTTTTACCAAAATAGAAGAGATTCTTGTAACATTCACTTGGTCCATTTTCACACGTAGAGGATACCTAACACCGTTGCATACTTGTGTTCCTGGCATGTTGTGGGGAACTTTGGAAGGATTCCGAGTTTGAGTCAAGTGTGGGCAACTTGGTGGCTTAGTAAAACCCTGTAGCTTCCAAGCCATGGGTTCAATCCTTAGCACTTCAGTCAATAAACAAAGAAGGCACACACCTTTTGTAGCTAAGGAAAACTGAAAGCTTTGCTTAGCTAACATTTCTACTCAAAGCTCACAATTTTAGGATAATGAAGTCATCTCTGTTTGATTTAACCACAAATTAATTTTTTCAGCAGAATTACTGTTTATGTTCTTTATCTATTGTGGTGTGACAAACTAGTTCAAAATTTAGTGACTTAAAGACAACACACATTTTTTTTTCTCTCAGGGAATTGTATATGGCTTATCTGGGTCCTTTCCTTCCAACTGAGGTGCTAGCTGGGGTGATATTATTCGTTGCCACTCTGTTGGATTAGGAATGATTCTAATGTCATTCACATGGCTGTAGGCAAGATTCAGTTCCTTGTAGTCTTTGAACTGAAAGCTCCATTTCCTTGCCACGTGGTTCTCTCCAAAATCCCACCTGCACTGGCTTGTAAAGTCAGTAAAAGAACTAAATGTCAGTATTTCATCTTTTATCTAGTTATGGAAGTGTTACTCATCAAATTTGATGAATTTTGTTTATTACAAGCAAGTAAATAGGCTTTGTGAATAGTCAGGGAGAGAGGACCCACACATGGATACAAGTATCACAAGTCAAGAAACCCTTGAAAAGCATTATGAAGTCCATTCACTCTGCTGTTTTTTGTTAGTAGCTGAGGCCTTAGCACATGACTGCAACTAAACCACAAGAGGGGATGTTCTTTATAATGGGAGGATGTATATTTGTGAAAAATCTGAGAGGTTTTCTAACTAAGAAAAGAGAGAAAGGAAACTGTATAGACAGTCTGCGACAGTGGCGTTGGCAATGTAATTCCATTATCTGGGGGCTCAGTTGATGTTTACAAAACTAGGAAAAAAGTTTCTAGACAGGAAGCTTAAATTGCTTAGCTTAGTGGTTTGGGTCAAGAATGTCACTCAAAGGCCTCACACACCTGTAAGTGAGGTTGTTGTACGTGACTGAATCACAGGGATGACACAGCTGACTTGTCAGAAGGCAGAGTCTGGTAGGAAGAGGTGTGCCTTGATATGTGACCTGGAAGGGCCTATCTCCCCTCCTGGCACCATCTTTCTCTCTCCTGGTCAACATGATGTGAGCATCTTTCTTCCTCCAGACATTTCTACTATCTCTTTCTTCCCTGAAGCTGGCCAACTATGAACTAAGAAAGTAAGCTCAAATAAACGTCTTCGCCTTTAAGTTGCATGTTTCAAATATTTTGTCCCAACAGTAAGAAAGTGACTAACACATCACTACAGACACTCAGTAACCTGAGTTTCTTTCCATTGTTCCTCTCTCACTGATGACCTAAATCAGTCTCCCATCAACATGGGACTCCTGAATATAAGCAGTCTCTGTTACAACGACTCATGACAGAAAATCTTTCTTTAAATTATTTCTTTCCGTCTTTTTTCTTTTCTTTCTTCCCTTCCTTACTTCTTTTCTTTTAGTACATGTTTACAATACACAATTTTTACATTCTTTGTGTGGCACATGCACCTAACTCATTTTCATTCTTTTATTTAATTTCCTTTCCTCTCCTACATCCTCTCCTTTTTCCTCCTCTCATGTCTTCATTTCTACCCATTTGTGAAAGATCTATATCTGTACTTGCTAATTTTCATTTTGCTCTGTATTTATGATTTGTTTTATGAAAGAATCATGCAATAATTAAGCTTGTGAGTATGATTTATTTCACTTAACATTATGATCTCAAAATAAATTCACTTTCCTAGAAATGACTCAAGTTGAACTGTTTATGGCAGAGTAGTTACACCAGTGTGTATATTTATCACATTTTCCTTATCCATTCATCTCCTGATGGACACATAGGCTGCTTCAAAGATTTAAAGGTCATATTATGAATTGTGCTATGTAAAAATGGGTATGCATGCATACATCACTGTAATATGATATCTTTAAATCTTTCAGGAATATATCTAGAAGGGTAATAGATGAGTCAAATGAAATTTCTAGTTTTAGTTTTCTGAGGCATTTGCACACTAAGTTCTGTATTCATTTGTCTAAAATCTCCTGTATTTAGACAATATGACACTATACTGAGTTTAAATTAATTTCCTGTAACTTCCTTTAATTGATTGTTACATAGCTACTTAACATTTAACTTTCTTACACAAATCAATCCCTAATGGTAGAAACAATTACAAATGTAGGTCTGATTGATTACATAAAACATCACTGATCACATATTTCCTTTGTTACTTTGGATTTTACATTGCTTAATAAGTGCAATTACATAAATTATGAGATAAATTACAATCATGGTAGAAAATAAGTCTTGGAGGTTTCAGCTTTTATTCTTTAATTATAGATTACTTTTGTTATTAAGCTTGTATCTCCTTTCATTTTATTCTTTTCAAATGGTACTTCTGCTAACTTTGATTCCTTGGTTCTGGAAAACATGGCCTGTGACCAGGACTTTTCCTGATATTCTTTAACTTTGCATCAGTCCTGGACTGGGATAAGAATCACTCACATAATAAACAGAGCTTTGAGGCTGCTACTCCGGTTCCTTGTCCTAAATACATCTGTTCTGAATACTGCAAGACAGGCCATCTAAAATGAACCTTGATTCTTTCTCCCTCAGAGTTCTCCCTCTCTCTCCAGATAAGCTGTTCCTTCCCATCTTCTCCTCTTCAAACCTCATAGAAATCCTATGTGTTCTGCTTGGTCAAAAACAAACTGTTTTGGACACTCAGTTGGTGACTTGGGGTATTGAAAGGCCTGTGATTTGTCTCATCTAATTCTTTGCTCAAGGGAAGCAGAACCTGGAATACTTCTAATTGATGAATCATTTCTAAAGAAACTACTCTATAACTATATCATGATTTTGGAGTTTCTTATTCATTCTACATGAATTCATTTCAACTATAAAGCATCAAAGAAGAAAGAACACTCTCACTATTATTTGAGAAATACTTTAAATATTTTTAAGATTAAAAATTTAGAATGACAGAGAGAGAGAAAAAGCAGCACAGTAGTGCTTACTCTTCCCCTTCTTGGACTGGAGATACAAACCAGCATTCCCACGCCATTCCTCTGATTAATCTACATATGCTGCTGAAATGGAGGTGGTGTGGGGAACCACTTTGGTGACACATCACCTTAACCCTGGGGACTCCCATTCTTTACTGACTTTTCACCCAAATTCCTCAGAGTCATGCAGAAAGTCTTTTATATTCCAGCATTATTAAAACCAGCAAGGGAATAAACAAGGATGTCAGTTGTCCTGTAATGTTTAAGATAAATAACAATTTGGCTTCCTATTTTTTCCTTAACTGTCTGTGATCTATTTTTAGTATGAGTATTCTTAGAAGGCTTTAAAAACACAGAAAATGCTGAGAGAGAGGACATACATTGCAACAGGAATTTTGCTTGTTCTTGGGGGAGTAGGTTAATCTTATAAGCTTGACTATAATAATAAAAACACATTATAAATATATTTTTTTAAAAAATGGATTTGGTTTTGATTGACACATAATCAAGCAGATTTATAGGCAGACTGTGATATCTCAATATTTGTATACATTGTATACATTGTAAAGAAATCAGGGTAATGATCTATCTATCACCTCAAAATTTGTAATGATTTTGAAATTTAAAAAATAGGAAGCTGACCCTTTGGATCATGGTTTAAGGTATTCATATGTATTGTCTTCCAATGAAAAGTATATAAAATACATGGGTAATTTAAAAGAAAATCATTATTTTTAACATCTTACTTTTCTAGGGTATGAGCAGCATTTGCTAAAAGGCTTAAAATAGGAAAAAGCTGTCTTAAATAATGATAGTGCTTAGCATGGCTGATCAAAAGAAGGGAAAAATTAAAACAGTACATAATTCATCGCTTACTAATTTAAGACACATCAGAGTTTCTCTGGGAGTTTGTCTTCTCCACTTGTAAAATATGGAAGAACATTTGACCTCCTCACAGAAAGAGGACGAGGTGTTTTTTTTGTCACATTGCTATGCCTGGAGGTGTAGCTTAGTGGTAGAGTATGTACTTAGCTTGCAAGAACTACTAAATTCTATGCCCAGGACTAAACCAAACCAAATCAAACCAGTACCATATCAACAAAAACAAGAAGTCTAATTGTGCCAGATATTATGGCTAATCTGGGGTGAATGACAAAGGTAACAGTGATATGAAGTAGTACAAAGATCCCAGCATAGAGAATAAGAACCTGAATTCATGCTCCACTTCTGTTACTTATCAACAGTGTGGTTATTACAAGTAATTAAAACTTTCTCAGTTTTCTTCACTGGGGACAGGGTTGTGTGAGAACTAAATATAATTATATACAAAGCCATTTTCTGAACTAGAAAATATTCCACAATATCTGAATTCCCTCAGTACTCAGGTTAACTGAACCCCTGAAAGTTTTTGTACAATTGAAGTGACAATATTAAAACAAATAAGGCAAATTGGTAATGGGAGGCAATTGAGTTTATAGAATGGAAATACAATTCTATTGGAAAAAATTCCAGAGCCATGTTTATAATTGTATATAATATCAACCAGATTTAGGCATAAATCTGGCCCTATCTGTCTGTCTATCTGTCTCTCTATCTATCTAGTTCTCATAAATATAATTTTCTTTTGGCAAAATTACTGGAGGTGAAGTGTTTTGTTGTAGTACATTGGTATACATGTGTGAAATACAGAACTTGTTATTCTCCAGAATTTCTTTCAATTTCAAAATAAGAAAATACATCTGCAGAGTAACATAAGTGAACATTCCCAAATGTTAAAACATTAGAAAAGCTGACAATGTGACTTGAATATCATTTAATTTCCTGTTAAGTCACCATATGAGAAATTCTTGAAGTTCTTCTGGAAAAAGGAAAAATGAGTAAACATGTTTCTTATATTTAATGATTCTTGGCTCAAAATGGCAAATGTTTTTGAATATCAACTTAAAATGATATGAACGCCAGTGATTGGCAATTGCACGTTATAAAAAGAGTTTAGTGGTTAGAAAGTGGGTTCCAAGTCTCACAGTTGTTAAACTAAAAGTCAGACAATGTCTGTGAAGCACAACAAAATCTACCTTGGAATAACAAACTGTCTGGTATTCTTCACCATCTTAAAAACACATTGGAATATTAAAAAAAATTAATCTGGTGTCAATCAGGTTGTTTGAAGTGGCCTCCAGTTCAGTATTGAATGGAAATGGTGATTTGGTAACTTTGTTAATCCCTGGAAAAATTGATGCCTATGCCAATCAACCCTTCTGGGTTTGCAGTTTAATGTGATAACAATTAATGTTTAAGCACTGGGATTGGCATAAAAAACATCCTCAAGGAGTGTAAGCTCTTTTAATACTGTCACTAAGAGTCAGTCTCAGACTGCCCTGAAGAATAGGAAACAGGTAATTGTCACATAATACTGCCCGTTACTGGTGCGAATGCTCCTCCTCAAATGACCTACCTGTTTCATGACTTTCAGACTTACAACCAATGTGCACTGTTCACACTTTCAACCTGCCATTCAGACTCACAATCCATTTTTCTTTTCTTTTCTTTCTTTTTGTACTGTTTTATGCACTTTATTATTAGTCTTGATGTCTTCTTTTTGTAAAGACCACCTTGTTTATACAATTCTGTAATTTTTGCTAATTGCGCTTTACTGTACAGTACTGTAGTATTATGTTTTATGGTGCATTGCAGTGCTGTATGTAACAGTTATGCATTTCTTTATTCTGAATCTTGTAATGTACATGTTATTTGTAATTCCTAATTTAGTGATCGGTTTACTTATTGACAGTGGCAGGAATGAATCTCGTTACTGAAAAGAGCAGTCCTTATTACCTGTTGTATTTTAGTCACATTCACAATCATGTTGTACAAATAAACACAGTATTTCTGAAAAGGCAAATGTCTTCAAAATATATATTTTTTTCTATATGTCTAATACCAGGGAAAGATAAGCTACCCGAATTTTGTTGGCATTATTTTTGGCATTAATATCCAAAAAATTATATGGTTTGCTTGTTTTGATGCAGAAAGGAGCGAATCAGAGCATGGTCTTATGAAACTTGTTGGTCACGTAGGTTCCAGGCAGCAGAGGGGGGCCAATGAGCCAGAAAAATTTATCAGTGCACTGTTTAATTGGGCTCATTTCTAAGGACTGTGCCCTTAGGTGATAATAAAACTGACTTATTTGGAGTTAAATAAATTCTCTGTTATAAACAAATGCTTTAGAAGTGATTTTATCTTTGATGTGCACAAATGTTTCATCATACAGATACATATATTTTCTCAAGGTTTATGTGTTCACTTTTAGACCACAGAAAACAAATGAAAACTTAATTATCATTATTATTCTTGGCTCTTTGATTGTTTTATATCTTTAATTATTTTTGTCTTACATTTCTGGCTAGCGAGTTCCTTTGCTCAATGATTTATATGTCTTCCTTGCCTTCAAGGTACTTAGTGCAGAGGCAGACAAAGCTGGCATTTCCAATGATTTTTCCACTGATTTTTCCAGAGTCAAGAAGGTTGATGCTTTGTGATATCTTATTAGGAGTATTTTAGTTTCATTTGATCTTTGCAATCACTTACTCAGGCTCCTTCATTAATAAGTCAAAAATCACACATTCAGAAAAAGCTTCTAGCAATATCAACTGCAAGATCAATGTAACTTGAAGACTTCATTGAAGCTACTAAATTGCCAGGAAAAAGCATGTGAGGGAATATATAAATATCCCCTTTATTTGCTTTATTGATTTGCTAAAAATCATATCTGTGTCGCATCTGTTTTTCATCATGACTAATGATGAACACTTTCTATATCATTACTGTGTCATAAGATTTCCTAGATTTTCTGAATTTTCATTCCTGCCTTTTCTGACGTGTGAGGTGTCTATATAGCCTGAAGCCAGTTTATCTGATGACTTGTTTTTGGCTGCTATATTTAATTTACAATGTATAAGAGAATATGTGTTCTTAAAAACAAGTCATTTTCATTGAACTATTTTGATAAGATGATGTCTAAAACAGGCAATCCTCATTTAACAATCTACCTGCTTAAAAACCATTCAAACTTACGACTGAGGTGTGGTGTTTGGACTGAAGATTCATCTTATTTTGTACAGTTCTGTACATCTTTCTGATAGACCCTCAATGTCTTTTTGTACAATACGCCTTGTTTATATAGTACTGTGATTTTTGCTGGCTGTATTCTATAGTATAGTACCATAGCTTTATGTTTAGTTATACATTATAGTACTGCATATAAGAGTTAACTAAATAAAAGTGAAATCAGCAAGTTAAAGATTCTTTGACCATTTGTTCTGAATCTTGTACATACTACACACAATTCTTCATTTTGCAACCAATTCATTTAATTGAACTAATTGCAGGATTGTATCTCAGTTATTAAATGAGGAGTGTTTATAGATAGCTCACAGATTTGTTTTCCTAACCCTGCAGAAAGTTCATAGTACAAAAAAAGCTATGAAAATCAAATTCTAATTAAAACTCAGAATGTGCACTGAACAAAATAGTCACAACTACATGTGAGAGACTGAAGGAATTAGAAAATATGATAATTAATCAGCATTCATTCTTCTACAGTCAACAGACTGGTCTTAATTGCATTTAAAATGTAGATCATATAATAAGATAAAAAGCATTCTTTTTTCTTCCATTAGGTATTTTACTGTTATATGAAGCTAAATAAGTACTTACGAAAGTTTATTTTTTAATGATCTAACAGTTAAGTTTTATGACATGGAAAATATATTTATAGAGAAGAAAAGCATTTTATCTTCCTACATGGTAGAATTCCCTTGGATCAGTACCAAGGAACCAAAACCTACTTCTATGCAAATTACAGCATAATCTTCAAGCTGTTAATAGTTTTGGTCTTCATGTAAATAATTGGATAATCTATTAATTTAATAGTAGTGCCTCTAACTTTGTTTCTTCCATCAACCAGAGGTAGAGTATTAGTTCCCGTGGTCTAAAACCAACTTTGTGACTTAAGCAACAGGAATTTATTATCTCAAAGTTGTCTGGATAAGTCTAGATATACTAAATTAAAGTGTCAGCATGGTTGGCTCCTTCTAAGATTTCTTAAGGAGAAACAATTTTTTGTGTCTTTTCTAGCTTTTGGTGATGGTTAGCAATCCTTACCTTTCTTTGACTTACAATCCTTTCAATCTGCCTGAATCTTAACGTGACATTTTCTTTGTGAGTTTTTAATATGGTCATCTTCTTATAAGGCAATCAGCCTTTGGATTAAAAAAGGCATCCTCCTCCAATATAACTTCATCTTTATTTAATCAATTGTATTTATATTGAATTATTTCCAAAGAAGCTTTAGATTGTAATTAGGAGGTACTGGGGATTTGGATTCCAATGTGTGTGGGAGTGTACGTGTGTATGCATTTGGTGGGGCTGGCTTTGGCTGACAGAGGAAACCACTTATAATAGGTGGTGACCTGATTGTAATTTTACTCTCTTCACTTTCATATTTGTCTCCTTGTTTCAGACTGAGATGGAGAAAAATGGGAGAAGTATTGTCCTGTAGATGATCAAGTTGTAGCATCAGGCACTTGTGAAGTAATAGGAAGTAGAGATATCTACAACTCCCTCCACAATATTTTTCTCCAGATCTGGGAATTGGAGTAAATAGAGCAGGGACATAGAGTGGCATGAATAATACCTAGAAAGAAATGAAGTGAGTTCAACAGATAATTTGTGGAAAATCACATCGGTAGTTTTAAGTTAAGGGTTGGTGTGGTGCTAGGAAAAGAGATGGAAGAGAATATTAAATATGAATTATAGAAGGTAAAGAGCTCTCTCAATGAATGAATACCACTTACTAAAAATAGAAATTGGGAGAGGAAAAATCAGTGAATGTTACATTCACTTATCACTTAACAAGGGTCAAACTATGCTGGCAGATGAAAATCTGAGCTCAGAAAATTCTGGGTATTATGCAGAGAGGCACATAGTATTTACCCAACTAAGATTTTTAAAAAGGACTGATAAAAGTCAGAAGATGGGACAGAAATAACGTGAGAGATAAATGAGCTTGATAAGTTACCTAGTCGGTGGGGAAAGAGATGAAAAGGAATCTAGGTACCCATCCAAAGGTAAGAAGCGGGTGGAAAGCCATAGATATTGAAAACTAATGACAGCCCTAGGCAGGGACCAGTTCTACCTGCACCTAGCAATTAAGAGCTGGCCTTGTAGGTTTACCTGACAGGAAAGAGAGCTCTGTCAACCTAAGTACTGAGAGAAGGCTTTCTTGAGCTGGAGACAGGAGGAAGGAAGGGCCCGTGGAGCCAGCTCTGGAGTTGCAATTTTCATTCCAGTAATTCACCTGAACAACTCAAGGTAAGGCAGGGGAACCTGGCTTGAAAGAATCCAAAAGACTTCTCAGTCAGGGTAAAAACAGCCTCTCCTTTTACTTAAAGGGAAAAATAAAGTACATTATGTGTCACTGGCCCTATTATCACGGTTCCTGGGCAGGTAAAACAAAGATCTTTTTATAGTTTTGTTCCTTTCAACTATGTGCCTTTGATTTTAAGTTTCCAACAAGGGAGAAGCTACTAAAATTAGCAGCCAAGTTTTCCAAACAGGATGTGACGGTAGTTCTCCTTCCTTTTGATTACAGGCATTGAGTTCAGGGGGATAATACACGAACGGAAGAGGTTTACAGCAGCCAATATGCAGGTTCCCAGTCAGTACCACTAACCCAACTGACAGCCTCCCAGGACGCTAATCCCATTGATCTCTGGTCTTGCACTGACATAGTCTCCTTTAGGAGGGACACAAAGTATATGGGAGGCTCTTTGGGAAAAGCTACTTAGAGTTTGAGGATATCTTGAGATATGGGTTATATTTATGAAGTAAAAACTGTCATGTAATGCCCTCTTTGATTCATGGAGCGGATGACAATTTTCGAGGAAGTACAAGACTCAGAGAAACTCTGTCAAACAAAGACAGTACTCCAATTAGCTTCAAATGAAATTTTAAAAAATAATTTTTGAATGGAAAACAAAAAGGCACAATAGGTCATTTTTTGAATACTTTGGACAAGTATCTTCAGAAATATTGGCAGAATTAATTACAGTTATATATCATCTAGCAACAGAGATACTTTCTGAGAATATTTAGTCAGCTTGACCAAAACATAAGCATGATGGGTTGCACTTACAAAGACCTGTATGGAATAGTCTGATCAATTTATGTGGCCTGTAGATGTAATTAAGAGAGGCAATAAACATGAGTTATATAGAATTACTGCCAGGCTAATATAGCATATTGATTTATAATATATTTTTATAAAGTAGGAACATACTGTAAAACAATGGCAGAATACACAAATCAGTTGTTGAACATTTATAAGCAGCATGCATTGTACTTAGCTGTATGTACTTCATTTTCACATGTCCAATCGCACAGCAACTTTTTTTTACATCAGCATTGCTATGTGCAGGTGTTATGGCTTTTACCCAGATGTCTTCCCAAAGCCTCATGCAGTCATAAGTGGGGAACTTTGAAGGCGGCTGCGCAAGGATGTGTGAATGTGACTGAGGGTGTGGATAATGGAAGCCCCACCCATGGTATAAGTGTCTCCAATCAATAGGCTTATAGCTTTTTTGGATTATGAAATCAGAGAGGGAAAGCAGGCATGCTGGTGCTGTTGCTTGCTGCTTCGCTGTCTATTGCCTGCTTGCCATGGACTGTTTCTCCTGTGTGATGGCCCTCTGCTGTGCCTCCTTGCTTTGGAACCAGTTGACCTTGGACTGAAGCCTTCCCTAACTGTGAGCTAAAATAAGACTCTTCCTTCAACTTTGGGTGTTGAGGATTTTGTCTCAGCAATGAGAAAAGTAACAAAGGCAATAGGTGAATGAAATGCATTGAATTATAGAATTTCAATGGCTAAGACATATCTAGCTGATAGAAGTTTTCAGTTTCAGTGTAATTTTATGAGACTGTCATAATATATGGGATCTTCCCTTGACTGAAAGTCATTATGTGATGCTTGCCTGTCTAGGAAATATTCCTGGTCTTGAGAAAGTTACAGTAAATAATAAAAGCAAAATTATAAAAACAAAGTTAATCTATGTTTTGCTGCATGAACAATGATAAATTACTATGACAGGAAAAATAAGTAAAGAAGTAGAAATTTTGAGTTTGATGAGAAATCACTGTCAATGATCCAGGAACTGATTTTAAATACTTTGACCTAAAATCAGCATTTAAAAAGATGATATATGTTTAGATAATTGTATGAGCATCTCTTAACCTGATTAATAATGGTAGCTAAATTATAATTTAAAGTAATGGAGATTCTAAAATCAGAGATCTATATTTTTATGTGTATCATTTTGTACATTTTTTTACAATGATGACTTAAATTTTTGAAGTTTTATAATTGAGTGAAAATAAGATACAGATTTGTACAATCATTTTGATATTCATACATCAGAATATCTTATCTTATAAAAATGATATATATTTGATATGTATACTACTTATATAGTTGTAAGTATACAAAATATATTACAGGGCTACAGAGCAAAGCCATAATATTGTACTTGTCTGTGGGAGATTATATATAAATAAATGAGATTAGGAGATGGGAAGATTTTGGTAGCCCAAGGGAAATTTTAATTCTATAAATAACCTTAGTTACTAAAAATGACAATGTTATGATTACTTGTTCTCAAGGTTGTAAATATATTTATTTACTATAGAATGTTTCATTGGGTCTTGGGATTTTTAAACTATTGAATTTTAATACAGATTTGCTTTACTACTCTATACAAATTCTTCCCCAGTGTCTTCTAACTTATGTGGTTTATGTCTGAGTTGTATATTTGTATAAAAGATACACAGAAGGATCAAATGATAAGAAAGCAGCTATGTTCCAAAAGACAAGTCACCACAGACTTTCTGGTCTATGGAATAACTACATGAGAGTCTTGTGGACTCTTCTGACAATCTAGACCTATAAAACCAAAATGATACAACAAAAGAGAAGTTAACTATTTTCTATTTGTTTTGCTAGAACTCATGATTTTTGTGCAATTTCCTGACATCATTGTATTTTTTAAAATTAATTCATTGGTTCATTTTACCATTTTTACCTTTCTTCTTCAATCCCAGATCTAGTTCCCACAGGCAAACTGTGATATATGTCTTTTTAAACAAAATTTTCTGTATTTGATGGATGTGTATTTTTGATTTATGTAAATGTGTTATGTTCATACGTACTATCAATTTTTCATATTTTATCTCTTTTAAGATCCCAGTTATGTTGTTTTGAGTGCAATAAATCCACTGTTTGTAACCACTGCAGGATACTGCATGCTATCCATTCACTGAAGTTTGCCTGTTCATTCTTTAAATGATGGACTCTGATTGCAACTGATGGCATCTTAGTGAATGACTGCACGACTCTTTTGGACCTATAAAAGATATATCTGAGCACTATGTCTTTTGGTTTCTATCTCACATATCCAGGAAGAGAGATTTGTTCTCCAAGATGACTATCTTTACCGGCAGCATAGAAGCTCTTAAATCTCAGAAATGCCACCAAATTCATCATCCCTTTTAAATGATAGCAGTCTAATTGAATAAAACAAATGGTTTTTCCTGTGTGTGTGTGTAGTGAGTTTTCTTTTTAATTTGATTTCTTGTTTTCAATGACTTCAACTTTTCTGGGGTTTTTTTTAGAAATATGTTCATATCCTTCATAGAACAATGTGAACTTTACTCACTGATTTAATTTTAGAAATTTCAAATGTCTTCCTCCATCTTGTTATTTGTATTGTAATGTTGCATTTATTATAATTCATTGACTAATATTCTGTACTTTGAGGGAACTGAAATTATCATTTTTACCTTATATTTGTGTTTTTAGTACTTTCATTTGACATAATTTTCTTAGATGCCAAAGTTGTGTTAAATTATCTCTGTAAGTTATTTTTTAAATAACAACTTTATTGAACTAAAATTTGAGTACCACACAATTTACAGCCTTAAACTTAAGATTCAGTATGCTTTAGAGCACTGACAAAGTTGTATAATCATGACTACAATCAAGTTGAGATTAGTTTTGCTATCCCAAACAAAACACTTCTACCTACTAGCCATAAAACATTACCTTTAAAATGTAAGCTTTAAAAGGTAGCCTTTCAAGTTTAGGTCTTTTTTTAAGCTGGTATCCACATACATGCAGGCAATATTACTCAAGGATCTAAATTTACTTCTCTCTAATTACAATATAAGGCTCTCTTTTGAAAGGATTATTGCAGAAACATAACATATTCCATAAAACTATCCTACATAGTCAAAGTAGGTACTGTTCAAAAAATGAGAGAAGTTATTTAGGAGAGATAAACAAATGTATATCCTCCCAAAATACCGTGATCCCAGGATTGCTGTTTTTATTTGATATTTCTAGAATTATAGTCTATTAAGAAAACCTCAGACTTAGCTAGCAGAAGCCAGGAGTTGAGGTGGGATTTCACTTCATTCTTAATGGTGTTCATGTGGAGTTTGACGGATAGAAGAAAAAAGAAGGAAAATCTCTTCCTGATAAAGTACAAACAATTGTTTCAAGTATTCTGACTTCACTTCAGTTTGCTTCCAAGTGGTTTACTCTGTCATATAAATAGCTACAGTACCATGCTGACAAAGCTTTGGTTTTGATACCTTTCACTCCTGCTCCTTTGGCTTCAATTTTTAACCACTTATAGTTTTAGAGTCTGACTATGCTAGTTCATGTAACAATGCAACAATAACGTCTAAATCCAGATTATTTTTAGTCTTCTGCCCAACATCATAAAAAACGCTGATATTCAAAATGGTGTACAGCAGACAGATAATCTATCAAGTCAAATGGGCTGGCAGATAGGCTTAGTTCTGCTTTTATGAAACTCAAAACTTTGCCAAGTAAATAAATACAGTAAAAAGCATCTTGAACTAGATATACTCTTGGGTAAATTATTACAGGAATTCTGCCAGGAGCTATTCTTGCTGTCTCCCAGACTGCCTATGTTCAAGGTCAAAAGGTCACAATACATTATGCCTGGTGGACTCCTGCAGCAAGCTGCTCCCTTCTGCAGAAAGTGCTTTCATGTTTATCAAAACAGTCCTGAGGATTCCGTCTGTATTTACCAAAGAATTGCCCAGCAATCCCGCCAGAGCTTCTAGTCTGTTGTTCAAAACCAGTAGTGTTATCTCTGCTAGCCCAGAGCAGAGCTTATCTTTCTTCAGAAAGACAGATAAGGAGGCACTTAAGGGGGTCACACACTCTCCCTCTTGTCCAGGATGAAAAATCAAGTCCAAAAGCTAAATCAGCTGAGCAGCTACTTGGCAGCTTCTAAGCTACTGAGTCAGTCTCTCTGATATCTAAATAGTTCCTGCTTTTGTTAAAGAAATACTGAAGTTTGAAGAAAACAGTAGAGGTAAAAAGTAAGGAAGCTTTGTGACATGAGAAAAAATTTAGATTCAAAATAGATCGTAGCTACTTTTTTATAGTTTAATTAGTATGCACCTTTTGCTCTTGTTAAGTGGTGAGATTTTCATTATATTGAAAATGTTTTAGAATAGCATGAGCCACAAGAATTATAAGAAACTTTGCCAGTTACGGTATAAAGACCAATAAATAATATTTCCATAAGTTTAAAACATGAATATTGTAGCTTAAATTCTAAGTAAGCCTAGACATTGACAATCAAGTAGGGATCTTGAATGCTGCATGCATGATCAGAGTGTAATTTGGTAATATTTCCCTTCTCTGGAGCTCAAGGGTCTGACAGGAGGTTGGAGTCAAGGAGCCAAAGTATCTGAAGGACCAACCAAGATTAACATTGCAAATCTCTGCTTTAAAAGCCAATGTAAATCCTGCAAGTGAATCTTATGACATAACTTAGTTGATTAACTTGATTTTAAATGTACTTTCTACATTGTGCAGATAAGAAAACAAGCGCAGAGTTGCAGAGAGCATACTGGGGCCATATTATTATATTTATCTTACAGATATGAAAACACAGGCTTAAGTGAGGTTAAATACATTCCCTGTGTTCAAACAGCAAATATTTTAGTGCTTCAGGGAATAAGATACCAGTAGTTTGTTTAATGCAGAAGATGTGTTCTGAAAGCCTTAAAGGATCAGAAGCTTCTTTCTCAAAGTGCAACTGGAGGCATACAAGTATCTTTGTAGACTGAGATTTGCCAACAGGATAAAGGACTACTTCTGGCCTTTCAGCTGCCGCTGGGCTCTGGCTGCTAATACTGTTACATCTTCAAAGTTCCTCAAATTATAAAAGCTACTGAATTAGATCAGGGATTAAAATGGATCTAAACCATGGAAGAGGTAGCAGGAGTGAAATGACAGACTGAGTTAAGAAATGATTTGGAAACTGTATTGAGAGTGACCAACTGTTAATTTAACATCTACCATCTACTCAGTTCCTCCTTGGAAATATATCATGGGCTGATACCAGAGGTACTATTTGCCATAAGCCATGGGACTCACAGGTCAGTGTTCAATAGCTCCTAGTCCTATTTGGATCACGGTTCTTAATGCTAAACATTGAATTGTTTTGTAAATGTACATGTTTCATGGTCAGATTTTATGTGTCTTAGACAAATATCAGAAGATTTCAGTAAACATCATGTGATGAGTCTTAATGATGCAACCCTTGGTGAGCATACCATTTGCAAAAGTCAGCCAAACCACTAATGTGATCATACTACTTGGCCATCACTATGTTTCTTTGCAGTTAAAAAATGTATCTTGAAGAGATCAGTGACTTTAATGAGCCATTTTCTTGCAATAAGACCTTTATAGTCATAATGCTGTAACTCATCCTATTGTTAATTTTTCACTCATTATGGTAGGCAAGTAGTATTCCTTTTTTAAAAACTGAATCTTAATCTTGAATTCTTCTGTTCAAAATGAGACTCTTACACATGATGCCATTGGACTATAGTTAATCTTTATTGTTCCATATTGCCTTTTTTGGCCTGTTTCTTTATAATCCCCTATTCATACCTGAATTTGTCTTGAAGTCATTCACGGACATATACAAAGCTAATATTCTCACCTAATATACAAGTTCTCAGCTGAAGCTGAATAAGCAAGGTCATGTTCCTCCTTTTTCATTTAAGCTCCTGTTTCAGGAAGCAAGTGGTCTAGGTACCCCCTTGTTTTTCACATTTCTGTGCTTTTTTTTTTTTTTTGTAAGTTTTATAATGGTCCCTCAAGTGTAGTGGTGTGTTTCTAAGTACACTGTAATTCACTTAGTAGAGAAAATTTATGCT
This sequence comes from Cavia porcellus, assembly GCF_034190915.1. Taxonomy (NCBI): domain Eukaryota; kingdom Metazoa; phylum Chordata; class Mammalia; order Rodentia; family Caviidae; genus Cavia; species Cavia porcellus. The sequence goes on from NW_026947490.1 coordinate 10,390,295, forward strand.
TTAGATAAGCTTCATCCAAGGATGAGTTACCATGCTGCTGGCCATGAGTTTAGTGTTAATAGATGGATATAATAATATGACAAGAAAAATGAAAAACAGGAAAAAGGAGCTAAATTTGTAAAATTGTGACATGATGGAAATGTAAAAAATAACTCAATGGGCAATATTGTTTTGAATAAACTGTAATGAATAAACACTCATTTCCTCTGTCTTGCATGTGCTATCCAACCCTCCCACCATGTTATTATACATCAGTGTGACCTTCACCACACATTCAGTGGTCAACTTCTTAGTTTCTAGTAGGTTTGAAGTAATGTTTTTTCTGTTCTATAGCAACAGAAAATGGACCGATTTGACACCGCTTTTCCACACTCAAGTCCCTTTTACTTAGCACAAATCTGCCTAAGCCAGACATTTATTCATCAAAGCACTATGCTTCCTGAAGTCACTTATTTCCATACCTGACGGCTAAGCAGCCTTCCTTCAACACTTTGTACCCCAAGCAAGTCTAACCTTACCTTTCCAGAAAAGAGTAGACTTAGCAATGTAACTAATATATGACATAACTTTGTTCTTATTATGATTTATTCTGACTGCCACGTGAAGAATGATTTGAAAAGCAGCTATACATAATGCATTTAGGGATTTGTTAAATTCAGGGGCTTGCTGTTTACTTGGATCTTCAGTATATATTTTAATTTCACATATAAAATACCCACTGTATGTTTTTGAAAGTCAAAACATGGTGAAAATATTAATGAAAAATATTCTCATGTTTACAGATATATCTTCTTGCAACTTTTATTATCTTGTTGAAAAAGATATTTAACTTATAAGTAAATAATGAATTGACCAAATTTTTGAACTTGAGTTTAAGCAGAAACCATGCTGAATCTGGGAGGAGTACAATAAGCACCCAATTCTCTTTTCCTGAAAGTCATACACACCGTGCAGGACGCAGGAAGAGAGAAGGTGGTTCATACTTCCCGTGAGTTGGCAGAAGCTATGCTGGGTCTGGGAGAAGTACAAAAAGAAGCTAATTTGCCCTTCCTGTGAGCTGTACTTGCAGGACTAAGGAAGAGAGAAGCCAGTTTGCCAGCCAGTACACACGCTAAGAATCGAGAACACGCTCATCCCCCATGAGCAACCGGCTGGTTCAGAAGACAAGCTGAGTTGATAGTAACTGGGTACAAAAACTGCTAAATATTTTTGATTGACTTTGCAGACCTAAGGCTGATAGGCTGAGCAACTATTAGGAGAATAACAATATGCAATATAGCAAATATAAATAAATAAATTTGAGTTTAAGGATGAAAATAATACAAGGGTTATTACAATTTATTTAAAAATTAATTAAATTTGTGTCAGTTTCAGGCTAAACATCAACTGAAGCAACATTTTACCTTTTTGTATGAACACAAAAAGATACATTTTGTAGTAAGTCATGCAGAATTGAAAAATTGTAATTTTTCATGTACTCTGAAAATAATCCAGTTGTAGGAGAAAACATCAAAGAAAACTTGGATTGTGATCAAATTTGAGTCTACAACAAAGGAATAGAACCAGAATTTAAGCTTGATAGAATGATAAACAGTTTTTCTCTCTACATTTAGAAATAGTAGCAGTTTAACTTTTACAAATATTTCTTTGGTTCAGGCTTATTTCTGATTGAGTGGGCTGAATCACTATTTTTACCCAACGGTCGGTTAGTCTCTTTCTGAATATGACTATTTCCTGCCTCGGATGACAAGAGAGATGAAAGTTGGTGTCAGGGATGTCTCAGTTTCAGCTGTGCCCTCATTGAGAAAATAAAGGCACTAAAAAAATTCCCTGAATTCTTGTATTAGTTTTTTAATGTTACTGAAACAAATTATTTCAGATTTGGTAATTAACAGTGTAACAAATATAAATATCTCTTTCTCTCTAATCTCTGCTTCTATCATTACTTCTCTCTCTTCTCTTTGTGTTAGAAGGCTCTTTCAATTACGTGAATATATGCAGCCAATACAGAATAATCATCTCAAGACCTACTTTAATCATAATTACAAAACCCATATTGCCATGTAAGGTAATATTTTCACAAGTCCTTCTTAGTTTAGAGATCCTGGGAGGCCATTATTCTGTGCATTACACCTTCTAAATCTCATTTTTGTCATGCTTAAAATGAGGACCATAAGCAAGGCCTTATTCTTAAAGATTAAATAAACATAATTTAGAGAAATAGACAACTTATTTCACTGCACAGAACTATTGCACAAAATTCTGGTCAATGATTATTTATTTTTCATTTTCTCAAAGTAAAATACTCATATATAAATATTTTCTAGCAATGAACTTTTAATATTTTAAATTCTTGATTTTATTTATTGTGGTGATTTGAAAGGGAAAGGGTTTTTACTTTGCATTACAAACAACATTTCTGTTTTATAGTGTGTTGCATCATAAAAGAGAATAGAACTTTAGACTCAAATAAAAATGGGCTATCACATCACTCCTGCCATGTAACAGCTGGGAGACCACAAAAACCCTTAACTTACTTGCATTTTCTTCTGTATTTGGAAAAAAAAAAACAGTAATAGTAACCTTTACCTCTTCTGAGGATCTGAAAATTTTAATTAGGAAAAAAAATAATTAAGTAGTTTAATTACTCTTTTATGTCTGCTATAATGGATTAGAAAGTTAGAGATTGAAGAAACCAGAAGTTTATTTATTTATTTATTTATTGTCTTTTTCATTTTTATCAGTACCAGGGATCAAACTCACAACTGCCTGCATGCAAGGCAGGAGCTTATGCCGCTGAGCCAAATCCCCAGCCCCGAAACCAGAAGTTTAGATTATCACAGTCCTGGAGCTCAGAAGACTGAATCAAGGTGTTGGTGGTGCCATGCTACTGAACTCTCTGGTGGCTTCTGGTGATCTGCAGTTTGTAGCAGTGTTGTTCATGTTTTGACTGTCTCCACTTGGCCACCTTCTCTGTTCATTTCCTTCTGTCCTCCCTTCCTTTTATATTACAAAAGTCATGAGACTTAGGGCCCACTCTAAATTCATAATGATTTCACCACAAATATGTCACTTTCTGAATTCCAGATGGACATAAACTTTGGAGGGGCATGTTCAATCCACTATGATACCTGTACTCTATCACCAACACACACACACACACACACACACACACACACACATTCTCTCTGCTTCTACTTCTTAATCCTGAAATTTCATCTTGATGAGTTGTGGTATTCCAGAATTTTATTCTGTGAACAAATAACACTAGTCAACTATAAAGATCTTAATGTTTGTCTCCCTGCCAAATTCATATATTGAAATTCTAATTCTAATGTGATAGTATCAGGAGATGTGGTCTTTGGGTTATAGGGATAGAGCACTCATAAATGGGATTAGTGTCCTTACAAGAACAAGACAAAGAGCTAGTTTACTGGCTTTGTACCTTGTGGAGAAACAAATTGGCACTGTGTAACATTCTGACCTCCAAAACTATGAGAAACAAATTTCTGCTCTTTATAAGCACACCGGTTTTTGACATTTTGTCATTGCTACCCAAAATACTGCACCTAATAATTATCTGTAAGCATTAGAAGTTGAGTGCTTAGAGTCTTTTAATTTTTGCAAAGCTGAACTGTCTTGGACTGTTCCTTTTGTCTTGATACTATTTTGTCTTGATAATATTGCTCATTGGCCTCCAGGTTTTACTACTGACCTTTGCACAGAATTTGCTGTCTCAGCATGAGGACCTGGCCAGCCACAGGAATGAGAGCCTTTTCTTCACTTCCTACCAATTTAGTGTGGCCTCAGGCGTAGTTTGATAGCAGTGTTTTGAGGAGCTCTTTTCTTTTCCTCAGTTCTGCACTCACCAGCAGGTCATAGCTCATCCCTTGGGGCTTGAGTTCTATCCTAAGATATGAAAGGAGATGCAGGAATAAACACATAGGTGATTTAGAAGGGAGTCTAAGATACCAAATCACCAAGAAATCACTAGGTAGAAAGAGGTATCCAGCAACGAAAGCATTGCCCTGAAAAGGGAACAAAGTGGACTACTGAGGAACAGGTGCTGCTTTTGAGGTCAGGTGCCAGGTAAGGGAAAGGAGAAGACTCAAAAACAGAAAACTTCACAGGCAGCATTAGGCAGAGTGCACTTGACCTTCTGGGGTTTTGAGTACAACCTAAAGAAATCGCTCTTTGCTACTGTTTCACAGTAGACCCTGGGGCAGTAGCTGATTCTGTACCTACGGATCAAGCAAGCATTTATTTAAAGTGTCCCATCCAGAAATTGTTCTAGAAACAGGGTAACTAAGTATAGATTGCTGTCATATTCTTGGTGAGAAATTGTAAGCCAAAATCCTAGCTACAGGAATTGAATGGAGAACAGAGTTTTCTTTTTGGGATGTACAAATTTAGCAGTGGTAAGAAGCATTAATCTAATAGATATGTAAACATTTACCAAATTGCTGATTCTAAGATATACATGTATTATTCCTCTGATTTAACATCTAATTGTAACATGATTTACAATTCCTGATGAGCCATCAGCAGTTTGTTCTTTATCAGTTATAATTCACTGTCTGTGTGAAGTCATTAAAAATTCTAGAACAGACAAAAACAACTGCCAGAGACAAAAATGTGACTCTCTTTTACAACATGCTGCACCATCAACATCGCAGATGACGCAATAAATGGTATTGTGTGAGCAAACACAGACACTAACCTTGAGACTTAAAAAGTATTTCAGAGTACTTGAGTTCTGAGGGAGTATTAAGGCCTAGATAACATCAGTGGCTCTTGCTTTTTGTATATGTAAATAAGTGGGATGTTGTCAAATGTAAGTGCAGAAATCTTTTCAAAGGTGTAAAACTACACCTCTACATAGTAAAAGCAAAAATATTTCCAAGTAAACTGTGATGTTTTGCTTTTCTTACATAATCGTCTTGAAAGCAGGAGGTTTGATGAAGTATTATAATAACTGCTATGCTTGCATTTGTAGTACAAATAAGTATGTAAGCCAGCAAAAGTGAAAACTACCCAGAGAAGGGAGACCTGTAATACAGTAAGAGCCAGTTGTGGCAATGAGGATACAAGTTTAGTGATGAACAAAGGTTCACAGATTGAAGAAGTAGAGCAGAGGACATTCGAGAAGAGAAATTATAATGTACAGAGGCCCGTGAGAAACTGATGGCCATTGCTGAAAGCAGGTAGGGAGATGAACCTGCAGAGGCAGGCAGTATCCGCTCCCAAAAAGGGCATGTTACGAATTAGAGATTTTTGTCATGAGATTACTGAAAGACCATCGAATGTGTTAGGCAGTAGTGTGTTGGGAACAGCTCTGTTTCTAAGCTTGTTGTTTTTATAATGCAAGGAAAGCCTCAGGGATGAAAAGTAATGGATTCTGGGAGATCAGTGAATAGCTATTTGGGCTATCTAGGTAAAGAGTAATGGTGTCTGGCACTAGATCAGTGACAGTGGAAACCAGTGAAATTGGAAAGATTCCAGAGGTCTTTGGAAGCATTGCAGGCACGACTTATCTTTGGGTAAGTTGCGGAGGGTTAATGGTGCTGATGATTCCCACTGTTCTGATTGTGAACAGCTTTATCCCTGAATTGCAGTGTTCTGCTGTAGTCTTAGCAGTTGACTTCATGCTCTGGTTCAGTGTCAGCAGTGGGTATGGTTAGAGGTGGGGAGATTATTGGGATATTTAAGAAGTATCAGATATATGTAGACTGCGGATAAAACATTGAACATTTATGAACACACATACAGTAAGGTAAACTGTGGTGCCATATTTGAAATAAACACTGAAGAAGATTTAAAGACAGCTACACAAAGACTAGTTTTGAAGTCCTTTCTGAGAGAGAGAGAGAAAGACAGAGAGAGAGAGAGAGAGAGAGAGAGAGAGAGAGAGAGAGAGAGAGAGATTTATGGCCTAACTCTAACCAATGCACCTCTTCCTGTTCTGTATGTGCTGTTTTTGATAGGATTAAATTTCTATTTCCAGTAAAGACTTAAGTTTCAGCTTCTTGTAACCCCTCCACCCCGCTTCCATGTTTCTGCAAGGTGTGCTGTTTTCAGGAAAATGTTTAATCATGGAGAGCAACAGAATGAACCAAGAATCCCAGATGTTATCTAAAGTAGGTCAACAGCTTTGCGGGTTTTTTAGCTTTAAAAACCCCACCCTTCATCTGTTAGGCGCACAGTCTTCCATATTGGCTACCCGAGGCTGCGTCACCAGGCCTGGCCTAAAATAAAGCCTTTGCTCCAAATTTCTTAATTTCTTGCTTCCTTGGATTTTATTCCGGGGGTCCAAGCTATCAAAGATGTGGGCAGATCCTAGAGTGACTGTGTGACAAGCCAAGGGTTGTCTACAGCCAGGCTTGCAGGGTCAAGCAACACAATCTAGCTTTAAGCTTCTGGTGCAAACACAGCTTTGCTGATATTTCAGTGGCTTCTAGGACTTCTAGCTTTTAGAGCTGTGGGAGAACACATGTCTCCCTGTAAGGTACCAGGTTTGTATTTGTTACAACAACTGCAGAAAACTGACACCAATTTGTAGGGTCAGAGTTTAGAGTAAAAAGAAGAGGACTGGGTTTTTGAGAAACTTCAATATGCCAATCCTCTGGGGAGTGCAAATTGGTAAAGGAAGAAGAAATAAGGTAAGAAAGAGAAGTGCACTGCTGTGGAAGCCAAGGGATGACAGTGGCCGCAGAGCCACAGATTGACAACTCACCCAAAAGCTACTGAACTGTAAAGCAGGAGGGCTCTAAGTAGTGGCTCGTGGGTTGATGGATAGTTAAATTCATACAGATAAATGGCAGAATGCTGTGGAATTGTTCGTGTGAGAAAGTATCTCTCAGTATTGTTCTCTTCCTTTTGCAACTAGACAGGTTTATGACTTGCTGTATCAGCAGAATGTAGTCTCCATGACATTGTGTGGCCCCTAGTTCAGGACTGGTCTCTTTCCCTGTCCTCTCTGGTACCCTCACACCAAAGCTGTGAGCCACCATGTTGAAAAAAAGCCACAGAGATCACCAAAGAGACCACAGGATGAAGACCTGGAGCTACAGATTTGGAGAAGGACAGATTCAGCCACCATCTGGAGTTACCGTTCTCCAAGCTGCACAGCCCAGCCCTCTTCCCTGATCCACAAAAGCCCCCAGGAATAAGGAAAGGAGCATTAATGTTTCAAACCACTACCTTATTTCACACATGAGTAGTGTCAGCATGTGGGGTAAACAAGTGATGAAACGTAATACGCTCCTGTTGTATGAGTCCATTCCCAATAAGACAAAAGGGAATTTCAGAGCCACCACAAATCATTTGACTTTATTGAGCTAACTTGATACTTTGAAAACTTTTACCATAAAAATTTTGGTTAAAATACATTCTGTGATATAACAGAAGATTACCTTAGTTTCTTATAAAATTAAAAGCCCACATGTGCATCTTATCAATTTACTTTTTAATTTTTAGCATACATATAGCATCATTCCCAAGCTTGGTTTGTCAAAGACATGAAAAATTAAAGCTTTAAGGTCAAATTTCAGACCATGGAGACTTGTGTAAATTTACAATCTCTTACAAAAAAAATCTCTTGAGACTGAACATGATTGGAAATTTAATTTGATAAAATTAAATTTTATCCTGCCTCTTAACAGTTCTAGCAAGTATCCTATGATCTGTGTGCATAGTAAATTTATGTAGCCAAATGCATTGTGCTCATTCAATTTGATACTATATATTTTATAAATGAATTCTTATCAGGTCATTAGTTATAGTCAAAGAATATGAAAAAGAAATGATTTTCAGAATGTTTTGGAATTGCAAGTAAGGGATTGTGTTCTCTATCTGCTCTATCTTTCCTCCCACCTGCACCTAACCGTGAATTGAGTCTTGCTGGGGAAAGTTAAAAGCACAGGACAAACTAAGTTCCTTGTAAGTTCATCATTCCCATGCTTAAAGGGGACTTGGGAAATGTCTGCCCAATTCCACCAGTTTTCTCTGGTTGTTCATCAAAATTCCAACCAAATTCTTTTTCTTTTACTTTTAATGAATGACTTCATATTATGTTTTACAATAAAAATAACAACTTTCAGGAGAAAAAAAATCTCCTTTTTTTCTAACCTCACACTACCTATTAGGTCTTTCAAATGCTTAATTTGTAGTTTTGTTTTTAATTACTTTGAGGGCAATGTTAAGCTAGATAGTTGAGTGATCCGTCCGCGGATCAGTCCGTGGGCCTTCGCCTGGAGAGGGGACAGGGATGAAGGGCAGGGCAAGAGAAAAGAGAGATGAAGACTTGGTGGGATTCCATTCAAGTCTCATTTATTTTTAAAATGGCTACAACTTATATAGGGTGGAGACAGGCCAATGGGGCAGGAAGAGGGCATGGAGTGTTATCTGATAGGTCATCATCACATCCGATATATGTTGTAAGCAGGAGAGGATTATGGGTAATGTAGGCACAGACATGAGGATCATAGGAAATGTAGGCTGAAGTGGGAAGTTGCTTACATCATGTGCATTGTAGGCAAGGGGAGGATCATGGGAAATGTAGGCTGACACACAAAATGCCCTCAGGTGGGAGGGGCAGGACAGCAGCAGCCATTCTAAGCCACTCCCTACAGTTGAGGAATGTAGAAAAGCTGAAAAGTTAATTGGATCAAGTTTATGTTTGTAAGAAGGTGTTTGAATAGAAAGAACTAGAGACCCTAGATCATAGCAATAGTTAAACTTATCATTGAAACTTGAGGCATGCGTGAAAATAGTAAAGGATACAGTGAAAAGGGAAGAGAACTCATGTTAATCAGCTTTTGGTCACCACATTGAGTTCCCAAGATAATAAAGACAAAAAGTTCACTGTGTCTCACAGTTCTGAAGATTTCCGTTTACATGCTAGTGTAACACCTTGCTTTTAGACCTTTGTCTAAGGCAGCACATCGTGGCAGGGGGCAGAAAGGCAAGAGACCAACGTCCCACAGTACCCTTCAAGGTCATTCCCTCTAATGTAACTAATGACCTCCCACCAGGTCTTATCTCTTAAACTGTGCACCATCACTCTGAGATGAATCAATCAGCACATGGATCCACGATTTCCATTTAACATCCAAACTGTAGCAGGATTAGATGTAGCCACGAGTTAAATGACCTGGAAAAGAAGACACTTGGAAACCACGAAACCATACTCTACTCAGAAATTATAGATAAATCTTCCCAGACATTTGTGAAGACAAAGTTAGAAGTACAGAATTCTGACGAGAGAAATAAGAAAAATACGTAGAGATGTCATTGATTTTCTTACTTTTCTTAGTGGAGCATAACATATCACAGGGTATCAGATGTATTTCATTCAACGAAATAAATACATTCCTAATTATGGTTTCCTACATTCAGCCTACAAACCTTTTAAAACATAAGTTCTCTGCGTTGCTCGGAGACTAACAATTGAGTGAAATTTACCTGATGGACTTAAAATACTTAGAGTTAAATGAAGAACTTCCCATTTTACGATGAGTTGTTTAAATATTTTATCTGTATGATTATGGCAAAGAAAGGTAAAAGAATATCCTTTAAAAAGAAGAATATGGTTTTATGATTAGTGTTTTTTATTATGTGATTAATGAGCAAGATGCCAGACACAAAGTTACAGTGAGTATGAAAGTAACATAAATAAAGGCATTGAGTCACCTTGATGAGGCCCCAAATCTCTACTTTTAAGTTCTGAGGGTTAGGGCATCTTTTTGCTTAGAATATTGTTTTTGGCAAACAAAGGCCTCATCCATAAAATTTTTCTTGACATTTTTACCACAAAAATCACATTAGGAGATAAATACCATACTGCAGTCACAAGGACAGAAGCCATGACGGCAGGAGTGCCTCTGTGCTACCATATATTCTGACTCTTTCCATGGCGTATCTGTGGGGTGGTCAAATACCATTTGAAAATGTGCATTTATAATCCCTGACCTTAGATCTATTTAAAATTACTTTTCAAAGACCCCTTTAGAAGAGTCGCTGTTTCAGGTTTTTTTAAGTCAATGTTCAACATCCATGTTCAAATTTATTTCTTTGTTGAACAGACATTTCTTACCTTTTGAATGTTAAGCCTTGTGCCGTTAAGCATAAAAAGAAAATGGATTTTCTTTCTGTTATCTTCAAGGGAGGATAATTATCAGGTAATATATGATCTGTTTGTTGTGTCTGCGGATGTTATCTAACTGAAGAGTGAGTGAGCAGGGTGAAGCAAAGCAGATGGTGACGGATCTGGTTTGTGTCTGAGAGCAAGTGCAGCAGAGGGCTGTAGAGTCCTGCAGGGAGGCCTCTCCACTAGACCTGCACAGAAAGCCTTTTTACCTGCCATCACAGGCAGGCATTTACTAGGGAACTTCCAGCATAAAAAACACATGACAAAAGTATTATTCTCCTTGTGTCTTTCAACATATTATTTTGAATCACGTATACACACATGCAAACATTTAAATAAAAACAAAGACTTCATAATGAAATTATTTAAAGTATTCCAGATTTAAGGAATATGAGATGGAAGAAGCAATTGCTACCAATGAAGTGTTTTAGAGAAATTTACATGGAGAGTTTTTCCCTCATTGTTGATGAGTTTCACGTTGGCATTATATTTTTAAGTTCCTTGGGCTGAAACTGTGTTTTAGATTTTGGCACAGGGTCTAAGCCTCTGATATAGTTTTTATATTGTATTTTGATTATCTGTCTGTGTGTCTGCATTTTGAGGGTTTAATCTCAGTCATGTTGTATTCAGGTACCTCATGTATGAGTTGATACAGACTAATTTTCTATGTTACTCCTCAATAAAAGAAAGATAACTTATATGTTTATCCCTTATGAATAAAAACATACAAAGACAAATGTTACTTTCTCATATATGTTTTTTCTTATAGAATATGGAGTAATAATAATTTTAATAAAATATATGTACTGTATAGATTTTTTGATTATAATTTTCACTACAAACTTCTAAAATATGAAATCTGTTATTTTTTAGTTATATTAAATATAACTTTTCATATACATCACCAAATCAATGGGTATTTACACAATTAATAAACCACAATGAAGTGTTTCCAATTTTATTAAATTTAATAAATTTTATTGTTAACAATAAATTGTGAGAATGAACTTTCCTTAGCACATTTCTTATGAAGTTGTGAGTAAATAAAACCCTTCCCATAACTTGCATTCAAGGCTGAACTATCTTAAAAGTTGATGTGCAGTTACACGATAGGAGTGACCACTACTGCCTGTTATTTCAGTTGAAGACATTAGGGAATTCAAATCCTGAGGGCCAGCTTACATCTAATCAAAATGATTATGTGATTTGCTAGCTGACAAGAGCTACAGTGTCCCCCAACATGTTCTTAATTGAGGTGTCTTACAAGTATTTAGGTACAGAACTATTTAGTGAATAGTTTGGTTAGTTTTTGTATGTATATAAGCCCCTGCTACCAGCACCCAAAGGAAAGCATAGAACATCTAAAAAACACAAGCAAACCCCCAAATGTCCCTTCCTAGACATTCATCTCAGAAGTAGTCACCACTAATTTGTAAGAACAAAGATAAAGTTTGTTAGTTTTTGAATTTCATTGGTATAGATTAAAAATGTACTGTGTTGTGACTTTTGACTTGATTTAATATTATGTCTGTAAGAACCCATGCTATAGTATGCCACACTAGTTAATTCTTTCCCACTTAGTGCCTTAAGTAAATAAATTTTAAAATTCAATAGTTTTAAATTTCTTTTTCCATTATCAAGGTACATCACAATACGTATACTTACTTATGTGATTATTTGTATGTATTTGGAATGCTTTTAGTTTTGCCTATGATGAAAGTATACTGTGAACACTCTTACGCACATATTTTGGTGGATATAAGTATTTATTTTGGAAAGGTTAGAGGAAATAACTGGCACCTAAGACATTATATTTAAAATTTTAAATATGATAGCCAAGGAACAGCAAAAGTGATTTAATCAGAATGTAGGAAATATTGTAAAATTAATTTTTCCGAAGTGATTTTACTCATTTACTCTTCCCTTTGTCATATAAGAGCCCTGTGTTTTATAACCTCGACACTTGGGATTGCTGGTTTTAACTCAGCCTTTGTGTTGAGTGTGTCTTAATATCTCACTGTCAGTTTCGTTTCAGTCTTCTCATGACTAATTATATTGCTCGTCTTTCATATGTTTGTTGTCATGTTATCTCATTTTGTGCAGTGTGCCTATTTCAAATTTTACTAACTCTTTTTCAATTTTTGTCATTAACTGATGAATTCTGTGTCCTAGATACTACATCTTTATTGAGTTTATGTACAGCAACTGCTTTCTCCTTGTTGATACGTTGTTTTGTCACTCTTTCAGTGATGACTTTTAATTAAAAAACTTCTTAATTATCAATTCAGAGCAGTTGCTGTTAATTGTCATGGGCCAAATTTTCAATATTTTCCTTAAAAATGTTTGTATATTATACGTTTTGAACATTTGTCCATATAAATTGAGGCTTTAAAAAACACACTGGCATTCAATTGACATATCTACTGCTTTTTGCTGAGTTCCATTGCAAGAAATACTGTTTTATAAAAGCTTTCAATTTGTAATCTGTGTATTTCTTTTTAGATTAAATGTATTTTTCACATATAGCATTTGCATTGGTTCTTTTCTTGATTCATTCAGTTGTCCTTTGATTGGGCAACTGAGTGCATTCATATTGAGAGTTGTTACAGAAATTATTGACTTATTACTGTTATTGTAGTATTTTCCTGTTGCTGAGTGCAATTTTTCTCCTTTCTGCTTCTCTGTGCACCCTGCCTGGTACAGTCACCTAATGGATTTTTTTTTCTTTTGGCTTTGCTGGCTTACTTGTCTCTCTACGACATCCTAGAGGATTTTTTTGTAGTGCTGCTTTGATGTTCATGAATTTCCCAAGGTGTTTTTACGATGCAAATATTTTATTTCTCATTGGTTTGAAGGAAAGTTATGCAGAATATGTAATTCTAGACTGGAAGTTTTTATTATACTTTAGGACTCTCATGATCTATAATGTGTTGAGAAGCTTGTTGTATTTCCAATGGGTTTATTTTATAAGGTATTTATTGCTTTTTTCTAACAGCTTTTAAGATTCTGCCCCTGTGCTGATCTTCTGGAATTTTCACTATGATGTGACATGGACAGGTTCTCTTTTAACTGTGGCTATTTGGGGTTCTACATGTTTCATTTATTTGTATATTTACTCCTTTCTTTAAATTTGGAAAATTTTTGAATATCATTTCTGAAAATAGTTTTTTAATGCACTTGTGTTGTCTTCTGATTTTTCACTTATTCTCCTTTGTCTTGGTTAGTCTTCTTTGTGCCTTGTGCCCATTCTTCCTGTTCTCTCATTATGCTTAAATTGTCTAGTAATTGTTCTTTGAATGAGCTGTGTTCTCGAACTATGAAATTCTGCCCTCACATTGGTTACTTTTACTACCCATATTTGTAATATAATTTCTAATCCCCTAATACTGTCTGGAAACTTTTCATGTACTCTAATTCCTGACTAAACTGGTCATTTATGTTTTGCATCATTTTGTTTAGCTCAGCTAGCTTTTTAGTAGTGCTTTTTGTTATCTCTGATTGTTTTATTACTTCCATTGTTGTTTATTGGTGAGCCTGTCGAGAACCTTTTAAATCTTTTTCCATCTTTTCTGTTTTAAATCTGTTTTTCCATCCTTTCGAATAATTTGACATTGTGGCTTTTGCTGTCCTACTCCTTCATGCTTCATGGATCTTCTTTGGGGGAGTTTTGAGTTTTAAGAGCTATTTTATTGCCTAGTGTCATACTTTTTAATTGTCTTTTGTTAGATATGTTCTGTTTTATGCTTAGGTTTGTGGTTTCTTTTAGTGGAAATACCTTGTTGTTGGCATGGAGAACTCTTTAGTTTGCTTTTACTGATACATTCAGAGTTTGGCTAAATACAGTCCTCTGCCTCTCTCCCAATATCTAACAATTTCTGTTAATTTAGAAATAAAGGATGCAGTGTATATGGTCCAGCATGCTGTTCTTTGGGAACAGTTTTTAGTATTGCTCTTGTCACAAAGGTAATCCAGATATTTGCACACAAAGAAAACTTATTAATGGTAAAAATTATGCAATAATGTCAAGTAAATCAACAGCACTAATATCACCCAAGAAAAACTGGATATGAGCATACCCATAAGAACCAATAATGTACCATCCTTAATCTTAGAAAAAATTTATAATTATAGTATGAACATTAAGACAAGCCAAATATTAACACAGAAAATAGCTTGTCAGTGTGACAATTATACCTCCAGTAATGATAGGTGGAAAATAATTCTACGTTAATAACATAGAATTCATTAACTATCTAAAGGGTAATGAACTTCATGACTACACTGCTAAAGATGGAAGTGGTTGGGAAATGGGAGAATGCAAGAGGAAAATTTTGAAAAAATAAACAATGGTGGATGAGAAAAAAGAGAGAAAAGTGAGACAAAAGATTCTATAAAGGAAGATAAGGATGTTTATAGAATTAAATAAAGGTAATAAAAATAAGTGGGAAACAAGACAATAAAAGAGAATAAAAAAATAGAAAAATTCAAAAGAAAATAGAAAAGAAAAAAGAAAAAGGACGAAAAGTTCTTAAATCCCAATAGACCAGTGAATAACAAAGTTGAAAGAGAAAAAAGGAGTCTAAAACTAGAAAAAACATAAAGAACAACAAAGCAAACACTCAAAACCTCTGTAGTTTTGAGGGAGTGGTTTCCTTCCTGCAGTTTTGAAGTCCAGTAAGCCACTTTTTGAACTCTTGTGGCCCGTGGATTTCTGTGGAGCCTTTGTTTGCCTGGGCTGTGGCCATGTCTACATTATGGTGAGCCTTGCTCATGTTGGTAGATGGGAAGGCAGGCAATCAGACCCCACGTCTCTGCTGCTTGTAGACAGCAGAGCAAGTGTTCAAGCCCTTAACGACCACTCTTCCTTTCATATTCAGCTGTGTCTCAGTACAACGCAAGCCAGGCTTGGCTTTTTCCCATCCACCACAGGGGTCAGGACCCGTGTCCCACCTAGCCTAGGTTTCAACTCCAGTTATTTTTCTAACGTCCAGGTCCTGTGTGTGGCTATCTCTGTGGCTGGCTCTCACCCAGTCACTGTAGGAGTGTAACACAGGTTGTTTTTCAGTTGCTCTGAATTAAATTTAAATAATAAACCCTTTCACAAAACGGTGCCTAGTTAAGCATGCTCTCTCTGGCAATATGGATGGCACCTGTGCTGGAATCCCTCTCTGGCCATGGACTGCTGTGTGAAAGGGGTCTCCTCAGAGCAAAACACCATCCTGTGTGCAGTGCACAACAGCTGTGGGCTCTGCTGCCCACTTATCGTGCTTCTGGGGAGTCAGGTTCCCTTCCCCGTTAGCCAGGAGAGAGTCCATTCTTTCCCCTCCACTACGGGCTGTCTCTCCAGTTTTCTAGAGCTTCTAATTTCCCCATCGGTTCCTTCTTGATTCCTTGTAATCTGTTCATTTTTTCTTCACCAAGACATTAATTTTCAGTGCCTGGATTTTGGATCTCAGAGAGATTGAATGTAGCTGCTGATTACCATCCTGCCATTTTCTGGAACCTCTCTGAGGACATCTTTATGAAGTACATATTACTGTTACTCTCTTAGAAAGTTTTCTCAATATGCAAATAGGTTCCAGCTTTCACTTGTATTGTAATTTGTATCTGGATAGCCTCACAAAGCCTCATGTGCTCATAGGTAGGGTTTTTGGAAGTGATTGGGTTGTAGGTGTGTGGTATTCATCAGTGGATTAGTCTACACATGAGTTTATAGCTAAATGTGATGTTGGGAGGCAAAATCTGGTTAGAAGAGGTGTATTGGATCGCTAGAGGAGTGGTGTGGGAGAGAATCTCTTTCCTACCCCCTTAATATCTCTCTCTCTCTCTCTCTCTCTCTCTCTCTCTCCTCCTCCTCTCCCTCTCTCTCTCTGCTTCCATAATACTTGCAGGCCTGATACAAATGGCTGAAAGGCCTAACACCAGAGTTTTTAAATGAAGAATTCTCCTTAAGATTGCAGAACAGAAACCCCTGTTTCCTGCCTGGTACCTAATAGAATATGAATTCAAGATTCCAGCTTTCTGGCTTGCTGCATTTATTTCAAACTTGCCAGACCTCTCAATCGTATGAGCCAATTCCTTAAAATAAATTAATACCCAGCAATTTTTTTGTTTTTCTTTCTGGCGCTGTCCCTGTCTGTCTGACTCTGTCTCTGTCTCTGTCTGTTTCTGTATATATATATATATATATATACACACATATATATATACATATATACATATATATACATATATATGTATAATATTATATATGTGTGTATATATATGTATAATATACATATATATGTATAATTGATTTTATGTCTCTTAGTATTTTATTTATAGACTTACCTCACATAACTTTTTCTTATCAATTTCAAAGTTTTTTTCTAGCATGCGAATTTCCTTGGATCTA
Source organism: Cavia porcellus (assembly GCF_034190915.1). Classification (NCBI taxonomy): domain Eukaryota; kingdom Metazoa; phylum Chordata; class Mammalia; order Rodentia; family Caviidae; genus Cavia; species Cavia porcellus. Next base: position 10,406,836 of record NW_026947490.1, read on the forward strand.
GTACTTCAAAATGTAGGTCATGAGAAAGCAGCCTAGATCTAGTGGAATCACTTAATATTAAGAAAAATTTTGGAAGACAAACTTTCTGGCTTGTATTACTACACTGAAAAGGGTACTTAGGATGTGTAACACAAAATAAAGTCAAAGAAAGATGCAATTACAAATGGGCTATGTCATTAAGAGAATGGCCAATTTTCTCAGAATTCTATGATGATGATGGGAAAATCTATTCACTTAACTGACTAATCAATTTTTCAAACACATTGTTAGTCACTTAGAAATCTGTGTCTTTCATTCTTCCCCAAAACAGAGTTCAGGTGTGCGTGTCCCCATTTATAGGTTCTTCCTGATAAAGGTCAGGTTGTTGCTAGAATACAGTAGAGAGTATAGTTCTCAACAATAACAAAAGTGTACATTTTTAAAAGAATTGAAAAGATACAGTCTGCTACATTGACATGATATAACTATAGGGAAGTCTTATCATCAATATGAAGTATAAGACTATACATTTTAGGTTTTATTTATCTTTGGTGTGAAATATATAATAAGCAGTCTTCAAAAGGACATTAAACTGATGATATTATCCAAAAAGAAATTATATGCTGAAAGAAAATAAGAATGCATTGTTTAATTCTTTTATTAAATTTTTTTATTTTAAAGAGTTTAAGACAAAAGAGGACAGAACAAAACAGATCAGAACAGAACAATGTAAGCCACACAGTATTTCACCACAAGACAATCTGATGTTAATAGTAGCTATCATAATTTCTCTTTCTTTGAAATAGCTGAGCATACCTTCCCATACAATAATATCAAACATAAAAAATAGTATAAAATCATTCCAGAGAATGAAAGTACTACAGGGCATTCAGAACCAAATAACCAAAAATAAACAATGGCTACTATATTGTCTCATTTTCCATAAAAATTTGATTATACTATCACACATATTAAAATCCAATAGGATACAACATGATAGAACCAATGGAAACAGAAGAACAAAAGTATGGTAGGACTTAAAAGCTGGATGATATTAAATCAGCATTGGCTATCATAATGTCTTTTTTTCTTCAAAATAGCTGTTCATACCACCACAGATAATAAAATCAAACAAAGCAGAATAAATCCATTTCATATACTGAATGAAAACATACGCAATGCAATGGGGAATTGTGATTACCATAAAATCTTAGGTTAAGAATATTTTGCTTATGAGTATGGTCTTAAGTTGCATCCATTTATTTATAAATATCTCAACGTGATCATTTTTTATAGCTGAGTAGTACTGATTGTATAAAAATACCACAACTTTTTTATCCATTCCTCAGTTGATGGACTCTTAAGTTGTTTCCAAGATCTGGCTATTACAAATTGTGCTGCTATAAACATGGGTGCACATATATTACTGTGGTATGTTTTCAGTTCTTCTGGGAATATACTTAGATGTGGAATAGCTGGGTCAAATGGGACTTCCAATCCCAGATTTTTGCAGAATCTCCAGACTGACCATCACAATGGTTGTACCAGTCTACACTCCCACCAGCAGTGCAGGAGAGTTCCTTTTTCCCCACAGCCTCTCCAGCAATTGTTGTTGGCAGTTTTCTTGATCCTGGCCATTCTTTCTGGAGTGAGATGGAATCTCAGTGTTGTTTTAATTTGCATTTCTCTAATGAGTAATGATGATCAACATTTTTTCATGTATTTATTTACCATTTATATTTCATCTGAGGACCCTGATTTTATTTAATTTTTAATAATACTGCACAACTTATAAAAATGTTTTAATTAAAAGTTGACATCATAAGCTGTATTAGTCACTTTTCCACTGCTAGGACACACAAATATCTGAAATTTAAAGGGAAGAAAGGTTTATTTTGGCTCATGGTTTCAGTAGTCTCAGTTCATGCGCAGTCCACCAGTTTCAAGTCAGATTTCACACGGTAGAGGGGTGTTGTGTGTTGTGGGTGAGAGTTGATCAACCCATAGCAGCTGAAAAACAGAGAGAGAGCAAGGGGTAAGTGAGGTAAAAATTATACCCTTCCAGGACATGTGATTAGTGACCCATCTTCAGTCACGGCCAAGTTTCTAAGAGGCCATTCACCTGTGAACCTATCAAAGGATTAATCCACTGATGAATATGGGGGCACCTATGATCCAATCACCTTCTAAAATCTATACCACTGAAGAGTTGAGAGCTTTGGGGTCCATTTTAGATCTAAATCATAATATAAACCTAAATAAGTCATAATTGCATATGAGAAAGTGGTGAAAGCTTTGGTACCTAGCCCACTCTTGGCAAATTCTTGAAAGATTACTCAATGTTCATAAATCAAATGCAGTTTAAATGTTGAGATTATACTCTTCACTGTATCAGAGCACTTATTTTTAATCCATTTAGATTTGTAGCATGTTTAAATTGTCCATCTATCATATTTAAATTTCATATTTTCAGTTTTAAAGTCTATTTTTGTTTTATTTATGCAATGGATATGGCCTGTTGAATGCATGATGTTCTGGATAGAATATGTAAATCTGGACAGTATATGTAAATGAGAGATCACTAATTTCAGAAATAGCCAATCGTCTTGCATTCCTGATCTGCGACTAAGAACTCTTTCTCTTCAAGAGTCTAGCATTTGTTCACTCATGCAATAAACACCCAAATTCAAAATTAAAAATGCTAAAATAAGGAAAAAATCCATTTTTGAAATCACTGGAAGAATTTCTGCTTCAAATTTTTTGATTTATTATGAGATGCAAGTTTCATTAGTTGTAAATATCAAAAAGATTCTTCATGATCATGCACAAATACTATTTCTAGGAGGTCTTGTTTTTACTAACTTTATGAACATATACTAAGAGTATACACTGAGTATGATTGCAGCTTCATACATAAATATCTTTTTTTTTTTTTAGCCAGGGCCTCACTATATAACACAGGCTGGCCTTGAACTCACAGTGATCCTCATGCCTCAGCCTCATGAGTATTGAGATCATGCCATGTGGCACAATGCCAAGCGCTATTTATGTTTTTTGTAATAAGGTCTCACTATGTTATTCAATCTGATCTCAAAATTCTGGGCTCAAATGATTCTCCTGCCTCAGCCTCCTGAGTGCTGAAACTATAGTCACGTCACTGCTCTTTAAAAACAATTTGCCTTGAGAGCACATATTGTGTTATACATAATGTCTTATGCAATTCTCTAGTTTGGTGCTTCTATTACTCTTGATTAGTGATAGTGTGTTAGTTACTTTTTGTTGGTGGGCCAAACACCTAACACCTACAATTTAGAGGTGGATGAGTTTATTTTAGCTCACAGTTTTGTAGCTGTTTCAGTTCATAGTCATCCAGGTCCAAAGTGGGTAGCACAGGTATGTAAGGCAGAGAAAAAAAATTCATGTGTGGCAGGCAGGAAGAAATGCAACTTTCTTTTTCTTCCCCATTTATTTCACCTAGGCTATAAGCCTGTTGGTTGGTGCCACTTGGTGTCTTTCATCTAGAGTAAGTTCGTCAGCTTTCCAGAACTCTGCTAAAGTATTCAGTGGACTAATCTAAGGTGTGAGGTGAACATGATAACCACTACACTATGGGAACTGTTAGGACTAATCCAATATTACAAATTCATGGCCCAGTCACTCCCAAAAGACTCAGTTATGAGCACAGGAGACTTTTGGGGATATCTAGATGTCATAGCAGATAATATCTTTCTGTCATTGCTATGCATTTTCAAATTTATTATAAATTATGTGTAATTTGTTTGTTTAGAATCATGTTTTCAAAGCCTGTTCTATGTCCCTGTGGACATCTTCCTAGTTACATGCTTCTAAATTTTCACCTAAAGTCTATTGACAAGGTACTGTTTCTATCAAAGACTTTTTTTGGAAACTCTAGTTAATAAAACTCAGGTATGTTGACATTAACCTGTGAGGATCTCTTCCACTTGTGTAAGGTATAAATTCACCATCTTTGCTCGTTGTATTTGCATGTAATGGTATTTAACAAACAGAAGTAATCGTTACGCAAAGTAAGTGATAAATTCAGAGCAAAAGTAAAAATTTTCTCTAAGAAGTAAGAGAAAATCTGTGCCATATGTCATGACTTCATTCCTACGAGAAGCCTTTTTTAGAATTATACACAAAATCAATTAGCCTGTCGGTCTGCCTCATCTCATTCCTGCTCTCTTCTTCACTGTTTCTTGATAATGGATTCACTTAGTTTTTAACCTCCTGTTTCATTTAACCCCCTTTCCACATCTGTCACTCCCTCATATGCTAAAAAAGGGGATGAAATACTCAATTGCTTAATTGGAAAAACTGACTCAGCCTCTTCTTTTAGAGACCTGATCTGTTCACAAGATGTAACGTCTGCTCTGTGAGATATAGCTTGTCTTGAAGGACAGCATGTGTGATTGAGTAGCTGGGCCAGCCATCCTACACTTCCAGATCTGAACCTACAGCTATGCTAGCTCTTAACCTTAGCAAAGAAAACATTGCATACTGATCTTTATCTCCGGAGTGCTTAGATCTAAAACACAATGAATTCCAAATACATCAGAAGAAAGACATATTGCTTGTAGTTTTTCCTCCAAATCTTGAAGTTTCTTTCTTATAATTTCATCCATACCTTTTCACTGGTCTATTCTTTCACTACTTTTGCAAATGTGAATATGTCTGATAGATCTTAATGCCAATTCTATTTCCTTTTGTCTTTTTTCATGGTATTTGTATGGCATCTGTTTAAAGCTGAAACGTCACCCTCAGGACTCACTTACTGAATTCTTTATTGTCAGTGAAGCAGTATGCTGATCTGGGAACTAGAGAGGTGCTTGGATTATGAGGGTTATAACTTTATCATTTGGATCAGTGCACTGAAGAGTTCATCTGTCAAATGCACTTTGAGAAGCGGGATCTTTGTTAGGTGAAAGTTGGTGACTGGGAACATACTTTTGAAAGGTAGATTTTACCTTTTGTCTCTTCTTCTCTGACTCTTTCCTGTTTTCTCTGCTTCCTTCCTAGCTGCCCTGAGGTGAGCAGATTTTCCTGTGCCAAACCCTCCTGCCATGATGTTACCGACAAACCTAAAAGCAGTGACACTGGTAGACCATGGGCAGAAACCTCTAAATACATGAGCCAATAAAAATCGTTCTTCCTTTTAGTTGCTTTCTCTGTTATTTTGTCACAGCAATAGAAAACTGACCAATACAGAATGAAATTTCCCAGTGTTACCTGTATTTGATCTTTTCATAATTCCCCTCTTGAACTCCCCTAACTTTACTGAAATTATTTTGGAGAGGTCTTCAAAGTTACCCAAATCCTATATCTTTTCCTACTTAATAGTAGGTTCAATGTGGCTGGACAAAATGAGTAATATGTCTAGATGCTATGAGATACTCGTGAGCACTGCCATCACCGGGTTTCTGTCAGATAGCTCTGATTATGTAGTGATCCATATCTTCACTTGAACAAATGTGCAACAGCAAGCAGAAATGCCTACATGACACCCAGCGTTTGCAAGCAGATTTACTTACATTGACAGTCACTGATTAAAATCATTCTCCGAATACCAGGCACTGATCTCTATTGGTCTAGGGTTTATATGAGACAAGCAAGCATAAAGTACAGAAGCAGAATGACTTGTTATTTGGGGGTTGGTTTGCACAATGTGCATCACAGTGACCAGCTGTTTCTAAGAGACAGAAGCAACTTCAACTGGAATAAGAACTATTACCTGGGCAACCAAGAAACAAAATTATGCTGGCTTAGGGGTGCATTTTCTATTACAAATCAACTAATTGTCTGTAAAGCCTTCATGATGATGAGGAAAAGAACTGGAGATTTTTTCAGGTGTAGGTATTTCCTTGGTTTAAGTAAGAAGTCAGAATACTCTCGGCACTTGATGAAGGAAATGATTTTCCGGTAACCATTGAAAAAACACCTCTCTCGGTCAGGCTTTTGCAACTGCCTACTATGAAATTACAAGGTTTATTGTGTTTTGTAACTCTTAAAGAAGATGATGGAGTATGCTTTGGTGTTTTCCAAAATCGAAAACTTTATGTGTCTAATTCTCTTGAATTACATATTGAATGTCCAGTGCATTTTTTTTTAGCTTTACTTCTCATATTCAAGTGTAAAAAGAATAACTTTTACCTGTATCTTTTTGTTTTCTAAAACGGTTCCTTTTGATGATTTCATCTTTTAAGGGCCAGAAGTTTTAGTATTTCAGTCACCATTCATCCTCATTGATTTGTTTCTTACACAGTGTTACACATATATGCTTGCTTGACAGTTACATATATCATGCTTTTGAGAAATCAGAGATTGAATTTGAAGTTAAGAAAAGACTGTCAAAAATTAGTGGAAAGGATGTGGTGGATTGTGGTAAGTGTGAGGATTAAACAAATTTCAATTGATTCTTAGCAAGAAAAATTAGATAAAATTAAAAGAGGATACTACAGGATAGGTTAGAGTAACTTGTGGCTGACGTGAAAAGGTTTTCTGTGTTTCTGTGAGTGACTTTCTGAGAATTTATATTTTGGAGGCTCTTTATGCATAGGTAGGCAAATATGGAGTTACAGACAAAAGAGGAAAGAATTAAGGATGGTTATAAGTCTGGAGGAGAAAAAACTTCCAAAGGCTCTTTTCTATGTGTAAAATAGTTTATTAGTTGTATGAGTTTCAAGACTATACCATATTAGTACAGGCCACATGAATTCACCTGAGTATCTTTCTGCATCTCCCATGGAAATTTGCAGTCAAGATAAGTGGTGAGTTGAAGATCCTTGGCAGTGCCATTATGCCTTTTTAGAAAACATTTAAATGAAATTAAAATTTATATATTTTTCATTACTTGTTACACATTTAAAAACTAGACACATGCACTGTTCTTAATGTTAAGTCCAACAGCATAGCTATCAAGGTGTTTCTTTGGCCTGTCAAACTGCAGCAATGACATGTAGAAAGCTCTGGAAGGAACTCTAGTAATTCGCATGCTACTTGACACTCAAGGAAAAAAGAAATCTCTCCTACAATGTACCTATCATTTTGATAACTTTTGTGTTTGGGTAAATCAAAGAATAAAACTGAAACGATGACAACAGCAACAAATTTGAATGTCTTTAATATTCTCAAACTTGTTAACACCATAAAATCATCTTTTGATATCATTTGAGCTACTGACTTGATTTGTTGATGGTAATTCCATCAGCTTTGTAGATTTTCTTTAAAAAAAATAACATTGGGATAACATCAAATTTTATGAAATAAAATCTAATTATGCTAGAGGTTTTAACAGGGCTTTGATTTTGTTCTCCTAGAACCAAATAAATATTTATTCTGATTTTAAAAGGAATGTACAATTTAGAAATTGGTGGAGCAAAAATGAAATTTCAGAGACCAAAGGGAAAACAAATACATTCATCTGAGTTTTAAATATTGAGGCAATGTAAATTTAAAGCTTCATATTTAGGGGCTGAGGGCAGAGTGACTGTTTCAAATACACGTGTATCTGGGTTCTAGCCCTAGAATTTTAAAAAAAGTCATGTATTATATAATATTTTGAACCTAGGATTATTTCCACTGGAAAAAAGAATGATTTGAGGGCTTTCTTCTGTATTACATACTTCTATAAAATTTTAAGGAAAACAAATAATTATTTGAATCAACACAATATTATTTCAACTTCTGGTAGTCAATTTTATTAATACACTAAAAAATAAAAGTAAAATATTGACTAATTCTTGGGAAATTTCATCTGTTGACAACAATAGATTTCCAAATAATTTCAATTCATTTACCAGCCAAATGGCAAGGACTAATTCAAACATCTTGGTATTTGAGGATTTGGAAAATTTGATGAAATTTTTCTATTTCCTTTATTTTTTTTATATCCTTTAAAACACTGAATATTTTCAGTAGATGCCAAATTCCTGGAGAAGTTCACTTTTTGTTACATATGCACATGAATTTTAATCATGAATTTTGAACCCTCTGGGGACTGGCAGATTTATAAATAAAAAAGGACATCATTATTGTAGTTTACTATTATTTCTGTGATGTCAAACTTTTTTAGTGCCTAGAATTAATCACGGTTTATCTATAGTTCCTGTCTGCCACTGTCATTGTACTACCCTGATAACTCAGCAATTCTTCATGTGGAATTGCCTTTATGTGGAGAGATTTAATTCTGCTTGAATAGAATTCCTTTGAAAAGGTTCCTTGGAGATCTTCAAAGTTCTCATGTAAGTTACAATATTTGAAAAGAAAAACAACTAACTTCTGATCAAATCACAAAATACAAATCTATTTTTTAATAACTTAAATTACAAAATTTGTAATATTTAATTGTATATTTAGTGTCCTTACCATAATTATTGCTCATTATAGATAAAAAGTTAATAAAATCCCTGAAGCCTTAAAGTTAATTCTTAAATAAGATAATCCATTTTTACTCTTAAAATTATTCAGGACAAGATGAAAATGTCAACCTATTATTTGGAATTTTTAGGAATATCAAAAGTAATACAACTAGCAACAGTTTTCCAGGCTCTTATAAATTAATCAAATTGCTTTTTGAGATGTGAAAAGAATCATTTTATATAGTTAAGGTCATGTGCACAAGAGTCATGATTTTGAAAGCAAATCCTCTCTTATTTACATATTGGTTATATTACCTTAAGCAATTTAATTTCTGTGTGCTTCCAATTTTTCTGTTGTATAATGATTCATGCCTTAGAGTTGATGATTAGGTGAACTAACACACATACCTGGCATACGTCAAGCACAGACTTTATGATGGGTATTATTATGACATTAAAGATTAACTAAAGTTGACCATGGTGATATTTACCTATAGTCTAGCACTCCTTTAACAGAGGCGTGAGAATCATCTGACCCCAGGAGTTTGAGGACTCACCTAAAAAACAAAAGCAAAAGCAAAGCAAGAACAGCAAATAGCTAATTACATTAGAAACTAAATTATTTCTTGGGGCCAACATGTTAATACATGAGTGTGAAATCAAATTAAAGAAATGTTTTTTGTTGTTTTTGAGAAGCGGTCTCTCTATGCAGTTCAGATTATCCCTTAGCTCACTTTGTAATGCAGGCTGGCCTCAAACTTCCCAAGTGCTGGGATTACAGGTGTGCACCAGGTACAACAAATGTCAAGAATTAAGGACAAAATCAAAGTAAGGTGAGAGAAAGGAGAAACAAGGGGAAGAAATCACTTGTTAAGAAGAGCCCATCACTGGAGGTGGAAGATAGCTAGTTCAATAGCAAGGTAAAAGGAACAGGAGAAAAACCAATCAAACGAAAACATTAAAATTGGCAAATAAATCAGGATTTACCAGTATTATTGACAGGTGGACCTGGGCATTTTGTAGTGGAATGCTGTCTTATTTAGTATGAGACATAGCGGTGTCTGTGACTTCTGCCCACTAAAGGCCAGCATCACTTCTCAACACCCAGGCTTCAGCTATGACAACCAACGACGTCACTTGACATTGCTACTGTTCTCCGAGGAAACCACTGATATGTATTTGACCACTACAAATATTAAGGAATACTCATTAAACAGTAGTAAATAGTGCCCTGTGGCTAGAACACACTGAATTAAAATGCACAAAATGATAAGGAAATGAATGTTAGAGAGAAATAACAAATAATAATAAAATAGAGGCAAGAAAGAAATGCAGGAGAGAGGGAACACTAGGATTAGAGACTCCAGTTTAAAAACTCAGTCAGTAGTCACATTACAGATAAATGGGATAAATGATCCTCTTAAGGAAAAGATTTGCAGAGTAGATAGTAGAAGAAAATTCTAAGTACACACTTCCAATGACAAACGCATCTAAAAACAAAGGACATGACGATGTGAAAATGAAAAGACAGAAGATAAGATCTTGAAAGAAACTTGGTGTAATTGCTCTGCTCAGACACAGTGCCTTTTAAGCATCCTACTTTAGTCAGCATGGGTGTCCTGATTGTTTCGAATCGGTGATGCAGTGGGAAGAGTCAGAGCTTTGTTGCTGTTTCCCAGCATTTTCACATTCTGTTTCATGCCTGCAAACTGAGACAGCAGGGGGAATAATGGAGTTTTCTGATGGCCAGGGGCAAAACTGGTAAGAGTAAGGATCAAACCTTCCAGTAGGTTCTACATGAATTAATAGGGCTGGCTTTCATCTTAATGATAGGAAGAAAAACACTCCTCCGTTGTGCGTGAAATCTTTTAGTAAGAAAGCAAGCCCCATGGTGATTTGTATCAAAAACATTTCTTAATTAAAAAGGAATTTGTAAAACTGTGTTGAAGTAACTTTTGGTAACTCTGTAATTGGGATCTTTCTGTCTTTCTCTGTATTCTTTTCTCTCCCATATACACAAAAATAAACAAGAGCTGGCATATGGAGGTATTTTGCACTCCCTTAGACAGAAATCTGAACATGTTTAAAAAATTGTTTAGCATAAGCCACAGAATCATCTGCTTAATTTTATTTATTTTGGCCAAGAGGCTGCCACAGATGTTGATTATTACAGAAGGAGACCACGTGAGCAGCACAGTCCATGACTCAAAGTGGAGTGGAGGAACAACGTGCAGAGCAAAGAATCCCAGTAAAGTTTACAAGCCAGTATAAATGTGACCTGGTCATAGGTTAGAAAGTGTGTATTTGCAACTCCTCAGAGGAGTCTGGTTTCCTTTTAGCACACCAAGGTAAATTCACTTAACCCTGAGAGAAGCTGTTGAAATAACTGAGCAATCTTTAATGGAAGGGGATGGGATTGTGCGTAAGGTTAAAAGACACCATCAAAGGCTGCTGTGCAGGATCTGGGAGAAGATAAACTGCCTAGTCTGCTCTTTTATCACGTTCGCATGCCAGTGTACCTTCACGGCAACCTCAGGAATTTGGACCTTGAGGTTAGGTTCTGTCTTCACGTGGGAATTCTCTGTGACCTTGTCAACTCCAGGAGAGGGATGATAAGCAACCCAGAGCTCTCAGGAATGACCATGTTTTTAAAATTCTATAAATAGACTGAGGTTAATTATTAAGCTCTTGAGTCTGCCTAGTAAGTGAACAAAGAAATTACTAACCTGAAAATCTCATTCCTGGGCAGATTCAAAGGCTCTGAAGTTTTAGATCAACTTACTTTTTCATACTAATTATTAGTGGAGTTTATTGGCATTAATCCTGTATTAATGAAAATGCATGCTTCCTTTTATATCATCATTACTAAAATATATGTACATGGGAGCAACATCCCAATATAGTGAGTGTATTGTAATAAATTCCTTCCTTATTTAATGAAGATCAATTATCATTTTGTATAGACTCACATTATTTATAAAATTAGGTTTATTAAAATGTGCTACTTCAGTTCTGTATTCTGTTTTCACTATTCCACTTTGACTAACACATGCCTGTAAATATTAGTCCTTTAATCTCTGAAGCAAGTTGTTGCTCCTATTATGAGCCCTTTGAAACTTTGTTCTTTTAGAATCTAAACTCCCTATGTTTTAAGAGTAGCTTATATCATATTCAAATGTAGTAATTCATAAATGATAATACTAAAACAAGAGTGTCTTTGTCTATTCTTTCCTCCATAATGAGACTGAATTGAGTATTTGCTAGACAGAACTTTTCATTTAATCAAGCATCAGACAACCACTGTTACTATAGGCCACTGGCCAGGACATATTACACTTGTTATATGGAACCAGCCATTACAGCGGTTTTCATTTACATGAATTCTTCTTTTTGATCCCAAAACATATTTCATCTTGGAAAATATTCATTCTCTTTGCAATATGAGTAGGTTCTCACTTTATCATTTTGTCATCGTTTCCCATATTTATCCAAGGTCTAACAATGTTTTTTCCTCTGTCATAAAGGATGATAAATATTTTACATATTTTCTCTGGGTCGTGTTTCAGAAAAGGCTGATTACTACTGAGATAATTTTGCCACTACCACATTATGGAAAAGCCATGCGTATGTCTTATATTAAAGAAGCATTCTAAGAGGTGGGTATGTTGGAGGTGGAGTTGTAGCTCAGTGCTACACCTAATATATACAAAGCACTGAGCTCAGTCCCTGCGGCACACGCACACACACATACACACACATACATATATACATACATACATGCATGTTAAGTGTAAGAAGCGCCTTTGATATCTTTTTCAATTTGTCTTGCCCTTGTGCATGTGTAGTTTGTTGTCTAGTAGTCTCACAGAATAAATATAATAATACTTATGTGTATATAAATTCATGATAAAGTAGGTTATCATTTTTATGACCAATGGATGTTTTAAAATGTTTGGTAGAAGGTATTTTTATGACTTTGTTTTTAACAGAGAAGATATGTGAGACTTAGAATAAGTCACTTGCTAGTATCATAAATCCCTGTATTTAAGGAACTAAATAAGAAGATAAAAAATGATAATAAATAGAAGTTTCTATTTCCACTAGGATATTTTTCTTGATATTCAGATGAATTTAAAAAATGTGCACAAAGTCTTTTCTTTCCTTTAGGCCTTATTTTGGTGATGGATAAGAAAAGAATCAGCTTCTAGGATTGATGACCCGAGGAGAAAGCTGCTCTGCTCCTGTGGGCTACTCACATACACGTGGTGATCAGAAGTTCAGCTTTATGAAAACAGGAATTCCTCTTTTTCCGTTCATGGGATGTGTGATAACTTGGACCCTGGAATAAAATCCAAGGGAGCAAGAAATTAAAATTTAGGGAGCAAAGGCTTTATTTTAGGCCATGCCTGGCGATGCAACCTCCAGGAGCCAATATGGAGGCTGCGTGCCTGACAGCTAAAGGGCAGGGCTTTTATCTTGTAAAACCGCGAATAGCTGCTGGTCTCACAGTGCAAGGAGGGGGGCTGGGTTTGTGGCACACTACAGAATAGGAACACGGTGATTTTCTTGGGAAGAGCAAGGTTCAGGTAAGGGTTGGGCTAACAAGTAAGATTTCATGCAAACAAGCAAGTTTAGATTAGGAAGACATCTTGTTTTCCTCAGCAGAGAATAGAGAAGTCTAGCAGCAATTAATAACCTCTGTTAGCTTATTTTAGCACCACATCTGTTATTTGTAGAGGGCAACAATGGTTAACATATCAATTAGGTAAGATTTTACGATTCTTTACAGAGGGGGATTTAGCTTAGCGGCATAAGCGCCTGCCTTGCCAGCAGGCAGTCGTGAGTTTGATCCCTGGTACCGATAAAAACGAAAAAGACAAAAAAAAAAAAAAAAAGAGCATTGGTTAACATATCAATTAGGTCACCCAGAGGGAGGAGGAAAGCACATATAAGTAAGGCCACAGGTATTTTGCTACAATGCAAATATAATGAAGTTATTTTTTCTAAAGTACAACAGATGAATTTGAGCATCTATAGTTGAGCTAAGAAAATACTATGTATTTAGTAAATACTTGCTGAGTATTAGAACATTTACACCATTACTCTAAGTTAATACTATATATCTTTTTTTTTTTTTTTCTTTAGGTATGGGAGATCGAACTCATGACCTTGTGATTGCCAGGCAGGCCCTTATGCCACTGAGCTAAATCCCCGGCCCAGTATTATGTGTCTTATGACTCTTGTATTGTACATATCATTGAGCTTATTCCTAGGAGCAATAAGGACAGTATCCACTCAGGAACAGTGTTCCAGTGAAGGTAACACAGGTAAAATCGACTTCATATGATTTCCCCATGCATTTAATTTAACATTGGCATTTTTGATAACATGCTAGGTGACTCCATGCTGTGAATATAACATAACTATATACTTAGAGGAAATGTTAATGCCATTGTTATTTAAAATCAAAGCCAGTAAAACTACCGGGCTTTCACAGTTCAAAACCAAATGTAGACTCGCAAATTAGTCATGCAACATCACCACTGGCACATCTGCATTGCGTGCAAAAGGGAAGAGGCAGCAGAGACTCAAAATATGCCCTGGAATACTTTAGGGTGTCTACTGCACAATGTTGTGCTAAATGAAAACATTCCAGGGATCAATTATTTTGTGCCATGTCTATAACGAGGAATGAACAAATGTGGCAGGAAAGGGAATGATTTAACACTTTTATTTCTCTCTTTTTCTTTTCCCTGCTACGTTCTAGAAAAATGAAAAACTCATCCCATTGTACAAATGTCAAATCATAAGAATGAATCATCATACACATAGTTAAAAGTGTACTTAATGAGTGCAGAGTATTAATTCCTACGTTTAAATCATTTTTAAGAAGTGAGAACAATGGATTTGAAATAGTATGTTAGGAAAGTTCAAAATAAAATTAAAAATTAAAAAAAATTCCCTCCATATTTCTAAGCCAATCAAGGTTTACAATGCACTTTCATAGATGTATTAGAAATGATTGAAGATTGGGAAGTAATATGAGTCTGTTACCCACTGCTAATTGAGATGAAATTCTATTGCTCACATGTGAATAACTTTCTGGCCAGAAAACCTGCTTAACATTAAGTTATTTCAGTTAGATACTTACAAGCATCTTCTGAGGCTTTCCCAATGGAAGAGGGACCAGTAGATGGAACAAGGAGGGGGAGAGAGGGATGGAAAGAGAAATAAGATGTGTTTTATAAGTGTATTAACTTCCCCTGATGACTGTAATTGTAATGTACTGAGCACACACACTAATAAAAAAGAAGCTTCTCAAATTTTGAAAAATGTTATGAGGTAAGAATATTGAATTAATCTTATGATCAGTTTATTTCATTAAGCATCTCTCTTTTTTCTTACACAGGGAGTATACGCATACTTTTTTCTTCTCAGTTTCATAATAAGATTAAAAGCGTGATTTATATCTCACCTATTTGCCAGTTCTAATACACATTGGGATGATTTGACAGCAAATGTGTATTGGAAATGTGGAGTCTTGCATGTTTTATAAAGTATGTAAACACTTGACATTAATATTGTCTAAGAAATGAAGTCTTTGAAACATCTTTATAGCGACTGAAAAGAGTGGATCCTGTGCTAAAACCCCACCTACAATACAGCTTCCTTGGAACACAAAAGTCTGTAAAGGTCTATGGTTCTGTGAGCTCAGTGGTGTCTGTGGGTGTGGCCTGAATACCAACCTAAGTAATGTTACAAGGCTATCCTAATGTAAAGGATGCCCAGCTCAATTTTTATTTTGAATTAATGATTAACTTATTTTTGTAAAACTGATCCCAAGTATTCTATAGTGTCCAGACATGTAAACTTTACAAGGTTCCCTAATGAAAGAAGTTGTTGTCAAAAAATAATGATAAAATTATCTCTGTAAGAAGAAAACACCATATACAAGAGTGCTGAAATAGCCCAGGGCTGTGATAGATTGAGAAAAAGCTGAGATTTCCAGGCAGAGTCTTAAGTTTAGTTTCTGCAGCTTACTAAAGTGAAATTCTACATGCAGCATATGCATGGGATGTTTACTGTCTGCTGATAAAAATTCATTTCATGCAACAAACATTTATTTAGTCACTAGTCTTTACCAAGCACTGCAAAACAGCTGTAGTTTTTTCTTGTACAACAAAGAAAATATAAATTTAGAATTGAAATGCATGTATGCTGGAGTTCACACACATCTGGTGATAAATAAGCACATCACTTCCTTTCAT
This sequence comes from Cavia porcellus, assembly GCF_034190915.1. NCBI lineage: Eukaryota > Metazoa > Chordata > Mammalia > Rodentia > Caviidae > Cavia > Cavia porcellus. The sequence goes on from NW_026947490.1 coordinate 10,422,458, forward strand.
CTTTATTCATTACTGATTTTGCTTCACACAAGTCACTGTATCTTTTAACTTCCTATCTGCGTTTAAAAATAGGTGATGTGACAACGCTTCTGTAACTTCACATAGTGTTTTGTTTCCTTTCCCCTCTGACTGTGTAGAGCTCTCACATTATCACCTGTCTTGGATGATTTGGGTCTGATTTTTGCACATGTGTAGTCTTAGCGCAGAGATAACTTCCAATTTTTGAGTTTTACTCTTTTATAAAATAAGCTATGATATATGCTTTACAAATTATAATTAAGATGGAGAAAGATTTTGATTTGCTTTAAACTTTAGTAAGTAGTTTTCAAGGTAACTATAATTGATAAGTCCAATAATGTCCACATTAATTTATTCCTAGAAGGAGAAAAAATCGTAAATCATCAATGGAGACTTTTTCTCATTTATACCACCTTTAATTTTTGAAGTTAGATGGACTGGGAAGTAAAGAAAGAACAATTAGGATAAAGGAAAGGAGAAAAGAATGAAAAGAAAAAATTACATGTACAAAAATTGTATGTATAAAATTATATGTATATGTATATATGTGTGTATATACATACATATATACAACAAATAAATATACTAATCTGCTAGTTCATCAAAGAAGAACAGTTTGTGCTTTCATAGTTCAGTTTGATCATTGTTTTCATGCTTATATCTTATTATCTGAACAACTATCTTGAAGACAACAGTACTAATGTTAATCTCCTATTATTTTGTTTTGAAATTTTTGTGTCATCATTTTATTCTTTTTTGTTTTAAAAAAAATCACATTTCCTTCTTGAAATAATGTTGGTTTTGATTTCAAGGACCCCAGCAATAACTTAAACCCAAGAAAAACTTAGATTTTACTACCGTGAATAACTATATAATAACTACAGCAGTGAGTATACTGTATTGGGTGAGTAATGTAAAACGTTCATAACGTGATAGTAACATTTCTATAAAATTGGCAGTGTATATGAATTTTTATTCATTTAGCTATTATCACCACATGTTAAATTATTTACTTTGTAATGTTTCTAATGTCATTTGAAAGGTTGCTCATTTTAATGCTTTCTCAAAGTCAAATTTTATTCTACGTTTTCCTTTTTCCTAAAATTAGGATTTTCCTAAAATCTTTTAATAGCAGAATCATCAATAAACCAAATGACAACATAAATCTTTAATTAAGTCAATTTCAATCTTTTTTCCTGATGGACTGAAGACTTCCATATGTTGATGACGACTGAGTAAAATAGAGTAACTTGAAACCTGGGGAAACATTTTTTGGAGAAGCTTTTGACCCAAACACAAACCAAAGAGATAAATCCTTTGCTGTGGTTTTAAGTAGTGGCGCCTAAACAACATGATAAATGTGCTGACATTTACAGAGATCCCAATTAGAGCCAAGATATCTTAATGCAGTCTTTGGCATCTCAGAGCACACATTCTCCATACGAGGGACTCAGATTTATGGTGTGAACGCAGCCTACCATATGGGCCACAGCTCTTTCCTATTTAGTCCTTTCTTCCAGCATCTGGACAGATTGCTTCTTTGTTTTGATCATTCCTTTCTTGACTATTTGCAGACTAAGTGTTTTCCCCCCTAAAAATCTTTCATCTACTTTCTTCTAATTCAAATTTTCCAATATTCATCTGAAATAGAACAAATAGGAACTCACACCTACTTGACCTTTTGTTCTTATCTGAAACTAACACATATATTTAGTTTCCCACATAACATAATATATTGAGTTGCTCTTAAGCTTATTTTCAGAGAGTGGGTCAGAAATGTGAGGAAAACAAATATCTTAATTGTTGTTACAGTATGGGTTTGGATAACAATCACTATCAAATCATTTTCACTTAGCAAAATACTGCCTAATGAATATTTAAAATCGAATTGCATAGAGTTAATAGTTCTTGAAAATCACAAAGATAACTTTTTGGTTTGAAGGACGTTCAAAACCAGTAATTGATAAGATTCAAGAATTGCTTCTGAGTTTTATCTTTTTAAAATTTCATTAGCAATTAATCATAGTGTTTGCCAATGTTTACTGACTACTTTAGATGTTAAAAATTAATATGAAAAATGAATTATTTTGATGATGCAATTAAATTTTAAGCATTAAAATTTTTCTTACTGTTTAACTATATTTCAATTATTAAACTTGTACTGAATTCAGGGTAATTTTTCTTAAAAGTATCCCTATTATATTGAACTTATAGGGATTAAAGAGCTCCTTGAAAGCCAGATGTTAAGAGTTCATTTAAAATGAACATATAACCATGTTGGTTGGAAAATCTCTTTGATATAAAAATTCACAAAGACTCCATTCATGATACTTTAACACTTATCAAAGTGAAATTTATACTGATTATAGCAATGAAATTTAATTAGCAATAATTACACCTTGGGGAAACCTCATTGACTATGATACTGCTGCCACACAAAGCTATTTTTCAGTGTTTATCAAATTGTAAAGTTTGTGACATTTTTGGAAGTGAAAAAATACAAATTTAGATTATGAAAGAGATGCAATTAATATATCATCTTATATTTGCTAATTCTAAATTTTGTGGGTTTTGTCCTTTATATTTCATTACCTCTTAATATTTTTGCATCAGTTTTCACTGTAATTTATTTACATGTTACATGATGTCAATAGAAAATTTTGTGTATAACAAAATGCTTTATAATGAATATTCTGCTTGCAAAAAGGCTTAAAGGAAGGTTTATACAATGAATATACATATGTTGTGAAACATTTTAAAATGAAACGTGGAGTACAAGTAATTCAACATAACACTAGTTATTTTGTTATAATTATGTATTGAAACGTTGCCTTCATTATTATAGATACCCATGCTGGTAGGAGACACTGACATTTTTAAATACAGGGTAAGAATTTAGGAATTTCACCCAGAAATTGAAGTTCACAATCTTCTTTGAAATGATAACTTTTTGCAATTGTATTACCCTGTCCTCTTACAAATTAGTTAATGTTAATGATCATAGTAACAGGTGTGAATCAAAAAAGAAATTTGAAGAAAATATACCTGTCTTGGGAACTAGAACTCCAGAGAAAAGTGTAGCTAAATGCAAGAAAAATATCACAGGCTGGTTTAAAGGGGCATCTCAGAGAGGTGAGCTGGTTGGTTAAGCAGAATTCCATATGAAAGCTGCTACTTAACTGAAATAATGGAGAATATATAAATGCCATTTTCTCAGAATAAATATTTGGTATTCTAAATATTTATTCATATATAACACGTGTAGTATTGATGTGTGTTTTCACAACTGTATTTGGCTAATATATATTGTGCTTATTCTGTGAGACAGTGGGTTAAATATGTCATCTTAACTGAAATCTGAAGACAGCTGGATATTGTTCAGTAGTGTCTGCTTCAAGTCTAATCATATGCTAGTCAAAGTGGTGGTTTGATAATAATTTTTCGCTAGAATGAGCAACTAACTTGGGAATATACAACCAAGCTAAGGGAAATGTTTCCTTTTGAGACTATTTTTCAATAACCTTAGTATTTCTAATATTAGACTTGGTGAATCAAAAATGAAAATGTTTTTTATTATAGGTGTATATGAACATCATTATGAGTATGTATTAAGTGATTACTACTATTACTACTATTGTGTTATAAGGAGATATTGATAACGATTTCCACCTGAACTTATTTACAAAATATTAAATTATTCCTCTAGGAAATTAAAATACATAGAAAAAGCATAACAAACAAAGTACATTGGTTATTTATCAATCTACCATTTGTTTTAGTAGTGATCACATTTGAATTCTGTTCTTTTCCTTTTTGTGACTATGTGTATATCTCTGTGCATGCAAGTGTCATTTTCTTTAGTAAAATATGATTAACCTATGTAGACAGCCTTGCTGTACCGTGAACTGTTTGGCAGGGCATGAGAACACCAGAATTTCATGGAGTTTCAAAGCTCAACCTCTGAATTCTAACTTCCTGGGATGAAATTCCAGTTCCATTCCTTGCTATGACTTCTTGGCAAATTAAAAGAGTCTCCTAAGCCTCAGATTACTGAGATGGGAATAGTAACATCTATCCTGCAGATGCAAATGGTTTGATCCAGGTGAAATGTTTGGTTCAGGAAACATTACATTTATTATTTTTAATAGTTGGTTTGTTAGCCATCAATATTTCAGGCTGTATTTAAGCAAACATCCCATTGAATCTCAGAAAATTCTTCTATAAATTAGGGAAGACCGTATACCTTTGGATATACTAATTTTGAAAAGACTGCGATTCTTCAAGTCATTTACATAGGGCAGTTAAAGTATGAAAAGAGAAATTTAACAGTAAATTTCAGTAAACAACTTAAGAAGATAGCTTATAAAAATGTTATTAATCTTCACTTACATGGATTGATTTTCTTCAGTATGCCAGTTACTATCCTGAAGGAAATATATGTTGCCTATTGCAACAAGAGATTGTTTCTCAAGTACTATATTTTTAATCTGAATTCACACTGTAAGTTCAAGATTTTCAGTTGGTTACTAAACTTGTGTTGATAAAAAATTTAACAGATTAATGGAGTGTAAAACATTGTTTAAAGTTGTCTTGCTAGGTTAATATTTTACTGGCTTGCATGTTTTCCTGTCCATGCTTATGGAGTCTCCTAAATCCCATGAGTCAGAGAAATTAATTAACCGAGTTACCATTTGCATGCATGTCACTTCTGGGAATTAATGTGTCTAAAATAAAAACTATGCCACTTGTTATGTAAAACTATGTCATTTGTTAGAGCATTACTAATACCCCTAGGCAAAGTTGAAACCTACAATTTAATTAATTTTAAGGTTCTCAATAATGTGAATTACAAAAGTAGGAAGTTCAAGTCTTCTCAAAGGTCACTTGGCCAAATTCCCATGTTGAGTTTACAATTTGAGTTTGCAAATATCAGACAAAAGGTGGTATTCAGTGTCTGATTTCTCTATGAATTCTCAGTTGAACATTCCTTTTGCAATAACATCTCTCTCTTTTCACCTCCACACTCACTCGAACTCTTTGAGTCTTGTGGGTTCATAAAAAAGGATTTGGAAACACTATCATAAAACTTTAATAAGCTCAACTATGTTGGTTAGTGTTCAGGGCTTAAGCAACTGATACTACCTCTTATTTAAATTATTTTTAGATAGTTAGTATTCTCTTGGAAATATCTATGAAGCTAATGTGAAACTAGCACAATTAAAAGATCCAAAATCTCTGGGCCAGTAGTGGGCAAAGAAGGGATTTCAGTAATAAGGAAGTTGATTCTCACAGCATGCCTCTGGTATATTAATTATCTAAATTAATTTGTATGTGGCTGAGAAATGTTATACTTCTTTGAATTCTTAGTATAATTGCTGGACTATAATAGTATAATAAATGTTGGTTAAATAAGTATGTTAATTTCTAATCCAAGTTTTCCATGAAGTAAGAAATCCTTTCAATATATTAAAAATTCATACTTACTATATTTAAATTTAGTGCCAGGCATTTCAACAAGACAAAATTTATCTATTGTGCCTTGGAGCAACAGAACCTATTTCCTATAATATAATCTGGAAGCAATGGGCAAGGACTTTAAAAGACTTACAAATCTTAAAATACAGACTTGTCATCTGTATTTTTATTTTCAGATAATGATAATACTTCAAAACTTAGGAAATGTCCATATCTTTAACATATAGGAAATGGTCTAGTAGTGTTCTAGATTAATTTCTGCTCAAAGTATTCTAGTTCAACAGTAAATGAATTACCTTTTATTTCACTCAATGAGTTGCTCTAAACAAAATTTCTTTATATTTAAATCACACCAGCACAACTTATGCTTTCCTGGCTATTTTTAGTTGACTTTGTTATTAAATGAAGAGTTGTGTTATTAACTTATTAAAACTAACACGACTCAGTCATACATTTTTGGTAATGGGACTCATTTTCTTCCAGAACATTTCATGCCTTTTTATTTCCTGTGGAAATCATCCTGTGATTTCTTTTTATGTCACTCTTCAGTTAGATCATTCACTTAGATCCATGACTTCTTTCTTGCTTTCTTGTTAGTTTCTTTAGGTTATAATTTTTTTTCATTTTCAAAAGAGTACACCAACAGTAGGAGCCACTTAGTATAACTTAAGGATTTCAATTTTACATTTCTTTTCACATTTAAATGAAAATGTTCCTGCATATAAAATTGAAGTTTTAGCATGTTTTCTGAGATAGACGGTTGTTAGTCTCTGACACATTAAAACCTGATGTCAATGTATTATCTTTATTCTGTAGATTATTGTTCCAATGAATAACGTGGTAATTTCTTTGGTCTTAAGATTTCTGAAATTTGTCTGCATTTTTCTCCATTTGATTCTTTCTATAATCTGTGGACTCCTTCAACTACAATCTTTCTATTTCTTAGTGACATGTTTTCTGTTATCTCTTATCTGGTCCTCCTACAGATTTAAAGTAGCTTGCTTGCTTGCTTGCTTGCTTTCTTTCTTTCTTTCTTTCTTTCTTTCTTTCTTTCTTTCTTTCTTTCTTTCTTTCTTTTCTTTCCCCAAGTGGCGCTTTCTTAAAATTGGGACCTAAATATAGAAATATTTTTACTTCCTAGTGTTTCAAATTTTATCTTCTGAAAGGTTAGTTTATTTTCATCTTGTAGATTCCTAATACAGGATTTCTCATAACAAGTATTCTTTATTGATTATATTTTAATTATTATACTAATCATATTTTTAATTCTTAAGAGATCTTATTCTGTTCATTTTTAATGGCAGCTTCCTTTTATTTCAGGCATATAATGGTCCCTTGAATCTCTCTGAAGTTTATAATATGGATTTTTAAAATCATTTCTATTTTTTGCATTGTATTTATTTCTTTTGTTGACTGCTTGATTGTCTGAGACTTTACATATGGTAAATCTCAATGTATCAGTCGTATTAATAAATTAGATGCTACATCGGCCAGTCTCTGCCAGCAGAATTTGCTTATAGCTGTAGGCATGTTCCTCTAACAGGCCCCTTCTGTGTGGACAGAGATCTGATTGGAAACCAAGCTGGTTGTCAAGAAAGCTTCTGTCTAGCTTTTGAGGCTGCTTAGAAGGCAGAACAGCAGTGATTACCACCTAGAATATATTGTTTTCAAGATGCAGTAGTTGGATTTGTTTTGTTCAAGCAATGCCTAGTTTAGTGAGAAGATCCTGAAACATCTTTGCTGTTTCTTGCCTCTCCTCAAACCAGTGGGCTCACCACTCTGAGACCACTCAGTATCTTCCACTGGATTAAGGTAAGATTGTCTGCTAGAGAAAGTTATAGTCAGCTCATCAGTACACGTCATGGAGAAGGTGGGGCTGAAGCACTTGGTAGCTTTGTAACACGGCTTTTTATTGAAGTCCCACGAAGGTCAAATTGAACTCTGATATTCTCTATAGCTAATTGCTCCAAGGAGAGTGAACGTGGCTCATTGAAATGTTTCATATAAGTCAGCCTCAGGAATACAAAGCAGTGTAGTAATCAAAGTGGAAAGTGGATCTGGATAGAGAAATGGGAACTACAGAACTCATCCTTCTGCATCCGTTTTGTATTTTGCCCAGATAGAATGGTATGTGCTCAGCACAGAGATCACCCACAAAGTCCCATCAGCCACACTGATACAATCAGCGATCCACCCACATGGGGCTTACAAAAGTGAATACCAGGGCTCTCATAAAAGGCAGAAAAATAAAACAGAAGACAAAGTGAAAAACAACACGTACTCTAATACTTCTCTGATGCAGTTTCCATTTCTGATGCAAGTCATGAGGCCCAATTTCATAACTCTTTTTTCTCCATCACCCAGTAACATTTTATTTTACCTCTGCCAGCACCTCAGACCAAGGAAGTCTGTAAGTGTTGAGGTGATCCTGAATGTTCTGAGTCTGTGGTGTTCTTGTTTTTATTGTGATGCCGTTGTATCTGTTGTCCAGGGCTTTTAGGCAAGGAAATATTGAGAAATGCTCCAGTGAATCTCAATCCAGTGAAGATTTATGAATGGGACACTGAAATAATGAGGGCATTTCTTGTATCAGAAATGTTTATTTCCTTTCACAATATTAAGTTGTATAGCGCCTAAATTTTAAAGAAATTGAGAGAAATATTGCTCATTACTAGAATATACTTGATGACGGGAATAGCTCCTTAGCTACGGGGAACGATTTCCAGGACCCTTATGGATGCCAGCATTCAAGAACACTTAAGTTGTTTATCTAGTATAGTGTAGCTTTTGCATATAACCCGAGGACATCTTCCCACATGTTTTAAATCATTTCTAGATTTCTAATAATATAAACACAATGTGCTATGAAGATCATTGTTATACTGCACTATCTAGGCACAATGATAGAAAATAAGTCTGCTCACGTTTGGTTCAGATGCAGTTTTTTAAAAATTATTTTTCGATCCACATTTGTGTAAATTCATGTAAAGTCATGGATAAGGAGAGTGGAAAGGTAGCTGTTAAGTGGAAGAGTATTGAAGATTCTAGGATTTGCCTATCTCAGCTATATTGAACCTACCATAGAACATACCTACTACAAACATTTTTTTTAAACTAATAATAAGTTTAGTGACATTTTCTGGCTCTTAAATATAAGATCATATTACATGGCAAGCAGGAACAAAACAATTTACATGAAACCTTTTATTGCATTTCAAAGACTTCCACTAGTTTTGTTTCAAAAGTTTCACCCACTTCTAATTATCTTCCATGTGATACACTTGATATTCCTGAAGACAAGTGTGGCATTTTTGGAGGGACATGTGAGAATGTCTATGATTTTTCGTATTTTTATTACACAACAGAGGGAGCGGAGTCTCCAGGACCCCAATCCAGGACGTTGGCTGTGGTTCCATTCTTAAAGCGAGCTCCAGAGCACGCAGCTCAAGTACATATTTGACATATTCCTAAACTTTTCTTGGCAAGGTTGCAGAAATGTTTTCAGTAACTGACATATTATTCATTTTATTTTTTAACAATACTAGTAGCAAAACGCTTATGTAACTGTTATTGCCTGTTTAAATTTTTATGCATGAAAGTATATTCTGTGCAGGTAACATTTGTAGCCTATAAATGAAAAACGAATAAGTAAACTTGGCAATGATCTGAGAGCTGCATACAGAACTTTTTCTCTGCCTGCCTGGCATTTCAAGACCTGAACTGACAGAACCTAAACCATTTTAATATAGAGCACCTGTGCATGGTCTCAGGCATACACACATACTGCCATGCTTTACAGATTTGATTGCAAGGCCGGTTGACCTAACTTTCTAGTGTTTAGCAAGTTGAGAGGAGAACAAACTAATTATGACATTATGGGCATCAGGGGTAATTCTCGAGAGACAGAATTATGGTATTCTAATTCAATCGTCCATTCAGTGCCTTTGAAATGTGGATGTGTTTTACATCAGCAGCACTGGACATGTTTTATATAGGCAGCACACATGCTCTCCTTTCTCCTAGTGTTTGCTCTTTTCTTTGTGTTGTTAAAGAGGGAATTCTGTGAAAGTAGGCCCTTTTTATGAAGCTCTTCTGTCTTAATAAATTCCTTCTGACTCTCTATGATGCAGGACACCCAGTATGCAAGTGTTTCTGTAGACCAATTGAAATGATTACTTTGAAAAGAGAGGAAAACTTAGAAAGAAATGCTTCTTTAGAAGATAGATGATTATAACATCCATGTTGGGAAAAAGTATTATATAAGCATTTTAAATACCCTCATCTAATATAAAATGACTCCTCTCTGCATAAATTTTTGTTTAAGAATACGTTTGTGGGGGCTGGGGATTTAGCTCAGCAGCATAAGCACCTGCCTTGCAAGCAGGCAGTCGTGAGTTCGATCCCTGGTACTGAATAAAAATGAAAAAGACCAAAAAAAAAAAAAAAAAAAAAAAAGGAATACGTTTGTAAGTTGTGCCTGGTGGCATACACTAATCCCAGAACTCTAGGAGGTTGAAACAGGAAGATCACAAGGTCAAGCCCAGCCTAGGCAACTTGACATCTTAGCAAGACCCAGACTCTAAAATAGAATAACATAAAATAAAGTAAAATAATAAAATAAAATAAAATAGCCAGGGATGTGGGCTAGCGCAAGGGTCCTTTGTTCAACCTCTGTACCACACAAAACAATATTTTTGGTATACTAAATAATATGTGAAATTATAGCATCCTAAATTTATATGTAAATGAATTTTCAGTAAAATCTATGGATTGTGTTCTAGTTCTGATTAAAACTTCAACTCTTTGATCTGCTTTCCAATTTAAAGCTACTGTGAAGTTATCTCCATCTAATGACACACAAATAATCAACTCTCATTAAATAATCATACTCAGTAGTTGACACACAAGTGATTTTCAGGAATACCCATGGGAGAATTACCTGTGAAAATAAAGTAACACATTTCCATTTAAACTACCAGTGTGGACCCTGTAAATCTAAACTTGGTTTACAGGGCCCTGTGACTGACAGGAGATGGGTGAGTGTGTGTGTGTGTGTGTGTGTGCATGTGTTTGTGTTTTTGAGTGTGTCCATGTGTGCATGAGTGCATGCATGTGCACGTGTGTTAGTGCATGTGTGTGCACACCTGTGCGTATGTTTCCGTGTGTGGTTGTCATCTCTTTGCATGCACTCTGCAGAGTGACAGGAGAGCTGGCCTTCCCTGCTGCTCTGCTGTTTCCCTGTGGGATGTTTAAAGGGCTGGAGGCCAAGAGAAGAGGCTCCAACCGTGCATCACTGGCTTCTGGCATACTCAGCCTGAGTGCTGTCAGTGTTACAGTCTCAAGAGTGAAGAGGACCATGAGTGATGCCCAGCGGCTGTGTGGATCACTTATGTAACACATTATTTTTTCTTCTCTTTCAAGAAAAATATATTTATTTGGGTTTATGTCTGTGCAAACTTGAGCATTGTTGCAATTTTTGATTGCTTATTTGGCTCTATGACTCGTGTGAAAGGAATCTCCATGCATGGGTTTCACGCACAGTCAGTCTCTGGCCCTTGTCCCACACCTTTGGCCTCCCATGTGGGTCCATGGAATCTATTTGCTTCTACCTGAAGACTCGGAGTAATCTGATTCTGGGATGTGCTAAGGTCTAACGCCATCAGAGAACATTTCACCATTTATTTTAACAAGCTAACTTTTGCATTAATATCAGAGACTAAACAGAAGCAAAATTTATAGTTACTGACAGCCAAGATCGCATGTACAATGTGATTTAGCGACCGTGCATGTTTTTTTCATGCATTTTACATGCTTCATACAACTTAATTAAGAGACTGGCTGAAGTCAAGATTTTATTATTTCTGTAGTAAGTTTATGAGAATTTTCTTCCTTCTGTGAAACTATCCTAATTGTTCTTAGCTATAATCTCCACAAATAATATTTCATATTATAGAAATTTCCAGTTTTTGTAGTAAATGATTTTTGTAGCTAAATGGTCTTGTATTTTTAAGTATAACTTTAAATGCACAGATAATAAAAAGTTTACAACATATAAAATTTATAAAATTCAGTCATTTCTGTAAAAATGAGTTTTATTTTATTTTTGCTGTGTAGTTTTGCTATAATACATTTATCCTGTCTCTTCCTTGCATGACAAGGAAGGCTTTCTAGTTAATAGATTTTTAAAAATAACATCTATGACAAAGCTTCTTAAATTTATGCTGAGTACAAATGTATCAGAATTATCCAGATGTACTCTTAGATCTATGAGTAAAAGCTTTTCATTATGGTACATAATCAAACTAATTTAGTAACAACAATTGCTTTTTCAAAAATGTTTTTGCTGTATGTGATCACTCGATCTATATTCTTGTCAAAACTTGATATTTAAAGACAGAGACTACATTTATAGTTTCAATTATCTGGAATTGGCAACAGTATAGTTTAGCTTTGAGAATTCAATTCTCTTTACTTGATTGGTATGGGGATTGAACATTTTTCTTTTACTTCTTTTTCTTTTTGGTAAGAATTTATCAACTCTTTGTCATCAAATGTTTCCCATCAAAGTCAGACATAATAGTCTAAGGATTGCTTCAGATTATTGGGGTAGAGTCTTCTTCTGAATATCCCCAGGGTCTAAAGGGCAGAATTTAGGTCCTAACACTATCAGAGTGATGTTGCATGAAGGTGATCAGAGTCAACAGAGTGCTGTGGAACAATAAAGGTTGAATCCATGCCAATCTGCATAGCCTAATCAGGGCGTCTGATGCTGTGGCATCATATGTGTACTAGAGGGGCAGATCTAGGACTAATGCCTCAACTGGGTCACGTGACAGCCAATTTAACGACCCACCCTGTACATCCTTCCTGTCCTTGCACAGCAGCAGCAGACATTAGATTTCTCTCCTACTGCTCCTGCATTAGCATCAGTGACATTCCGCACCAGAAATGTAAATGAGCCACAACCACCTTCTCCAAACCTTGCAAATCATTTTCGTGCTTGCTAAATACACCCTCTACCCACAGCCTGCTTCCTCATTGCTTTATTATGAATTTTCTTACAGGTGCACTTGATTAGAAGAGATTAACCCTCGATTTTCTAGACATATGATGGCAAGGAATTAGTGTTGGGAGTTTTTTTTATTTTTGCAAAGCTGAGAATTCTTAAAGATAGAATGATAATTCAAGCAACTACGTGCAGTAATGGCATAAGAAGTGTCCATCACAAAGATTCTAGGAGAATTGTTCATTCAAAGACCAAGCTGCTGGAGACTCTGTCTTTCTTGCCAGACATAAAAGTAGAAGGGTGTAGCCTTGATGATTTTTCAGAGCCAAGCTGCAGACAGGAGAAAACTTGTCTCAAATGAAAGACTTGGTGTGGCCCATGGAGCAGAGGGTGATGTGATAACCTGAGTGCGGGATCACACAAATCTCAGGCTCAAACTAGCTCTGAATTTCCAGGAAAGTGAATCAAAAAGATTTTCTTTCTGTTTATACCATTTTGACTTGGTTTTAACCCTCCTAACTGGCGAAATAAAGCTACATAATTTAACTATCAGTTTTCAATTATTTTAATTTTAAAACGTACCCAAATATTAAAATTTTGGGGAAGGAACTTTTAATGTATGATAAAATTTTGTATTTCTTTTTGTTTTTACTTTTCTCAAAGTAAATTTTGATAATGTAATTACAAAAACAGTGTCAATAGCTTACTTTATCTTTTGTAAAGTGCATTAAAAATGTCAATTCATTTGATGACCACTAAGTGGAATGAAGCAGGAAGTTTACATTTTATTCCATTGCAGACCTAAGAAAGCTGTGACTTAGAAAATTTAACTCACATTTCTGAGGTGATATGGTCAACAAGTGAAAAAGTTTGGTTGCCAATCTAGATTTTCTGAGATCTAGTCAAACAGGCAATATATTAGAAAATGTTTATACATAATCCATAGATATGCCTCATAAACTACCACATCACGTGCAGTAAGCATAAGTGTTATGGGGCTATTTAGCTGGATTAACAATAGAAATGTACCTGCTGTGGGACAAATATCTCTGCTGAGCTGAGTTTTATGAATGTGTCATTTCATGGGACTTATAAGGCTTTGGAAGAATGGATGAAATAAGAAATTACTTCTTCTGACTAATTCTCGATCTGAATACTACATAATGTATAGACAAATGAGTATCATTCATTTTACTGAAGACTTTAGTTCTTATGATTTCCAGATTCCAATTGTCATTTTCTTTCTATAAATGAAGAAAAAGCATATTTTTAAATTCTAGAACATTTCCAAACAAATCTGCAAACATGATCTCTGATATTCTTTTATGCAAAATGTTTATTCATTATTTCAAGCAACCAACTACTTATCATATGCCAGGTGGAGATCCTAGTGAATAATTTTATTATGGTCCTGCCTTCATACAGAATTTAAATTCTTTGGAGGGATACAAATAACTAGTTACACAACTGTGATAGTGCATATTAGGAATTATCCTTCATGAAATGGAGGCATCCACAATAAATCTAGTCTGGCCTAGAGGAAGTGTTTGGGGTTTTTTTGAAGAAGGGAGTTCTGGAAACAAGGATCCTCTTGCAAGTAACATGGATGACAAACTAAAGAATAAAGAACCAAAGCTCATTGGTAAATATAAAGAGTAAATATCGTGATGCAACGTGAGAACGAGGGCTTTGGATTTAGACTTTATTGAATACAGTTGGGAGCTCAGTCATTTCTGACAAGACACTGAGCATGGGAAAGTTTCCCTCACAGTGTGCATGCTTTGAAAACAAATGGAAATTAGCATTAGTGTGAATACCTTTAGGAAGGCATCAAGGGCAGGGTCTGGTAGGCGAAAATTTAATTTAATTGACTGCTATCAATTTCCTTTGGAGGAAAGCCTGGAGAGCTGGTCTGAAGGATGCTGAGAGGAACAATTAAAGGAATTAGCCCTTGATGGCCTTGAAGATCATATGTCTGTGATTTGACTTTCTCTTAAGCATTATAGGAAGGCTCTAAGAGGTTTCAACCCAAGAAATTATACAGATTATCATTTTAGAAAAAATTTAAATTAGGATGTAATCAGAAACCTTTTATATTGAATAGAATTGTGAAAATAAAACAATAAAGACAAACATGTACCAGCAATAAGAAAAGATAACACTATTTATAAATATATGTTTCTCATAGATTTAAAAAAAATCCCGAAAGGCAACAATATCTTTAGAGACATATGTATCATTACTATCTCTGAACCACCAGTTATATACTTGTTCATGATTCTAAGAAAATTGTAACTGTTCCAGTTATCAACATGTCTGTATGTGCAGAAGAATAAAAATCACATGCCTAGGGATGGTCAGAAATCTTAATTATACCTGTTATGGATTAAAAACTGGTAGTCAATTTAACACCAGATGAATTAAATCAGCAATGTGCTGAGTGTAGATGTTCCACCTCAGGAAAGTTGTCAGCATAAAAGGAGATGTGGAAAGGAAGAACAGAGGTTGTGGGTTCTCCCAAGTGTTGTGTTTTGGAGCCATTGGTTTTCCTAGAGGAACTCAACATGGCTAGCTTCTCCGATATGAATTTGGCAATTATCAGAGGAACTTGGGATCTTGTCACTGCGAATGGCTGCAGTCCACTTTGGGGAGCTCTGGTCCTTACACTGAGCATTATTTCCTGGGTCTAGAGGGGGAGACGCTTGTTATTTAATCTCCAGAAGCTTGTCATGCTGGCTTCCTGACATGTACTCAATTGTTGTTATTGTCAGTGGAGCTTGGGACCTCAGTGTTGCTGAGGATGGCTGTTGTATTTTCAGGGGAACCTCTTTTGAGTATTGCTTGTACCTCGTTTGAGTATTGCTTCTTGGCTCTAGTGTAGAACTGTCAACCTACTAGTGATATGGAGGAATGAAACTCCCAACCTACTAGATGTCTAGTATGAGTTCCTGTTCTCTAAAATAGAAGAATGAACTTTAGGAACAACAGAAGTTAGGAGCAGAATATATAAATCGAGAGAAAGAAAGCTTCTGCCTTGAAAGAGGGACCGAAGGGGTCCCAAGTGGGTTGCCAAAGACTATATTTTCTAGGGACTTTTATAGAGCAAAACCACGAGATGAGACCAGGTGCCTGATGAGCAAAACATGAGAACTCACAAGGCAGATGGGCCTGAGATGGAACAGAACTATGGTCAACTAATAAGTTTAATTACACAGGCAAAATGATCAAGTCAGGGACAAATGGGAAAGTGAGTCACATAGCAAGCAGTCCTGCTTGAAGGGCAGTGAGTCTTTCTCTAGGGGGTTGGGATGATGACTCCTGGATTCTGCAAACTGATCCATATCTACTTAGAATATCAATCCCTGATATTTACACTTAGGGTCCGGTTGCATTTATTTTGCCTTTGTCTCAAAATCTGGTCTGACGCAGTGGTGTCTGTCTTCTCCAAGGTTGTGAGGTATCTGGTCTTCTGTACTGGCACTTTTGAGGACCCAGCCCTGTCTGACTGCCGGTAATATTTATTAACTCAGTTGCCTGTAACACTAGCACAGCTCCTTCACTCTGCTGAAATATATTTTCTAGCTTCTACCACTGACCTTTGGACATATCCATACAACAGACTTGCATGGGTCATTTTCATGGGTTCTAGGCCTCCAATTGGACATGTGGGAGGTATGGTCATGGGCTCTAGGTCTTCTGCTGGACTCATGCAGGACATTGCTGTTGGAACCATGCCCTCAGCTGGATTTTCTAAGTCTTTAGTGTGGTGGACAAATTTCCTGTAGTTTCTTGTATTTATCTCTGAGTTACCATTATAAAATAGTATTATAAATTTTGTGTCCTATATGTAATTGTTCTCCTTGCAACCCCTGACTACAACAAAAATTGGCAGTGTGAGTACTACATTTGCCCGTAGGCAGGTAGCTGGCATACAGTATAAGGGAAGGAAAGATGCATGCTTTTCCCCTTTTTTCTCTTCTCATTTGTGACTGCCATGAATGGCTGCCCCTTAGCCAGGCCACTGTACCTTGAAGCCAGCTGAGTATGGACTGAAACCTCCAAAAACTGTAAGCTAAATACCTTTCCTTCCCTTATTTTGGGTGTCAAGTATGTTGTCTCAGCAAGGAGAGAAAAGTAACCAAGGCAACACCTAAATTTAACTTGTAACATTTGTGAATTTATATACTAAACAATTGCCTGTTACTGATTATCATCTGTGATAGTATTCAGTAAATATTTTGTCAAATCTAGATTTTTGTGCAATTCATTTTATTTGTATACTAACTGTCACACTTCATTGATTTTACTTGTGTTGTCTTACTATATAGTATAAAGCTGTGCAGTCATTCTTGAATTATTTGTTCTTCTCTATTTTACTGTGTGGAGTATGGCCCAATAAATACTGTTGACATGGCACTGGTTACATGCCAGCCTCATAATTCTCTGTGTTGAAATTATTACAAATTGCTTTTTTTTTTTCTATAGTAGAGTAACTGCCAGTATTTTCCAAAAGTATGGTCTAAGGAACAATTATTATGTAAGAAAAGCTTTGGGAGGGAGAGTAGCTATTGCGAATACAGACTCCTGATGACTGCTCTAGGGTTACTGAATTAAACGTTCTGAGGGTGAGGTTCTGGAACCATCTAGCATATTCTTCTGTGAATTAGAAAGCAAGCTCAGAATGTGTGAGAAAATCTTTCCTGTTTAAATAAAATCTTACCATTTCATATTTTTGTCTGTAAAGATTACCTAACAATAACTATGAGAGTGTTTTTATATCTACAAATTTATCAGAAAGTCTCATTAAGCAGTATTTAATGTGCTGAAAGTATGGAGTGATTTAGTACTTTTTTAACTAGTGAGGGTTGAATCCAAAGTTTCACACCATACTAGGCAAGGGCCCTAGCATGGAGCTATGACCTTCACTCCTGTCAAATATGTTTTACAAGGAAAAAAGATGAAAATTTAACATTATCTTCTGGAATGTCATGCTCAAGTGTTCTAAAGACTAAATGTTCATGTGTGCCTCTGGTTTATATGCTGAAGTCCTAATTCCCATCTAATGGTATTTTGGGGGAGGTACTTCACTAATAAAGGTGAAGTCCTCATGAATACTGTCCAAACAGGAAAGGAAAGAAATCATTTCTCTTTCTCACCGAATGAGGACATAGAAAGAGGGCACTTGTGTGCAAACAATCAAGATGGCCCTCATCAAAATCCAATGCTTTGAACTTCTTGGCACTCAGAATTTTGAGAAAAATATTTCTGATTGTTAAGCTCCTCTGTCTGTGCATTTTGTTATAGCAGTTTAAACTGACTGACACTGATAGCACACATTTGAATGAGTTCTAATATTTCCATGGTACCCAAAGTTAGAAGAGCTAATTAATTTATAAATGTCAAAATTTAAAAGTATAAACAAAATTTAAAAGATTAAAACAACATCAATACTTCACACTTAAATTTCAAATATAAAATCCTATTTAAGATTAAAAACAGTTAGAAAAATCCAAGATGTGCAAAGAGGTGAACTAAGGACAATTTATTTACACCAGCAAAAGCTTTTGGTTGATTGCAAGCTGAATATGAATCAATAACATGAAGCCAATGCCAAAAATTGTCAAATTGTTTTTACTTTAATTATAATGTTTTAGCAACAACAATATAAAACTTAACATGTCATCAGCATTACATAACTGCAATTGTTTAATTCTCTTCCAGGCCCTGAGCACATACATATACAATTCAGATACTTATTCATATTGTAGACATTGTTAGACAAATGTACCTTTTCTATTATTTAAAAAAATAACAATAGTTTAATCAAAATTAACGATAATATAATGCTGATGTCAAGGAAACCATAGCAAAACCCTGTTCCACGCATGGTCCTGGCACACAAAGACACATCTGGAGAGTGCTACCAAGCAGCATGGACTTTGGCAGCGTGAAGTTGTTGTTCTGCCAAGAAAAGAAGATCCTGAGGAAGCCATGAAAGATGTTTTTATGTATCTGAGGATTACTTTGTGGGAGATGAATTCCCTAGTACCTTTTTAAGTTTTCTGATGGCAACCACTAGGAAGAAGCTCTGAGCAGGATTTAAGATTAACCAATTGGCTTTGCGTGTTTACTTGTGAGTCTGTCCGAGGCCTACACTCCCTGTCCGGAGATGGGCAGTGGACTCAGTAAGTGAAACTATTTGGGTCACTGGTCCCGCATGAGGCCTATAATTGCCTGTGATTCTGTGATGCCTCAAAGGACAGGATAAGGTCTTATGTGAGGATCCCTTATGTGAGGACTCCCACACCCATTACTAAATAAAGACTGTAGCTGCAGACATTGTACTTCTGTAGTGAGAGTCAACCTGGAGAGTTTCTCTTAGGGTAATTCTCCTAAATTAGCATAAAATATGTCTCCTAAATTAATGTAAGATCCTTCTCCTACATTAACATAGTCTGTTACTTGGAAAAGTCCTCAAACCATTCCCAAGGTCCTTCACAGTTTCTCATGTTTTCCTCTCTAATCTCCTCCTTGTTTGAAAATTAAATAAATACAGGCCACCCAGAGAAGTTCCTTGTCTAAGGTTCCAGAGAATATCAAATTCTTCTACAGGGTTCTGATCCTCCTGGAGCCCTAAAATCATACCACTTGTCTCATTTATTTAAGCCTTCGCCATCCACTCATTTGGGAGGTTGTGGGCCTGATCTGTCCATGATAGTTTTCACTGTTTATAGTACAATTAAAATCAACTGAATCTAACTCAGCAAACCCATATTGGTCCTCTAGTTTACTCCATGCAATGAGTTTGTGGTATAAGGATAAATGGACATAATATCTAATGTTGAATGCACATTTTAATTAACTAGGGGAGACGTAAACATTAAACTCCTTTAAAGCTCCTGAGTAAATTTCCAAATCTTTTCAGTTTCATGTAGTGATATATTATTACTTCTGTGAATTATTTTTACATTACACTCTGCATACTTATTTCTGTTTACATGACAAGCACCATTTATTAGTAATGATTATCACTCAACACAATCATATACCTTCATTGAAGACACATACTTCAGAGATAAGAGGAATTTAGAACAAAATTACTACAACTAACACTGGTATAGTGAATAATTAGATTTCCAAAGGAATTAATAAAGCAAAGAAGCTAGTTCTTTGAATGATAAATTGGAAAATTAAATTGAGCATACAAGTGAACTGCTGCTGTGCTATAAAGGTAAATTTAAATCATTTGTAAAAAAAATAGATGCACCTTGAAATTAAAAGTTTAAGTAAAATAAATCAAACATGCAAACCTCAATATTGTATGGCTTCTCTTCTATGAGAAATTCAAAATATAAGTAAAGAGTAAAATAAATTATAGAAAATAGGAAGTAGGGAAATAGATCTTTTGTAAAAGGGAGGGGCCCAAGATATGGAGGGAGTGATGCAGGAGGAGCAAAGGAGATGAGAAAAGAATAAAGATAAATTATGTATCTTTACCAGCTCCCTACAAGGGAAATAATCATTACACACAGCCACAAGTACGAATGAAAAATAAAAAATGAAAAGAAAGAATATGTTTAGAAGGTACCATTTTCTGTCATGTTTATTAAATCTGCCCACTGTGTAGACTTGTAATTCGTGTTACAAAATTTAAATTGCAGCATTTCAAAACACTTTGTATGCTTTAGTTATTTAGTATAGCATACATTCTTTTCTCAAAAGAGCTTCCAGTCACCCCACATGAGAATTCTGAAGATAAGTTTAAAAATGACAATAAATAATTACAAACTGTTTAGTAGAAAATTGGAATCCATGGACCAGGATAGGTACAAAAAAGCAAACACGTGAATTGGAGGTTGATGGGAACTGTACTTTTACTTCCCATAAAAAGCTAATTATGATGGGTTTAAAAGTATAATGGAAAAGCCTACAACTCATCACCTTATTCTGATAATAAATAATGAAGATTAGCAGTGATAGGAGGTAAAACACACCATCACTTCTGTGTTATGCCTGCCAGATACTAGCTTGTATGCTTTAAAATTATTTTTCATGTTAAGGATTGAATTTTACCTAAATCTAAATCAAGAAAGCAACAGAAATGTCTGCATTGAGACAAATTCTACAAAAGCTCATGCTTTTACTCTTGAAAGGTCCAAGACCATGAAATCCAATGGGATTGAGAAGCTTTCAGGTGCATTGGAGGAAATGATATGCAACCTGTGATTCTGACCTGGACTTTTGCAGCATAGGATGTGATTGAGATAACTGGTAAACTATGAATAGGAACTGAGAGTGAGATGGGGGATAAGTATCACAGTTAGTGTCCTGATTTGGATGGCTGTGAGTATGGGTTCACAGGCCTATCTCCTCCCCCATGTCTCTCTCCTCTTCCCTTTCCTTGCATTCCTTTTCCTTTCCTCTTTTCTTTCTTCCTTCCTTCTCTCTTTTATTTCCTTTTTTTATTGTTGTAGAAAATGCACCAAGGTGCGATTTAGTATTTGAGAGTGTGAAGCAGCAGGTGGGCAATTAATCTGCAAACAATTTAGGAAAAAGTTTTACCATACTTGTAATTGTTCTATAATTTTGTGATTGTTTAAAATTTTAACATACCTTAACTATCAAGTACTTAAGAAGTGTTTGGGTAGAGGTAAAGTTTTATAAACTGGATCATAGTGTTTTGATTAATTGCACTTACTGGTTAACTAAGAGAGAAATGGAAATTCCTGTTTGGAATTTTCAAAGGTATCAGTATGAATCACTCTCTTAGAAAGTTAATTAAAATATTCTTGCAATAAGAATATGTGGCAATCTATCCTTCTTGTGCCATGGCATGTATGGGTATTCTTTCTAGAAATTCAGCTTGAAGTTACTAAGTGTGAAATAGATATACACAGAGAAACAGAATTAAATCTGTGATTTCAAGCCTGTAACTTCTAAAGTTGCTTTTCTGAATAAACCCTTCACAGGGCTAAGACATGAAACCTGACTGTAGTTGAAGAATTTAGAAAATTTGGTTTTCTTATCAAACATAATGTCCAAATTTCCCTCCCAATATGCAAAAGTCTTCTGATGATATAGGCATGAAGGTTTTCTTTTCATTTTTTTAATTCTGGTAATACAAAGCAATGTGCACCTTAGGTTATTTGGTTTCTGTGTCACTGTAGAATCTTCACTGTAAAATGTAAATAATATCAACCATATTTATTTCACAAAATTCCCATTGTACAACGTGAGAATAAAGTACATGGATGGAAAGAGCTTCAGTAAGAACTGACACACTTTGATGAGTGAGATTACAAATGTCACTCCAATCCTATTAAAGATATCAGAATGGGTTTAATATCTGTAAAGCATCTACCAAATGAGAATATCAGAATCTATCCTATATATGAGAATGGTTTCCATAAACTGAAATAAGACACCAAGATATTTTGAATATGTCTGCACATGCTCCACACAATATGAACTTCGCTGAATTCAGATTAGTAAATGAATCATGGCACACATCAAGGTACCATAATATTCAACAGATTTTTGAGTTAATTTGTTCTTTCTCTTTTTTGATGCAAGCACTCCACAAAATGGGTAAGAGAACACACAGTCAGTGCCATGATACAGCCTGAATCAGGCCCTTCCTCTTGTTTGGTACTTGTTGGAGATGATATCGCTTATACCATGGTGCTGATTCCTCCTGTTGGGAATACTAAATATGCTAAAGTGATTTGTTATGATCTATCTGCAATTGGTCAATTTGTATTTAAATTAAGTAAGTCTATATAGCTTAAATTGCAAAGAGCAATCCACTCTGGCCATGCCTGACCCTGTCCCCGAGTAACCTTGGGAATCATTGGGTTCTTACTTTGCTTGGGCTGTCCTGAAGCTCTGAGTTTCTTACTGACCCAGAGGCTCTGTGATTCTGAGTCCTTACACGACTGTCACAGGCTTTTGTTTTCATCTGATCATGAGAAGAGAACTCTTTCATTAAAGCTCAGGATGAATGCATATTTCACCCTGGTGGTGGCTGTCTCCATCATGACACTGCACTGCTCTGTGACAGGCCTTTATGATATATACTAGTGTTACAGGCAGCTGAGTTAGTTAGAAGAATTAAAGGTAGTCAGACAAGGCTGAGCCCTCAAAGGAGCCAGCTCAGAAGACCAGATACCTTGCAACCTTGGAGTAGACAAACACCTCCTGCTGTGGACCAGATCTCAAGACAAAATGCAAAACTAATGCAACCCACACCCTAAGTGAAAACATCAGGGATAGATACTTAAATAGATATGAATCACTTTGAAGAAGTCAGGAGTCATCAACATCCCAATCCCTACAGAAAGAGTCACTGCTCTGTAAGCATGCCAGCTTGCTAAACGTGATTCACTCCCCTATTTGTCCCTGATTTGCTCAATTTTACCCGAACAATTAATGTTATTGGTAGACCACTGTTCTGTCCCACTTTATGCCCACCTTGCCAGTTCCCATGTTTTCCCCATCTTGGACCTGTCTCACCTCGTGGTTTTACTCTATAAAAGTCCCTAGAAAAGACAATCTTCGGCAGCCACCTCAGCACCCTTTCTGTCTCTCTCCTAGATAGAAGCTTTCTTTCTCTAAATAAATATATTCTGCTCTTAATCTCCTTTGTTCCTAAAATTCATTCTTTGATTTTAAAGATATGAACTTGTACTGGACATCTAGTAGCTTAGGAGTTTCATTCCTCTATATTACTGGGTTGCTCTGGTGCAGAATGCAACTGCTGTTTTTAATACTCCATATTACAATGGGGCATATTCAGTATTTAGATTCTCGATACTAATCTCCAATACTATTAAGAAGAACTGCATGGGCAATAATACATAGAATAAGGTAATATTTCTCACTTGTGTTCTTCTTCACTCCAGAAAGCTCTAGAACCAGTGAGAACATCCAAGTAACTATTACCTCTGGGTTTCCAGTATTTCTCAAGCTGTCTTTTGGCACAGATCAAGTTATATTTTTAAGCATTTGAGTCACAATAATCAGCACTTATGAACAGAGAATTTTAAACTGAAATATGTAAAAAATGCTGCTCATATCTCTGTGGTATTTTCCTGAGTTTTTTGCTCATCACTCATCTCTCAGTTTTTTCAGGTAGTCATCACTCAGCCTTTAACTGTGTAAATGAGTAAGTTTCATGTCACCCCTCCTATACTCCCCACCTCCCCAAAGGAGGCATCACTAGGTGCTAATTCCAAAGTCAATAAATTGAATTTGAAAACCAGAAGGTCCTCTTACAATTTATAGTCGTTATTACTTATTTAAAGTCACAATTTGCTTTTCAAATTAAATTTTTAAGATAAGACAATTTGCTTCAGCTTTACTAATTCCATTGAAGCTACTGTAGCAGAGTCTCTATACAGTTTAAATACTGAAGGATAGAAGTAGAGTAAGTAATAACACTTAGTTTCAAAGTTTATGTAAGTACTGTTATAAATCATAAACGAGAAAATTGTTTTAAACCCATGTAAAGTGTTCTGTGAAAAATGTATTTGATACAGGGCAATGGAAAGTTGATAAGGAGGAGCTGAGCTGGAAAGGAATATACTTTTCACACATAACAAAAGCCGAGAGATAGAGTGTTCAAGGTCAATGTGGCCCATGATCAGTGTTGGCAGATAACCTTGTTTCTTCCACTTTTCTGATCTACCATATTTAGCACATTTCCTTTTCTCCCAGGCTTCTTGACATCAACACAACTTGAAGTATTTCAGTGCAAATGAGAAAGACAAAGGTCAAAGGTTGAGGAGTAATTATTGGGAGACTCCACCTTTCCTACTAGCTTTAGGGGAAGACACTCTGCCATGACCTCCACCTAAATCTCATTGACCAGAAACAGTGCATGTGATTGCCCTGCTGGCATCAAATTTTGCAAAGTATGGGTATGCTAACATCTCACTGAAAAGTAGATTTTATAACTACTAAGAAAAAAAAGACATTATACAGTAATATTTTCCAAAATTATTTTAATAGCATGTAATTAAGTTCAAGAATCTCTCATGAAAGCTGGTTTGGGAAATATGTATCCCTTTGTGCTTATTACAATGAGAAAAAAAGTCTGTAGATAAGATAGAGAGTAACTCAAATTTGGGTAGTTAATTTGCTGTACTTGTGATTATCTCCAACACATGTCAATCAAGTTATATATAAAATGATTTCTGCTATTTATGTCACTTTTGAAACATTTAGTACCTGTGGGATTATGAATTAAAGAAGAAATTAATGCATAAAATTTACTTTAAGCTGTTTAAATTGAATAATCATCTTTATATTTTATAAGTAGAATTAGTTATTTAGCTTTAGAAGCATAAAGAAATTTGAATTTTATATATGGGGTTGTACCAGCACTATAAATTTATATATTATAAAATAAATTTTACATCTAATGTAATGTATAAGAAAATATGTAAAATGTTAAGTTCAAAAATGTTGTATCATTCAATATTTTTGTTTTATCTTTGCTAGCAGGAGCTTCATTTCATTATACAAAGCAAAAAAAAAAATACAAAGCAAGTATTTATGCTGAACTATTCTAGACAGATTTTTTTTTTTTTTTTTTTTTTAATTAGTGCTGGGGATCGATGCCTGCTTGCAAGACAGGTGCTTATGCCGCTGAGCTAAATCCCCAGGCCCCTCTACACAAATTCTTAATTTAGATTAATTATTCACTATGACTCAATCCAGTTATTTACATCTTTTAAAATTTAATTAGAAAGCTAAGTGAGATATTTTCATTCCATTGGCACATCTTTTACTTGCTGTAAGAGACATTAAATAAAATCCTAATACATAGTACATGGTCTGTCTCTTATAGATTATAAATTGCTCACATGTGGATTTGGGGAGAAGCGGCAATGTACCAAGTAGGAAGTTTGGAAAAAGTAAAAATTCTTCAAAAATATAAGCTTCTTTATATCACTGTTGGTACTTGCTGAAATATTAAATGTTAACAAGGATTTCCCAATTTCCAGAAGACTGTTCAGAGTGTAATACGATGGTGCAGAAAGAAACTCATGGAAATAGTCTTTGGAGTGGGGATGACCTTGGTAAACAACACACAAAAGAAACTGAGAAGAGAAAGAAGAGTCTAGGTGTTTGGAGCCACACATCCACTAAGCCTCTCGGAGCTGTTCTCCCTGCTTGTTTGTTGTTTTTAAGCTACCTGAAGTGAAGAAAAGGATGTAGGTCTAAGGTATCCTGTGAGAGAGTTGAAGTGATGATTAAGGTTACACAAATTCAGTACAATGGGAAGGAAAACATGCAAATACATGGAGAAAAGAGGGAAGAAAACATACATTGAATTACTGAGGTAAGGTAAATACGAAATAATTACAGTTTCTAAATATCAAGAAAAGAATCTCCCAAAGTTTGAAAGAAGTAAAGGTACTAAATACATTTGTTGAAAAAGATGATCCCACTTAATAATATAATGCCTGAAAGAGTGTGTAGGGGGGAAAAACAGAAAAAAAAAAAAGTAGCCCTGAAAGATATAACGGAATAAATATTTCTTTATATTAAGGAATGGCTTTTTTCATGTCAAAAAGTAACAGAACATTCTAGAACATATAAATAAAACTTAATTGGTACTAATATTCTGCTTTTTTTTTTTTACTTTTAGAATTAAAGAAAATACATTTCAGGAAGAAGTCAGGCAATAAAAAAGACAACTACAAGGAAGAAAAATATTAGCTGTATGTAGATCCAAAAGAAAACAAGCCACTGTTCAGACTGTTCTGAGAAAACGTAGAAGAAAGTGTTACCTAACAATATCATAGGAGCAGGTTACCACTCAGGCATGAAGTTAACTACAATCAGCAGCTCAAATTCCCTAAATAGTGGACATTACAGGTGTTATAATAATAATATAATAACCTGATGAGCAGGAATCTAATTTTTATACCTTATTTATAACTGAGGAAATCAAGAGAAGTTTAGCTGTGTAATTGTTAAGATTTTACACATTGCTAATGGAAGAATCAAGGATCGAACCCAGGATTGAACATAGGTAGCTTAGCTTAAGAACCTGAAACTTCCCAACTATGCCATGTTGCCCTAAACCTGCAATAACTTGAGTAATAGATCAAGCAAACAAACCGAGGAGCTGGTAAAATTCATTCAATAAAAAGATCAATGAATTATTTTTCATAATGGAATGTCCCTTGGCAAAATAAAAATTTAGTATAATAGCCTATTAGTACAACCAACAACAACAGGAAGCCAAGAAGACATGAGAAGGCTGTAACAGTTATAATCTGCTCATCTCTTACATTAGAAGAAAATAGGATCTGCTCAGAGTTGACACATACTCCATTAAAATGATGGCTCCAATTTATTTACATACTCTCAGTCTTTTATCATAAGGAATGTTCATAGGAGATACTACTTACTCGGGACCCTCTTCTGTCTCTCTTAGAGAGAAGCTATCTTTCAATAAATACTTCATTCTCTTTCTGGGCATGGTGGCTCATGCCTGTAATCTCAGCAATCAGGAGGCTGAGGCAGGATGCTTACTGTGAGTTTGAGGCCAGCTTAGGCTACAAAGTGAATTCAAAGCCAGCCTGAACTGCATAGTGAAACCCTAACTCAAAAAGACAAAGAAAAAGAATGCTGATAATTAATTTTTCTTTATACGAAAAATATTTAATGTTCAGAATTTCTTGTTTTAGTTTAACCTTTTTTTATCCTGTTAAGTTCATGTGTTATGATTTTGCATAGTCTGGTATGTCTAATAAACATAATATAGTTTCAGCATTATAGGGTTACTTCTACTTAATTAGTTGGCTGAACCATGACATGTCTGAAGTGATGCTCACATTACGTGCGATTAATTCTAGATACTCATGGTTTCCAGTACTGAATTTCAACACCAGGACAGTAATATCTGCTTTGCTTGCTGATCTCTGGCACAAGAATCAGCACATAGTTCAGTGAACATCTCTTTTCTACTTGTGTTTTACTGGTTAACCAGAGGAACCTGAACCCTGTCAGGTAGCACAGTCTGAAGTTGTAGAGATGGGAAAAGTATAAAATTGTCAAACAAATCAATGGAAAAGGTGGTGAGGAGAGTCAGTCCTGTGTTTTCCTCCTCAGATATTAGACTCATGTTATCTAGAACTTGTGGATACAGTGTTATATATTGGTCATTGGTTCAGTGCATGTGCATCAATTTGGATAGAATGTTCTATTCCTCAAGAGAGAGCAATCAAGGCAAGCTGCATGCCAGAAAAAATGGGGACAGCTTCTGGTATTTGCAGGTTTAAGTTAATAGAGGTGGGGTCAGAAAGCTAGAAGTGCAAGACAAGCAATTGTTATTCTCTACAATTGGAAAAGTACAAGACATACAGGCCTCACTGATTACTTAAGACCAAGATATGCGGAAAGTAGAGGGAAAAGCATATCAACTGTGATCCTATAGAATAAAGAGCATGAATTCTCTCTTTAAAAAAAAAAAAAACTTTTCTGGGAAATCTCTTTGCTGGGAAAAGTTGGTTCAACCTGCTTCTGTAATGGTGAGTGATCTGGTAAAAATTTAATCATGTTTTTATTGTCTCTTTTCAGTTGCCTAATTTTCTATCTCTCAAAAAAATAATATCTTATTCTTTGCTGTTTCGTTTCTCTACAGCTAGAATCTGCTTATTCTCGCAGTCTTATAGCAAACTGATGCAACTTACGTTACTCATGGGACAAAATACCTGACACCTACCAGAATTTAAAGGAGGCAAGTTATTGTGGCTGATGGTTGCAGAGAGTTCAGTCAATTCCTGGCTGGCTCTAAGGAAGAAATGGCATGGAGCAGACCCCAGAGGGGAAAAACTGCTCAACCTATGGCATATAGGAAGGGAGAAGTCAGAAACCAGAATACATCTTTACAGGTCACACTCTGGTGACACACTTTTTCTGACCAAGTCCCAACTCCTAACAGCATATTTAGGCATGATCTCATTAGATTAATTCCCTGATTCGTATAGGGGCCTTAGGATCAAATTACCATTCACAAGCAGCACCTTTGAACTCATGATACTTTCTGAAGACATTTTTTTTTTTTGTCATTTTCCTTTTTATTGGTACCAGGGATCGAACTCACGACTGCCTGCTTGCAAGGCAGGCGCTTATGCTGCTGCATTAAATCCCCAGCTCCTTTTCTGAAGACATTTTAGGTCTGGTAGCATTCCTTATTTCATAAGAAAAATGCCATACGCATATGTTTTTGTTGTTGCTATTGTTTGTTATTGTTGCTTTAAGTAAAACATGTGGTGTTTTATTTTTTTCCACAATCTTTAACACCAAACTGTTACAATTGTTTTATAATTTCTTATGAAAATATTTGCACATCAAAATGTCAGTAATGAGCCCCGTACGGTGGTACATGCCTGTAATCCCAGCACTTGGGAATGCAGGAGGGTCACAATGAGTTTGAGGTCAGCCTGGACTGCATAGTGAGATCCTGTTTCAAAACCAAACAAACTAGAAGATGTTAGACTTTGTTATACTGAAAGTTAGTTTCCATCGGTTTCTCTAGTACCCCAGACATCTTGTAGATGAAATCTGTTTGGAAGCATGATAAATATTTAGTCTAGTTTTACTATTTTTCATTTTGGAAACTATTGTCATTTAATGGAGCTTACAGAAAATGCTTTGAGTTCTTTATGCATCTTCCTCATAACACTTTAAAAGTCTAATATAGTAATGCAAGAGGAGAATTAATTATACCAACATTGTTGTCTGTTGAGAGAAGGTCTTTAGTTAACTTTTCCCAAAGTGCAATCCACTTCTACTTACATATTTGTTAGGGGCGCATTTTTTCTGTCCCCACCCTCAACCCAAGGAAAGAAGTGAATCTGACTATTCATTTGCAGAGATGCTGTCTGTATATAATTACTGGTTGGCTTTGCCACTGAGTATGTGAAATTTTGGTGACACTTCCAAAGCCAATCCCAGGCCTAAAACTTCTTTTACCATCATTTTCTTTTTCATGTTATGTTACATAATTGGTAAATAAAGTCAGGGATTTCTCTTAAATTTTGGTGGCTTTACTTTTTCATTAATAGGTGCCAGCCAGCCATGTCTCTTTTTTCTCAGGTACATCTGAATCTCCTGGTCTCTACATTCAAAATGTGAAAATCTTAATGTGAGGAAGGTATCTGAGAAGTCCCTTTTGGACTCAAAGCATAAATCTGAGGCTCTCATCTACTGTTCCACCAAGGCTCTTAATTGCAGGACAGGAACTGAGAAGACACTTTCACTTCTGCCCTGTTTTGTTCCTTGGAAACCCTACGATATCCAGACAGAAAGAATTCTTGGCAGAACATGGCTTTTAAGCTTTCTTAGCCTCCTGACAACAACATGTTCACAATGCAATCAAAATGAACTCCTCCAAAACACCTTAGAAAATTTAATGAGAACTTCTTTAAATGAGTAATTAAAGGCCCGTTTTTATGTAAAATTGTCTACATTAGGAGAGACCCTTCATTTCATTTATTGTCAGAAGCCCATTAGACAGGCATGTTCACAGAAGTTATCTGTCAGTGAACAATAGCATAATCCTATGCCATTTGCAAAAAATACATTTTTAGATATTTAGAATGTTTTAAGAATGTACTGTTATGATGCACTGAAATGTATTTTATAAATGAAGAAATTGAGGCCCAAGAAATTAAAAGGATTTTCCAAGTTTCCATAGCAACACAGTGGCAGAGTAGAGGTTCAAAGGGAGGGAAGCCCATCTCCAAGGACAGTTCTTTGGCCAGGACCCAGTGCCTCTCAGCCAGCCTGAGAGTACAAAGGAGTCCTGGTTTTCATTTTGCTCAGCCAACATGACAGTGACTCAGTATCAGTTCTGTTGGCTTTGGGTAGCAACTTGGAAGTTGGTGATGAGACATTTTGATCTGTTAACAGTCATGCAAGCATAGTCAACGAAATAATAAAAATAACCGCTAGTGTGGCCTCCATCACATTGTTGATTTATAAAATACTTGAAGTAAGATGAGAGAAAGAAGGAGGAGGCAGAAAATCAAGGACTTCAGAGGAACCAAGGAAATAACATTTAAGAGGAAGATAACAATTGTAGCTTTCTGCTAAGAATATTAATAAATATTTTATTATATGAATCATATTATGCATCAACAGTAAGAAATCTCTGTATACTTGGGGTAGTCATGCCTGCATGGTAGACATCAGAATTGAGTCTCCAGCCTCAGTAATGACCTGAGAATTGTGTAAAGTTTTATTTCTAAATGTGCTCTGTAGCGAAGACCGACTGAACAGGAAGAAAATAAAAATCACCTCTATATTGTGCTTTCAGAGGCGTAAAGCCTTAATTACAACAGAAGGTAGCAATTTGGAGATGTCTTCTGTGTTGTGAAGTTGGTACACACTAGTGACCCCAGCTATGTGGGAGGCTGAGGCAGAAAGATCACTTTGAACAAAATAAAGTGTCTCAAAATAAAGAGTTAAAAAGGACTGGGAATGTAGCTCAGTGATAGTGTGCCTGCTAACACGTGTGAAGCCCAGGTTCAATCTCTATTAAGTAAAGTAAGTTAGTGAAGTGTAAAGGATTTGTAATTATTGTGACAAAATGACCTTTAATTTTAGACATGCCTATTTAATATTTCTCTGACTCACCAGGAAGGAGTGGCAAAGTCTTTTTATTGTGTATTGATTATTTTATTGACTATAATGTGTCTCAGTGTTTTTGCTTCAATTCTCCAAATAGATTGAAAGCATTTACTGAAATTCAAATAATAAAATAAAACAGGAAAACAAAAAAAAAATTACGATACAGGGAAATGGAGCTAGAAATTCAAAGAAGCTTATCAGGAAAAAGAGTACAGGGTTGTATATGACATGACGTTCTAGTGGATGAGACCTGACCATCTGCAGCACAACACAGTGAGAAGGTTGATGAATATCTTATTCTGTTATGGGATAACTGATAAAAATGACTCTAATTGTCTCATATATTTTGAATGCTCTTACAAATTTGGAAACATGTGTCCATCCCTAAATCATATCTAAATAAATTAGATTATTTAAATACCATTAAATGCTATTTATTTTTTCAATATACACATTTGAAGTGCACAGTAATTACATTTATCATAAGTTAGTACATGAACACACCACACATCTTTTTCCTCTTCTGTACGTTCCTCTGCCTCTCTCTCCCTGCTTCTTTCACCCCTTGGTCTCTTCCCATTTGTGAAACCTCTATTTTCATTTCGTCCTTCAATTCCCTTTTTTTCTTTACCCATCTCTTCTCCTCTGCCTCCTTTCTCTGTTTCCTCTTCCCTCATCTATTTGAAGAGATTGCACTATGAATCTAGCATCCACTTTGCTGTGTCTTTACATGTATATGTTTTTAGTTTCTCGTGTAAGAAAAACTGAGATACTTAGCTTGTGTATCTAATTTATTATGATGACAAGGTGCATTCATTCATCTACAAATATCTCAAATTTAACCAATATGGGAAAGTGTGAGATTCCGCCCAAAAACTAAAATTAGAAATAGTAGTTGACCCAGCTATTTTTTTAAGTATCTTCCTGAAAGAATTAAGATCATCATATATATATATATACCCCCATATTTTTAATAGCAAAATATATAACAGCTAAATCTTGGAAATGGCATATATACACATCAACAGATGAATGGATATAGAAAATGTGGTATTATATAAAATACTATCATTTTTTATTTTTTACTAGATGCAGAAGTCACTTGAATAAACGATAGAGTATATAACAGTAAGTGTGTGATATTATCGCCCTTCAAAAATAAACATTGTTATTCTAAAAAGTAATTGCCTTCATCACCCTCATTGCTGAGACACATACCTGACACCTATAGTTTAAAAAGGGAGAGGATTATTTAGGTTCACAGCCTCAGGGCTCCCAGGCCTTATAGGACCAGCCTGATCCAAGCCATCATGGTGGAGGGAATTGGGAAGAGAAAAACTGCTCACATCATGATGGTTAGGAAACACAGAGTTAAGCAAGAAGCTGAGGAGGGATATATACACTTCTAGTTCATGACTGCAGTCAACAGCTCCCACCTTCTTTTAACACATTCAATTAACGGATGAATCCACAAATGCATATAGTGCCTCCATGATCAAGTTATATTTAAAGCACTTGAGACTTTGGGAGGCATCT
The DNA here is from genome assembly GCF_034190915.1 of Cavia porcellus. Taxonomy (NCBI): domain Eukaryota; kingdom Metazoa; phylum Chordata; class Mammalia; order Rodentia; family Caviidae; genus Cavia; species Cavia porcellus. The sequence continues at coordinate 10,455,144 of NW_026947490.1, forward strand.
CATATTCAAACATTCCATCTCTGGCCTCCAAAAGACTTTGGTAAACATCTTGTTATGTGAAATTAATTTAGTCCACCTCAGGGAGTCACGAAAGTTTTAGCAGTTTCAATGCTGCTGAAATGTTCAATGTCTAACACTGAAGGAAAAGTCTTATCTGTGAGCTCCAATAAAAAAGAAGAGAGAGAGAGAGAGAGAGAGAGAGAGAGAGAGAGAGAGAGAGACAGAATATGAGATCAAACACTTGCAACATACAGAGGTAAACAATCCTATTCCAAGGAGGAAAAATAGGAAGATAAATAGAAATGTATGGGACCAAAGCAAGACTGAAACACACCAGAGCAAAAATTAAACCCTGAAGCTTTATTTTCAACACTTGGACCAGCTTGTGGTGAGCAGTGAGATCCAAAAGACTTGGGCAAACATGCCTCTATGGCCTTATTGGTTACAGCCCTCCTGGCATCTCTCTTGGCTCCAAATACTGCCGGTGGCTTCCTTAAGGAATTCCTCATTTAGGGCATCTCCAAATCCCTGGGTCCTTCATTGCACTGCCTGCTTCATTCTCTCAGCTTCATGCACTGTCCTCTGAGGCAGGCTGCTTTGACTCTGAGGCTTTGTTTTGAAACCTGGCTGGAAACTTTGCATGCTCATAAAACCAGCCCTGTGTGGATGATGACAAGATTTTCCAACTATTCAAGCAGTAGCCAGATCCCCTTGAATCATAGCTGCAGAAGCTGACTCTGAGTTCTCAGATGTCAGAACTTCAAAAAACTCTTTCTCAATAGGCTGTGCATAAGCAAGGGTACCTAGCCTTTCTTCTAAAAGCAAAATCTTCCTCTTTTGCACCTTTGAGCTTGGAAAAGGTGGGGTCTTACTGATTTCTGAGATGCTCTCAAAGGAATCTTCCCTGTCATGCTTATGTAAAGTACTTATCTTCTTTTTTAATGTTGTTTTTTCAGCAATCAATCTCTCCTCTGCTGCAACATTACAGGTGCTTCCTTTCTGGTAAAACTGAATATTTTTCATAGTTTCTGCATGTGTTGTTTGCTCTTGATTCTCACCACAAATATGACTAAAAGCCACCAGCAATACTCATAGTGTGGCCTGAACAATGGGCCACTTTGAAATTTCCTCTGCCAGTTTATTATTCCAGCACCCTTAATCTTGGTATCCAGCAAGTTCTCAGGACATAGGAAAACATAAACAAATTTTCTGTCACAACATATCACATGTGGCCATGAGTTCACTGCCAATGTAATTTTTGTACTTAACTGAAACCTCCTGAGCCTGGCCTTTACCATCTATGTATCCTTCAATACTTTAATCTTCTGAGTTCTGATCATAATCACTCATCGAACTCACTTTAGGACATTCTAGAGCTTGTCTAGCCACTATCTCCAAATAATTCCAAATCTTTACAGCAAGACAGTTCCAAGGCTGCTGAACCACATGGTCAGATGTAGTCAAGGCAATGACTCCTATTTTCTGATACTAACAGCTGTTTTAGTCACTGTCCTTCTTGCTGAGACATAAACCAAACACCCACAAGTCAAAGGATGAGAGGTTTTATTTTGGTTCTCAGTGTTAGAGACTTCAGGTCTCCCATGGTCAGCCAGCTCCAAGGAAGAAATGGCATGATGGAAAGACCTGAGCAGAGGAAAGCTGTTCACATTATGGTAGTGAGGAAGCAGAGAGAGAAGGAAAGGAGCTGAAGAGGGAGATACACCCTCCGCGTCATGTCCACAAGGACTCACTTCCAACCAGGCTGGACCTGCTAACTGTGCACTGGGCTCATTAGTGGATGAAATCACCAGTGAGTGGCATGCCACTGTAATCAAATTATCTCTTAAACACATGAGACACTGAGGGACTTTTAAGATCCTAACTATTACCATAACAGTGGTACAAGTCTTTTCTTCAAAATAGCAACAAGTAAAGAACAGTTTAATTTATTACAGTAATTTCTTGTTCTATGAATCACTTATTCTAGTTTGCTTATTAGGAATATTTGCTAACTATTGTGAATTACACAAACTAAACTCTTTTATATCAAGCTGAATAGTGAAATGTTCTTCAAAGTTATTTTTTTTTAATAATAAACTACCATGTATGAAAACACTCTCTTTTATGTAACATGGTTGACCTTTAACAGGTCACAAATAGTATTACTATTTGTTACTCAAAAATTTGATTATTTGTAGGTTGCTCATGTATAGAAATTTATGACATTTTAAAATCCTTATAAATGTACATTAAACATAGTCTAAAAAATCTATAGTCATGTGTCTTTTGTTAATACTTTGATAAATATGAATGGAAATACAAGATTTCAAAAGTGAAAAAGATGTGCACAGTTTTCTTTACTGTATCTAGAGACAAGCCTTGGTGAGAAAAGCCCATGGAAGACAAGTTAGTCCATCCAGTCCAAGGGCTCCTGGAGATTTCCCACAGTATCATGAGCTGGTGTCTGAAGAGGTAGCCCACTATCACCTCTGAGTGTCCTCCCTGCAAGACTATGCTATCTGGCTTTCCCTGAAGCAAGATGAGGTCTGGAGTGTCTTGTTTAGTATCATAAACAATGTTTTACTCAGCAGGATGGAGTGAGTTTTCAGTAAACTTATCCATTACTGTGACCCTAGCATGACTATATGTTGATAGTACCCGATGAAATAAATCAGCTTGAAAGGGGGGATGAACATAAAATATAGTTATGCTCTCAGAGAGAGGCTTACCTGTGACAGGAAATGGAAGTCAAATCATCAAGGCAAAATAACAATAAAATACAAAGATGTAGTTTTAGTGTCATCCTAGAGTAAAATAATGAAACGAAAAATTTATTGAGGCATGTTGTGATTCCAGCTGAAGATTTTTTAAAATAAAGTTTGTGAATTTCATTAGTGGAAGCACAAAAGTACTGAAAGATATTTATAGAAGATTTCAAAAGCTTCTAAAAGTCTTGATGAACTTACCAAAAATTAGGAAAAATACTTAGGCAATTTGAAATGTTAAACTCAGAAAGAAATTATTAAACTTATTTAAGTCTTGTTACTGAAGAATGAGGAGGAAATCTACTTAGATAGGGATATAGTATGATAACATACTTATTAGAGATTATATATATATATATATATTTCAAATAGTACTTTTGAATATAAAAATTAAAGTATTAATCATATGCCACAACATTCTTTATAGTAATAGATTTTTTCAAATTCATAACTACTTTAGTTCAAATCTAGTTCAAATTCTAGATCAAATTTTGAAATAATTCATATAATGCTAAAAAAAGCTTATTTACTAAGTTGATCAGGAAACAGTCACTTTAAAAATATTGTTATTCTCAGTATTTTTTAGTTTACTTACAAATCAAGGAAAGACTCAGTAACGTGAAAGACCATCAAATAAGAAACAGTGCCGTCTAGTTTTCATAAAAGTATTGTGCTCAGAGTGCTTGTACCTTACCCATTAGGGTGTTACCAGTTTTCTCTCTGCTTGTAGAATCTGAGACTACTTGCTGGATGTCACGCAGGTGACAGTACAGTAATACTTTCTAAAAGCATTAGTTTAGTTACTTGGTTAGTTATTATTTGGTCACATCTACCACTTTTGCCTGCTTTTATTTTATTTTAGATAGCATAATTGCAATATAAAGCCTACCAAGTTATTCTTTGGCATGGCACATTACAAGACACCCAAATAAAGTCAAATGTGACATCGTAACGTGTTATGCAGTGTCTCCATGCCTGCGGCTACCACCTAGAGTAGACTTTCAGTTTTCTTCCCTACCCCATTGCAGTCAGTGGATTCTTTTCTACTCTGGGATCCTCATTGCTCTAATGGCCAACACACAGTTTGTTCCAAATAGAAATTTGTCACTTATTTTTCAATGCTTCTTAAGTCACTGCTCATAGATGACAATAACATACAAACAATTAAAACTGCACAGAGGACCCTCTCGCTAAGGCCTGCCTAGCTTCTCAGCCTCATCTGCCTGCTCTCACCTGTAGCTTTTCTGCTTTGGGTTTCTCCAAAAACAAGATGGCGGCTCCTTCCTGGGCTGAGTCAGCTCAGTCCCTTTGCTGCTTGATGAGATTCTAGGCCCCTTTCAAGTGCAAAAACCAACTGCCTCCCATTTGATTGAGAAATACCACTAAGCACTCTTTTCCTCTCTTGCCTTGATACCATGCATGTACTCTGTAGAATATCAGTCCTCAAAACCCTTTTCTAATTCAGCACTTTAAGGTAGAGGTTTTCAGTAACTGTTTGCCTGAAAGAAAGAATAGATGAAAATTACATGGAAGTTTAAAATATTAAAAACACCAGAATATTTTATAGCTATCTTTCCATCAGTTTTCTAGAAACCTTTAGACCACACCCAGACTGTAATTTATATCTATATATGGCCCAAAATATGACAACCAGATTATCCTATAATAAAAATTACTCAGAAGAAAATTGACAATGGAAGGTATAGTCTAGCTTGAAATCACTTTAAAATTTAATGATTATGTTCCTTTTATTATATTTATGAGAAAAAAATCAAGCCTGAGAAGTAAATGACAATAACTATAACAGCTAAAATAAAGTAGAAAAAAAAAACCTAAAACAAAATATACAGCTACAGAGTAAGTCTTTATAATTAGAAATACAGTGAGCTATTTGGCATGAAAACTGATAAATCAAAATGAAAACATAGTTCTTAAGTTATTTTTTGTCATCTAATTAGTATTGGAGTTTTAAGTATCTGTTATCCCTAGGCTTGAGACACCATGCTAGGTCAAATGTACATAAAAATAAATTAGCATATGGCTCATGAACTTCAAATATTCATGTTTCATCTCTTGTACTGTTTCTCTCCTCTTCCATTAATCTTTCTCTCTACCTAAGAAGGCTGCACAGAGTACTGAGAGAAGCTTTGGCTATGTCCTTTGAGTGAACTGAGTGATGGGAAAATTGGTCAGTAGATTGGAAATCCTTGTAATCATGTTGGCATCGAACTCTATGTCTCAACTTTCAGATCTTATTAATCATTTTATCATTCTAAATTTTGGTTCATATCTTGAAGTCACAGTGATCGCTTCTTGTCCTTGGGACAGTTCATTTTGAGAAAAAAATATAATGAAAATGATTTGTTTAAAAAACATTGGACTTCGACCCAACTTTGCATATTAGATGTATGCTTGTCAGTTTGTGTTAAAAAATGATGTAATATTTTTGGATTTTTTGTGGTTAGGTTATAAAATTATAATTATAAAGGCCTGACATTTGGGACATTCTCCATTAAAATAAATCTTGTTACTATTTTCAGGTATGATTGAAAGCTGTATCAGTCCAATAATTCAGTAGACATCACAGAAATTATTTCTCCTTAGACACATAATGTGTTGGTGCTGACACTTCCGAGCTGACTGTACACATCTTCTGCCTAGCAATGATGTGAGGACTTTCTCCCATTTTTCCATAATGCAGAGCAGCAAGATTCGGTACACAGCAATGGGGAAGAAGCCTGAAGCTATGGGAAATGAGGACTACTCTGGATTAAATTGTTGTGCTCAAAAAATAAAGCATGAGTCAGACCATGCCTAATTCCACAGGAAAGAGATTCGTCGCAGCAGAAAACATGTGGAACTAATTTGGTTAGAAAGGAAATATTAACATCTTGAATTCTACACAAAGACTTCTACTCCTTGGAGTTTGTTGGATCATTTCCTGAGTCCTATAATGCTCCATAAATGTAGTAGGGACATTAAAAAAGGTCAACTCAAGGATGACTATTGTTACAGTAAATGTTTGTGCTTTCTATATATTCTAAAACATCCCACATATGTGCTTTTTACTGATACAGAGTCCTGGGATTTTGCGGGAATTCAAACAAGAAGTGATATTTTCATAATGTTCTCTCAAGTTCCATTTGGCTGAAATTTGAAGCATGGCTTTAGAATAATGTATACTTGGATTGAGTCAGAGGAATATGCTTGTTTCAACAATATGGAAGTCAGCTGTTGTTTGCATAACATGAATCTTGCATTAATTTCTTCTCTCCATTGACTGGGTACTTTTTTGTCATCCAGGATTAGAGTTTGCTTTGAAGTTTGCCTTTTGTGATATTTCTTATAATTATACTGAATTTTTATACTTATATAGATCTCTGCCTTCATTTTTATTTTCTTTTGTGGCTGATACAGGAAGAATAGAATTTGTTTCTGTCCAATTCAGACTGCAGACTCAATCCTACCATTCTGTTCTATTCTGCCTTATACTCTGAGAGTTTTGTTTCTTTCCAGCTTTAGACAGAAGCTGTCTTTCCTCAGCTGTTATCTTCTATTGCGTGTGTGTATGTTATGCATTTAAAGAATCCAGTACAGATGATTATAAAAGGATCTTTGCAGACAATACAGTGATGCAGATAAATGAATAAGGGCTTTAGCCATAATCACAGCAGAATCATTATGCATTAATTAGCTCACTTAGAAAAAAAGCATCAGCCAAAGAGAATTGTCTTACAGCCAAAATAGTAATTTTATTTTTTACCTAAGATTCAATGATACTTTTCACACATGTATCTGATATTTGAAAAATGTTTCTTTTGATGTACTTTGAAATTTTTTCACAACCAAGAAATCAGAAAAACCTAAGTGCTCATCAACTGATGAACACTTAAAAAATAATATAGTACACAGATACAGTAGAATACTATTCACCCATGAAAAGCAATGAAATTGAAGTCATGTCATCTGTGCACACATGGCTGTAACTGGAGCATATTATGGTAAGTGAGATAAGATAGGGATAAAATACAAGTACTGCATGATTTCACTCAAATGGATTCCAAAAATTTGACTTCATAAAAGTGAAGATTAGAACAGATGCCCCTAGAGGCTGACAGGAATGAAAATGGAGTTTCAGGGAAAGGTTTCTTAATGGCTGCTAAGTTACAGCCTGATAAGAGAAAGAACTCTGGTTTACTTCCTACACATTACTGTGATTTTACTTAACAGTAGTGTTTTGTGCATTTCCAGAAGCTAAAGAAAGAAACTTGAAAGTTTTAAGCATGAAGCAATGATAAATGTTTAGGGAAATGAGTATTGTTTAACTTGCTTTAAACATTATGCAATATGTACATGGCATGCACCATGAAATATATACATGATTCTTTCCTGATATGTACAGATTTTACAGTTTTGTAAATCAGTTAAAAATTAAAAAGAAATGTATCTTTTTTATTTTAAAGATAATAAAATCCAACAAAACAAAACAAAACAAAATACATTCTATCAAGCAAAGCAGTGAAATTGGTACAGAACTTCAAAGCAGAATACTAGGGAAGTAACAATAGCTACCATAGCGTATTTTGTCATCTTCATGATAGTTGTCCATTCCATCAGATATAGCAAAATCAAAACAAAACAGAATAAAATCAATCAAAACAGAACATTGAATAAAGCAAAAATAGTTAATTAGAATAAGACAAAACAATGAGAATAATATTGGATTTCAAAGACAAGACAGAAGGAAATCCCCCATGTTTGCTATATTGCATACTGCTGTCCTCCCAATAGATGCTTAAACTGCTCGTCACGGAATTACAAAGTCAAGCAAAGAATGGAAGCATTCAGTTGCTTTTTGTACCTCATTCGCTATCAACTCAGCCTGTCCTCTGAAACCATCTGTTGCTTATGGGTGTGCTAGGGGAGGCATGGCTCATAGGAGATGCTGTCTGACTTTTCCTGGGCTCCCCATGGCTTGCATGGCGTACCAGAAAGGTTGGTCAGCTGGCTTCTTGGTGGGCTCCTCCTAGTCCCAGCATGGATGATTCTTGGGAGGTGCTGACTTTTCTCTTCCACAACCCTGCAAGAAGTTATCTTTTAAATTTTTTAATATTTTTTTCTTTTAAAGAATTTAAAACCAAGCAAAACAAAACAGCATGGAGCTAATCAAATTGAAACAGTGCAAGTGATACAGGATTTCAAAATAAGAATAAGAAATCAACAATGGCTACCATAATGTCTCCTGGTTAAAATAGTTACCCATTCCATCAGACATAGGAAAATCAAACAAAAAACCTGAGACTGGAAGAAATAACAAAAATGAATGTGATATAAGTCTTCAAAACAAGATAATGCTAAATGGCTACCGTAATATATCTTGCCATCTTTGAAAAAGCTGCCCATGCCATTAGATATAATAAAATCAAACAAGACAAAACCAAACTAAACAAAACAATGAAAACAACACAAGATTTTAAAACAAGACAATAGGGAATTAACAATGGCTACCATCTTCAGAAGAACATCCCTGGTGGATGCTGTACAGCATATTATCATGCTGTCAATAGATAATCAGATTACTGACTTTAGGCCTGCAAAGTCAATGAAACCCTAAATATTACAAGCATTAAGATGTGTTTTACTTCAATAGCTGTCATCTCAGCCTGTGTTTCTCCAATCATGCAGTCACTTATAGCAAGTGGGTGGAGCTTGACTCTTTTTGTCTCCTAGCCTGCATGCCAGAAGGGGCTGGCATCTGGTTCTGTACCCCACAGCCTGTGCATGGCACTGATTCACAGGAAGAGGCTGGCTTCTTGTTCTCCTCCGTTTGGCCCATGAATGGCACTTACTCACAGGAAGGGGCTGGTGTCTTGTCCTCCTGCCTGCACCTGTGCACGGTACTGACTCACAGGAAAGGCCTGGCTTCTTCTCCCTGCAATCTGTGAATGGTGTTGACTTTGAAATGTATTATTTTAAACATTAATCTTCTAGTTATATTTTTCTGAAGTTCATGAAGTTTACACTCTATGGATCTTAGAAAACTATATTTAAATTGCATTATGTAATGGTATATATTTGTTGCACTATGTAATGGTGTATCTATTCACAAGAAGAAATGATCACTTTTTTATTTAAAGAGAAAAACAAAACAAAATGAAACAGTAAAAGGGTACAAGTAATACAGAATTTCAAGGAAAAAATATACAGTAAGAAATCACTAGTTAATAGATTGCATATTGTCATCTCAGAAACTGTTGTCCAGATTACAAAATTAAAGCATACAAAGTGGACATTAATACAGTGAGACTGCAGACAGTTCTATTCAATGATCCAACAAAAACTCAGTAATATGGTTTTCTATCCTATCAACTTAAATATACATGCAGTTATATCCTTTAGATCACTTTCTTTTCCTCTTTTTTATGATAACAATTACACATTTTGGGTTTTATTACTCCTACAGTTCTTACGTTATGCACACTATATGCTTGTTTGCACACACCCATACATACAAATTATTTCAAAGTGCAATATGTGTAAGCACCAACTCCCAATCATGAATATATTATGTATTCCAAGCATGTATGAATAGCTTTTTAAAATAAAATACAATTTATTTTGTTTATTGATCTTATAACCTGCAAATTTGCTGAGCTCATTTTAGAGTTCTAGTAGTATTTTCAGTGGATTCCTATGTGTGCACCTTTTCTGAAGACCGGCTGTTGATGTGCAGCCTGCTAATGTAGCACTGTCTACTTTCTTTTCTCTGCCTGACCCCAGGGCTAAACTGGATTTCTCAGCTTTTAGTTTTCTTTTCAAGTGTAGCCATAGAAGTAAACTCTATGGAAATAGAAAATGATTGGAAGTGATGTTCACTTCTTTTGGATAGGTTCTCAATTTTTCTAACTATCCTATAATATATCATCTTCTTTATCTGCATTCAGTGATAATGATGCTGTAAAACATTTTGAGGTGTGAGAAAACCATAGATGTTACACATCTAAAATATCCAGAACTCAGACTATGTAAAGTAGTTCCTCCTGAGCTGTGTGGATTCTGCCTCCTCCCCCCCCCCACCCCATTGATATAATGAAACTCTACTCCCCTTGCCAGAGCATTTGAAGATAGGGCTTTTAGGTGGTAATTCAAAGAATGTCTAAGAATCTAGATAAACCTTATTCTGAGAGGATCACATACATACAGAAAACACGAAGATATAGAAAGTAATTTCATTTTCTACTATTATGAATGTAGCTCTAATGTAATAAGGTTGATCACCATAAAAGGAAAGATGAAAAAAATAGAGAAAGGAAAAAAGAAAGAAAGAAAGAAAGAAGTAAAAGAAAAAAAAGAAAAGAAAAGAAAAGAAATCATCTTCTCCACCATTCAAGGTATAGAGAAATGGTTGTCTTCTATAAGCCAGAGCGAGACCTTGTGGTAGAGTGAATTGGCCTGAATGTTGTTTGTGGACTTCTAATATCTAGAACTGTGAGAAAATAAATTCTTACCACTTAATCCCTCCATGCTATGGTACTGATTATGGTTGCTCAAGCTCACTAAGTCATACTCTCACAGTGCTAATCTGTTCTAGACCATGACCTGCCTGGACAATGAAGCTAAATTGCAGGAAGCCAGTAAGAATTGCAATTGTTTGCTAAAGCAGTCAACCTGCTGTGACTAATGTGGTAACAGAAGAAAATATGTGGGAAGATACTAACACAAGAACACAGGACAGCCTCTGTGGGGTTGTTTTAACAAAACAAAGAACCCGTTGAAGGCAGGATTTACCACAGAATTTAAGTATACATTAAGGTTCCTTGAGAAAGAAAACAGTTGTTATGTTTATATATATATATATATATATATATATATATATATATATAAAATATATATTTTTAATTTAGAATTTTTTACATTTAGAAATTCTTTGAGAAAATGTTCTTAGCGTATGTAAGGATGAAAACAGATTTAGCAATTATGAGTACTGAGAAGCACACTGTTTGTTTTTAAATAGTTGTCAAAACAAAAAAATCAAAGTAAACTATGAATAGAAGAATATATCCTAGCAAGGACACTTGCGGTTTGTGGAGTTCAAGAAAAGAACAAGAAAGATTAGCTGAGGTACTGCACACAAACTTTTAAACAAGAAAATTATGCTTGACAAGGAAAGCCTCTGTAAACCATGGTTACAATTTCCCATTGGCAATTTTGTTCTTCATTTTTCAAGTAAGAGTATCTTTTCAATAGTTCAGTTCTTAAGAGAGAGAATACGGTTGACATATTTGAGCCATTACATTCTATGGAGGTTTTTACATTAGCAGTTTGGAACATGAGAATTTGATAGTTTATTAGTTAAAATAGAAGATGTCCTCAAATCTTGGTGATTATACAAAGCCATGTAAACAGACAGAATGACGGTTTCCAGAAGTGCTCATTTCCTAATTTCGGAACCGCTGAATATGTTACCATGGAGATTTGTAGATGCCATTTAGCCAAGAATCCTGAGATGCAGAGACATCCCGTCACATCTGAGCTAGCCCAGTATCATAACCAGGCTCTTTATATGAGGAAACGATAAGAATGAAAGTTAAAAGCAGAGACAGTGATACAGACAGAAGCTGAGTGATGTGATCATGGACTGGTAATGTGGGTCCTCTAGCAATTGCTAGAACCACGAAGCCCATCACGCCCTGGAGCCTTCAGAGAGAATTCAGATGGGCACACAGCTTGATTTCTGCCCCTGAAGACTTCTACTCTTCAAAACTGTTACGACTACTTTTATTTTTTATATCATTAGATTTTAAGAATTTATTATAGCAGCAATAGGAAATAAAAGCAAGAGTTTCCTTTTTGTTTAAATCACAAAACAAATTCAGAGATGATTGTTTTCTCCTTGTGGTCATTTATGTCTTCAACTTGATCTCTGCCCTGCTGCTTGTGTTATATTTTATAAAGTAATCTTTATCAGGTCTTTTCACTACTTTCTGGAATATTTCCTCGAGTTGATCTTCGAAATTATTTAAAACTGTTTTGCCACATTTTGATTACATTAATTAAAAAAGTAATGTTGTTTTCAGACAGGTTTTTCTTTGTAGCCCAGAATAGTCTCAAATTTCTCTGTAGCCAAAGTAGCTTTGAATTTATAATATCCCACTATTAACTTCTCAAGTGCTAGGATTATAGTTGTGCACTTTTGCACCGGCCAATTTCAAGCACATATGTAATAGTAGTGTTTTTTGAACACTGTTATAAATAATTAGTAAAATGAATAAATGATTCATAGCAGTCATAAATAGAAAATTAAGTAGTGTACATAAAGTATTCAGAAAAGACTACTCATCATAAGAATTGGATATTTACTTAAAATTCTTTGCATTTGGGATTATAGCAATAAATAAATCTTTTTTTTCAAGAAAAAGTGATCAAAAAGTGAGTGAGATACTAATTTTACCTTTGGAGTGCACAATTGTACGAGAAAAATGGACCTCTGTAGAAATGGTCATACAATATTATGTACATGTTAGAAATTAAAGGAGAATGTTTTGCTATGTATATCCATGACCTTAAAAGTAATGTCTTACTCAAATTTATAAGATGATAACACGCCATGCATTTTCACAAACCTTCTTGTGAGAATTTTATTTACTAAAGTGGACATCCAAAATCAACTGAAGTTTCCACTTGAGTAAAACTAAAAATGTAATTTAAAATTCACTGTAGTAATTTCAAGAACCATTGCCAATTTCAGTCTTTGGTTTTGTTATTTCAACTTTGTGGGTCTTTGGAGCTTGCCAAAGTATTAAAGTATTATTATTTTATATAATTATGGTTCAGTGAAATTGGCATACTACAAAGAATGTTTCAGTATATCTGAAATTAGGTGACTCTTACCCACTAATTTTAAGAGATGTGCCAAATTTTTCTTTGAAACATATGGATAAATATTGAAGCATTATTTCAAAAGAATTATTTAGCACCTCGAGAAGAATTGTTATTGATGCATCCTGTTTTCTCATATGGTATATATTACAGAATTTTAAACTAGTATTATAATGATTATTACCAAGGATATCATAAAAATAGCATTGAAAGAGTTTAAATTCTGAAGTACTTGAATAAAGCATATTTTCTATAATCCTGTAAAATTACTGTGTCCAAAATTATTTTTCAGGATTACTAAAATAAAGTAAAAATGTTTCTTAATTCTGAGTAATATATACTACTTGTTTATCTTATAGGTTGAACTATACTATTGATATGGTATCTTGTGCCATGTAATTATTACAAATGGCAAAAACCATGTTTAATCATTTTATACCTTTTAGTATATATAATGATATAAATGAAATTGATAAAATCAATAGCTTTTTGAATGAAACACTTTAGGTGTGTTCAATATTGTGCAATTTTTAAAAGACTTTAATATCATTTGTAGAATTTTATCTTTGTACCTATTCTATGAGTAAGATTTAAAAATTAATTAAAATTTCTTTTGTATGAAATAGTAAATTAATAATTAAAGACTTAAGCAACCTAGCAAAGATCATAAAACAGCCAGGTACAGATTTTGGAATAGAACCGCTTTTAAATCTATTATATGAAATAAATTGTTAGTTTTTAGCAAAAGGCAACTCTTGAAAATTGTATAAAACTCATGAAGTGACTTTCTAAGCAAGTGGGGGTTCTTGCATATGGATCTTCAAGCAGTACCTTAGCTTGTATTATCATTTGAATTTCACTGCCACTTCACTCCTGCAAAAGAATGTTATCTCTCCCCTGTGCACCTCAAAACTAATTCTTATGTAAAAATAAATTTACATTTCTTTTGTGTCCTTAGTTGAAAATTTTACAAAGACAAAAACTCCTCTTCCTGAGATGTTGAATTTTACACTCTTCCCAAATCTTTGATGTGTAGGATTTTCAATGTTTCTTCTCCTCTCACACGGAAAGGATTTAGAAAGGTTTTATTATTGAATTCATTTTTCCCATTTGGAAAAAAATAACTGGTCAAGAGTGAAAGAAAAATGCCCCCGCGCCCAGGCTTCTCTGATACACAGAAACTTCCCCTCTCTCACTTGAACTCTGTGAACTTTTTGATCAAGGCTTTCTCTTTTGTTCTTCATACATCCTCAAGTCCACCAGCATGGACATGAGCGCAGGGCCTCACAAGGCCAGACTTTATAAGTAGAAAGATGTGAGCTGTCTCCAGAAACGCAGTGATTTACACAGGCATCTTTCCCTGGGCTTCACTCCCTGCTCATACCAGACACCACAAGGAACTGAATCCCCTCACTTGGCGCCCCCAATAGCAACGCAGACTTGATACCTAAAACAAAACCCATAATCTTGTCTGACCTCACTCAAATCTGGTTTATTTCCAGGTTTCCGTTTCTCAAAAAGGGCACCATCAAATTAAACAAATTAGAACGTTTGTTTCTTCTTCTTTCCTTTTTCCTGTGTCCAAACCACTACTATGATATGCTACATTCTTTACCTCTCAACAGGGCACAGTTGATGAGTCATAGGGGTACACTACCTCAAAGGAGTCCAAACTGATTCTTTTTGGAGGGCAGGAAAAAACTTTATTTTTCTGTACAAAGAACAGACATATGCACAGTGAATAAAGTCATATGCTTCTGTCTTCATATTAAAATCGCATCAAAGACTTGCTATTAAAAATATTTGAGTGGAATGATTCAAAGTAAGACGAAGAAATGCTGCCTGAGATACAGAGAGAATTTGTAAATAATATTTTTCCTGTTTACTTCTCTAATTTCATGCCTTGAATCTGTTAGCAGTGTTTCTGTCCTGTTCTTTCTTTATCCAATCTAATTACCGATTAATCTCTTCGGAGCATGTCATTAAAGTTCCATTTCTTATCTGATAGTTTCGTCCCCAGGGCTCCCCTTGCTCTCAGGGCAGTAACCCAATACTTAACAGCCCTCGAAGATCCTGCTTCCCAAGAGCAAGACAGCGTCTGCTTCTCCCCACCTTATTCCTAGTGTTCAGCACTGCACCATGCACATGGCAAGCACATGACAAATGTCTTTTAAGTAAATGAAAGAAGGAACAAATGAGTCAGTCTTGCCACACTTCATTCTTTAGCCTCTTTTAGTAACTTTAGGAGAAACCACAGATCTTTCTAGTGATCTGGGAAGTAAATCAAAAATCTTCTCATGGTCTTTTGAATGTTTAATGATCATGGTTTCTGTCACCTTTCAACTTCTTATGGAATACTTCCGTCCTTGTTCAGGTTTTTCTGTCTCTTTTCCATTTTTTGATGAATATATTCCATCTTCTCTTGCCTTAGACAAGTCGTTTGAATCCATTTTATTGAGTCTAATCTACCTATGAGGTTTGTATCTACCTATGAGGTATGTAATCATAACATGATTTTGACTCTCGGCTTAAGTGATCCTTCTCAAATAGTCAATCATTATCACTCTTTTATGATATCTAACCCAACTTCATGATTTTGTTTACTATAACAAATTCACTTCTACAATTTTTATCTACTAAGAAATGAAGTTTTAAAAAAAATTTTTTTTTTACCAGGAACTTGAATAGGTGGAATTGAAATGGGTTTCTGAATATCAACCAAGTGATACTTAGATTAAGAATTACTTTTAATGAAGAACAACTCATGAAAGGATGAAACAAAGCAATGTCTTTTAATGCTATCTCTCATAGGAAGCCATTTACAAAGTTGAAGCCACTGGCACCTCAGTTTATAAATTTAATTCTTTCCACAATTCTGGCCACAAACAGAATTGGACAGGAACCAAATCAAATTTTCCCATAAGGTTGACACTGAACCTAACCACTGATTTGATTTGGTTCTTGTTCAACTCGATTTGCAACCTGCATAGTGGAAGTAATTAAGTTTGTGAATCAACGTAATGTAGCCTAGAACAGTTATCACGTGAAAGCATCATCAGACTTTAGATGAGTTATATTCTCTAGCTAAATATCAGTGTAGCATATTTTAGTATTACTCACTTAACCATGCTTATTATGTTTGACATTTTATTTTTTCCTTTAAATGTTCCCTTAGATGGGAATTTCTCAATGTGAACAGTTTCTACAAACTGCAGATTATTTTAGAAGTGGACCTTGCATTACTGTCCTGATAAAACTGTACATACATTGTACATTTTTATTATCAGTATCTAACCTTGAAGTTAAATTTAAAAAGTATGTAATATTCTTGTATACAATGTTGAGTTTTCCTCAGAATTTATGTAAACATTTTGTGTTAGCATTTTTATTGCCAGGACAAAATATCTAATAACAGTAGGAACAGAAGGGAGGAGAAGTTACAATTGACTCATGATCTGGGGCATTCAGTCCACTGTTGGCTGGATTCACAGCAGGGACATCGTGGTGGGGGGAAATGGCAGAACTAAGCTACTTAGTTCTTCATTCCTGCGAAGCACAGGAATGGGCTGGGAACTAGACATAGATCCCAGTGTCACCTTTCATATCCTATCCAAACATGCCCAGAAGCATGCTCTGTCGATCCCCGGGGCAGATTTTAAAGCCAATCAAATTGATTCTTCATCCTGTCACACATTTATTTGATAAAGAGTTAAACATTGATGTGAAGTACTTGAATATAAATAGAATCATTTTTCCCAATTTAATTTTACATTCTCTATGAAGTTATTGGAAATCAATTTCTTTATTTTATTGACTAACTAGAAATTTTGAAAATTTGATTTTGAGAAAATTGCCTATCATATCAAAGCCAATGTTGAACTTCATTTTGTAAAATTCAAATTAGTCTGAATTGCTATTGCTGAATTTATTGACTTTCTTTGAATTCTTTGTACGCCAGCCATGTAGCAGTAGTTATAGATTTGAATTTTAAGGGAAAAATAATCTTAAAATTTTAATTGCAAATTTTAATAGTTGTATATCTTTCCATTGCCAATGAAACCATTTGGTAAATTGTGGCTTAAATTCTGTCATCAAAGTTAATGTTCTTACAGCTTCCTGGAAATAGAATTATCAAATTATTTTTGGGCTACTGCAAACAAAGTTATAGATTTAAGAGTTTAAGTTTTAAGTGTGATTTATGGGAATGCAAATTGTGGCAACGTTTATAATCCCAGCTCTCGGGAGGCTAAGGCAGGAGAAAACTGGGAGTTTCAAGCTAGACTGGACTACATACAAGTGAGTTCAAGGCTGGCCCGAACTTCAGAGCAAAACTGTCTCTTAAAAAATAGACAGAGTGGGGAGCTAAAAAGGTATTTTAACTGAGCATAGTGGTGCACACCTTTAAATACAGCACACAGAAGGCTGAGGTAGGAGGATTGCCCCAAGATCAAAGCCAGCCTAAACTATAGAGCAAGAGCCTGCTTCAAAAAATAAATTTTTTTTTTTTTTTTTTTTTTTTTTTTTTTTTTTAGCAAACAAAGAATTAAGTTAATTGGAAAACTAGGCCTGCGTTTATAAATTTGGGAAACATATCTCATGGAAATACATAGAAATGATCAATATGTTAAGGTAAGCTATGGCAGTCTACACTGTTGTAAGGTATTACAACATGTAAGGTATTATAAACGTGTAAGGTATTAAATAAAGTTAAAAATGAACCATGGTAAAGCCATTAAAAATTATATTACTATAAAAACAGGTAATTTGACTTCCTCAGTGCCTTCTCCTTTATTAATTTTATCCTTTATAGAGCTATGATCTTTATCACCTAATGCCAAAATTCATAACCTTCCCATGTGTCCTATATTTCTCATTTTTTCTTATCAAAGGTAAGCAACATCCCTGGATCATTTGTATTTTGAGAATATTAATGATAGCATGGAAATGACATTAGTACCTCCGCCTAACTTTGGGAAAAAAAGCTTGAAACTTTCTGACTATGGAACATTCTAGACCCCTGTCCCCTGAACTTCTTGAAAGGTTCTAGAGAAAAGCATCAAGAGATTCCCTTCTACTTTAAATCTCATGGTAATGAGATGAAGTGATAAATCTGAAAATATGTGAAGAGTCATGGAGTCCGTTGGATTGCCTGCATATCCTGGCTGCATATTTTTCTTGCTAACAGTACATTTTCAGTCATGTGTATTTGTAGTGCTGGTCGATTAAATCCATGGCGATGTCTCGTCCCTAGGTGCTGAAAGACTGGAATGAGGTGCATAGTTAATGTGTACTCAATTTTTTCTTCTAAAACTGGGAGATAGGTGTTGAATGATGTCTCGTTGTGTTTTCTAGAAGACAAATCACGGTTAATTAAATCCTATTTTCCTGTAATTCACATAACACTAAAGTATATTATTTAAGGATGATTCTCATAATTCACAAGCTATAAAAAGGGAAGTTTTATTATTGATGTGTTCCAAAAACAAAATAACTTTTATATAACTGGGCATAACTGATTCTGAAAATATGAATTGAAATGTCAATTGAATTTTTCAAGGACAATATATGTGTGTATATTGCTAAATTATTTTTGATGCAAAAGAAAATCTGTTGTATGTGTTTTGCTGCTGTTACCAAGAAGAAACATATCTTTAAATTTCAACAGCACTTTGAAGTATTCATGACATTGCATCAGTTCTATACTACTATCCAAAGATTTTTAAAAAATACATTTTTCTGCCTTTAGTTCATGCATGTCTTCTAAAAATGATATTACAATTTTGCAAAACTGCATTCAAATGACTATGAAAGACAAAATGACATTGATTACACAGAAGGTTTAATTTGTGTTTCAAGTAAGACATTGGCTAAAACATTACAAGTAAGTTGTTTTCCTTTCCTTTCCTTTCCTTTCACTGGATGCTTAGAAAGAAATTATCTGGTATAATTACATGAAGTTTAATGTTAAGTTATTAACACTCATTGATTTTTTCATTTTATTTTTAAATTTCATATCCTTGTAATGGTCACATTTTCAAGGAAGAGGAAGTTTTCTAAACTGAATGGTTGCTCCCGCATGGTGGCACATGCCTGTAATCCTAGCACTTGGGAGGCTGAGACAGGAGGATTGCTGTAAATTCGAGACTAGTTTGGGTTACAAAGTAAGCTCAATGTCAGCCTGAACTGCATAGTGAGACTGTCTCAAAAAAAGGCCAATAATTTTTTAAAAATTTAAAAAATAAACTGAATGGCTTCCACAGTTCAACACATGTTTTTTGAGAAAATCATTTACTTCTTAAATTGTGAAAGTCATTTGTAGCTTGCAATTATATTTCTTGGATCATTAACAGATAATGATACACAAACACACATTGTGTGCTTTCCAAACACTTGCACCAGTTTATTGTTCATTAGTAAAATGCCAGGGTGCATGTGATCTGCCAGCTCCCCATCTCTGGAAATATATGTGTTAGGCCAACTTCACCTCACAAAACTTTAACAAGAAATTGCAGAACTTGGCTGCCTTGAAATACTTCAGAGCTTTCTTAGCTCTTTTACGGTGACTTTATGCTTTTGAAATCTCTTCTTGCAGAAAGAACATGGCTGTAAGTAGTTAAACTTTAAAAACACACACACACAAATTTTAGCATTATATTCATAACTTTCAAAAATTGTTACATTTTACCAGCAGGTAATGGATACAAGTTTTCTAAAATAATTTAATTTTATAGCTTGTTCCTTTTAAGTGACAAAAACTGTAGGAACAAAATGCATGAAAATTTCAGCCCGCAGAAAGATGACTGAAATCGGAGGAGCTACACCATATGCAAAAGCTTTTGGGACATATTTTTATTTAATGGAAATAATATAATAAGCTATAATATCCTATCCAGCCAAAATCCTTTTTCATAACATGGTTGCCAGTTTAACAATGTATTTAAAGTAATTGGATCTTGATACTTTCAGTTGGCCTTTATACTTTAATTCCTTCTAGATACTTCTTTAAGCTAAAGGCTAATACTTTTAAACATGCTGAGAACTGCTTAGGAGAGAAAACAGCCCACCTGCTCTTATTCCATTATTATTCAAGGAGCCCGGCGCTCAGGAATAATGTGATTCTTCTTTTGGAATCGATGAAATATCTTGATAGAAATAATCATACTTTTTCCCTCAAATGTGCCAAAGCTGATTGCCTTTCTCTCTCTCTCTCTCTCTCTCTCTCTCTCTCTCTCTCTCTCTCTCTCTCTCCCTCTCTCTTTCTTTTGACTAAAATTACAACTCTGTATGCTTCTTTGGGAGGAAATGTCGAATGTCATGCAAGCATAAAGACCTGCTATGAATCTGAGGTTTTGTGAAAGTATTCTGATTGAAAGCATTCTTTCTCACCTATGATTTTCTTGCTCCACTAGTATTTTTCTCTCTATACCATGAAATTCCAAATCTTTGGAAATCAGGGAAGTCAGAAGCTGAGTTCTTACTTTTTTAGGAAGAAAAGAAATAGTTACTTAACCTCACCAATCTTTGAGAATTGCTTCCTTTCTCTTCATTTTTTTCCCTGTCAGTATTCCTTTTTTGTCTATAAAATTAACCAAGATAGACTTCATACCTTTCTCCATGTAGAAATTTGTCAGATGATATAAAGTGAGTCTCTTTTAATTTATTTTTTCCGGCATCGGGGATTGAACTCATGACCTTGTGCTCGCCAGGCAGGTGCTTATGACACTGAGGTAAATTCCCAGCCCTCATTTAATTTTTGTAATTTTCTATGCAATAATTTAAACATCTGCTAAATGAGACCTCATTATAACCCATAGCGAGATGTAATTGTTAACAATCATAACCCCATCGTAACGGTCTGGGTATCAATTCTGTATGTGCCTTTCTGACTTCTGAAAAGTTTTACAGCCTCTCTCATTGTCAGTTTAGTCATCTGTAAAATGGAGATTACTCCAGTGTCTTTTAGACAGCCTGATTCTATTAACAGACAAAATTTTCAAACATGAGAACATTAAAGAACATATTGTAAGTTGAATATGTGTGAAATAAAAAGTTGCTATCCATATACCTGTCACTCTGATTTGCTGTACGTTCATGTATTTGCTTTATGTTTTACAAACATAAAACATACAGATATATTAGTTATTAATTATTGCAAAGTGAATTGCTCTAGTTATTGTTGATTTATTATCACAAAGGCTTTTATATCACAGTTTCTCTGAATTCAGAAACTGAGAGTAGTTTAACCGGACAGCTTTGGCTTGAGTTCTCATACTGTATTATTCCCAGAGTCACAGTTACCTGCCACTTTCACTGGGGCTAGAGAATTTAATTCATGATTGCTCATTCACATGACTGCAAGAGGGGTCTCAGTTCCTCATTCCACAGAGCCAACAGGCTGTCCCTACAAGTCAGTTAGTTTCTCCTCAAATCCATGGTCTGACAGGAAGAACACGATAAAAACTGCAAGTATCTTTTGCCCTCACACCTTTCATTCGGACCACGCGCGACTGATTAGAAGGAGTCACTAAATTCAGCCCATCATGCAGGGTAGACAGTGCTAACTCTGTCTGCTGATGACAGAGGAGTCCTTGTGCACACATTTGAAACCACTAAAAATCTATTGAGTCTCCTCAACCACTCTGTACCATTCGTTTTCCCTTCCGTAGAGATGGCTGCTATCCTGAAGCTGACATATGTTGTAAAAATCCTCTCCAACATCAAGTTCAATATGTATTACAGATATGCCCTACGTGCAGATACACAAATCTACATGGGTATGGGTATTTTTACAGCCAGAGTTATCAATGCAGGCTGAAAGAAACCTCTTCCAATTGCTTGAGCATGCTTTTTGATTAAGTGTATCATAAAATAGTAAGATTTTTTCAAATGTGCTATGGCATGAGAGCCATTTCCACAGCACTAGACACTTCCCATATGATAATTCCTGCAGCCAGAAACCTTTCTTTAGCCCTTAAAATGGAGGGAAAGGAAAGAGAGGAGGAGGGGCAACGTGAGGACTCCAAAGGGAGGAATAAGGCCAGTAAGTAAGTTATGCCAGTGCATCTTTTCTCACTTCATATCTCCCAGCACTGGTCAAATTTCTTAACATCTATCATCTATCTATCTATCTATCTATCTATCTATCTATCTATCTTGCAAATAACTTTCTTAGAATTTGTTGGTGGTGGTTGCTTCAAACTGGAAATAAATTAATGCAGTTGGGAAGCTCAGGGGAAATTCATGTGGGGGAAAGATCTCTTGTTTTAACTTTCAAACGTCAAATAAAGATAGCTGAAGGAGTCAATTTTCATAACAGTCTCAGTCGTGGGACAGAGCAAGTTCTATGTAGAAGTATATTGCCACAGATATCTGTTTAATACCCAAAAATAAGACTTGAGTTTCCTCTTTCTAGGCAGAGTAAGTATACACAGTTGAGGCTTTCTTGTGCAACGCTCAATGTCGTGTGTCAAGTACTGGTCAATGGTTTGTGGGGATACAGAGGATGCTTTCAGATCAAAACCTTATAAAGTAACACCTCAGATGCTCAAATTCACTTTTATCCTTCAATATTCACATAGGACGTAATACATCTAAAAAATGGTTATCACCTTGTCCCTGAATCACCTCTTGGGAGTGATTAGTTACTTAGGAAAACTCAAAAAACCTATGCTCACATTTGGGGCTTGACATGAACAAAAAAATAATTGTGTTAAGTCAATGAGATGTTGAAGCATGTTCGTTGTTGCAATAGTTTATTACATCCTGTTAACACAGAATATGTGGGAAAAAACCCCACTAAATATGGAACAAAAGACAAAGAGAGTATGGCAGACTATGAAGGCTCAGATATTAGAGATTAGAAAGATGTTAATCAGTATTGTATGGCAAGAAGACAGTAACACAGTATTAGTATTTGTAGTAACCTGAGAGGAAGTCTGTGTCAGTAGTGAATTGAATGGCAAAATAAAAGTCTAAATACGTGGGCATCAATATTAACTACCCTGGGCAAATTATTATATGAAAAAGCAAGTTCATAAGTTATATGGCTAATTTATGAACACAAAGAAAAGAAACTTTATCCTTTCTGGTGTCAGATTTCAAACAGGATAGATAAGATTACAAAAAGTTTGAACAGCAACATAATGTAAAGCTTATGAGTTAGATGAACTAGTGGGGAAAAGAATAAACTGAAACTGTATCCACTATGACTTCCAGCTCCAAAAACGATCTTGGCAAAAGCAAATTTAAGAGTGCTATCTTTCCACATACTCTACCAGAAAGTCCTAATTCATTTAAGTCGTAGCATCAAGATAGGAGCAAGGAACTTAACTTTGTTATATAAATCTAGGAAAGAATGGTGGGGATGATTTCTGGCATAAGGAAGTGATTGGATGTGCACACACACACACACACAAAGTCCACTAATGTGTTGGTAGAAATAATCTGCCAAAGAAGTCTGACAGTTTAACCTTAAAATAAGATTTAGGTTAACATTAGCGGGAGACAGAGAGGAGGAGGAATTCTGTTCTCCAAGTGGAAAATTTATAGACAGGAAGTTCTATGGATGTGGCAGAGGCACGGGAGACAGAGAGGAGGAGGAATTCTGTTCTCCAAGTGGAAAATTTATAGACAGGAAGTTCTATGGATGTGGCAGAGGCACGGACCAGTTGTACCCTCTCAGAAGCTGGGGCCTACAAGAACATGCACAATACCCTCTGTCTCCTTATAGGAAGGGGAAGACCTGATCGAGAATCTCTCATTACTCAAAGTACTATCAAAACTGTGCCTAAGGAGAATTCTGAATTTCTACTTAGGAGTGATTGCTGTATGATTTCCAGCTTTCTCCTTTCATTTGAGCATGTTCATTGCATATATCTCTACCTTTCATGGTGGATATGCACTGGGAACTTGCCATTTTAGTGGTTTGGTCACTGAAGTACCAAGGGAAATACCCATAATATGCATTCTTAGTCATCCTGCTCTTCAGCTATGTACAAATGAGAGAAGATTAGATAGAAATGACTCCTTTGGGGATATGTCAAATGCATCCAACACATAGAGGGAAAAAAGGAACGCTTTGGTGACCAGAATAGTGGACTATGGCAGAGAAAAAGCTTTCTTTTCTGCACATCATAGATCTAAATTTCTCAAAAGAAAGTGCTTTTTATTTCAGCACATCATGCACCTAAATTTGGTCAATAAGTTGTGAATAGAGGATGTGTAGTAAAAATCTAGTGCCTAGACTTTAAATACACCCCACATGGCCTTATAGTTCTACAGTGGACGTGGAAGCCCTGAGTTCCAGGCCATAGAGCTATAGGATAACTAGAACTTTGGTAGCTGCTACATGTTTTTAGGCTTACACATAAATGCATAGAGAAACACTCACATAGAGGTTTATGTTACTGTTACATATCTAAATGTTTCCAGAAGGCCTCATGGGCTCATAGGCACCGATTTTGGAAGGCAATTAGATCATTGGATCACATGGCTGACTTGCTGTGAGAAGGTGGAGGAGTCTGTTTAGAAAGGCTGGTCCCTGGGAGAATGGCATAGAGCGTTCCTCTCCTTCCCAGATTCCTCTCTTTGCAATCTCTGCTTCTTTGCATTTATTTTAGTTTTCTTCTGCCATGCCATGCTGCCCTGCCTTGAAGCCAGATGACTATGGACTAAAAACTCCACTGCAAACTGAGAGCCAAGATATACCTATTCTCCTTTAAATTACAGATGATTAGCATTATGTTCCAGTGATGAGGAAAGTGATTAAGGCACTTATGTCTTTGTCATGTAAATGTTTTTCTACTAATTCTTCATTAAGAAATGCTGTATTAGGAAATTATAGTGAACAGCTCAGGAATGTCAGGAGATTGAAATATTCCTAAAGACCAAGAAACCATGAAAATTTTTTGAGAAGAATGAGTCTAGTTTTTTTCTAAGTGAAAGATGGATAAAAAGATATACTTCCACTTTTATTTCGTGAGTCAACAATGTTGTGTTCAAAATATCAAGCAGAATGTGACACCCAAGTTGTTGATAACTAAATATTAAGGGTAACATCATTTTATTTTCAGACAGAATAAAGAAAATCACAAAGAATGTATTATTTTTAAGTGGTGCAATCGCTTTCTCATGAAACTAAGTTCAGATACTGCTTGGTCTCTTATAGAGTGTGCCATTTGACAAATGTATTTTTTGAATTTTCATATCTGAATGGTGCAGAGTTGACTGGTTGTACGTTCACAGCCTTGAACATCCTGAAATTTCATCTTTCACTGTAGTGTCTGGGCCTGTGCCTCAGATCCAGCTGTGGGGCCCAGAGCTGCTCAGAAATGGGATAGAAGGACAGAAACTTCTTCACTTATTAAAGGCTCATTGTAGGCTGGCTTGGTGCCAGCTAGAATTTTAGTCTTTTATCTGTGGAATTAGTAGGGATGCTTCCTGTCTCAATGTATTAGCCAACTCCTCTGGGACACAATATCCAATATCCACAATTTAGACGAAGAGAGGTTTATTAGGTTCACAGTTTCAGGGGATTCAGTCCACCATCAGCTAGTTCCAAGGCAGAAGGGCATGGCGGGCAGCTTAAAAGCAGAGTAGAGAACTGCTTCAGGGAGGAAGAGGTCATGGACCAGATGCAGGATGCAAGGTGACACTTCCATGATAGACTCAGACATACTTGGAAGTGAGCTTAGGCAGCCTCTAAGCCAATTAAGTTGACACAATTAAATTTAATCACATCTCATCTATATCTTAAATATGAAATTGATCCAAAGTTTTATATTAGATTGGAAAATTTGGATTCCAGTTACTTGACTGTTACCCTCAATAACAAGTGCTATTCATTTCTCCAGCATTTTCCCTCTCTTTTACCCTTTCTTACTATAATTCCCATCTTTTAACAGCTTTCCAGTTAAATTTTTTCACTGACTTGCCACTTGAATCTAATAACAGAAGACTAAAATAAAAATGTCAAATCATTGAGATAGGATTTCTGACAACTTTCTGTCAGTTTCTATATACAAAAGGAGACTATTAAATACGTTTTAAAAAATGGGCATAAAACAACATTTTGTCAGCTAACTGTAAATGAAAGAGAAGCTTTCAGATGAAGTCTCCATCAAAACATGCACATTTAAAAATTCAAGGAAAATTTCTTTGGCAGAAGATTTTTGTATTTTCCACTCTTAAAATACATAATTTGAGTGATTTTTAACCTAAAAAGTCATGATATCCATTTTTTTTTACAAATTAAAAGAAAAAGGTACAAAAATCATGAAGTGATTTCTACAGAAAAAATTATCAAGCTAAGAAATCTTCCATCTTGACAGCCTCATAGGTTCTTTCCAATATGATTACCTGGAGGAAAGAAGGGCTTGTTCTGAAAACCAACAGCATATTAGAAAACTTTGTAAAATATTGTGAACGAAAGATATGAAACTATGCCGCTTACCATCAAATATAAAAGAAGGCAAGATCTTCCAACTTGCTTAAACTTCCTTTTGTAAGATTACCAGTGTGAAGAAGACCCCAAGGAACCAGCTCTCATGAAAAATCAAGGGGTTTTATTATCCGCGCATGCATGGGACTCTCCGACCACATTCCAGTGGGGAGAGTGCCTGGGTAGGGGAGTGCAGAGTATATAAAGCCAAAAACCACAAAGCAAGCGTCGGTTACAGAAGCAGATGGCATTGGTTAATAGGGGTCGTGTCTTTTGCTTATTGGTGGGTGAGCTATCCGCTGCAGGTGGCTTGATGTTTTTTGAAAACTCATATCCTGTCTGGCAGGGTCGATAGTTCATGGTGCTCTTATTTTTGGGGACGTTGGACCACAAGTTCCCTATCAGGCCAGAACATCTGGTTGTTCTGACTGTGTGACAAGGCAAGAGGGGGTTTCCTAAATGTTTTAACTCTTCACTTTCAAGCTGCTAATAGCATTTTAAGCTTAACGTAGAGAATGCAATGTATATCACTGGTTTCGAATAGTAACTGACCACCTTTACTTTAGCTCAGGTTAAACTAAATGACATTCTTTTTAGTTATTAATTTAGATAATTGATTGACATCAATCAGGGCAATTTAAGAGACTGATAGAAACTCTGCTTCACCAGTCTTAGACAAAAACATGAAATACATTTTAAAAACAGAGAAGAAATAATTGGATCACATAGTTGGGAAATCCAGGTCTTAGCCTGATTTTTGTTCACAGCGTGGTCCAGGGTCTCACTTCCTGTTATTGTCTCCCTATATTTTGATATGTTTTCAGTAGTATTGCAAAGATGGTCATGAAAACTTAAGACCTTGCATTCTAACATCTCATGAAGGGAAGGCTACCACCTCCTTTTTGTGCTTTTCTAGGAAAGAACCTACATAGACTCTGCCGGGACCTGTGATACATTCATCTGTTATGGGGCCTCTGTCATGTGGGCACAAGAACCAGGAATTAAGCTGTGGAGTGCAGAGGGTCCAGGGATAAAGGTCATTAGTAGTTCACAAAATAGGATAATATTTCTGGAGAAGTGAAAAGGACTACTGGAGAGACAGGAACCTCCGAGATCCATAGGGATGAGTATTTAATGTTCCTTTACTTTTATCTGCCTGCCACTGCACCCCTGCCCCATCACCTTGAGGGTAGCTGGGGAGATTTCCATTAGTGATTTTTGGGAACGCAAACATGCAGACTACAGCACCTAGTTAGTAGACAATTTGTACTGTTGGTTTTCTGTCACCAATTTGCTAATCAGAGCGAGGCTTGCTGAGGATTCAGAGGTCATATTTGTTGCTTTATATTCTCTTTGATGATGGAAAAAAGAGTTATGATAACCATCTTCTCTGGGGTATTATGATAGATGAACTTTGTGGGGAGGATTAAAATGTATGCAAAGGTATACTAGATTTCTGTGTCACTCTGTTCTATGAAGGATGTTAATTAAAACAA
Source organism: Cavia porcellus (assembly GCF_034190915.1). Taxonomy (NCBI): domain Eukaryota; kingdom Metazoa; phylum Chordata; class Mammalia; order Rodentia; family Caviidae; genus Cavia; species Cavia porcellus. Next base: position 10,482,722 of record NW_026947490.1, read on the forward strand.
GTATTCCCAAGTTCTTTCTTCATTTGGAGCAGAGAGACACATACATTTAAAACATGAGTGCTTTATAGGTCTGAAGTATTTACACACATTTAAAAAACTAGGTCATAAGGAAAAAACAGAATACTAATTCAAATATCTGACAACAAAATCATATTAACAAAACTATTGTTATTATAGCCAGATTAAAAATTGTATTTAAAAAGATTGTTATTTGTCAACAAATAATCAAAATCATGTATTTAAAAAAAAGAAACCAAAATGTGTATTTAAAGTTAAAATGGAGAATGTCTTAAACTCTTCTAGTGTTAAAAAATCAGGATGTGTGTTAACCTTCAAAATTTTTGTGGCATTGTGAATACTTTTAAAAGGAGTATTTTTGATCAAGAGAATGATTTGGAGTGATTATTAAAATTAATATTTAAAATAGATTTTCAGATATTTATTTCTCATTTAAAAAATTCTATTTGGATAATCTTTTCTAACAATCTGCTTACATTGCAGGCCTTAACAAGCTGAGCAAACAATGTCTTTATTAGTGCTATTTAAACTATTTGTCCTATTTCATTTTAACTGCTGTCATAGAAATAAGCAGCATTTCTTATAAGTGGTTCAAGATATGTTTACTACATTTAAGTAAGTATATAGTAACAATTTCAGTATTTGAATCATTATCTTGAGCTATTTCTGAAAGTTTCACAGAAATGTAATAACATAAGCACAGTTTACTATTATAACTTTTCCTTTTAACATACAAATACATAGAAAGCCATTTGTTGATAAGACTAGCAGACATTTCTCCAGCACTGTTGTTTGTGTAATACTCATTATGCCAAATGTTGAACAGCTAATCTTCAAGGTGATTTAATAAAGTAATTATTGTTATCAACTCTATTTTGTGAACAGAGTACAAAATGTTTAAAAAACGACCAAAAATCACACAAATGCTGCAAGTTCCACCATTTTCTTTATTACACTTTATTTTCTAAAATTTCTGAATATGCATTAAAAGATAATTTGAATCTGTAAAACTGAATTTATTTTTGTACAGAATCATTGTAACTAATATCTAAGTAATTAGGTGACATAATATATAATTTTGCTTTGTAAAAATTCATACATCTTAAAATTGAGAAAAATGAGAATAATAAATATTGACTCTTCCCTGGGGTATTACGAGAGATGAACTTCATGGGGAAGATTAGAATGTATGCAAAGATAATAATACTAGATTTCTGTGTCAGAAATCTTCCCAGAAATATAAATATATATATGAAGTATATACAAAAATATGAAATATATTAATATTATATAATTAATATATATTACTATATATATATATATATATATATATATATATATAGAGAGAGAGAGAGAGAGAGAGAGAGAGAGAGTAATCAGATATGGTACACCAGGTCATTATATATATATATATATATATGCTATTATTTAAAACTTATGTCAGCAAAACATCTATTCATGGATTAAGAATCCATAATCTTTCCAGAGCCATTTTTTAGACACTTCTTTTTGTGGCAGTTAAGTTTCATTGTGTCAACTTGATTGCTATGGCAGCACCCTAGGGAACTGGTAAAGCACTTCTGAGTATGTCTGGGTGGCTCATGGAGGTCTGACCTGGGGGCCATATCTAGTTTCTGGAACAAAACATTGTCTCTGGCACCAGTCTCTGGACTGTTTCCTGGCCTCTGTGAATTAAGCATCTTTGCTTTGTCATGGAGCCAGCCTATCCCTTGAAACAATGAGACAAGTTGAACCCTTCGTTTTTACAGTTGCAAGTGCTGTGATGGAAAGCTGAGTGATACACTCTTCTTGCTAATATTTGGATAAAGCCCATGTGTAAAGCTGCAATATACTATAAACAATTGAGGCACTTTCCCCTCTGCAGATACACAAACATGTCTAGTTTCACATTGTCCCATTGCTCTCCTATCTTTAAGTAGTTTTGTCTGATAGTAAATATTTTTTCTGACATGAATACTTTTATAAGATAAAACTTTCTCATTAAAATTCCCAGTTCCTGTGGTTGTTAAAGAAGTATAAAATTAATTTGTGTGTACTGTGTTTGTTTAGAACCTCTGATAAGAGCCAAGCAGGAGTCATGTTTAGGGGTTTGCTGGTCTCTCTCTTGCTTTACTTTGCAATTCTGCCTGTCTTCCCCATTCTTGGTCACAAAACTCGACATGCTTGAACTTAGAGAATACTAATATTTATAGTATTTTGGGTCCTAAGAACACTTGCAAGATGACTTCTCTTGTCCTATGAACACTTTATTTTCTTCCATTACTGGTCTTTGAAAGAAACTGCTCCCTTTTCTGGTTCAATCCATGAATATCTGAGAGTGCTTATGATTTTTTTTAAATTCAAATGTCTTTGCCCTTTCTGAAGATAGTTTATGTACATGAACACACACACACACACACACACACACACACACACACACACGCATACACACATGCATACACACACACATTCAATCATAGCATCTGTAAACTAGGGTTACAGAATTTCCTTGGTCACCAGCTTTTCTTTGTTTCTCCATAACAGCTGTCCTGCTTGTCTCTTGTGTTCCAGAATTTTTAGGCAGAGCCTGAAACCCACTGACCTTGTCTACCAATTATAAGAAAAACACTCTAGCTCCCTGTGCCACCTTTTCAATAGACTTGATCTAAGGAGAGAGTGAGCTTATTTCTCACTCTCACTGTTTCTTTCCCTAAAGAGGTCATATTTACAAGTATATAATTTGAGATTCTGTATTTTTGAGGCAGAAAAATTCCACCCTAGCCTGTCCTCCTGAAGTGAGCAGAACACTTTGAAGGAAACTACTCTCAAGAAAAGTTCTCTGATAACTTGTAATCTAGTTTAATTTTATACATTTTATATAGAGTCTAGGGAGTTTGCTACTTCTTGATACCTCAGCAAGGTATTTCCACTTCATACCATATACAGACTGTCATGGTTTATGTCAGTGGCCCCCAAGCCTCATGAATTATGGACTTGACCAAATCTAGCATTTGTGATTGGTTCATTGTCTGGCACTCAGATTGACGGTGTGAGTGCTACACCTGCCTAAATGTAGAGCCAGCATATGATGTAGTGGCGGGAAGGTGTCTCTCTCTCTCTCTCTCTCTCTCTCTCTCTCTCTGTCTCGATGGTTCATGTTTGCTATTTGCAGTGGCCATGAATGGCTGCCCTGCCATGCCACACTGCCAGCTGAGCCAGCTGAGTATGGACTGAAACCTCCAAGAACTGTAAGAAATAAATCTTTCCTTCCTTCATTTTGGATTTGGGTATTTTGTCCCAGCAAGAATAAGGTAACTATGACACAGACCATTTTGGTGGTCAACTCCCTGAAATTTTGGTATGGTAAGGGTTTGGCTGAATCTTCACAGAACACAGTGGTCACAGAGAATGGTCAGCAGCCCTTCCCTTCCTCGATGACCCCCGTAGTAACTCCATTCCTTCACTGGTCTCAGATCACTCCCACTCAGAGCACAGAACTTGCTCCGCTTCCCTTATCTGACATGACAGTGAAGCACATACACATCATCAATCTGTATTTCACTGAGCAGTACAGACTTTTTGTGTCAATCAAGCAAAATTCACTCTTCCTAAAATATCGTTGCTGGTGTGCACGGGTATAAACATGTTTATATGTACCCTTAAAAATAGGGAAAAGAAGCAGTCCATTATAAATTATGAATCAGAATCATCAAGCTTTATCTAATTGCAAGAATACAGTCAGTGCTTAACAGAGTTCAACTGAAGGAGAAAAACGGTTTTCTGCTGTGTGGTCCAGTGTGGCTCTTCACACCTAGTTAGCAGCAGCAGCATAACAACATTTGGATCCTTGTGGACTCTCCACCATGTGTCGTTTCTTTTTTCTACATCTCTTTATTTTTGTTTTTCTCTGTGTGAGGGTTCTTTATTCAGCAACAAAACATCACAAGAAGAGGAGGCTATCACAAGGAGCTTTGGGAAAGAGCCATCAGTCTGCATTCTATTACTGGCTCTTTCAATAATACTAGGTAAAATAGTAAGAACTTTTAAACTTAAAGAGGCTTTCTTCATAACTAATCCAATAGTACTTTTAGGTGGAGGTCTCCAAGTCCTAGTGGAAACAGCAACTGGCTTTTTGCCTGCAGAGTTTAACCTTTTGGGCTCCTGGTAGATCTAATCCTGGGCTCCCTGAATTTAGTTCCATGAGTGATAGAGGTAACATTCCTCAGAGAATGTAAGCCTTTTTTCAGATCTGGACTGGATAAATCTGGCTGAGTTTTTGACTGGAAATCCGGTTGGAAGCTTCATTCTCTGGTGGGGTCACCTCTAATTTTGGGGGGCCACTGGGATTGAGCCCTTTTCTGTTTCCTGACATGGAAGTTCTATTTCTGTGATATTTAGACTGACAGTGTCGAGCACAATAATCACCCTTTCCCTTTCCTTTTTCATTTTCTTTGTTTTTTTGTTTGTTTCTTTTTCTTTTTGTTTTTTTGGGACAGGGTCTTACTAACTATGTAGTTCAGACTGGCCTTGAGTTCAGTTTGCAGCCCAGGCTGGTCTCGAACTTGCAACTACCCTCTTGCCTCAGCCTCCCAAGTGCTGGGATTGCAGGCATGCACCACCCTGCCTGGCAATGATTAGCCTTTTCATATAGTGGGCAAACACACTGTTCAGCCTCATCACTTCTCTCCCTGGAGTTAGTGCAAGTTCCAGAGGTGTGGGGTTATTACTTTGGCGAAGATGTCCCATTTTACCACAAATAAAATATGCAACATTTTCAGGCTGATTGTTTTCATCTTGTTTTGTAAAAGCCAGCATATCTTGAGCTAACACAGATCCCATAAGTTTCGGAACCCCACTGCTAATAAGACTTTATGTAACCATTCAAACCTTCAGAAGCTTCCATGGTGATCAGAGCCTGTTACAGCTTCAGCTGGCATTGTCATAAATGAGTTGAAGAGCAAATAAGTGAGCTGCTTGGTAGCCTGGTCATGGACTATGTGTGGGGCTCTCTTGGCCCTGCTAGGATGCTAAGAAAGGCCTGAACAAGCTCCCCATCCTCAGCACAGTAAGCCAACCTCTTTTCATTGTGGGTCCTATCTATTCAAATGGTGGTATACTACAACAGTTGGGTCTCATCTGCAAATTGTCCCATTCCCATTAAGATTTATGCAGTTATATTGGCCCTAGCATCCCATCTGTTTCTGTCAGCCAGATCTCGAGCTTGCTCTTGCAGCTGAACCCTGAAATGTGTGAGTAGGAGACAGAGAGGAGCAGGCAAGATGCCTCTCACATTAGGTGATAAGTGATGCGTCTCCAAAACAGAATCTGAAATCCCCAAGGTAAACGGCCCTTGAGCTCCATTATTTGTTACACCATTTTAATTCCTTTAACAATTTAAAGTAAAAAATTTGATGTTCTGCCAGCATATGATTCTGATTATCTGGGTCAGGTCTATAGATCACCAGAAAGCAGCAAGGTCCAAGAATTTCTCCTTGCTTGGCTTTTTTTTTACTTCAGCCTGGTAGCTAGACATGCAGACTGCTCTCTGATAGCCACGCATGTGTGGTATAAGATGGTTCTGCCTATGTGGTCTCATAATGCAGGCCCTGGAATCCCCCATCTGCTGCGTTTACCACTAGTTCTTCAGTTATAAGGGGACCACCTGGAGACTTTTATCTTCCTACGTATCAACCTGTTGTAACTTTCAACTGTCCTTTCCATCTGACTTTTATTTTCTATTATCATCCTCCCCAATTTACTCTAGCATTAGAGCTTTAGAGGGCAGTGTGTGTGTGTGTGTGTGTGTGTGTGTGTGTGTGTGTGTGTGTGAAGGATTCTAAAACAGATCTTGCTGATATCTAAGAGGAGAATGTTTTTGATGGTATATTTTCACCTCTGCCATAGACTCTTTAAATTTTCACTGATCTTATCCCAATCTTCTAAATATAAGGTTCCTGCCTGCAAGAATTCACAGGCCATTTTAGTTAAGGTGCTAGTACTAACTTGAGTTCATGCTTGTTTAAGCAACTTGTACCAGAGTTGGATAAAACTCTGTTGCTCTTTAGATTATTTCTGCCCCTTTGCCAGGCTAAAAAACTTCCCATGGTGCCAAGTGCTTTACCTTCCACTTTCTATTTGGATGTTCCCAAATTTGTCCTGAGGAGGGCTCGCAGTCTCACATCCTCTCCTTTCCACTCAGGTGGGTCTTCCCTCTCCGTCCTAACTACAATGTTCCTGTTTGGGTGCCTTGTACCAGGCACCTGACCAAGATCGACAACTGTTTATATAAGGGCACAGCAAAAGGATAAAATAAAATACAGAGACAAATTTAGTAATGCATGAATCATGCCTGGAGGGTCAGTGCTTCAGGATGAGCAGAGACAGAGACATTCCAAGCCAGCCATTATCTATTGACCGTTCATAATGATAGGAGGGAGGCTAGAGATCCAAGGTCAGCAAAAGACTCAGAGGTCACTGACTCAGCAGGCAACACATAATCTTGGGAAGACTCAAGAGGGCAGAGATGAGCTTCTGCTAAGAAGGACCTTGCCCAGGAGTGTTTTGTAATTTTAATAGTCTTAGTTTAATATTAGTGGATGGGAGAAAATGGTCCATCCCTAGAGAGTTAATGTGAAGTCTCAAAAAGATACTGATAATCTCAAGCATCCATTTATCTCTTAAAAAAGTATGCAAAATTAGCCATTGTGAATTTCTGGTCCTCAACAAAATCCCTCTGTTAGATTTTGATAAGAAAAAATTTTAAGATAATGGCTTTTGATAATGTTTATAAACATCTAATTTTTTAAATAAAAACAATTATGTATAAATAAATCCATTTGCATTTATTTCTTTTATCTATGTAAATGTTTATATGGGTTTCTAACTTAATAAAGAACAGGACCTCAAAACTGAAGCATGTAATTGCTTCAACATAATTAGAAACTTATTTAATAGAAATCTTATAAAAGTTTCATATCATATGGTACATATGTGCTATTCTTTGCATTAGTTCTATAACTTTAAAGTCCAGACCTTTATCAGTCATAACAAATTAAATTGACTTTTACCCATAATATATTCTCAAAAATATTTGTTTCATGGATGAAAAAAATGACAAAACATCTGTTAAGTAAAACAAAGCAGCTTTTTATCTTTATTTTTCTCAACAAGGAAAAGACAGATGCAATTGAACTATAATTTGGAGTCACCCCTTAAAATAAATCATTGATCATCTGAAGAATGTCTTATTTTTATTTTTTATTTCCATTCACTTTGTTTTGTTTTGTTATTGAACAAGGAACACAAAAAACATGGGTTGAATTGAAAAGTTAGTCATTTTGGTGTAAGTAAAAAGTATTATGGAAATATCATATATGGAATGGCTTGTTTTTAAATTTAATCATTGTATGTTCTTGGACTTTTGCATATTTATTGGACAAACTGTCTTTCTGAATAATACTTTCTCAAACAATGTTCTCTCAGGAGGTGATATGAATTATTCGATGCAGAATATGTGTCTTCACAGCATGCTGAGAGGTTCATCTTACTTCCAGATGTTCATATCACCCTTTCCTACACAACACAGACTCCAGAGAAGAACTGTGTGACAACTGAAAAACAAATAAAGTGTGCAGGCCCTGACTCTTCCAACCATACCCTAAAATAGCTTGGAAAGGGTGATCTCAAGATTTTCTTTGTCTCTTAGACTCTGTGATCTGCACTGGTTCCAGCCCTGCAGTCTGCACTGTGTGTACATTGTTTCCATCCTATAATTAGAATTAGTGTCATAGTCCAAGATTGGTGATTATTCATTTTTAACCCCTAAATGTCTGATGATATTAATTAGCATTTTATGTTTAACTCACTTCTGATTTTCTGGAACAGTTTTATTATTATTTTTATATAGGAAGAGATTACAAGGTACAAAACAACAAGAAAACATTGCTCACCTCCTTGGGGAGAACATAATTAAAACCAGATTAGGTCTACTTTTGAAATATTTCATTGTTTCGCTAAAGGCAACATATCAAAAACATATGACCCCAAAATTCACAGGAATCTGAATATCAGTTCCAGATTCCAGCACAATAACTTCAGTGGTAATTTTTTGGTTGCAAATTAATATTTTGTAGGTCGTATTTCTTCTGGTTAAGTATAGATTATAATGACGATCAGTTTGTGATGTAAATTGTGATATTTGGTAAGAGAAAGGATTCTGTCTTGAAATAGGTTCGTAAGTGCTATTCTCTTTTCAAATTAAAACAAAATAAGAATTATTGTATTAGGAGTAAGGAAATTTTAGACATGCTTGCATAGACCTCTTTCTGTAACCCTTAAATGATGCCATAATCACAATTGTAAAGTCCTACATAATTCCTGGCATTGTGGAAGGGTGGAAAATGGGTAAAGTGAAGGAAGAAACCATTAAAATCTTCAATTAAGCCCAATATATGTTCATATGTTCTGAATTTGAGAGAAATATATTTACTGTAAAACATAGTTTTGTTATGGTTCTATTTATATTAATCAGTGATAGAGCATATGACAAAAATCTGAGCACCAATACCATCTCAGCTCACCACAGAAGAGTCAAAGTAAATTATGAACAAATAATTTAATAGATTTTTGTACATATTGTTGCTTTTCAGATGTCATTTTGTATTCATAGTAGTTAAAAGAATGCATCTGAGGAAAAGATAAAATTTGTCTATCTTACTTCCTAAAACTAAATAATGTAGACAATTTATAAGAAAATTTAACACACGTAATTGTAAACACAGTTGTTTTAATACTTTCCAAAATATGTTACATTCCATGCTAGAAAACTCATAACATTACTCCAGTTGATTAAATGCTTGTGTCCCTACAAAATTCGTAAGACCTAATCCCCAGTGTGGTGTGTGTGGAGCTACAGGCTTTGGGAGGTGATTATGTCAGGACTGTGGAGGTCTCACTGGTGGGACTGAGGTCTCATTGGTGGGATTGAGCCCCTTATGTAAGAGATCTCAAAGAACTTTCTCTTCCTATTTGTTATGTGACACAGGAGAAGGCACCATCTTTGAAACGAAAGTGAACCTCTATAAACACTGACTATATTGGTGCCTTATCTGACACTTCCCACTTTCCACAAAGTGAGAAATAAATTTCTGATTCCAAGCTACCCAGATATTGGTATTCATTTATATCATTCTGAATAGATTAAGAAAATCACTACTGCTGGGGATTTAGCTCAGCACCAGCACCTGCCTAGCAAGCATGAGGTTGTTAGTTTGATCCCGTGTACAAAACAAAACAAAACAAAACAAACAAACAAACAAAAAACCCAAATAATCACTACTAAGAAGATTGCCTGTACATTAGTAATTCACTAATATAATTTTATGTTTAATATCTTATTTATATACAATATTTTTCAGTTATTAATAATTTTCAATGGTCTAAAAATAAATATTGTTTAAAAATATTTTTGTCCGATGGTGATATTTTTGTGATAAACTGTTGAAGAAGACATACTGGGGCATATTTATGCAAAAGTACCTCAGAGTATGAATTAAAATATGTTGCTGTATCTTACCAATTATATTTAATCCAGAAGATGACTTGAGATATTTATTTTTTACAGAAAATTGGAGCAAAAAACTTCTTTGCCCATTGCAATAGTGAGTCTGTTTCATAACTGAATCCTCCAGGCAAACAATTTTTATCTATTTAAATAATTTTGTGCCAAACTCTCATCCTCCTAAAAGTGGATGAGATAGCAAATACTAAAAAGTTCTTGAAAAGTTTAGAAATTGGTTTGATTCTTGTGCTTGCAATGATGGACTGCAATGATGTATTGTAGACTATTAAGAATGTGATATCATTCATTCAGATTTGACTATATCTTTAAAACATAATGCTGCATTTGGTGCACAATGATGAGTGATTAAAAAATAATCAATAATATTACTGAGTCCGTGTCAACTCCTGTAAATCACTACCATCATTTGAAAAGTAGAAAAACCAGTATGATGGAATTATTAAAATACCTTTCTACCCATTCATATCTTTAATAATAGAATTTGTATAAAAGTCATACTCTGTCTGGTTGTAACTAAGAAAATGATTAATAATTACTATCAGTTCCTGTTTATAACCCAACCCATATGAAGATTTCATGACAAATTGCATACAGAGCCAAAGCAATGGCTTGTCTCACCAAGTGTGCTATCTTGGAATAACACCAAGAACATTTAATTAAGATGGTAACAAAACTGGCCACAGTATCTACCCTAGAGAATCCTACTGTTTATATTTTTCATCCAAAAGTGAATTGTCCTTTCAGTTCAGTTGTCTTTGAGCCAGTTCTTTAATTATTTCAAAATATTTTTCATAGCCTTGTGATTTTGCTGTGAAAACACGTGTGCATACAAAACACGCACTCATACCCTTTTTTTTTCCTGCACTTTTTATTCTTCTAAAAATAAGGAGACTCACATGTCTCTGCTATGTATCGCTGCTGAATAGATGTTTAACTCTTTAATAGAGCCACAACTGTACTGCTGAGTAAGAACTAAAGAGTCTTCCTAAAGGAGTTCCTGCGGTTGACAGGACAGGAGTCCTGCACACAGAGACTGGCGTCCTTTTATGATGGAGCAGCTTGTGCAATTTCATAGAACCACAACACGTTCAGTAAAGTCCTCCTCTTAGGTTTATGATTATAATTGGAATAAATTTGGGATATTTAACTAGAAAAAAAGCTCAATGGTTTTATTCAAATGTAGTTTTTACCAATGTGTTTAACCAATTTTGAAATTGAGAATTCCATTGCAAAATTAAATTTTATGCTATAACTCAGAAATTATATAGATATAACCCTCTCTAAGGCTAGGCAGTAACAGATTGCATAATTTTGATAGGCAAGATTTCAATTTATCAGATTTTTTTGAATTAAATCAATAGCTCCCCCATAACAACTATTGAAATGTCAACAACCAAGATTGATGAGCTGTGATACACTGCACAAAGAACAAACTGCACTGCCAGGTTTCCTGTGCATAAATAACTCTGGGCATCATGCCTGGCAATGCCATGTGGTTTCTTCTAAAGTCTGTGAGTGGTTGGTCAGTGGAGACGGATTACTCAGTTCACCACGTATAAGACAGTGCATAGTTGTCTCCTCCTAATCCCCCAGTGACGGAACCTAGTGCCAGTTTATAACTGGAAGATAAGTAAAATATACATTGACTCAGCAGAGAAGGGCAAAGTGATAATGCTGGGAGGGAAATTCCAATTCAGTATAAACAGTATTATAGAGGGAATCACCAGGGATGTGATCGTCCACACTGCTCCCCCTGGAGAGAATCTCAGTGTGGAGATTCAGAGGAACTTAGGGAGGCAATCCTGTCAACATCAGTGAGGGTGCAGTTTCAAATGAAGAAAACAGGATCAGAATCCCAGCACTCTGGAGGCTGAGGCAGGAGGATTGTTGCAAGTTTGAGGCTAGTCTGGGCTACAAAGTGAGCTCAAACCTGGCCTGAACTGCATAGCAAGACCCTGTCTCAACACACACACACACACACACACACACACACACACATTACAGTGTTTTTCTCATCTTAGAATTCATACTATATTTGTAGACTACACTAATCAATGCTACCTGCTTTGTGTCCTACTCCAGCATTATCTTCACTATATATCTATAATATATATTATATATATAATTATTCATCTTCACTGTATGTCATACATAATATACATATTATATTATATAATATGTATGATATAATTTAATATATGTATTATATGTATATTGTATAACATACAACATGTTATACAGTGTGCATAATATATTATATAATGTAAATATGCACATATTATATTAATGCATATGTGTAATATGTGTGATATATAATACATATTACATATATCAAGTTATCCTCAGAATATAATTAGATATCTGAGGATAAGGGCTTGTGGCTTTCCTCAGATATAATGATTTTTATTTATTTATTTATTTTTTCTTTTTTTATCAGTACCGGGGATTGAACTCATGACTGCCTGCTTGCAAGGCAGGTGCTTATGCCACTGAGCTAAATCCCCAGCCCCAGATATAGTATTTTTATATGTAACTATTCTGATTTTATTTGTAAATGATAAAATACGACAGATAGTAAGTAGATAATGGATGAAGGAAAGTTTGCTTTGACAAAATGTTTAGAAAGGAAAAATGTTTTACATACATTAGGAAACTTAGGCATATTTTTTGTAGTAACATAATGCTGTAAACAATTAATGGTATTATTTATAAAATATTCAGTTTATGCTTTTAAAACATACAGTCTCATTTGATATTCACATGGTTGTCTCACAAATGTAAAATTTTAGTCATTATTCAATTTTAGTTACATTTACTGATTTGTCAAAGGTCAAGTAACAGATTAGTAGCAAAACCATAACATTCATGCTCGTCACAATAACACTACTCTCCTATACTTTTTTGATTTAATGCAGATTTTTGAATAAATTGTTAATTAACCTATACCTTATATACCATTATATTAATTAGTTAAGTGATAAGGATGATGATCTAAGAAGGGATAGTTAATCTTAGGAGAGTCATTCTTGTGTAGCCAATGAAAAATACAATATTATATTTGATAAGGAAAAATCACTTTAATTGGAAGAAAGATTTCAGGTAAAGAGCAGTTGAAGAACACTACATTTAATTTAATTTTTCTAAATATTCAGTGCCTTGCCATGATTTTTATTATTTTAATTACTAAAATTATTTCTGAAGTCTTTATAAAGCCACATAATCAACAAAGGGTCTTGCATGTCATATGCCAAAAGTGGTCACAGAACTCAGAGTTGTAGCACTGAAAATTAAATTATGAAAAAAGAGCAGGTAATGGGGTTTCAGAGAACTTCTTTGCAGGTTTATTATCACTTCAGAAACAGCAAAAATAGCGTTTCACATTAAAATATGCCAACCAAAAAGTATTAACATGAATTATTGATGAAAAGGAAGCAGAGAGAAAATAGCTGGTAACCCATCAAAATACTTTTGACGTGAAGAGAGAATCAAGATATCATTTCTCTTTTTCACTGTCTCTATAATTGCATAAAAGTCCTGGAAATGAGAAGAAACACACATCACGCTTCCAGTATTTGACCTGTAATCAATTGTAACCATGTACATCGTACAGAAAACTGTCTCACGGAATCTACGTTCATCAAATCTTTTGAATATAATGGAGATTGCTGTGTATAATTCTGTTGCAGGAAAAACGAGCTAGCCATAAAACATTCAAGCAAATCCTAGCATTTTTATTTTTTAAAATCATCGTATTTGCATTCATTTTCTTCTCTTAAGAAGGAGGGTAACTTATGCAGAAAAGCTTATTCTCTGTAAGCATTAGATGTTGCCTCTGGTTTGCAAGCATCAGTCATCAGATAGAGATTTGTACGTTTTCACAAAGCTACAGACCAGACTTAACAAATGGCCAATGAAGAAAGGAATCTAGGTACGACATTTTCTTTAGATTCTTCCTGGCACCACAGGAGTGTCAATGTGAGTGGCACTGCCAGTTTTTGCTATGAAGAACTTAACTTCTTCTAGCCTCTGTGCTCTTTTCTGAATTAAACAACCATGGTTAGGAGGATCTGATTGGCCAAGAATGACAAGAGGTGAGGAGAAAGAGTATCTCAAAAGTAGAATGTTTATTGCATGCTGAACAGCCAAAAAATAACTGTGGTCTATTAAATCAAGATAAATCAGTAGTGAAGCCGGGCATGGTGGTGCACATATGTAATCCCAGCACTTGGGAGGCTGAGGCAGGAAGATCATTGCAAGTTTGAGACCAAACTGGGCTATAAAGTGATCCCAAGGCCAACTTGAAGAAGTAGTGAGACTCTGTCTCAAAAAGCCCCCTGCCAAAAAAGTCAACAATGAAGTCATAACAACACTTGAGTGTCTGTATTTAAAAGGCTGAGGATTAAGATTTTACTTTGCATAAAATAACCAGCTCACCTTTTTCATTCCTTATTATAACATAATTTAAGCATTATATTAATATGCTTAATATAATAAGCATATTATTATCATATTAATAAGATTATTATTAATCATAATCACTGATTATGATTAATCATAATCAATATATGATTACATATTGATTATATAATCAATAATGCTTGATTATATAAGCATATATAATCAGTGTTATCCTTTGCTCCCAACTTAAAATAAAGCAAAATAAGGTCAAGTATGAGGCATGTCTCTCTCAGTCTCTATCATGTGATATAATGAAAGACTGCAATGACTGTCTTTTGGGAACAAAGAACTATCATATTTTGCAAGGTGTTAGCTAGTGTAGAAGTTTCAATTTCCAGCAGAGATTTAAGATACTTACATTTCTTTTACAACCTAGATGTCAGAAAGCTTCACTAACAATCTTCATGATTAATAAAATGTGAGAAATGTGGAGGTCTTATGTTTTCTAATTAAATTTATTCATCTTCCATCCATCCATCCATCCATTTATTCATCAATCCAACTATCCATCCATCTTCTATGAATCCAGTCCTGCCCAAGATCAGTATTAAGTGGCTACAAAGACTCTTTTCATCAAATAATATATCATCATGAGAGATCAAAGGGAGGTGAGGATTTCCTTTTGACCTAGGCATGAGTAGATACCGTGAATTAAATATAATTAAATGTATATCATTCTTCATTGGAATTATAAACCCTTAGTGGTTTATTGTGTTCACCCTTAAATCCATTTCTGAAAAAGCTACCGTCTTATGGAGAAATTTTGTCTTACACTGGAAACACAGGGCAAGTGTGTTCATAAGTGACAACTGATACCCAGGTTCAGGAACAGGGTGAGCAGGAGTGGTGGGGCCTGTGGTAACAGAAGCGAAGTTCTTTTTTAGCTGGAAAGCAGCTATACAGAACGAGCCAGTTGTCATCGGATGAGTATTGAGCCCATTGCTGCCAGACCTTCTATTTCTTGTTTTTCAGCAGAAGCCAGAAAGATCGGTTTTTATGTGAAATGTCCCAGCTTCAAATGTTGGTAACATCCTAAGAAAACAATATATATAAGCCAAAGAAACATATCATGGGCCAAGTTCAGAGTACAAGTTGCCAATTTTCAATGTCTATGCTAGAGATAGAGCTAGGCCCTTAATATCACAGCAATCTGCCCAGAAATGGTGGCTCCCTGAAGACCTGACTCCAAGGAGAAACTGAATCTTGTTAAACTTTCCTGTGCATCCTGCCCTCACGTGTCCATATGCTGATGATAGTGAGTCTAATATGCTCCAGGAGGGTTTCTGAACACATGTGGCCTTTAACTATTACCTTCCTTATCAGACCACTAGCACTCAGAAAGAGAAGGGTCCTTTGCTTTGCAACTAATTTGCATATGAACTCTGAGTGTTTCAACTGTCATGATTACGCATCATTTTTCTTTCTCTGTCAGCGTTTGGTTTATAGTGTTTTTACATTTCTTTTCCTGAGAGATGACTCTCACGAAAACTCATTGAGAAGCAGCTTGTTGGTTATTTATTTGTAGGTTTAGAGATTGAATTCAGTGTCTTATAAAAGTAGCTTATCACTGTTATCGAGTCCAACTCTTTTACTTTTTCTTTTAAAGTGAAAAAAATAAAAACAAAGATACAAAATTTCAAAAACAAGATAATAGGAAGTTGACAGTGGTTAATATATTGTATATTGTTATCTTCAAAATAGTTGCTAAGATTACAAGATATGGGCATGCATAACTGATCAAACAATATAGGAACAAATCATGTTTTCAATGAAATAAGAGACAACAGTAGTATAATTATTTTAGCTATTTTTGTGTGTGTGTGTGTTGTCCCCCAGTTGTCCTTTGCTTTTGAGCTGTTTCTTTCCCTTTCACAATATCTATTTAGATTTTGGGTTTTCTTTATTTTTTTTTTTTTTCAGTTTCTTATATTTGGGAGATAATGCAGTGCTTACACGTGAGGGTCTGGTTTATTTCACTTATGAGTATAGACTCTAACTGCATTCATTTATCTATAAAAGTATCAAGCATATCTTTCATTATGTTTGAGTAATATTCCAATATATAAGGATGCGGGGCTGGGGATTTAGCTCAGCGGCATAAGCACCTGCCTTGCAAGCAGGCAGTTAGTTGTGAGTTAGATTCCTGGTACCGATGAAAAGGAAAAAGACAAATTATATATGTATGCCACATCCTTTTTATTTATTTCTTGGTTGATGAGTATTTGGGTAGTTTCAAGATTTGAGTATTACAAATTGTGCTGCTATAAATATGGGTGCACATGTACCACTGTGGTATGATGTTTCTAATTCATCTGGAAAATATCCAGAAAGGGAATAGCTGGATCCAGTGGAATCTCTAATCCTAATTTTTTGGGGAATCTCCACACTGATTTACATAATGGTTGAACCAGTCTACACTCCCACTAACAGTAGAGAAGAGTTCCTTTATCCCCACATCCCTGCCAGCATTTGTTATTGGCTGATTTCTTGATGACAGCCATTCTTTCTAGAAGAAGGTGAAATTTTCTAGTGTTGTTTTAATTTGCATTTCTCAAAAGATCAATGATGTTGAACACTTACTCATACATTTATTCGCCATTTGGTTTCTTCATCTGAGAAATGTATATTCATCTCACCAATGCCCATTTTATTGGATTGGGTCTTTGAATTTGGGGGCCTGAGTTTTTTAGTTCTTTTCATGTTTTAGATGTAAGCCCTTTGACTGAGGTATAGTTGGCTAAAATTTTTTCCACTCTATTTTTTTTCTTTTCCTGTTGGTGATTTATTTTGAGGTGCAAAAGTTTTTAATAAGATCCCAGCTGATAAGGACTTGCCAAGTAGTTTGTTCTTGTTCATGAACTCTCTGCCTACCCCTATATCTTCAAGATTTCCATCCACTTTCTCTTCCAGTAGATTTAATGTTCCTGTTTTAATATTTAGATCTTTGAACCACTGAGATATCAGTTTATGCATGATGCTAGACATGGGTCTAGTTTAATCTTTTGCATGTAGAAAGTCAGTTTTTCTATCATCCTTTATTAAAGAGGCTGTCTTTCTTCCAGTGAACATCTTTGGCCCATTTATCAAAGATAATTGACTGAGTGTGTTTCTAGTTGTGTCTACTTCTAATGTGTCCTATTGTTCTTCTGGTCTGGGTTTTTTTTTTTTTTTTTTTTTTTTTTGCCAGTACCATTCTGATTTTATCATGGTGTAATTTTAAGTTAAGAATTGTGATGCCTTTTGCCTTGCCTTTGTTGCCTAGGATTTTCTTTGCTATTCTAGGTCTCTTCTAGCTCAAAATGAACTTTAGGAATATTTTCCCTAAATATGTGAAGGTTGCTAAAAGTGTTTGATTTGGGTAACATAAATTTGTATAATGGTTTTGGGACTATGGCAGTTTTCACAATGTTGGCTCTCCCTATCCGTGAGTAAGGGTTATCTTTCCCTTTTCTGATATCTTCTTTGATCTCTTTTTTTAGGGTACTGTAATTTTCAGTGTGTCACCCTTCAGCATTATGAGAATCCAGGTGAAAGTGCCAGAGATGTGCAGACCTTTCGTTGCCACTATGCTGTCACGGGAGCCCAGCTGTTTTACTTTTTAATGCAAAAAATGAAAGACAATTTTGGACTTTAAGACTGCAAAACTTCTGACTAGAAAAACAAAACATATACACAACCTCTTGCTTTTAAAATAAGAACATAATGGTAAGTGGAAACAAATTGATGAGTTCCTTTAAAATCAGCAAATAATTGCTGAACACACGCTAAGTACCCTAACGGTACAGATGCAGAAGATGGCACACATGAGAAACAAGTATCTATCAAGAAAAGAGCCATGTGTAAAGGAACAACTATCTGTCAAAATTGCTATAGAAGTCACTCGAGAGAAGTTTCAATTTCTGATCCTTTTAAAGGGAAGCAGGATGTATATTCTACTATCTAAAGCTCTCCGGGATCCTGACTTAAGACCACTGTGAATCCATCACAGCTAAGCTGTGCTCCCAGAACCTCCTCTGAGGATGCCTAGAGATGGGTCTAGGTGTTCACAAGCTTCCCGTTCTAGATCCTCAAAGCTTTTCTCTCCTGCCATTTACAAAAATCCTACTAGGGATCTTGGGCCTCATATCTTGATCTTTTTTATACTTCATAGAAAAAAGTAAGACAAACTTTCATAACAAAGTAATAGGGAAAAATCAATAGTTAACACATTGCATATTTTTATACTTAAAGTAGCTACTCAGAGTGTAAGATATGGGCATAAAGATTCCCCAAATGATATTAGCACAGGCTTTTCTTTTCTCTCAGTGAACTGAGAGAAACTATTGGTATAATGATCTTGCACTTTTTCCTTTCCCCTTCTCTCCTTTGCCCTTTGAAATGGGAAAGGTAAAAAGCATAAAAAGATTATTTATACAAGGTGAACTTTCTGATGTGCAGAACTGCAAATAAAATTTGATGCATTTGTTATTTCAGGAAGACTTCTAAACTTAATATACTGATAAAGCCCACTATTTGTAGTATGAGACTATATATACATGTTTCTTTCATGTATTACTTCATTGAATTATCACAAAAATATCAATAAATGATTATATGTTTTGGATGCTTGACATGTATTTTTATTAATCACCAAATATAATAAGACAATAAGGAAGCTACATATTTATTCACTTAGTGTTTGACAAAAATGCAACTTTCAAAGACTACTTCCAATGTTTTCCTTAAACTTCCGTGGCTGGTAAGGGATGAATACTAGATTTGTACCTGCCACTCATCACACTATAGTATCTTCTTTATTATTTGGAGTTACTTTTACCAGTGATTGCTATTTCAACATTGTAGCATCCATATATTCGTATATAATTTAGGGATGATTTTGGTCACAACACCAAGAGTCCACTTTATCTACATTTTTCACTTCACGTATTTTCAAACTCCTATTCACATTCAACTATGATTCAGAAAGATTGGGTGGAAAATTTAAGAACCACTTAATTTCTCTTTTAAATTGTATACTAAGCTGTGTAATAAATCTTGCGCCCTTCTGTACCTTCACACCTAGGATGTGAATTATCTCACTGCCCTGCACATCCAGGATCAGGTGGCTTTGTTAATCACTCCATAGACGCTGCACTTATCAGATAAAATATGGTGCTCTTTAAGTATTTTGATGAAGTAAACGTTATTTTGTTTAATAATAGTCTCAAAGAGCAACTGTAGCAACACTGGCAATTCAGATACGCCAAAGAGAAGATACTTCTTTTAGAAAAAAATAATGAAAGATTTTGATTTAACAAAAAAAAAAAAGGTAACGAATGGTGTGATGCAGTTGCTAAGATTTATGACAAAATATGAATCTTTTCCTCAGGAAATTGTGAGGGAAAAAGAAAGTTCTGTTAGCTCTGCTGTCATACCTCAGACCGTGAAAGTTACAGCCACAGTGGACCAGGACTTAATTAGGATGGAAAGGTGTTAAATTATATGATTCAATACACCATGTGGTTTGGTAAATCCAGTGGAAGTGTTGGGATGTACGCTCCCTAGACGAAGCACACTGGTGTAACAGAACATCTAACAATGAATTAAACAATATCGTAAGTTGACTTCTGCTACAGATTCATTTGTGACAGACCAGTCTCCCAAATTTTTATTGGAAATGTTCTTAGATACATCACCTTAAGAGAAGCAACAGATGTAGTTTTTGGGGCAGAAAGAGAGTTACACTGAGTTTTGTTTTGTTTTTAACGAGAACTTGCCAAGGTTGTAAGAAGTCCCACAGATTGAACGGTTCTTCAAAGTTATTATTTTTTTTACAAGAGACACTCTGGTTTTCATAGTTCCTCATCAACCAGACATTGGATGCAGATTTTACAAGAAACAGGGTCTTAGTTTGGGTGAGGAGGGTTTCTTTAGCTGTTCTGGAGGAGGGCTTCAAAGCTAAGACTTGTAGCTCAAATAAGGTCTTCCTATGAACCCGGAGAATAAATACCTCAATCCTAAAGTGAGGTCCAGTTAGGATAGCATGACATCCACCACAAATTCTTTGATTTTCTCTCACATGACAAGACATCTGGATATTATTCTTGCCTAGGCTTTGGTCCAGTCATTCATTGCCATCAGTTCTTTGGCGTGTCAGTGTTACTCTTGCTCTTTCTTTATGATAGGAAATAATCCTATCCAGCCCTAAGCATCAAATTGAAGAAAAGTTAGAGGTGGTGCTATCATTTATCATGGTTCCCTTTACTAGGAAATTTACAGTTGCTCTCAAAATCCTCCAGCCAAATCACATTATATTGTTATCGTCCACCTCTGAGTCACAGAACAAGAGAGATTGGTAAATTTATTCTTTGTTCTGGAAAGTCAAAGTCATGTTTTAATTCATTTACATTACTTTTACGAGGTAGTGAATATTATTCCTTAATGAAGTTTAATAATAAAAGAATAGCAGGGATTGATATGGTAAAACTAAAAGAGCGAGGTTACTCATGAGAGTGATTTTATTTTTGTGTTGTAACCACATCAGCATCTAAGAGCATTGCCTTCCATTGGGTGTGGACATCTAAGGAGGATGGGTAGAGGGATTAGAGAACAAAAAGCATCACTCCCCTAAAGGGAGAGCTCAGGCTCCTTGAATCTGCAGAACATGATGGGTGATAGATAACAAAGGGAGAGTGGAAAAGAGAGAAGATATATTACATCAGACTTAGGTGGTAAGTCCAACTTTATATGTATTAGATAATTAAATGGTGTGAAACCAGTTTTATTTTATGACAACATGACTTTGTTCCTTTTATTTATTTTTTGGAAGGTTGTTTGTTTTGCTTTGTTTTTATTTCCTGATTTTTTCTTTTGTTTTTCCAAATCCATTTTATTTCAAGGATAAAAAGAGGAGGAGGAGAAAGAGAAGGAGAAGAAGGAGGAGGAGGAGGAGGAGGAGGAGGAGGAGAAGAAGAAGAAGAAGAAGAAGAACAAAGAAGAAGAAGAAGAAGAAGAAGAAGAAGAAGAAGAAGAAGAAGAAGAAGAAGAAGAAGAAGAAGAAGAAGAAGAAAAACTACAACAAAATTTCAACAGACATTGATCAGAGGGCAAAACTGGTACATATATTGCACATTGCTATCCCCAAGTCATTCACCCAGAGAAGAACACATCTGTTATCAATTATCAGAATAATATGTGCTTTCATTTATGTCAGTCTTTGCTTGCACCATCAAAACATTTAGCTTCTTGTTAGCTGTTTCCCAATGCTGATGTTTATTGGCATTGATATTAGATAATAGTTACTTCTGCAGAAAAGTAACTTAGTGAGACTTGAAAAAATGGTTCATGGAGTCCTAAAAATTTAGAGCTAGAGAAACTTTGGAAATCATCTAATGTAAACTCATCATTTATATACAAGAAGCTGAGGTCAAGAAGGAATAAGATACCCAAAATAAATATAGGTATGAACTTTTGGAAAAGAACTTGTTTTCACTTTTTCATTCAGCAATTGTTATGTATTTTGCTGGTCTTGAACTTCTCTTTGGATAGATTTCAGCACAGTGTAATTGTGATTGTCACCAAAAAGTTGAAAAGATTCATTTATGTTCAAGGAAAAGAAAAACAGATAGCCTAAGTAATTTTCATAAGATTGAAGTCTACTTTGAAAGCCAAAAACATCAAACATTAGAAGTATTACCTTTTGACAAAGTAATTATTTTAAAATAATACTTGATGATTGTTATTAAATTCACAGAACAATTAACATGTTTCTGAATCAGCAAAATAAAATGGAATATTTCAGCAACTATCTATTTAACTTGGTGATGTCCCAACAGTTCAAATCTAAACATAGTTTTCAATGGCTACAGTTTGTTTAACAGGAAAACTTATCCAAAGAGAAACATTTGTTTCATCTGTAGTGGGGAAATATTCATCTGCTATTAGGTTGGTAGAGAACGCCAAGAGATTTGCAAAAGTTTCCACTGGCTGGTTGTTGTATGTGATCCCAATAAAGGAAATACTGGAAAAAGAAATGAATGGAGGTGGTCAAACACTTCCAAAAATGCTTATTTGGCAAAAATTTTTGTGGGGTTTGTGTAGTTCCACAATTGAATAACATTTTTTTTTTGTTATTGGATGTGCTATATTGAGTGTATAAATAGAGTTTCAGCAGAGAGAACTGGCAAAGTACATAATCTAAATAGTAAAACTATTTGCAACAGTGCACTCAGATGCACTCCCAAGGTACATGATGCTTGTTACAGTCTTTACCAGAACATTCAAATTAATACTTTGCGTCTGTAATCAGTTTTCATATTGGTGAAGGTTGCATCATAAAATATTATGTTGAAAAGGGGAGATTGTTTTTTTAAGTCTTCATTTTAGAATCAAAGAAACTCAGGTAAGAGAGAATGAATGTATTTCTCAAGATCACAAAGCTGTTTTAACGTGCAGTTCTTTCTTCATATTAACGTACAAAGTGTGACAAGAGGCTCCCTCGGTCTCTACCATATTAATTAACATGTTCTATAAAATTTGACTATAAATTAACAGACAGACTTTTTCCCTAAACATGAAAAGGTGTGAAGGACTGTTCATAAGATGGTCTTTAAGAATTGGCAGGTAAGAGAGGCAATCAATACGCTATTAATACAGTGGTTCAGTTTACTTATCAGAAGTAAAAATTATTCTATATATTTTTGTAGACTTTGACAATATGTATGCAAATGGAACAAAATTTAATAGTAAAGTTCCATACTGCATATATTGCAGTTTTGAGGCATTTTACTAAATATATTGTTTGGAGCTCCTGAGCTCCACGTCGCTCACACACGTGGATTCAAAAGCATAAGTGCCAGTACAGGAGTGATCCAAGGGCCTGGAGCACCTGCGAAATGACCTCAGAGCATAGGGTGCTGGAGGAGGACAAGTGTTCCAGCCTGGAGAACATGCGGCGTAAGAAGCGAGCTAGTTAAACATAGGGGCGTGATATAACAGGGTATAAATAAACGCATATCGATGGTTGAGCAGTCTCTTCCTCCCATCCGGGGAAGCTTTTTGTCTCTTGTCTATTTTCTTTTTTAAAATTTTATTTAAAGAAAGACTAAACAAAACAGAAAATAGAAATAAAACATACGTTCAGAGAAAAAAATAAACAGTGAGAAATCACTAGTTGACGTTTACATATTGTCGTTTTACAAACAGTTGTTTAAAATACAAAATGGAACTTGTAAAGTGGGAATTCAAACAGCGAGACCACAAACAGTTCTGTTCAACTGTCCAACAAAAGCTTAGTAACTTGGTTGTCAATCCTATACACTTAAACATACATGCAATTACCCATAAAAGCAGGTTAAAATCATTCTAAACACATAACCATGAACTGAAGCCTTTTAAACCAAGAGCCCAAGTAAACAGTTTTCTTTAGGTTATTTTTATTTGTATTTTTTTATGTAACAAAGGTAAAATAAAATATTCATAAGAAGATGATAGAAAAACAACAACAATACATTGCATATTATTAACTTTAAGCACTTTACAGTAGTTAATGTACTGCATATTATTAACTTTAGTTACTCAGAGCATAAGACATGCGCATAAACATTCTCCCATTGATATTAGCGCAAACCTTCCTTTTCTTTGAATAAGAGATACTAATATGGTAACTAAGTTGCATTTTTCTCTTTTTACCCTTCCTTTCCCCTTTTCCTCATCCTAGTTTCTTTTGCCTTTTTAACAATTTCTTTTCATTTCTTTCTATCTATTGTACTTTTTAGACCTCCTTTCCTCTTTCAATGTCTCACACCGCCGTGACAATACAAAGTTTACATATACAAGTTTGATTTATATCACTGAGTATGGTCTCAAGTTGCATCCATAAGTGTATCACGCTTATCTTTCTTGACCTATAAAACTATCAAGCTTATCTTTCTTTATTACTGGATAGTACTCCATTGTATAAAAATAGCACATCTTTTCTATCCATTCTTTGGTTGATGGGCATTTGGAATGTTTCCAGGATTGAGCTATTACACATTGTGCTACCATAAAAAAGGGTTACCTATATGACTCTGGTATGATATTTGTAACTATTCTAGGAAGATACCCAGAAGGGGATTGGGTTGAATGGGACCTCTAATTCTAGTTCTTTGAGGAATGCACCAGTATGCACTCCTGCCAACAGGAGGAAGAGTTCATTTTTAGCCCCTTTAGCATTTGTTACTGATTGATTTCTTGATGGCAGCCATTCTTTCTGGGTAAGATGGAATCTCGGTGATGTTTTAATTTGTATGTCTTAAATAACCAGTGATGAACATTTGTTCACATACTTATTTGTTAATTACTTTATTTTTCATTTGAGAAGTGTGTATTCGTCTGAGATGTCCATTTTTGAATTGGGTCTTTGAATTTTGGAGGTTTGACTTTTATTAATTCTTTACATATTCTAGGAAGAAGTCCTTTGTCTGAGGAACAATTGCCTAAAATTTTGTTCAGCTTGGTGGGTTGTCTTTTTGTGCGGTTGGTTGGTGATTTCTTTTGATATGCAAAAGCTTTGTAAAAAGATGAAATTTCAGTTATTGATTCTTTGATGTATTACTTGTGCAGTTTGGGTTTTATTTATGAACTCTTTGCCTACCCCTATGTTTTCAAGATTTCTATCTACTTTCTTTTATAGTAGATTTATTACTTCTGTTTTATTTTTTTAGATTTTTTTTACATCTGACTTTAGTTTAGTGCATGGTGATAGACATGGGTCTAGTTTCAGTCTTCAGCATGTAGAGAGCCAGTTTTTCCAGCACTATTTGTTAAAGAGACTATCTTTCTTTGAGTGAATATGTGTGGCCACTTTGTTAAATATAAGGAGGCTGAGTGTGTTTAGAGTTGTGTATGCATTTTCTAATCTGTCCCACTGATCTTCATATCTGGTTTTTTTTGCCAGTACCATGCTGATTTAAAAAAAAAAAATTATTTAAAAGGAAAAAGAGAAAAAACGAAACAAAACAGTGTAAGGGTACAAGTACTAAGGGTACAGAACTACACACACACACACACACATGCACGCACACACGCACACACACACACACACACACACACACACACACACACACACACAAAACCAGTAAGAAATCACCAGTTAATAGATTACACATTATCATCTTAGAGATAGTTGTTCAAATCACAGGATCAAAGCATACAAAGTGGACATTCAAACAGCGAGACTGCAAACAGTTGTGTTCAATGATCCAACCAAAAATATTAATATGGTCAGCTATTTAACACCCCTAAACACAATTACAGTTGTATCCTTTAGAGCACTTTTTTTTCCTCTCTTTATTACAACAAAATTTACACATTTTGGGTTTTATTACTCCCATAGTTCTCATTACTTTTTTTTTGGAAGAGAATAAAATCAAATATGACAAAACAAAGCTGTCGGTCAAAACCAAGGATAGACATAGCACATGATGTAAAAACAGAGTACAAGGTTATCAACAATGGTTACCATAATGCCTCTTGCTTCCTTAAGAAGAATCGTGTATCTCATTAGGTATTATAAAGTTGGACAAAACAGTAGAGAACAAGACCGATAAAACCTAAACATTATAAACATTACAGGACTTCCAAAGGAGACAATAGTCAAACCAGAATGGTCATCTTAGTGAATCTTATTGCCTTCAAAGTAGTTGCCTATACTTTCAAACTTGATACTACCATACAGAATGGAACAGAGTTTAATCAGTCAAAACAAGATAGTAGGAGAATTATAGGACTTCAAATCAAGTTAATAGGAAATCAAAAAAAGTTACTATAATATATCCTGCTATTTTTTTTATTTTTTCCCTTAATTAAAAAAGTAATAAAAAAATAAATGATTTTTTTAATGAATAAGGGAGAGATTGAGATAAAAGAGGACATAACAACGTAACACTACAAGTCAAAGCATGACAGTTTCAGCAACCTAGTGCTTCAGCACAAATAACCTGACTTAATAGAAGTTACCATAGTGTCTTTTTCCTTGAAATATTTGAATTACCATGCTGATTTTATCACAGTATCTTTGTAGTATAATTTCAAGTCAGAGGTTGTAATGCCTCCTGCCTTACCTTTATTGCTCAGAATGTCTTTTGCTCTTCTAGGTCTCTTCTGGTTCTAAATGAATTTTAGGAATGTTTTCTCTAGTTTTGTGAGGTGTGTTAATGGTATTTTGATCAGAATTGCATTAAATCTGTATTATGATTTCAGGAGTATGGCCATTTTCACAGTTGTGGTTCTTTCTATCCATTAACAAGGAATATCTTTACATTTTCTGTAAAGTAAAACTCTTTAAAAACTCCACCAAAAGACTTCTAGATTTAGTAACCAAATTCAGTAGCATAGCTGTATACCTACTTACACTAAAAAATCAATAGTGTTCCTATATATTAACAACAAGCTCACAGAGAGAGAAATTAGGGAAATCATATCCCTCACTATAGCATTCCCAAAATTGAAATATTTAGGAATCAATTGAACAAAATAAATGAAAGATCTATACCTTGAAAGTTATAATACTTTGAAATCAGTTATTTTTCTAAAGGTATTTAGTTATGACAAGAGGAATCTTCAGGGACAGAGAACAAAATCTAAAATATGTCTTCAAGTTTTAAACAAAACTGAAGCTTTTAGAGTTTATGATATTAGTGCATGGAACAAGTATTATTAGCAGTGTTACAAATTTCTGATCAGATGTAAACAACTACTGTTACTTTGTGGTTATATACATAATTTTCTTTTGGTGATTAGATTTTTTTTCTAAAAGCTAATCCAATCATATGCATTTCCTTTTTTCCCCAATATAAAACAAGGAGATTAAAACACATAAGGCCCATTCTGTGTCACTTTCCATGAAATATTTTTATTAATTATATCTTATCTAGTAACATGAACGTTCATATTGGAAGGAGTGCTAAAGTGTGTGCTCCATACTATTTATCATTGGTCTACACATCAATAAGACAGAGATACAGTCAAAAACTGCCACGTCTCACATGAAGTAGATCCTTTGCTATGAAAATTGTCTCATATTTATTCTCTAACATTATACCTAAAACTCTGTTATAGTTTAGTCAAAGGTTAGTCATGGAAATTGATGTTCCAGAAGACTTGGCAGTCCAAGTCTGAATTTCTGACAAACTATGTATCAACATTAAAGTGTAACAAGACATTGGCACTCATGCTTAGAGAATAGCACCCTATACATTGACCAACTAAAGCAAGGCATAACAGTAGAAACAGAGGAAGACAACGACAAAAAGAAAAATGAAAATTAAATTACTATATTAAAAATTTCTCCTCACTACCTGCTCCCCACTCTTTTGGGCATAAGCTTCTTTTCTTCTTTTAATATAGTAATTTAATATAGTAATTCACATTTCTGAAAAAAATTATTTAAATGTGATAATTTTGGATTTTTTACAATTATGAAAACAATGTAAACATACTATGTACTTAAAATATACTTGGTAATATTCATGTAAATTATCTTTATGATCTTTTGATACAAGATTTGAGAATAACTATACTTATGCATTCTTGGAGAAATAACATGAAAATGTCTCCATGCTATCAAGGCTATTCAAAGAATAAAAGTTATAGGAATAAGTTCTTATAAACAGCAGACATACAAATCCAGGGAAATTAATTTTTCAGATATTCTTTTGTGAGATGAGTACCTTTCACTTTCACATCGTTACTGTTGTGAAGGGAAGAATTCTGCTGATTTATCGCATGCTCTCAAGCCACTTTTCCTATTGCATGGATGTAGAGTACTTGGCTTCTTTTTTTTTTTTTTTTTTTGTACGGGGGATTGAACTCACGACCTCACGCTTGCCAGGCAGGTGCTTAAGCCACTGAGCTAAATCTAAGGGCTTTGGCTTCTTTTTAACACTAATCCTTTCAACAACCACACTCTTTCCTGTTCTACCTTTATAGGAGCTTCATTTCTGGTAAAACTCAAAAGTTTAAAACCACCCACCTCTGCCATTTGTTCTTGATTACAAATGTAGAGCTCACTATCAACGCTGCAGTGCCTATGCCTTAACCTATATGCTGGATTGCCTTGAAATTCCCTCCACCAAATTAATTAATCATCAGTATTTACAAGGCCTTCTATCAGGTCTCCGGACACTAGCATAATGTAGACAGATTTTCTGCCAGAGCATAACGCATGTGGTTGTGAGCCCAACTGTTAATGAAGTCATTGTTCCTACCTGCAAACTCCTAAGCTTGGTCTTCACCACCTGCTTTTTTGCAAGCATCTTGTCTTCTGAGCTCTGATCAGGATCTCTTAGTAAGCTCAGCTTTCGACATTCTAGTCAGCATCTCCAAAGTTTGCAAACCAAGTCTGAAGGCTCTTGAATCATCTGGTCAGATGCCACCTCACTTCTCTGATATGAAAACCTGTCCTAATTGCTTTCTTATCCCTGGCACATAATATATGACCCCCCACAGTGTAAAGAAGGTAAGACTTATTTAGGCTCACATTTAAGTCGATGGTTGACTGGCTTAAAAAAGAAAAAGCATGTCAGAAGGGAGGGCAGAAGAAAAGAAGCTTATGCCCAAAAGAGTGGGGAGCAGGTAGTGAGGAGAAATTGGGGAGGGAGATGTGCCCTTCCAGGTCATGGTCACAGTGACCACCTGTTCTAACTCGACTCCACCTCCTAACAGGAAGTCAACCACACTACTCCCTAATCCAATCACCTTCCAAGACTTGAGGCTCTGGGCACCATTTCAGGTTTAAACTATCATACTGACATACTATAGTTAATGATGGCAACACCTATTTGCTGACACCTCCTATAAATAATAATTCCGTATAATCTTGTCCCTTTCAGCATTTCAATGAATTATTAAATTTATTGCATTTTACATTCTTGGAATACACATGGCTTAGTTTTATTTTTATCAGATCCAAAAAATCATGAAAATCAGTAAATCATTTAAATCAGTTTATCTTAAGATGTTCTTCAGTCAATAAAGTTTTGCATTGTAGCAAATCACCTTAAATCACATTTTAATTGCTGCAATTTTTAAAATATATATCCTGAGTCAGGTAATAACTTGACTGGTTACCAAATTCTCTTCTTCATCCTTTTAGTTGCACAGTATGATTACAGTATCCAGATGCCCATGCAGTCAGAAGTGGCCACTTTGCTGTGTTCAGTAGAATACAGGTGAGTATGTGTTTCCTCCTCGTGGATCCGTGAGGCTCTCCTCACTGTGGATCCTCTTGCAAGACAACTGCTTGTCACATGTCAGCACTCAGGGTGCGCTCAGGGTTTTGTACAATGTGCTACAGTTGATGGACTTTCCATGAGGGAAATTTGTGGAGAAGATCTCATACCCCATCTGTGGCTGTAAACATATATTGCTGTAATATATACACTAATGTTAAGGTGTCACGTCCTCGAGAATTACTCAAACTGTCACCTACTCATTATAAGTTCAGAGGCAGAGGGAAATGTAGAGCGTAGGCCGTGATACATAAAAACGTGAGAAAACGTAGAGTGTAGGCCATGATACATAAAAAATAACTGCAAATTATAATATAACTTAGGTAATGGATAATTTAAATAATGAATTGATCACTTCATTCAAGAAAGTTATGATAAAGTTTTCAAAAAGATTCATATACTAGGATTGTTTTATATTTTAGATGAATATTAAAGAAAATGAAATATTAATATGTAACAGAGACCGTTATGTGTCATAATGAGTCTGAAATATTTACCTTTGATCCTGTGTAATGGAAGTTTGCCAATCCCCTTTTCCTTGGGTTTCTTGTTTGTTTTGCTTATTTGTTTGTTTTACTGAAGAGCAAACCTAGATCCTTGAGCAAGCTAGGAAAGCACTCTTCTCTTGGCAAGTGTTCAAGCCCAATACATGTGCAGGGCTGTGATGCGGCCCAGACCGATTGAACTGAGAACCAGGAAACACCTCAGAGGGCAAGATAGGCCACAGCTGAGGTCAATTAGAGACTGTCTGGATTGTTTTCCTTAATTAGCATCATCTGTTGCTCTGAAGGGTCCATGAACCCCCCCCCCCTCCCAAGATCCTGTTCAGGTTTCCTCCATTGTCCACTCAACTCCTTGCTTGTTCTGATTAAATATGGGCTGCCTAGCATCAGTCTGTTGGATGCTAGCAGAGTTAGGAGCTCTGCTGAGGATTTCATTCCTCCTGCAGCCCTGAAGATCATGCTGTGTGTCTCATTCCTTTGAGCTTTCTCCATGTACCCATTTGGGGGGGGGAGTTGGGGGCCTAGGTACAGACCCTAACACTCTACTATCAAGCCACATATTCACTCACTTGATTCTTCTTCTTAAACTATAGCTGATAATAAAAATTAAATATATTGACATGAAAGTATTACTATGTTAGTATTACATCTTGGGAAAGTGAGAAAAAAGTGTGCAGAGATATGGATCTAAAATGTATTATTTATTATAGACATGAGGTTAGAAAATGTATTACTTATTATAGATGTGAGGTTTGTGAACCTTAACTTAGCTTTCAGTTGTTTCTAGTTTGGTAATATATGTAGATAATAGAAAGTTTTTTTTCTGTTACACATTCTGTTACACATTAATCTGATACCATTTATCACTATATCTCTTTCTCCTTTTTTTTTGTGAAGCACACCACACAAGAAATTTCATTTGGAGTTATATAAGCAAATATTAAAATAGATGACCATCACCTGCTAGAGAATTGTGAGTTCAAGCCCATCTTAAGCAATTTGATGAATGTGTGATGCTCCATCTCAAAATACTTTTACTTAGGGATAGAACTCAGTGATAAGTCAGTAGGATTGAGATCTAGTGTATTTGTTACTTTTCCTATTGCTGAAAGAAAATACCCTACACCCAAAGTAAAAGAAAGAAAAGTTTATTTTTTTATCTTTAAAAATCAAAGCAGAAAAATGGTAGAAATAATACAGAATTAAAAAAAATAATAGTAAGAAATCAATACTAGTTAATATATTCATATTGTTATCTTGGACGTAGTTGTTCAAGTTATAAAATCTAAGCATAAAAAATGAACAGACAAACAATGGCAGGAAAAGTTTATTGTAGCTCCCAGTTTGTAGAGGTTTCAGTTCATGATTCTAAACAAGGTGGCATGGCAGAGGGGCATCAGAGAGGAAAGCAGTTTTTGGCAGGCAGTGGGCAGCAGAGTGGTGAGGAAGCAGCCTGTCTTTTTTGGTCTTTTTATACCTATACAGGTTGCCTATACTTTAGGTGGTGCCGTCCACACTGACGGTGGGCATTCCCATCACCCCCACCCAGAGCTACTATGCCAAACCAGCCAGAGGGCTAAGTTAGCAATCACACAACTCTAATCCCAGAATCACACCCTTAATCTCAGTACCACATACCATAGATGCAGCCACCTCCAAAAAAAAAAAAAAAAAACCAACAAAACCCTGACTTATGACTGCATGAGGCTTTGGGGGAACATCTATAACCCCAGCAGTCCCCAAACTTGTTGAACATACACTAAAACATTTCTAGAGGCAATAAGACATTCAAATCATAAGGCAATTGAAAATATTTGAGTGACAAAAGATACAGTTTACTATATAAAATTTAGATTTCTCAATCATTATAGTATGCTAATGATAATAATAAAATTTATATTTAATATTGTGAATAGGAAGAAAGTCAGTGCCAGGTGTGGTGGTGCGTGCCTGTAATTCCAGCACTTGAGAGACTGAAGCAGGAGGATCGCTGCAAGGTTGAGACCAGCCCGGGCTACATAGTGAGTTCGAGACAAGCCTGAAATACATGAAGTGACCTCAACTCAAAAAGAGACAGGGAGAGAGAAAGACAGAGCGAGGGAGGGAGAGAGAGAGAGAGAAAGAAGAAGTAATATATTTTTTCTTTTTCTTTTGTTGTTTTAAAAGGTCAAAATCATGTTTATAATGCAACTGTGATTTGGAGTCTAAAAATCAGAATACTTTCCTTAATAGTTCTGCATAATAAAAGGTTAGCAGAATTTGTGGGAAGTATTGATTCTGGCTTCCCTATGTCCATGTACTGAGTCAATGTTCTGTTTCTCTGTGGTGCATTTTAGTTGTATGAAGTCATGGGTTTCACCTTGGCCCGCTCTCACATACATATAATATCCTTGATCCGTTCCATGCTCCATTTCACTTCCCTTCCCGGTCCTCAGTTCCCTCCCTCTTCTCTCATAGCCCCCCTTCTTCTTTCATGTCTTTCCCCCAAGACATTACGCATTAGGAAAACATATAATATTTGTCTATCTGAATCTGCCTTATTTTGCTTAACATGATGATCTGCAGTGCCATTCCTCTTCCCTGCAAGTTACGTGGTTTTTTTCTGATTATGGCTGAAGACTATACTACATTTTCTTTATTCATTCATCAGTTTACAGGTAGCTAGGAGGTTTCCTAGCTTGAATGTTATGAAACATGTAGTGATAAATTAAGAGCTTGCAGGTTAGCTCTATAGCATGCTGTCTTTAATTCCTTCTGGTATATACTGAAGAGTGGTGTACTTACAGTGGGAGACCGGCTAGCTCTGCATTTAACTTTCAAAGGAAACTTCCTAACAATTGTCACAGTGGCTATACTGATTTACACCCCTACCAACTGTACACAAGAATCCCTTCCCAATTCTTGCATATATAAATGATTGATGAAAGGCTTTCTCAGTGAGATGAAATAGAATCTCAATGTAGTTTTAATTGCTGTTTCCTTGATGGCTAAAGATGTTGAACATTTTTGTATATAACTTTGTCATGTGTACTTCTTCTTTGATGAGTTTTTATTTTATTTTAGTTGTTTGTTTATTATTGGAATGTTTACCTAGTGTGAAAATTTTTATGATTTTAATATATTATGGATATTAATCTTCTGACCGAAGAGTAGCTGGCAAAGATTTTCTTTTTTTTTTTTTTTTTTTGGTTAGTCTACTAAGTAAGTCACTTCTATTTGAGGATTTGGTGTGATGAGTATTTTTTAACCTAAATGTTTTGTACATTGGAGACAGGATTTTCCTCCACTCTGTAGAGTGTCCACAAACCCAGTGTAGTGCACTCTGCTAATTGCTTGCTTTCCTATGCAAGATGGTTTAAATTTCAGTAGAATTTGGCAAGTCTCACTATTGCTTTCAGAGGTACCGGAAGCCTATTTATGAATTTGTTGCCTGAGCCTATCTCCCTATCTATTTTTTTAAGAAAATAAAACAAATCAAAATAAACAAAACAGAAGATAGAAAATCAGACCAGAACAATTCAAGGGATATAGGATTTCAACAAGACAACAGGAAATCAGCAATGTCTCTGTAATGTCTCTAGCTTTCTTCAAAATAGATGTGCATACCATCATACTCCACAAAATCAAACAGAACAAAAGAATGAAAATATTATAGGGCTTCAAAAAAAGAAGACCTATCTCTTGAAGTTGTCACAGTATTCTTTTCCAGCAGTTTCAAAGTTTGAGGTCTTTAAAAAAAAAAATACATATATATATATAGTGGAGTACCTCTTAGCAATAAAGAAGGATAAACTTGAGACATTTCTAAGTAAATGGATACACCTTGAGACCACATTCTTAAATGAAATAATTCAGACACACATGTGTAAATATCACATTGTTTCTCTGGTGTGACAAATTGAAAGTGTAAATAAGGACAAAAATGTTTAATACATGTGGTGAAACTGGAAGAAAATGTTCCTGTTTCACCACATGTATTATACATGGGAAGGGACCCAAAGAAGGTGGGGGAGGAAGGAAGTGAAAAGAAAAAAAAAAAAAAAGAGAAAACAAAGGTTAAATGGAAACGAAGTTTTTGTAAAAAAGAGAAAGAATGGGAGAATATGAAAATATGAAAGAAATTTTAAAGAAGCAAAACAACATCAAAAATTTGAAACAGTTTGTATAAAGTCATTTAAAAAATCTAATGTCAGGGTTTAAACACATCTATTACAATCCTATATTTTAGTAAGCATCAGGAAATCTTAGATTATTAGACACTTTAGCACATATCTTTAAAATGTAATGACAAAATATGTATAATATCAACTTCTTAAATATCATGGCAGTTTTTAATATATAAAATGTTCCACAAAACATGCACATTTAATAGCTCATTATGAAAAGCATTTAGTCAGTTCTCTGTTTGTAGATCTCCAGTTTAGCTCGACTTTGCTGCGAGAACCTTCTTGTCTCAACTTTATTTTCTTCCTGGTGCACATGATGGCTAGATTTTATCTAAAATGCTACCCCAAAAGAGAATTTTGCTATGTCTCTTTCCCATCTACCCAATCTTCCAGCATAAAGAAGTTTTCTTGTTTAGTGTGGAGTCAAAATCTCAGCCTAGCAAGCATACCAGCGTAGGAATGTACTCTGCTCTGTGAGCCTCAGCTTGCTTCACAGTGACTATTTTAACTCGGGCCAAAGAAGGGCACATGGTAGCTCCCGAATCAGTGAGGAGGGGCGCTACAAACATATAACCCCGGACAACGCACAGAAGTGTCTTGAGGGAGCCTGTAGGTGCACCCAGTCTGGCACAAACAGCTTCTCATTCGTACTATTTCCCCCTACATCTTTTTCTCTAAGTCCACAATCAGCTGGTCTACCTCATCCTCTCCGATGAAGTTTGTTTTAACAATATTTTTCATCGATTTTGTTGATGTATCACTTAAATACAACAAAATCAATCCAATTTGAGTGCACAGTTACATAGATTTTGAACAAAATACAAATGAATCAAGTTGTAAAGTCTTTCCATAATTTGAAAAAATTTATTTATGGCTCTTGTTGAAATGACCAGTGCCCTAGAAGAGCAAATGATATGATTTTATATTTTAGATCAACTGTAGATTGATAGCAAAATTGAGCAAAGTGTAAACTTTCTCATCCACCTTCTGCCTGTGCATGCATGGTCTCGTGCACTATCTGTGTCCTCTGCCATTGTGTTGTGTTGGCTGTAATGGACAGACCAGCCTGACACAACACTGTAATCCAGTGGCAATCCTGGCTTACATTAAGGTTTACTCCTCATAGTGTGCACTCCAAAGGTTTTGACAGATGTATAAGCTGCATTTTTCCACCGTTATGCTACACAGAGCAGTTTTTGTGCCCTGTACATCGTCTGTGTTTTCAATAGTTATCACTTTCTTCTCTTTTCGTCTTTCTGCCACTGAGTTTCAAAATATCTCCATAGTTTTGCCTTATTTAGAATATGCGGTTGTTAGAATATGATATGCAATATTTTCAGATTGCAGTTTTTCATGAAGATACATGCGTTTCAATTTCCTCTTTTTTTCATATTTTGTAGTTCATTTTATCTTAGTCCTGGACATTTCCATGTAAATATGCATAATGATTTAATCAGTCGTTCACCAACTAGGATATATTCTGAGTTGTTTACATAACTAAAAATAATATGTATTCATGTTCATAATTTTATTGCTAAAATTGGTTTCTTCTGTTCTAGAATTTTATGAATATATTCATTCAATTTTGTCTGTTTTATATTTTGTCTTAATTGCTTAGCATAATATTTTATGCCCCATCTAGATAACTGTTGCATATATCTTGTTTATCTGTTCAACTATTAATAGATATTTGGGCTGTTTCCATTTTGCAACTTGATGAATACAGACAATACACATTTTTATGCAGCGCTTCTGAGAGTTATATTTTTAATTCTCTTTACTATACACTTCAGAACAGTGATTGACTCATCTTATATGCATATTTTTAACTGTAAGAACTGTCAAACTATTTTCTAAAATGGTTCTAACAGCAGCATAGAAAATTTCAAATTTCAAATTGCTAAATATCCTCTCCAACAAAAATGTTTATAATTGAATGACATAATTTGACATAGAATTGAATGGCTTTTAAAAATAATTTTAACTGTTCTCTCTTTTAGAATACCAAAGAATGTTAAACAACATGAATAAGAACAAAATACTTATTTAAGAAATTTAATAATTATAAAATTGAAACCACCTAATTAAAAAAAGATGAAAACTTATAAAGCAAAGTTCTGTACCAATCTTAGTGCAGTTGAACTTGTGCAGGTTTTTGTCTTTGAAGTTGTTATAAAACAGACCTAGAGAGACACCAAATAAACTATTTCTAAATGCAAAATTGATTTCTAGTGAAATAAATGAAATAAAATATGTTGATAAACAAGTGAACATAACTGGTGAATATCATATTATCAGGAATAAAATTTGCTACAAAATATTGTAACTAAAGTCTTTTCTTGGATAATTATCTTGTTGTGAATTAGTTTACCGGGACTTTGTTGATTCTGACTCATAGCTCTTTCTCAAGGTATTTGAGCTCTCGAACTGTCTGGTATTAGCTCTCACCACCCTGGAAAAGGTTGGTAGGTCCATTCCCTATAAGTTTAGCCATCTTATTACTTCTTTCTTTGCTATATTTCTATTGCAACCTTCTCATTAAGTTTCTTAATCCCTTGTGTCTTTTGTACTGCAGATAGTTCCAGCATATTTTAAAACAGCGTATCTGTTTAATTAAGCAGAATCTTAGCTTTGCCAATTTTCTGTTACCCAAGTTTTGACAATATATTTCTCCCAATTTTGACAATATATTTTCCAACAACCCAATAAAGAAAAAATTGATCTGAGAAAGAATTCCAACACATAGTGTGATACTGTCTTCAAAGATTCACAGACTGAATTCCATGCATGTATGTGCACAAAGGTGCTACATTCAGATTCTCTGACCCGAAAGTGGTAAAGTACATCCTATGCATTATTTCATTGATTCCAAAGGGTATGCCCATTTTAAACTCTTTCCAACAAAAAATACAGTTTAAATCCTATCAAAATACGCATACCTTCTAGTTGCTCTTAAGAATTCAATGATTCCATAAATTTAAAATGTGAGTTTAGGAGAGTGTATGCCTCCTCAAGGATTAGTAACTCAGGGAGAGCACAGAGCATTTCTAAACATTGCTGTATCTTAAGCACTTAGCACAGTATTGAATGAATACACTAAAGGACTTCATGAGCAATAATTGATTACATTCAAGGGACTACTCAGGTGTTGTTAAGCATTATTCAATTATTTCCATCACAATCTGCATACATTTTGACTGTCATTCTAAATCAAAATTTCTATGCATATAATGGATTGAAATTACCTGGAAAAAATCTACACAACTTAATCCTCACTGTCTATGCAAAAGTTTATTTAGAAAAAACTTCAAATAATGCTTAAGCACAGAATGAAAAAAGAAAAAGAAACCCAGACATTTTTATTAACAACGAATCTTTCTTGTTAAAAATACAAGGAAAGAATGTAAAATACAGACATTAAATATACAGTCATGAAATAGATGCTGGGATAGTTTAATGCTTCTATTAGCAAATAATAAGTTTAAAAAACAAAATCCTTGTGCAGAGCCAGGCTTTCAACTTGGCCTTGAGATAGTTCTTAACCTTCAGATGACCTAATGAGAAACACTCAATAAAAGCAAAATATAGTTCATATGTAGTAAAAATTTAGCGTTACTGCGTGTACCCCTACTTTTGCAGTAGACAAGTGTTATTTATTATTGTCTCACTGACTTCCATTTCTTGCTTTCCAGTTCCTCTTCACCAGTAACCTGTACTTGAGTAATTTTTTGTACTAGAAGTAAAAATATTAGTTAAATTCTAACAGATCCTTTGGTTGCTGAAGTTAGTCAAAGGTCTTCCACACACACAAAAGTGTGTGAGTGTGTGTGTGTTTGCATGTGTGCATGCACACACACAAGTCCCCATGTGTGTTATGTTCTAAACCAGGCTTTCAAAATATCTTTTTTGGTTTAGGAACTCAGGATTGGAGGAAATACTATACTTTCAAATGTATGTTTAACTATGTCTTAGATAAATTTGGAGATAAAAGGATATTCGCAGCTCCTGTTCGGTAATTTTTCTCCCACTATGTGGTTCTGCAACTCACAAGGTAAACCTTACAATTTGATCTTATTTTCTTTTGAATGGATGGTTCAATGCAGGTAAGCCATCCATTGCCTTACTATATACTTAATACTTTTCTAAAGGAACTAGTTATTGCAAGACCTATTATTTATGCTAATTAATCCCAGCTGAGCATGGAAGGCAGCCTTGCCAGAGAGCCTTCAAAGATTTGCCAACAGGCTGTCAGATTTGATAACTCACACCACTCTGAACTTAGCTCAGAGAGGTCAGTTACAGAGTGCATGCTAAACCCCACCCCCATATCCAAGCCTGCTTAAAAATGCAGGAACACTGCCAGAAGACTTGCAAGCAACTAGATTTTCAACTTTGTTTTAAGAGATTCATGTTTTCTTGGAACTAGGGATGGGCTGGTGAGCAATGAAAAGACATTCCCACGTGGAGTTACAGAGCAGATGGAAGTGTCCTGTGTGCTGTGAAGCATCTGTTTTTATTAAAACATAGTCTATGTATCAGTGTAAGGACTTAGGACGAACTGGGGATATAACAAAGTCTTACATTATGCTGATTTTATTGAATAACTGAATATATCCCTGCCGTTGTTTTCGATCATTTTGTGTTACATTAATCTTTTTTCACATGAAGTTCCTCATTTACAGAAAACACAAAGACTGTTGCTGTTCCCCATTATCAAAACTGCAGTGGAATGAACCCTCGAGGGAGAATAATAGGCAATCTAAAGTTGTAAACACTGTGAAGGAACAAAAGCAATTATTTGTCTCTTCCTTGTTATAGTGTCTTTGTTTAACAAAACCCCTCAGTTCACAAAAAGATATCAATAAATATTTGTTGAGTGAATAAATAAACAAAGAAATAATTGTATGAATGACAATCTAAATCAATGTTTTTATTGTTCTCCTTGTTTAATAAATTCCTGCACTATTTTTACTTTTTAAGGTACTAGGGTAGGAGTAGATTATTTAAACCATATACTTATCTTTTTCTTAGAAATCTACTGGCAGCTTTCTAAATTTTTAATGAAGATTTTTAAAAATCGAGAAGAGGATTTTAGGTTGAAAATTCCTCTATTTTTCCATTTTCCAATTATGAATATAGAGCACTCCTTCATATTTTTACCATCATATCTAAAATTTGGTTTATACAACATAAGGAATTAAAGATGACTACAAATTATTTGCCTCTTTTCATTGATATAAGTGGATTATGTCTCTCTGCCTGGAATCCTAACAGTTGCTGTGACCCATTATGTAACATTCAAACCAGATATGGTGGTGCATGCCTGTAGTCCCAGAGCATTTTGGGAAACCCACGCAGGACTGAAAATTTGAGCTCTGCCTGGGGAACTAGGTGTCAGAACAAGATCTTGTTTCAAAATTGAAAACAAACAAATAAACAAACAAGCTGGAGACATAAAGGCAAGCTAGAGCTCAAACATAAAAGTGCATTTTCATTATGAAATACTATTTTCAAACCAAAT
This sequence comes from Cavia porcellus, assembly GCF_034190915.1. Classification (NCBI taxonomy): domain Eukaryota; kingdom Metazoa; phylum Chordata; class Mammalia; order Rodentia; family Caviidae; genus Cavia; species Cavia porcellus. Next base: position 10,522,219 of record NW_026947490.1, read on the forward strand.
ATAATTATAATATATACTATGAGAAAAGTACAATATAATTTCAATTATAATGACTTTTTAAATATGACGTACTAAGACAAATAATATACTCTACCATGTGTATGCTAAAATTTTACTCTTGCTAAAAATCAAATGGATTATATAGCCTTATGATGCCATTAAACTTTGGATTTATGGCTCTGAGCTTTAGGTTTTTACTCAATTTTATTTTAAGAGCTTTGAAAAATGCATAGCTATGGGCAGCTCAAACTTTAACTGATTACCTAAATGGAGGACAGGCATCAGGTAATTTCATTTGGGGTTTCCTAATTTAGCAAGCCATCAGACACAATTCTTTTGTTACAAAATTCATTCAGTGTTGTTTAGTTCTTAAACTCAGTCAGTTTAAGGTAGACTAAGGTCTATACGTGGAGCATTTTATCAGTATGAGAAATGTGCTGTGGATGGATACGCTGACACGCATCAGTCATCTTGGGTTTTTCTTTACCTAGACTAGAAACACTGTCTTTTGATTCAGTTTACTCATATGCAATCTTCTTGCAAAATGTTGCAGTTCTATCATAAGCTCGTGAAAGGAAGAAGTAAATGACAAATTTCAAATTTTGATTATGTAAATCTCACATAATGTATATTATTGGATCAAATTATGTGGATATATTACTTTATTATCTGGAAAAAAATAAAAGCAAGTAGTAGGGGTTCTTCTGCACAGCAATTGTGACGCATTTTGCATTATTTCCTTTGTGACTTGCTGTGAAATGATTCAGCCGCTACTGGATTGACAGTTACTATCTGATAGAAAGTTTATGCCAGAGCTATAGGAAATGTTACAACTCACTGTGGCTTCTTTCCTATATTAATTTGAACATTAGCTTGAGTAGGAAAATTTTATTGGAATTCACGCAATAGAAGATTATATTTCTCTCTTTTGGAAAATTCCAAGCAGTTTAGGACAAAGGTCCCTCTTAGTTACTTTTCTCATGGCTGAGACAAAAATGCCCAGTACCCACAAATTAAAGGAGGAAATGTTCACAGTTTATAAAGGTTTGTGTCCACAGTCAGGCACAAGGTAGGGTGGCGTGGCAGAGGGGCACTGTGGAGGAGAAACACTCATGGCAGGGCTGGAAGAAGGCAGCCCAGCAGCAAACCTGCAAAGCAGTCGCAGTGGTCTGTCTCTCTTTCTGTCCCATCTGGGTTACCTGTCTTCTGGATGGTGCCACTCAGATGTACTAATTCCAATCAGTGGATTAGTCCACCTGTCCTCAATCCCATCATTGCAACCTTAATCCACATTTACATACTCTAGGGCTACCACCTCCGAGAAGTCCCACCCGTGAATGCAGGGGCTTTGAGGGAGCATCTAGACACAAATCATGACAGATTACAAATATGACTGGAGTTAGTACAATAGAAGTTTATAGTCCTCTCCTCAGTAAAATACTAAGCCGGTCAGGTAGCTTTATTCTACAGTGTAAAAAGGAGACCGAGTTTGCCTTGTGTTTTTACAAAGTGACCCTAATGCTTTCTAGAATGCTGCACTTCCCTTTAGGCTTCATCATGGACAGACAAGAAGGGGAAGAGGGAAAGAAGAAGGCACAGATTTTCCTCTAAGAACTCCATTCCTAAGGTGAGTGCTGAACCTACCCTCATGTCCTGATACGTCTGAGACTTAACTGTGCAGGCATGCAAAGTTCTGGTAGTACGCATTTATGGTATCTGTGAGTATGGATAAAATTTCTATTACTAGAGGAGAAGAAAAGAATGAATATTTGAGCCAGTAAACAGTTTTGGGCAAATTGTTGATCTTTTATTTAATACTCTAAGACCATTTAGTAGACCACCAACAGTATTGCCTTTATGCATATCATAGTTTGGGCCACTGCAACAAAAAAGACACCAGGGACTAAGTGGCTTCTAAGTAATGGAAGTTTCCTTTTCAAATTTCTGGAGAGTAGAAGTCCAAGGTCAAGGTGGTAACATGGGAGCTCTAGTGGGGGACTTCTCTTGGTGTGTAGACTGCTGGTTTTTCACTGTGTCCGCATGTGGCTGAAGGAAAAACTCGGGTATATTCAGTGCCTTTTAAGAGTGCTGTTCTCCCATCCAAGTACTATTGGATTTTATTATGTACAATAGTATAAGCAAAAACCTTTTAAAGACAAGGAGATTATACAGAAACCATTGTTCATTTTCTGTTAGTCGATTCTAAATACTCTGTAATGCTGTCACTCTCTTAAATGGTTTTACATTGTTTTGATATACTTAATGCTACAGTATATGAAATTGTACTCAAGGATTTCAAGGAAAGAGACAATATGGTAACTACTTTTAGGTCAGGATTATCTGGTGGTGAAACACTATTCTGCTTAAATGGTTATGTTTTGATCTGCGCTGTTTCGCTGTTATGCCCTCTTTTATCTCAATCTCCACTCCATTATTTACTTTTTTATTTTTATCCATTTAATTAAAGGGGAAAAAAGAGCAGGATATATTATAGTAACCCACTTTGACTTTCTATTATCTCGATTTGAAGCCCTGTATTACTCTCACCATCTTGTTTTTGACTGATGTTCCTCTATTCTGTTTTGCTGGATAGTATCAGGTTCGAAAGTTTAGGCATCAGCTGAGAAGATAATGAGATTCATTATAATGCCCATTCTCGTTGACTTTTATCTACTTTTGAAGACCTACAATGTCTCCAATGTTTTGGTTTTGTCGGTTTTGTTCTTTACTGTTTTGTTCAATTGTATTATAACTAATGATATAGGCAATTCTATTAGAGATAGCGGGAGGCATTATGGTAACCATTGTTGATCACCTTGTATTATGTTTTTACATTATCTATTATGTCCACCCTTTTGACTTGACCGATTCTGTTCTGTTACGTCACATTTGGTTTTACTCTCATCCAAAAAAGCAATAAGAACCGTGGGAGCAATGAAACCCAAAATGTGTAATAGTCATTGTACAAAAGAGAGGAAAAGAAAGTGCTCTAAACTATATAACTGCATGTATATTTAAGTGTATATGATAGAAAATGATATCACAGAGTTTTATTGGATCATTGAACAGAACTGTTTGCAGTATCATTGTTGGAATGTCCACTCTACAAGCTTTAATTTTGTGACTTGAACAATTATTTCTAAGATGGCAATATGTAATCCATTAACTAGTGATTTCCTACTGTTCATTTTTTTTCTGTAAATCTGTATAACTTGTACCCTTTCACTGGTTTTTTTTGTCTTTTCTCCTTAAATAAAATTAAAAAAAAAAAAAAGAGTGCTGTTCTCATTACTAAGGAAATGGTCTCGTAACCTAATTGCCTCTCAAAATGTGATCACTTTTGGAAATTAGGTTTCAACATAAGAATTTAAAAAGATGCATATTTAGAGCAATAGCCAATTCTAGTAAAGTGAAAAAGTGGAACAACAAGATCTGTCTTTTGTTTTCTCTAAGAATTTTGTGTCTTTATGCTGATTTATGTCTTCTCAAATTTCCCTACCATTGCCCACATACTGCACAAATGCTGGACCTTAATTAGTTCTGAATAATATTCCAAATTCCAAGTCCCTGTTTTTATTCTCAAATAAACTAAACAGATAATGAAAAAGCTTAAATTATCCTTTAATTACCAAGTGATATTGTACTCCATTACATGATCTTAGGGAGAAATATGTTAATCAATCCCTTTTCTAAAAAACACATTTAGAGCCCTTTAAAGTTAAGTAATGTTTAAAAAGTCCACATGGTAGTACACAATTAGCAGTTAGTTTTTCATTACAAACAACCCTTACTTATCTCATTTATGTCATGCAATAAATGTAAGTAGTCTTGAGCAGTGATCTCATCTTATATCTGGCACTATTTATCTTTCCTTTAGACTATCTCATATCTATCCGTCTATCTACCCATGCATCTAATGCCTAATCTATTATATTTATACTTATACCTGAATTACAGGGAGAAGAACAAGCCAACAGAACCAAAACCTTTTAAACTGTATTTGTCTTTTCTTGAGGTTAATATCATATGAAAAAGTAACATTCTTCCCTTTGCTAGCAGGTGCTATAGAAAAAACCTGGGGGTAGAATCTTGCATTTTACCTTCTCCCAACAGTACAGAGTCAGCACAGAGGCTGCAAGGAGAGCTCTAAATGCCACCCACCTGGCAGAGTAAGGGAGTGCCATCCTTCCCCATGAAGACTGTGATAATTCTGATTTCCAGCCTCCTGCTGCAGTCACCAAGACATCTCTCTCCCTGTAGAACTCTGACCTCCACCTGGCTTCCCAGCAGTCTTGAAATGTCATCTGTTCTGTTCAGCAGTAGCAGAAGGAAGAAATCTATTTATTTACCCTTTTCCATACCTGGAGGCACCTCTACCTGCTGAAGCCTGGTGGAGGGATTCTGTCATCCATATCTGACCCACATTAGTGACTCGGTAGGTACCTTTCCCCTTGGACATGTGGGTGCAAGTCTGAACTCTGCCGTGCCCACTGGTAGCGTGATGATTTCTCTTTCTCTGTAGTCTATGCTGAAAAGACAGATAAGAATCCTGTCACCTGAGTAGTTGATATAAACTGAGGAAAAACCAGGCTACACTATAGTTGAAATTTGACATCAGCACACAAAAAGCAGGCCAGAACATATATTTTTAAGCCTAGAGTAAAAACTTGCTTCAGTAAAAGCTTACTCTCACAATGTAATATAATTTTCAAGTTATAGTTCAAAATAACTATGTAGCAATGAATTGGAAACCTTCAAATCAAATGAAAGACAGTCAGTAGGACCTCACATCAACAAGGGGTAAATGATACAGTTAGTGGGCAATGGTTTAAAGAAAGCATCATAAAAGTGTGTCAAATAGCAATTGTGTATTCAATTGGAAACAAATGAAAAATAAAAAAGCAATAGCAGGTATAAATATTAAATGTAAATTTTATAAGTGAAAAATACAGTAATCAAAATAAATTGTCACTGAATAGTATAATTAAAGAATGGAAATGACAAAGAAAAGAAATATAAAAATATAACTTCAGGCATATTGATTTCATTTCTTCTGTAGGTATACCAAAAGGTAGACCTGATGGAGCAGACGGAAGCTTTACTTTTCATTTTTTATGGAATCTTCCTGCTGTTTTCTGTGTTAATAGTAGTTCACACCCCGAGAAACAGCATGCAAGTGTTCATTCTATTTTGTTTTTTGACGCATTACTACCTCAATGAAACGGTACCACATTTTGGTTTCTACTGGCAATTTTATGATGATTAGTGATGCTATGTTTTTCTGTATCTGTTAGACATTTGTATGCTTTCTTTTAGTGAATATCTTTTTATATTTACTATTCCACTTTCTAAGGAGTATTTTTTTCTTGGTACTGAGAATTGAATGAAGGGTTTTTGCATGGTTACACCCTCAGCCCTTTCGAGTTTTTATTTTGAGACAGAGTGCCACTTAGTTACTAAGTGCCTCAGTGGTACCAAGCCTATAATCCCCTGCCTATGCCTAGCACAATGCTAAGAACACAGGCTTATGGCCCCATATCTACTAGCTCCGAGTTGTTTGATTTCCTTCTATATTATGAGTACTATAAGCTTATCTGATACATTTATTTTTTTATCTGATATATTTATTTTTTTATCTTTTTCTTTTTTATCGGTACTGGGGATTGAACTCATGACTGCCTGCTTGCAGGGCAGGCACTTATGCCCCTGAGCTAAATGCCCAGCCCCATATTTTCAATTCTTACATCAAAATCTTTACTCTTATGCTTGACCTGTTGAAGAAGAAAGCCAATGTACAAAACATGATCATTTTATTTTAAAAATCTTTTGGACATCAGCACATTTTGCATTTTGTTTTCTTTTCTCATAAGGAGTATTATAGTTTAGATCTCAATATCTCCCCCGAGCCTCATGTGGCTGTAAGGTGATTAGGTCATGGGGTGTTACATAATCAGTGTGTTCTTTGATGAATACATAGTTTACATGCTGTTAGAAGGTGAGGCTCAGTTAGAGACAGCTCACAGGGTGCCTGACCTGGAGGGGTTTAATATCATTTCTAAGATCTCCTCTTCTCTCTTTACTTCCTGGCTGCCATGGGTTAATATATATATATATATATATATATATATATATATATATGTCTTTCTATCATCATATTAGCATATTCTTGTCATGACGTAGGCTGAAAAATCTGTGGAAACCGTAAGCCAAAATAAACATCAATAAACATCTATCTTTCTTTTTTTCTTTATTTTGAAAGGCGGACTTTTATGTTTATTATTATGTGTTTCCTGTACAGCGACTATCCTTACTGTGAAGAGTTCATACATGTTCATATCACATCTGAAATACACTGCCCTGTTTTCCCTCTTCCTCCTCCTCCATCTCTCAATAATAATTTTCCTATCTGCAAAGAATCTATCTCCTTCTTATGGACTGAAAACTGGTGGTCAACTTAATGCCAGTGGAATTAAATCACCATGCTGCTGAGCACAGATGTTTCACCTGATGAAAGCTGTCAACATAAGTAGAGACGTGGAGAAGGAGAAGATATGTGTGAATGCGTTATTGCATTGAGGCACTGTGGGTTCTCCTACAAGTTGCTGTTTGAGCCACTGGTTCTCCTGCAGAAGCTCTGGTCCTCACATCGAGCATTGCTTCCTGGTTCTGGAGAGGAAGGCATGTGCCACTTGGTCTCCACAATGAACTCATCACGCTGGCTTCCTGGCATGTACTTGACTGTGCTTGTTGGAGGAGGAGCTCGGAGCCTCTGTGTTGCTGAGGATGGCTGTGATGCTTTTCAGGACAGCACTGATCTTTGTTGTAAGTATGACTTCTCAGCTCTAGCATAGAACCTTCAGCCTACTGGCACAGCTCCTTCATCCTGCTGGACTTTCTGGCTTCCACTGCTGACCTTTGGGTTTTCCCAGCATGAATCCCTAAAAGAGACTGGCATGAGTCTTTCTTGTGGACTCCGAACCTCCAGTTGGACTCGTGGGAAGCATTGTCATGAGCTCTGGGTTTTCATCTGGACACATGTGGCAAATTTCTGTGGGATCCAGGCCCTTGACTAAATATTCTATTTCTTTGGTGTTGTGGATAGATTTTCTGAAGTTTCTCGTGTTAACTCTGGGTGACCATCATAAAATTAATATTATAAACTCCATGTCTTGATTCTAATTGTTCTCTACACAACCCCTGACTACAACACTCCTTCTTAATTCATATTATCTATCTTTTATTTTTCTCTTTAAATTGTTTATAACTTAGGTTTCTCCTAAAAGAGAAATCATGCAATATTTGTGCTTGTGTGACTGATTTACTTCATTTAAAATTATGATCAGAAGGTGCATCCATTTTCCAATGCATGATTTGATTTATTCTTCTTTATAATTGATTGGTAATCCATTGTCATATCTGTCACACTTTCTTTATCCATTTATCCATGCATGGATATACAATTTGCTTCAAAGATTGAACTGATATGACTTGTGCTGCTATAAACATGAATATGCATATTTCAGTGTAATATGATATTTTTAACTCTTTGGGAAAATAACTGGAATATCTGGGTTGAATGGAATTTCCAGTTTAGATTTTTTGAAGAATCATCATACTGATTTTCATAGTGGTTGTACTAATTTACATTTCCACCAACAAAGTAAAAGGATTCCTTTTCCCCCATAGGATCACAGGCATTTGATACTATTTGATTTCTTGATGAAAGCCGTCTTTTCTGGAGTAAGCTGGAATCTCTGTGTTGTTTTAATCTGCACTTCTCCTATGGTCAGCGGTGCTCACCATTTTTTCATGTATTTGTTGGCCATTTGTAATTCTTCTGAGAAGTGTCAATTCATTTCAACTTACTGTCTTTTATTTCTGGAGATCTTCTTATTTGCATTCTTTCTATATTTTAGATCTTAGTCCTTGTTGACTTTTTGTTGTATTTTTATCTCCTTTGCTGTGCAGCATCCCATGTGTTGATCTTGATATTCCTTGTTCAGTTGGTGTTCTGTTCCAAAAGTCTTTAACTGTGCTTATGTTTTCAAGAGTTTTGCTTGTTTTATCTACCATGAGATTACTTCTGCTTTAATATCTAGAGTTTTGATGCATTTTTATTTTATTTTAGTACATTGGGAGACATTTTATTCTGTTCCATTTTTTTTTATTTAAGAGGAAAAAGAGAAAAACACAAAACAAACCAAAGCGGCGTAAGGGTACACGCAATACAGAACTACAAAAACAAAACAAAACAAAACAAAAAAACATAACAGTAAGAAATCACCTGCTAGTAGATTACACACTATCTTCTTGAAAATAGTTCCTCAAATCACAGTATCAAAGAACACAAGGTGGACATTCAAACAGGGAGACTGCAAACAGCTGTGTTCAATGTTCCAAAAACATTGATAAAGTCAGCTATTTAACACCCTCAAACACACTTGCTGTTATATCCGTTAGAGCTCTTTTTCTTTTTTTTTTTTCCCTCTCTTTTTTACAACAAAATTTACACATCTTGGATTTTATTACTCCTTAGTGCTTATTACTTTCTTTGGGGGGGGAAGAATACAGTCAAATATGGCAAAACAAAGCTGTCAGTCAATACCAAGGATAGACATAGCACATGGTGTAGAACAGAGTACAAGTTTATCAACAATGGTTATCAACGTTGTCCCTTGTTTCCTTAAAAAGAATTGTCTATCTTATTAGATATTATAAAGTTGGACAAAACAGTAGAGAACAAGACCAATAAAACTTAGGCATTGTAAACATTACAGGACTTCCAAAGAAGACAATAGTCAAACCAGAATGGGCATCTTAGTGAATCTTATTGTCTTCAAAGTAGTTGCCTATGTCTTCAAACTTGATACTATCATATAGAATGGAACAGAGTCTAATCAGTCAAAACAAGATCGTGGGAGTACTACAGGACTTCAAAACAAGTTAATAGGAAATCAAAAAGAGTTACTATTTATATATCCTAATTTTTTTGAATTTTTTCTTTAATTAAGACAAACATAAGAAATGACTAAATAATTTTTTTTGAAACAATAAGGGGGAGATTGAGATAAAACAGGACATAACAATATAACAATAGAGGTCACAGCATGACTGTTTCAACAACCTAGTACTTCACCACCTTATAACCTGACTTAATAGTAGTTACCATAGTGTCTTTTTCCTTGAAATATTTGGATAAAACTTCATATACTCTAGCTTCAAATATTTTCATATCAAGAAGCCCAGAATAAAGCCTTTCTAATTAATGAGTGAAAACTTTATAAGGCTTCAAGGCCACCTAATGGGGAATCATGATTACCACATATTTTTATATATTTGAATCATTACTTACATTAGGGAAACTATTCGGTATTCACACATGCGAGATTGATTTATTTCACTAATGAGTATGGTCTCAAGCTGCGCCCATTTATTGATAAATATCTCAATGTGATCCTTCTTTATAGCTGAATAATACTCCATTGTATAGAAATACCACAACTTTTTTATCCATTCCTCAGTTGATGGACACTTGGGTTGTTTCCAAGATCTGGCGATTACAAATTGTGCTGCTATAAATAGGTGCACATATATCACTGTGGTATGATGCTTTCAGTTCTTCTGGGAATATGCCTAGAAGTGGAATAGCTGGAATAAATGGGATTTCCAGTCCCAACTTTTTGAGAAATCTCCAGACAGATCTCCACAAAGAGGCCCTTGTCTGAGAGAGAGTTCACTAAAATCTTTTCCCAGTTTGTGGGTTTTCTTTTCACTATGCTGGAGATTTCTTTTGACATGCAGAAACTTTTTAATAAGAAGTGGTCCCAGTTATTGATTCTGGGAAGTATTTCCCGTGCAGTTTGAGTCCTGTTCATGAATTCTTTACCTACTCCTATGTCTCCAAGGTTTCTACCTAATTTGTCTTCCAATAGATTTAGTGTTTCTGTTTTAATATTCAGATCTTTGACCCATTAAGATTTTAATTTAGTACATGGTGATAGACATGGGTCTAGCTTTAGTTTTCGGCAAATGGAGAGCCAGTTTTTCCAGCACCATTTATTAAAGAGACTGTCGTTCTTCCAGTGAACCTGCTTGGCTCCTTTATCAAAAATAAGGTGGTTGAGTGTGTTCGTAGTTGTGGTTGTATCTTCTAATCTATTCCACTGATCTTCGGCTCTGTTTTGATTCCAATACCATGTTGATTTTACTACTGTTGCTTTGTAGTATAACTTCAAGTCAGGGATTGTGATGCCTCCTGCTTTGTCTTTGCTGCTTAGAATTGCCTTTGCGATTCTAGGTTTCTTCTGGTTCCAGATGAAATTTAGGAGTGATTTCTCTAGATCTATAAGGTATGTTGATGGTATTTCTATTGGGATTGCATTGAATCTGTATAAGAGTTTTGGGAGAATGGCCATTTTCACAATGTTTGTTCTTCCTATCCATGAGCAAGGGATGTCTTTCCATTTTCTGAGATCATCTTCAATTTCCTTTTTCAGTGTATTATAATTTTCACTGTATAAGTCTTTCACTTCTTTCGTAAGAGTAATTCCTAAATATTTCATTTTTTTGCTTGCTAATGTGAATAGTCCAGTTTCTCTTATTTCCCTCTCTGTAATTTTGTTGTTAGTGTATAGGAATGCTATTGATTTCTGAGTATTGATTTTGTATCCAGCCACATTACTGAATTTATTTATTGTATCTAAGAGTATTTCAATGGAGTTTAGGGGGTCTTCTATGTAGAGTATCATGTCATCTGCAAACAATGATAATTTAACTTCTTCTTTTCCTATCTTTACCCCTTTTATTTCTCTTTCTTGCCTAATTGCTCTGGCTAGTACTTCCAGTACTATATTAAATAGGAGTGGTGATAAAGGACATCCTTGTCTTGTGCCCGATTTTAAAGTAAAGGCTTTCAATTTTTGGCCATTTATTATGATGCTGGCTGTTGGTTTGTCATAAATGGCCTTTATTATATTGAGGTAAAGACCATGTATTCAAATTTTCTGTAAAGTTCTTATCATGAATAAGTGTTGGAACTTATCCAAGGCTTTTTCTGCATCTATAGAAATGATCATGTGATTCTTATTTTTGGCTTTATTGATATGGTGGATTACATTTATTGATTTGCGTATGTTGAACCATCCTTGCATTCCTGGGATGAATCCCACTTGGTCATGGTGTATAATCTTCTTGATGATTTGCTGGATCCTATTTGCCAATATTTTATTGAGGATTTTTGCATCTGTGTTCATTAGGGAGATCGGTCTATAGTTCTCTTTTATAGTTGGGTCTTTCTCAGGTTTTGGTACTAGAGTAATATTTGCTTCCAGGAATGACTTAGGAAGGATTGCTTCCCTTTCAATTTCATTGAATAATTTGAGGAGTGTCGGCATTAGGTCTTCTTTATATTTCTTGTAGAATTCTGCAGTGAATCCATCTGGGCCTGGGCTCTTCTTGGTGGGCAAGGACCCAATTACATTTTCAATTTCATTAGCAGAGATTGGGTTATTCAACAGTTTTATATCCTCTTGATCTAGCTTTGGTACTTCATATGCTTCTAAGAATCTGTCTATTTCTTCTGTGTTATCAAACTTTTGAGAGTAGAGGTTTTCGAAATAGGTGTTGATGATCCTCTGTATTTCTATTGGGTCTGTAGTGATTTCTCCTTTTTCATTTCTTATTGCATGAATTTGAGCTTTTTCTTTCCTTTTTTTAATAAGGTTGGCTAGGGGCTTATCGATTTTATTTATTCTTTCAAAGAACCAACTCTTTGATTCGTTGATTCTTTGGATTGTTTTCTTAGTCTCTATTGCATTGATTTCTGCTCTGATTTTTATAATTTCCTCTCTTCTTTTGGCTTTGGGCTTGACTTGCTCTTCTTTTTCTAGCTGTTTGAGGTGTAGCATCAAGTAATTTATTTGTATTCGTTCTGTTTTCCTGATGTGGGAACTCAGTGCAATGAATTTTCCTCTCAGAACGGCTTTCATTGCATCCCACAGATTCCGGTAAGTTGTATCTGCATTTTCATTTTCTTTTAGGTATTGTTTAATTTCTTCTTTAATTTCTTCTGTGACCCACTGATTACTCAAGAGTGTGTTATTTAGTTTCCATGTGTTTGCGGAATTTTTGCAGTATCCTTTGTCATTAATTTCTAATTTCAGAGAGCTATGATCCGATAATATGCAAGGGATGATTTCAACTCTTTTGCATTTGCTTAAATATGTTCTGTGAGCTAATATATGGTCTATTTTAGAAAATGATCCATGTACTGCTGAGAAGAATGTGTATTCTGATGTTGTTGGGTGGGACATTCTGTATATGTCTATCAAACCCATTTGTTCACAGGTGTGATTCAGTTCTGTTATTTCTTTGCTCATTTTCTGTCTGGTTGATCTGTCCCTTGGTGTCAGTGGTGTATTAAGGTCTCCTGTTACAATTGTGTTACTGATAATTTGAGTTTTCATTTCTGTTAATAATTGTTTTATATAACTGGGTGCTCTGGAGTTTGGTGCGTATATATTTAAGATAGTTATCTCTTCCTCTTGGAGTTTTCCCCTTACGAGTATGTAGTGACCTTCTTTGTCCTTTATGGTCATTGTTGGTTTAAAGTTCACGTTGTCTGCAAACAGAATGGCTCCTCCTGCCTTTTTTTGGATTCCTGCTGCATGAAGAATTGTTTTCCATCCTTTGACTTTCAGTCTGTGAGTACCTTTCTGGGTTAGATGGGTTTCCTGTAAACAGCATATGGTTGGATTTTGTTTCTTGATCCATTCTGCTAGTCTGTTTCTTTTGATTGGTGCATTGAGACCATTTACATTAATGGTTATTACTGTTAAATGCTGGTTAATTGTAGGAATGTTATCTCTCTGCTGTTGCATCTTTATCTTTCTGTTCTGTTTAATTATTTGCTTTGCTTAGTGCTTTTTTCCTTTGTGTATCTAAACTGTCTTTCAATATTTTTTGCAGGGTTGGTTTGGTGTTCATGAAGTTCTTCAGCTGTTCTTTGTCATGGAAGTATCGTATTGCACCATCTATTTTGAATGATAGTTTTGCAGGATATATCAGTCTTGGTTGGAAATCATTTCGCTTTAGGATCTGGAATACTTCACTCCATGCTCTTCTTGACTTTATCGTTTGTGCTGAGAAGTCTGCTGTGATTCTGATAGGTTTTCCTTTATAAGTCATCTGTCTTTTCTCTCTGACAGCTTTTAATAATCTATATTTCTGTTGGATTTCTGGGATGGTGATTATTATATGTCTGGGTGTAGTTTTATTTTGGTTATGACTGTTTGGAGTTCTATATGCTTCACTGATCCTGATGTCAGTTTCTGATCTCACGCTTGGGAAATTTTCAGCTATTACTTCTCTAAATATCCTCCTGACATCCTTCATGTTGTCTCCCTCTCTTTCATTAATCCCTATCATTCTTATGTTATTCTTTTTTGCATCGTCTTGCAGTTGTTGAATTGTTGTTTCCTGATTCCTTGTTATTTTCAAAAGATCTTTCCTTTCCTGTTCACTAGCTGCAATCCTGTCTTCAAGGTCTGAAATTCTATCTTCACTTTCATTAAGGCGGTTTTTACAACTTTCAGTGGAGTTTTTTATTTCCTGTATATCTCTGTGCATCTGCATTATGTATTCTGTTTGTTTCTTATATTGCTCATCTAGGGATTCTATCTTTTTGTTTAGTTCCTCCAATTTTTTATCTGTGTTTTCTTTACATATATTTAGAATCTCTTTCATTTCTTTTATCATTTCTTCTTTTATCTGGGAGATTATTTCGAGTTTGAATTTCTTTAAAGCTTCCTGGAGTTGCTTGTCAATTTCAGTGGCTATTGTGTCCGATATATGAGGTGGATGGGATATATTTTCTTCTATATACATCGCTCCTAGGGTTTCTTGAGATGGGCTGGAGGTTTGAGGTTGTAATTTGGTCTTTTGTTTTGTCATTTTCCTATATTTCTGTGTTTCAAGTGTTATTTGAAAGCTTCCTCAGGATCTGTTGAAAATCCTCTTCTATGTTTGGAGCTACTGAGACTCTGGCGCCGCGCTACCCCAAGCCATTGGGCCTACAGAACCAGTGGCCCTCCTCTGCCTGCTCAGAACTCCGCAGTTCCAGACAAGCTGGGCCTCAGGGACACTGTGCGCCCACCTGCCCCTTGGAAGCTCCACAGTTCTTCAATCGCAGCCGGTTAGGGTACTCACCACAGGCCGCAGTGCTTCAGGAACCTGTGGACCCTCCCTGGTTGCAGAGATATCCACAGTCCTCCAGACACATGGAGAGGCCGATGCAGGCACCCCAAATCTGCCCAGCTCCTCCTCTGCAGACCAATGGCCAGGCGCGGCAGCTAAACAGGCTGGGCTAGGCTGGTAGTGTGGGCCAGCCCACCTATCGGGAGCTCAGCAGGTCTCCAAGTGAAGCCGGAATGGGGAGGCTGATGTGGAAGCCTCAAACCCACCTCTCTCCTTCACTGCACCTGGAAGCCTGGGGGAACTCCAGCAGTCTGGGCGCAGAAATCCAGAGTCCTCCAGACACTCAGAGAGGCCGGTGAGGGCACCCCAGATCTGCCCAGCTCCTCCTCTGCAGACCTATGGCCAGGCGCGGCAGCTAAACAGGCTGGGCTAGGCTGGTAGTGTGGGCCAGCCCACCTATTGGGAGCTCAGCAGGTCTCCAAGTGAAGCCGGAATTGGGGAGGCTGATGTGGAAGCCTCAAACCCACCTCTCTCCTTCACTGCACCTGGAAGCCTGGGGGAACTCCAGCAGTCTGGGCGCAGATATCGAGTCCTCCAGACACGCAGAGAGGCCGGTGAGGGCACCCCAGATCTGCCCAGCTCCTCCTCTGCAGACCTATGGCCAGGCGCGGCAGCTAAACAGGCTGGGCTAGGCTGGTAGTGTGGGCCAGCCCACCTATCGGGAGCTCAGCAGGTCTCCAAGTAAAGCCGGAATCTATTCTGTTCCATTTTTTTGCATGTCTACTGTATGTTTGTGTCAGCAACATGCTGTTTTCCTTAATCACTATAGCTTTGTAATATAGCTTGATAATTGTAGATAACTGTGATGCCTCCCACTTTATTCTTGTTATCCAGGATTGTTTTTGCTATTCTGGGCCTCTTCTAGTTCCATGGGGAATTTAGCATCATTTTCTTTATTTTTTGTGAGCAAAGATTTTGGTATTTTGTTTGAGATTGAATTAAATATACATCAGTTTTGATATTATAGCCATTTTGGCAATATTGGTTTTATCTCATCAATAGGCAATGGTTTTTCATGTCTGATGTCTTCATTGACTTTCTTTTTGTGAATATTACAGTTTTCAATTTAATGGTATTTCACTTCCTTGTTAGTTAATTCTTAAGTATTTGCTTTTCTTGAAGTACTTGTAAATGGTATTGTTTTCCTAATTTCTTTCTTAGTGAGTTCATTAGTGGTATGTGAGAATGCTACTGATTTTTGGGTTCTTTTGTATACTGCTTCACTGCTAAATTTGTTAATTCTTGAAATCTTTTGGTGGAACTTTCTGTTTCATGTAAAGCATCCATTGTAAAGCATCATGACATCTATGAATAAAGATAGACCTTTTTCATATGCATATACGTATATATATACATATATATAATAAAGAAATAAAAGATACATATAAATATATAGAAATAAAATATATGTATATATAATATATAAATATATACATATACACATAGCTGCAGATGCAGATGGAGATACGCTTTTTATTTCTTTCTCTTGCTTGATTACTTTCATTCAAGATATATTTAAAAGGAGTAGTGGGGGATATCATTGAAAAGCTTTCAGGTTTTCTACATTTAATATGAGTTTAGTTGTAGGTTTGCCATATATGACTGCCTTTTGTCACATTGAGATGGAAGTCCTTCTATATAAATTTTAACCATGGTTTTAATCATGAATTGACGTTGGCTTTTGTTAAATTTTTCTGCATTTAGTGAGATGATCATATGATTTCTGTCCTTGCTTGTGTTTATGTGATGCATTATATTTATTGATGTGTATATACTGACCCATCCTTGCATACCTGGAACAAAGCCTAATTGATCATGATGCAAGATTTTTTGATGCTTTGTTGCATTCTTTTTGCCAGCATTGTATTAAAGATTTTTGAATTTATGTTTATGAAAGAAATTGACTTGCAGTATTCTTTTAGTTGACAACTTGTCCGGTTTTAGGATCTAAGAATCCTAGCTTGCAGTAATGAATTTGACACTTCTCCTTTCCTTAGAAGTTCATTGATGAGTCTGAAGAATACTGACATTAGCACTTCCGTGAAGTACTTGTGGAATTCAGTGGTGAATCCATTGAGTCCTGAAATTTATTTGTTTTTATTACTGTTTCAATTTCATTTCCTGTTATTAGACTGTTTAGTGCTTTTATATATTTTGTTTCAGTTTTGGCAATTCATGTGTCAAGAAATATATTCAATTCTTGTTTATTTTCCAGTTTATCCTCATGTAGATTTTCAGAGTAGTTACCAATAATCCAGATTTCAACTTTCTCATAATTGCATTGGTGTGACTTTTTCTTTCCTTATTTTGATACATGTGACAAAGAGAATGTCTTTATTTATCTATTTACTGTGGTAAAGCATCTCTTCAGTTCATTGATTCTTTGTATTTTTTTTATCAATTTCATTAATTTATAATCTGATTTTGATAATTCCATTCCTTGCATTAGCTTTAAATTTTGACTGTTCTTGATTTTTGTAGGACCTTGAGGTATAATTTGTTTTGAGTTGTAATTTGGGTATTACTATAAACTTTCTTAGGAGTGCTTTCATCGCACCATAGTTTCCGGTATACTGTGCTTGTGTTTGATTCTAGGAATTATTCAATTTCTTCTTTGGTCTTTTTTGTGACCTTTTTGTTATTCAAGAGTGTAATGTCAAAATTCCATGTGTTTGCATAATTTCTGTGGTTTCTTTGGTCATGGATTCCTAGCTGCACTGTAATTTGGTAATATGCATGGGATAATGCCAATTTTTTGCATTTATATGAGCATGGTTCACAATCTAGTATGATCTACTATGTGGTTTATTTTAGAGATAGCACAATGTGCTGCTGAGAAAAACCTAAATTCTGGTATTGTTGGGTGGAATACTGCAGAGATCTATTAAGTCCATTTTTCAATGATGTCTTGAACTCTGGTTATGTCTTTTTTCTATTTTATGTGTAATCCATCTATTTGTTATAGTGAGGTATTAAAGTCTCCCACTATAATTTTGTTGACGTTTATCTGATCTTTTACTTCCAGTAGTGTTTGTATCATAAAATAGTAGGTGCCTCAGTATATTGATACATATGTTATTTACAATTTTATCTCTTCCTATTGATCTCTTTTGCCTTTCTAATCAGTTTGCATTCCATGTGTACTTTTTCTGAGCATTGGATAACTATTCCTACTTATTCTTGGTTTCTCATTTCATGGAATGTTGTTTTCCATCCTTTGAATTTTAGAATAAGAATTTCTTTTTCTTTCTTTCTTTTTGATTAAGTGTGCCTCTTGTATATAAATACCGTTAGGCTTTTGCTTTTGATCCAATGTGCCAATTTTATGTCTATTGATGGAAAGTTGAGATCATTTGCAGTGAGAGGTATTCTAGAAGATAGTGATTCACTCCTGTGATTGCAGTATTTTTCCATTTCGTATTCCTTTCCCCCTTCTGTTTAACAGCTCACCCCACTTGATATGTTGATTTAATTAGAGTTTTTGGTGTTATTGACTTCATTATCTCTGTAAAATGTATCCTTGAAAAGTTTTTGGAGTGCTGGCTTGCTGCTCATGAATTTCGTATAGTACTGTTATAGGGAATGTTTATTTCTCCAGGAATTTTTAAAGATAACATTGAATGATATGTTAGTGTGGATTGAAAGCTGTTTTCTTTAGGGGTTGAAACACTTCACTTAAAGTTCCTAGACTTCAAAGTTGAGAATGTTGAGTTGTCTGCTGCAATTTTTATGGGTTTAACTTTATAAGTGATTTGTTGATTTTCTCTAACAGCTTTTAACATTTTGTCTTTGTGTTGAACTCTATGGATTTTGCCTGTGATGTGTCATGGAGAAGTGGTTTTCTTGCTGTGGTTATTTTTGGTTCTATATACCTTCCTTATCTGTATATTGAACTCTTTTCATGCATTTGGAATTTTTTGCAGTGACTTCTGTAAAGAGGTATTTTATGCAATTCAAGCCATCTTCTGATTTTTCTCCAACTCTAATTAATCTAAAGTAACTGTTCTTTGTATTATCTAGCCACTCTTTGATCTATTTACCATGATCTCTTGTTGTTTTTAAATGTCTCTAAGTATATGGTTACCTGCACCAGTCCCATTTCTAGTTCTGACACTTTCTCCTCACACTTGTCACTTTGTTGTCCATACTTTGAATAGAAATTTTTACCACCTGGATTTCTATTTCGTATCTCTTTATGGCCTCTAATTCTTTGCCTATAAGTCATTCATGCTTTGAATCATGTTGGTTAATTAACTTAGCTTTTTATTTGTATCTTCTTTAATTCAACTTTAAAGTCACTAAGCATTTTGATTTGCTTGTTTCTTCTTTAATCATTTCATATAGCTTATGCTTTTGGCTTTCATAACCATTGACGTTTCTTGCATTAGCTTTGGGGATTTGGGAGACATTTTTGTGGTGCTTTTCTCCCCTTCCTATTCCTATATTTTTGGCATTTGGGTTGAGAATCAATTAGATTGGAAAGAATCTTTTACTAGTCTGTATATCAGTTTAGTAGTGGCAGATGAATAATCAGGTAATCTTGGTATTCTATTTTTATATTTATCTACCTCTTCAACCTACTCAACAAGACTAGACTAGGTTGCTGTGTGACATGGGTCCCTTCTACTAATGCCTACAAAAACAGATTCAGCCATATACAATCATGTACATTAAACTTGTAACAGATTCATCTTGTGATTTATGCCCTACACCATACAGCTACTACCAGGTACAAAGGAATATGGAGGGATTGGGGAAAGGGAATAAATCAGTAAGAAAAAAAGGAGAGATAGGAAGTAACAATAAGTGAAAAACAGACAGGAGATAAGATTCACATTATTGCTAAAGTTAGAGTAAAGTGCTGGCCCTGAGGGGGTTTGAGAAGCTAGTGGAGGAGAAGGAGAAGAAGAGGAAAGTAAAACTGAGGAGTGAAGGAAGCTCTGGAAATATCAGAACCTGTCAATATGTTGTTATTTATTTTGTATTTGTGTTTTCTATGCACAAAAAGTTATCCAGACTTGCTAAAGAAAGGTATTTTTTAAGTTAAAGGATCAGTTGACTCTTACTGTCCTTTATGTATGTAGGGATACATCATACAGTGGAATCTCAGTTCGCTAATTAAATTCTTTCCATGGTTCTAGTCATAGAATTGGTTCCACAATTCTGGTAGCAACTGATTCTGTGTACACATCATATGGAAAAAGGAAAGGACAGGAGGAAAAAAGGGACAAAAAGGAAGAGTAGAGAAGTAAAAGAAAGCAAAGGATTAAGAAAGTAAAAGACCCCCCCAATAACTCATGCAGTCACAAAAACAGAAAATCAAAGTGATCCCTCAGTTCCATTTATGTTGCAGTCAGAGTTCATTTGCAGATCTCTGTGCTTCCCTGTATCCATGATTTGCTTAACTGCCTGTCTGTGAGCAAGAAAACGTTGTAGTTTGTTTTTTTTGTTTTTTTGTTTTTTTTTTGTCTTTTTCGTTTTTATCGGTACCAGGGATTGAACCCACGACTGCCTGCTTGCAAGGCAGACACTTATGCCACTGAGCTAAATCCCCAGCCCCGAAAACGTTGTAGTTTGAATGGTCCTCTGGGTTTGCCCGCTGCCTGCAGCCCAGCTTTGGGTGTGGTCAACTGCAGGGCTCTTTCTCTGCCCCAAGATCTGACCATCTCAGTTAACAGTGGGAGTACAGTGTTCAGCTTAAGCAGCCCTGACCTGAGTTCTGTGCTCACTTTCACAGGGCCCTCTCAATCTCCTCTTCCTGCCCTGTATATCAGATCCTGCAACCATCTCAGGATTTTGCCTTTGGAAGTCTTCTGCTAGCATCATGTGGGACACTCTCTGGCCAGGGCACCATTCTGTCTCTGTGCTCTGTAGTGCATAACTCTCTAACCCCAAAGCTTGGGGGAGACCAGGTCTTACTGCTTTCAGCAGTTCCTGGCAAAGGCTCAGGAGGGGAGCTACAGTGCAGTCACCTGTAGGTGGTTAATGAGCAGCACACATAGTGCATCATGGGTGCAACACTCCCACTTTGCAAAGAAGAAATAAATGCATATTTATTGCTGAGTCAGCCTCACCTCTTTTTTTCCTCAGGGTTTGGCGGCTCACAGACTCTGCTTTCGGGCACAACTCTCAGGCCTCAGTTCGCTCAGTGCTCATATCCAGGTTCCTAAGTGGACTGGTGCACTTGTAAGGGGTGCAGACCAGCTCCCTTTTTAAACCTCCTGAGCCCGGATTTGATCTAGTGAGATTTTCCACCCGTCTCTGGCTTCTTCTTTGGCCCCTGTCTCAGTAAACCTGCTTTTCTCTAGTGCATGGGAACCTCTCCTACTTCACATAGTCAGGGACGATGAAAAGCAAAGAAAAACACGTCTTTAAGCTGTAGGTGTTGGTTGTTATGTCTCAGTGACAAAGAGGTGACTAAGGCAAGAAACATTCTTTTGATGTTTTATATGTTGGTTGTATGTCTTTGCTAATCTTGTTTCTGTGAATAAAGTTACTGCTTCAGTGTTATAAAATCCTCTAACCCACTGGATTCAAATGAGCCACATATTTTAACACTGGACCTGTTACCTCATTTTTATAGTAATTGGTAATTGTCTAGAAACTATGGGTTACTTTGTAAGGCATTTATTGTATTTCTATAAAAGTGTCTTAATCATGAAAGTAAAGATTGATCACACTGAAGCTGGTCATGCTTTCTGAAATAATAAATCCTGGTACTCAAGAAATAAGAACCTTGAGACTTAATCAGTATTAATTTCAGAAGTGAAAATAGCTTATTTTGATAATAGCAATAAAAAGTAATTACACCATTCATCAAAGAGTTATGTTTATTATGTTCTTTCTAATCCAATAGTAATCATCTTTGGGCTTGAGAAATCACAGCAGCTGAACAGATATTCTATTTTGTATTATCTGCTCTCCTTCATAGACATCTGTAATGGAAATGTGAACTATCCCTGCACATGTGTTTATGTATGTTAGTGTACTGTTTTCATTTGGTAGAATAGCAACCCCAAAGACACCTGCGATTGCAATGAGGGTTTGAGAGGAAAAGTAGTTTTCCAAGTATAAGAACTATTACATTACCAGTTTTAATCCATCAATTTATGGTATGTTTTAATTTGCTTTCCAATGATCGAAATGTATATTTTTAGAAAATGTATGTTAATATTATTATATAATTAAGTAGAAGATATAGGTAATAATATGCCTTTTCTTGATGACATTTTTTCTCAAGAATTGCTTGCCCATCTCATCTATAATGGGAGATGAATTCTCAAGACTAAAAATTTCACTGCCTTTCTGATCAAGGCTGTTTCTTTCCCTAGGTAAGAAGTTGTCAAGATTATCTGCTCTTGGCTACCATATTCTTCAACTTGTCTCACTATTTCTCTGTTGTTTTTAATCTTAAGTTGATGACCTTCACCCTAAGAGTCATTATCCTATAAACTTCTAAACTTCCCCCTCATCCATCTCTCCTTCCCTTCCTCCTCCCCTCTCCCTTCTCTCCCCCTCCCATCTCATTCCTTCCTCTTACCCCTCCCCTCTGCCTCCCCATTTCCTCCCCTCTCCCTCCCTTTGGTCTTCTTCCTCCTCTTCCTCTTCTCCCCTCTCTGTTTTCATAGTGGTGGTTGAGTTCAGGGCCTTGGCCCTCAGCTACAACTCCAGCTTTTTATTCTCCACTTTGAAATGGGTCCCATTAAGTCATCCAGGCTGGGTTCAAAGCTGCGGTCCTCCTCTTTCAGCCTCCCAGGATGCTGGGCTTAGACTCATGCATCACCACTCCCCGCCATTCTCACTTCTTGAGTACTTCACAGTTTCTCTTTCCACTTCTGTGCTATCTCTAACTGGAGAGAGGCTGAAGCTGAAGATTGATTGTGTGAAGCCCAACAAGGTTATCTCAAGAACAGAGAATGCCTGAGACAAGGCAGGTGGGTAAACTTAGGAAGAGAGGTTGCACTCGGTACTCAGTCTCCCAAGTATATACATAAATGCACTGCAGCTCTTCTTCTTCTTCTTCTTCTTCTTCTTCTTCTTCTTCTTCTTCTTCTTCTTCTTCTTCTTCTTCCTCCTCCTCCTCCTCCTCCTCCTCCTCGTCTTCCTCCTCCTCCCCCTCCTCCTCCTCCTTCTCCTTCTCCTCCTCCTCCTTCCTTACTTCTGTCAGGAAAGAGGGTTCATCATGGCCTCAGTTTTCGGCATTCTGACTCTTGTCCCTTTCCCCCTCTCCTCTCATCATCCTCACCATGGGAACACTGAGAGCTGTGCTGGACACGGCAACTGACTTCATCATCCCCGGAGATCTTGTTTCTGGTACTCTGGCTCAGAGCTTGCCAGTCTTTTAAAGCAAGTTCTTTTCATTTTGTTTGTGAGTGAGCAATGTAATTTTTACCTTTATTGAAATAGTCATATCTCTGTTTTATCATTCCCTGTCTTTTTGAATGTTGATATTTTTCTGCTTTGACAAGTAGAAATTGTAAAAATTTAATTTAATTTAATTTTACTTTATTTTATTTTATTTGTATCAGAGATTGAACTCATGACCTTGCGCTTGCCAGGCAGGCACTTATACCAGAGTAAATCCCAGCCCAAGAATTCTATTTTAACTTTCATTTTCAACCTACCCAGAGTGTTTTAAAATTTTAATCCTAATGTTGACATCTCCCTATTCGCGCAATCCAAATTCTGGTTTGCTTTCTTGCATTGCCCACTGGAAGGCCAGAAGCATCATATAACTGGCCACTCGTAGTCCTGCAGGGCACCGATATTCAAGGTACGGGATTGTGATTGTCTTCCTCATTCTTTATTATTTCCATTGTCTAGATTTTCTACATGTGCTCTCTAAATTCAAGTTGTTGATAACATTCAAACACAAACTGGCTACATCCCCTTTAAGTTAATGACACTCTGGTCACTCCCCACTATTTTGTTCTTGAATCACAGGCATGTTTCTTTAAACAGGTGTTCCAAATATTCTCACAGCTTAGTGCCAACTCTCTTGTTCCCCAAAGAGCTCATTTCCTCCATCTTCAAGAATAGTAAAATCCCATGGCAATAATTATTTTGCCTCCATTGATCTGTTGAACACCTGCCAGGTACCAGGTGCTAGCGGTGGAAGCAGAGTAAGCCAAGTTCATTTATTACAAATTGCATTTCTGGAAAGAGAAATACACAAAGAGTAACTTGGATTTAGTGAGGTAAATGTAACTGTGGTCTTTCTCTCTTTCCCGATTCTTTTTCTTTCTCTCATTCGTTTTTCTTCCTACTTTCCTTCCCTTGCTTCTTAATTATGCAAACAGGACATTGCTATTGTCTTTGGTTTCATTGCCTACAAAGCCTCTCATTGTCTATTCTATTTTTTTTAATCTACAAACATTATTAGCCTTAACGTGAAACCTATTTTCCCTGGTTCTAGGAATTTCTTGAAAATTTCTAATAATTTTTCTCCACTTAGTATAATTTGTTCATTGTATAATGAAAATCCAGCTTTTATCATTCTTTCTTACTCAGTCTTGCCTTAATTTCCAACTATCTTCATTCACTTTTCATCTTCTGGTGAAATTCCTTCTATCTGTCTTTCTGTCTGTCTGTGTCTATCTGTCTCTGTCTCTATTGCTTCCAGCAGGAAAATTCTACTGCTTCCCTTACTAGTTTTAGTGTTTTTCTTTTCTGAAAATATCTTAATATCTACAGGCTCTCAAAATTAACATGTATAAATTCATTACTGTGTGCTCACCGTGTCAGCCTAGCTAATTCATAATCATTCACATTTTTTAAAAAAGCAAATTAGTAAAGAAATCTTTTACCTACAATATACTATTGTATTTTGCATTCTGAGTTACAAAGTAAGACAAGGCACATCTTGGAGGGGAAGTGAATAGTGTCTTCCTACTCACCTGTTAGGGTCCGGGAAGGCTGTCCCAGAGGTTGTGGGTTCCAATCGTAACTGCAGTTCTTTATATTGAAAGTACAAGGCCAGTCACCTCTTGGTCTTTCGGCTAAGATCAACTGTGAAAGTACAAAGCCAATTTCCTGTTTGGATTTTCAGCAGAACACTTTTGATATAAGCAAAGATGATTCAGGCTGTTATTTGATCCACTACTAAACAAGTAACTTCTGGGAAGCTTGGAATTTGTTGTAAACGGACTATTTACTTCACCAAAGATTATCTTTTCTGTGAACACTAAAGGAGATTCTTTCCATATTCATCTTTATCTCTCTCTGTGTGTGTATGTGTGTGTGTGTGTATCCCTTAGAAGGTTGGAATTGATTCTGTCTTCTGAGTTTTACTTATTCAATAATTTTTTTTTTTTTTTTTTTTCCTTTTTATCGGTACCGGGGATCGAACTCATGACTGCCTGCTTACAAGGCAGGCGCTTATGCCACTGGGCTAAATCCCCAGCCCCTTTATTCAATAATTTGTGAAGCTAATTTGATGAGATGACTTAATGAAAAGATTGATACACTTTCCTGAATCTTGATCAGAAACTCGGATTATGAAGATTAATTCTCAATGGGCTCTTTTTCTAGGGATATATGCTAAAATGGAGCAAGAAAATTCCTCTTAACCTTATTGTAACTTTTTTTGTAATTCTAAACAATATAAAACAAAACACACTTGGAAAAATTTCACCTTTATACTTGGGTACTTGTACTCCAGCTTTATAGAATTCATGAAAATCAAATCTCATTTTTTTCCCTTTGTTTACTATGGCACGGTTTCTTTAGTCCAAACTGAATGTGGTACTGGTTCCATCACAGGTATCACAGTTCTGCTGACTCAGCTACTGGGGGGTGAACATGGGGAAGAGCTTATGGAGATCATTCTTTTCTTGCATAGCTAAATTTACCAACACTAAAGTTACGCTATTATGCTAAAATTGTCTTTTGGGGTTAGGAGAAGTAAAATTGGATTTTGTAAAGATTTAAACAGTCTTAACTACCAAATATGTGAGCAATTGTCCATTCAACATTCTGGATCATAACATAGAGATTGTTGGGAAGAATGATAAATGGTGTGTAGAAAATAATGCCATAGGAAACTTTCAAATGAAAACAATGCAAAGTTCAAATACTCATGTCACTTTAGCAAATATTCCGAGAGTCACAAAAGATTCTAAGAGGCTGTGAGCATTGCCAGGAAAGCCTGACATACACACAGGTATGAAGATTTTGTAAAAGTATTCATAGTGTCCACAGAAAAACGATTCATAGCTTCTTCATATCACAGACCAAGAGCACAGTTTTGAGTTTAAGTGACAGGAATGTTCTATCTGCCCTTGACTCAATGAAGGATTTTAAGATTCTACTACAAATTCCAGAAAGTTGAAGCTCTTCCAGCACCAGAGCTTTTCCTGTTCTGTCTAATTAATGGAACTTAATTGATTTTAAAAATTACTATGAGTGGGTAAGCAAGGTTTCATCAGTATGCAATATTAATGTAAAATGTTTCTGGAGAAAGTATTGGAAGTTATTGAATACATGTTTTGAGTTTGTTGTGAACCTAAACACACAAGAATCATGTGAGCACACACATGCAGAAACACAACTCAAAGATCCAATTTGCAGTCATCTGGATTTTAAAAACAATTATTAGTGAATGTTTACTTTTATTAGTATAATTTATAGTACATAATGACCAGCAGACTTTGAACTAAAAATGTTAGTAAAGTTAATTTAATAAAACATTGGGAGTGTTATCACGATAACTAAGTAAAACCAATCATCTGATAAAGGATGACTTATCTCAGTCTGAGACTACTTAGATATTATTTCTTCCTAAAGAAATTTTTCCATGAACTTATCAAGGCATCTTTATATTTTTCCTAAAGTACTTACACAAAGCACCCAGTGCTACTTTTCTGCTCCTTTCACTATCTAAAATTGAAACAGCCACCAAGTGTTGGACAGAATGTGAGACACCTGGAACTTTCCTGAATTGCTTGTTGTAGTATAAAACAGTAGAGATACTTCTGAAACATATATCCGTCTCTCATAGTGTTAAACATACACGTGTCTTATGACTTGTAATTTTGCCAAAAGCTTCAAACAAGAAGATACATAGCAACTTTACAATAGTAAGAGACTAGAAATAATTCAAATGTTTGTCAAAAAGAGAGTTAATCAGTAGATTCACAGTAATGATTTATCTTTAGAATGGACTACCAATGTGTACTACAATGTAGATGGATTTCATAAGCATTATTTGGCATAAAGAAAATGTCCACAAGAGAGTATATATAGTCTGATTACATTTACATGACTTTTAAAAGTATATGTACTTTTATATATCCTTTTTAAATAGTTTTCCACATGCTAGGAATGACAGGGTAGGAACTGAATCAAAATCTATATTTAATATAACATAGATAAGATAATATAGACATTTTTCAAAATACATTAGACCCTACATATAGAATATGTACATTTTATTGTATGCAAATTATAGCCAAACTCTTATTTAAAATACTATATAAATGCATTAATAAATCTAAAGACAACATAGCTATAATCATTTTAATAGACATCAAGTTAAAAATTAATGATTATGTTAAATAAAAAGCAAAGAAAAACAAAAATCTGTAAAGTAGGATTAGAGTTTTTTGAAAAGATAGATCAGTATCTATGGATGTAATGGTAGAATGGTAAAATCTTTCCAATTAAAATTTGCTTAAAAGAATGTATACTTTGTCCACTATCCTAATAAGGTGTTTAAGTATTATAAATAAATCAATGGGGTACATTTTGACTAAATTATTTTATTAGAAATTCAAGATAACTAGAACAGTACAAATTACTGAGAGACACTAATTTCGAGTTAGGAGACTAAGAAACAACACAGAGAATGCTGAAGTTTACTGTGTAAGTGAAGAGTTAAAGGAAGATATCTATAAATCAGATGCATAAAATAACTACAGTTATATGCGACACAAAAAGATCTGTATAAAGATATTTATAAAATCATCTATATACATATATAAATGAATACAAGATGTTTAATATAGAAGAAATGTGTTATAAATAACAATATGTTCAACATAAAAAGTCCTAACAAATCACTGAGATAAACAGGAAAAAATGCTGGAAATAAGATTAGGTTTCTTGAGTTAAGAATATGGTTCAGTGGGATAGGGCCTGTCCCAGTGGAAAAACAAAAAAGAAAAGAAAGATAAAAGAAAAAAGATTAGGCTTCTCTGAACAACAGGAATAGAATGACTCAGTAGTTAATAAAATACTGCTTTTCATGTATGAAATTGATCAATATAGTTTTAAATATAACCATGCTAAAATAGTTGTAATGATTGCAATTTGATTAAAAAGCATTAAAACCTTTGACAAAATGATTCAGTTTATAGAGAACAGATAAGAAGATAGAATTGTGAAATTTATCCACGTTTTGTTTATACTAGTAAGACATTAGAAAGAATTCAAATAATTCACATTTGAAAAAATGAAAAAAATACATTACGATATAACTACATGACAATGTATTTAGGTGGCCTGAAATTACTTTAAGTAAAACAGATCAGGAAAAAGTGCCTATAGTTTGTTAAGTACCAAAGTTAGATTTAAAAGGCAATAGCCACTAGAAAACTATACTCAAACAAAAATAACTGAAGGTAAAACTTGAGATATGACTGAATATGTCAGCTTTTAAGAATATGGAAATTTGAAAAAAATGTATTTGTTTTTCTTATTTGGATCTTTATTTGGATTCTTTATTTTTAGAATTCTTATATAATATCCTCACTAACTTTTCAATGAGAACCAGATCTTCATAAATTATTATTTTAGGTCTTGCCTACACTATCACTCATAAAATTACGATTCAATATATGGACATTAATCTCAACTAGGGGCTTGCTAAAATTCTAACTCATTTGGGAGCAAATGCTATTGAAGAATAGAGTGGTCCTCAGGAGTCTTATCGAGATTTCTCTACAGTCAAGCAGACAGGTTTTAAATCCTTGCTTCTCAGTTCTCACAATGCTCACTCCTTTCTTCTGTGTGTTTTTACATCAGAATCTTTGTGTCTAAGCAGAGTGAAGCAGGTTTTAACAGAAAAGCACATTGGTATTTTGGCCATGACTTTTAGATAATGGTGACACTTTCTAAGTTTCTCTTTTGAAACAATGATAATGATATTGTTAGTCTCACAATATTAAAATGCACTTCTGTGTGGAGTGCAAACAGTATTTTCTTCACAGGACTGTTTATAATTTAATTACTAAGGAACTAAATGAAATATGACATCCTTCAAAACTTATTTTATTGGGGCTGGGGATTTAGCTCAGCGGCATAAGCGCTTGCCTTGCAAGCAGGCAGTCGTGAGTTCGATCCCTGGTACCGATAAAAAAACAAAAAAGACAAAAAAAAAAAAAAAACCAAAAAAAAAACCCAAAAAACTTATTTTATCAATTCATCCGACCAGGGATAGAGAGAACAAAGCCATACCAGCAAGCAAGCCCTGCCTGGGAAGCAGAGACCCGAACAGACAGACCCCAGGGCCTTCCTATGCCGAGCTGGGAAACAAGTACCAACACCCCACCCCAATCCTTCCATAAGCCTCCAGTTTATCTGGAGAAACACAGGCTGTCGTGATAGCTATGGATGTGAAATGCAGTTGGATGCCTGAGACTGCAGCCATTGTTGATTCCCTATGGTCTTGTTTTGGAAGTCCTATATTGTTTCCATTTGGTTTTGTTGGGTTGGATTTTAGTTTCTTTTGTTTTGCTTGATTATGTTAAATCCGATGGCAGGAGCAGCAATTTCAAAGACAGCAAGATATATTATGGTAGCCATTTTGGATTTACTATAGACTTGTTTTGAAGTCCTTTATTGTATTCATTGTTTTGTTTTTATCATTTCTATTCTATTCTGTTCTGTTTGAGTTTCACAATATCTGAAGTTATTTGCAGCTATTTTGAATACATCAAAAGGCATTATAGTAACTATTGTAGATATCGTAATGGTTTGAAGTCCTGTATCTTTTACATTGGTTTGTTTTGATTGGTTTTATTCTGTTTTGTCCTCTTGAAAACGAAAGAAACTTATTTTTTTCTTAACTGAAAAAGCATAATTAACAAAATCTTAAGGTTCTAAATCAGCCATTAGCTAAGAATCCCTAATTTCAATGCACTAAAATTTACATTTAAATTCTCCAATGACATTCTGTACCTTGGCTTTTATAGAGAGATATTAAAATGAATGAATCTGATGACATTGACCACAATGTTATGCAATCTAGATAAATAAAATTTCCCAAACAAAATATCTTTTTATTAGAAGTAACTGAAGTCTCTAATTACTTCTAACAAGCTTAGAAGATAAAAATGCATTTTTTATATAGTTTTTAAACTCAGAGATAACGATGTAGTTAAAAGCCCATAATTGTTTCTTTGGACATCTTGTACATATATCTTTCTTTATCTTTATGACTTTTAAATATTTTTCATTAATTTATTCACCTTTTTCACATATAATGGGAGAAAGAACATTTAACATGGTGAGTTGTGATAAGTAAATGGGATAGCATTGCATAAATTTTCAACTAAGTACCAAATACATTTTAATATTCTTTATGAATACTATTACTAATATTTTCTACTTCCAAAGTTACAATATAAGACAATGCATATTTTGTAGGTGGATATAAATATAAATAATATTTTACAATTTTTTTCTAATAACTTTTTAAAGAACATCCTAAATATTTCAGGGTTTTCAAGCATTCATAATATTTTGAGGTTTTATAATTAATTAAATTAGTTTCTTGATCAATAATCTTGAAGTGAACCATCTGCAAGCCATAAATTCACCAGAAATTGAATTTTAAAAATATATAAGACAGGGAGACATAATAAACCAATGCATACTTATTTATTCCAGTTACAGAGTGCTCTGAGAATAAGAAGATTTGTTTCATAGCTGATTCTTGTATAATCCAATTATTTTATTTCTTTGTACCTTAATTTCCTCATCTCCAATGATAGGATGAGACCAGTTTCTTAACAAGTTACTCCTGACTAAAATTTTTTGAAAAATCATTCATATCCTTCTACTCTGAATTTAGTTACTTAAGGTCAAGAATAATAGTTTTTATTTTTCTTTTATTACTCAAAAATACATTAAAAAATAAAAATATATCAGCATTCTAAAAATCTGTATCTTGAGACTAAAATCGTACAAATATTATCTGATCAATTAATCTAAATAACAACCAGCTTTTTGTTTTTAAACTTTCGGTCAGTCTCTTCAAAGAGTTTTAGTTTATCTCTGCTCTTAGACGTGAACTGCCTTGTGAATGAGTGGGTCTAGTACAAGATGTAGGTGGTGGAATACATATTAGCAGGATGGAGATTATGTTTACATCACATGCAAGTTTTTTGGTGGTCAGCAAAGTGAAGCCTAATATATGATCCACTGCAACAAGGTAATTTGAAAGTGTTTATGAATCAAATACTGTGTGGTCTATATTACACTGAAATAAAACCTCACTTTACATTTCTAAAGACACCTAATATAAGTAATATTATTTGGCATACAAAAAAGTCCCCGTTTATAAGATTCCTTAAAACATTTCAGACTATGAATTTAATCAAACAAACTTTAAATCTTAGAGTAAAATAAACTTCAATGGATATAACAACTTAGATTTCAAATTAGTGATGGATTATATTTTATATATTAAATTTACTTATATGTCCTTAAGAAAACGCAGAAAAATTGATCTAACATTTTTCAAAAAGATTGTTCCTTCTTAATACAAATTTTACACGATCATATCCATGTTAACATGAATAAATACTATTAAAGGTTTGAGTAAATAAATTCATAGAACCTTGTAAGTTAAATATGGTGTAAAGAAAAATCATTGGCTTTTGGGTATGGTAAATCCTTCTCAATACTCATTCTTTTGTAATTCTCTAGCTTCTTTGAAATCCCTTAAACCATAGAATTTCTGATAATATTTTTAATACTGTTTTAATTAAATCAAAAATTTAAAAATATAACTTAATAATGGCTTTCCAAAAAAGTAATATTTAAATAATATAAACTATATTCTGATGATTTTTTAATATCAAACGTAATTTTTTATTTTTTGAAGATTAACACACATTTTAAAAATTGTGCTTCAAATTTCTGCTTTAATGCAGTTTATTGCTAGCATATTTTTTCTACAAAACAGTTTTCATTACATATTTTATTTCTTCAATGTATTGTATGTAATATATACAAATATAAAAATGTAAGTAGTCCTTCAGGCATGAAAATCATTTCATCATCATCAGTTAACCTAGAAAGTCTGGTTCCTGGTGCCAAGTTTTTTTCTGCCCAACAACAGCTACTATGCCAAGCAGAATTTAAGGAAAATTAATTAATGTCAGGATAAATGTATGAAATGTAATATTATCAAAATTTTATCATGATCCATGCATTTGTGTTGTTTATTTTATATTCCATTTTTGCCAAGAAACATAGCCTGGAGGAATTAACTTTTATATAGTGATTTCAATGAGATCTTCTAGGAACTTAGTTACAGTAAAGAGAATATTTAAAAAAGCTTAGCAAGGTGAGCCTTATTCAAAAGAGCAGTATTAAATATTCCATTCTAAGCAAAGATAAAACAAATTACTAGGTAAGATAAACTGAAAATTTCATCCATTTTATGATGAATACTTTAGCAAAGCTTAAACTAAAAATACTTAAAGTCACTTATATACAATTGGTAACAATCTTTTACAATAGAATTATTTATTTTGTGGCCATTTTACTATATTTCCCTGTTAAATGTGAATCTATGTTACTAATTAAATAGAATTAGATGTGCCTATAAGATGTATAAGAAAGATTGAGCAAACATTTATTCATTTGCAAATATTTAAAGGAAAGAATATGGAAAAAATTATACCAAGACAGTAAGCAACTTCTCAGGAGGACAGGAGAAACATTTCAAGGTAGAGGAAACATTACAGAATATTTGTTTTATTTTTGTATATTTATAAAACCTAGTTTTCTTAAGTCTAACATATTTCCGTATAATAAATTAATGGTATTTTAAAACAACGAAAATTAAAAGTATAAGTTACATTTTCCATCTTCCCAGTTAGAATCCTCACTGATTAACCAAGCACAGAGCCTGATGATAAAGACAGGAAGAACCTAGTGAACACCATGAGTTCTGTGGGCTGCTACTCCTGGCTACCTTGGCTTGAGCTTATCTTGGACTTGTTGGTTAAGCTTCATCTGAATTAAGGTTACTAATTCATGGAGACTGAAGACAATTGGACCCTTTGTGCTTTAACCAAATGCAGTAGATAATTTACCGAAGAGAAAATGTCCATTAGCATAAAAACTCACTTCACTAATCAGCAGGAAATTTAATAAACAAACATGAAAAGTCATTTCCTTGAAATTTAACAAAGTAATTGTGCCAAGCGAGATATGGATGTGGAAAAGTACAAAATATTCCATATAGCAAGCTGGATTATAAACTTAAGTTGACATGAACATATACAATGCAAGTTTAGGGGAAGGTCTACAAATCCTAAAGTCAAGTGTGTGTGTGTGTGTGTGTGTGTGTGTGTGTGTGTGGTGGAGCAGTTATGGCAATGGTGTGCAGAAACTTAGGAAAAGACTAACAGTGCAGCACTGTATGCTATAATACAAAATTAGAAATTAGTACAAGAACCATCAATCAGAAACTGGGCAAGTCAATCTTGGTACTTTCAGATAAAAGGATGTATAGTGGAATTTGTAGTTATTTAACTGTATCTGAACAGAGCTTAATGAATCCAAATTGATAAATTATAATAAACAAGTGGAGTAAAAATAAATTGTAGAAAAATTTGTGTATATTCTGCTCATGTAATGCAGCACAGTGCTTTCTCTTAGAAATAAATATAATATATAGAATAACAAGACCTATAATTGTGAACACAAAATGTATGAAAGCAGCTAGCTCTGGGGCATAAGGAAGACAAAATTAGTTACAGAGATTCATAGTTTTTTAAAAGATAAAATGTAGCAAAAATTGCTGAGTGTACGTTACATGAGCTATAAAATTCTTATATTTTTGTTTCAACATTTTTATATTAAAGAACGCTAAAAGTTTAGAGCTTCTCTCTAGAGCTCACTCAGATGATTCTCCTCATTCTGGACAGAGGTTAAACTTCTTCCAGGACCAGAGTTTCTCCCAGATTTCCAAAAACTTCATGATTGATTTTGACTTCAATAACATACTGGTTCATGACAGACAATAGTGTCTTGGGTCTGCGTGTGGAGTGTTGGGAGGGAAGCCCTGATAAGTTATGAAGTAATTATACTGGGGAAGTCCTGATAAGTTAACATTACTAATTTCTGTGGTGTGAATCTTTCCAATGCTGCCACGTTCAAGCTATGAGAATTCAAAAGAATTGCGTAGCACACACAGATAAAATATATAAAACCTCAAGAGATAATACAAATATATCTAATGAGTAGGAAATATTAAGTTTGAGTAGTCCCTACCTTTCAAAACATAATTCATCTACTACATTTATGTTTTACTTGTAAGAACTCACTTAAAACTCAGTTTGAAAAATTCTCAAAAATGTAACTACTGGGTCTCGTAGGACAGCACTAACCGTTTACTGCTCACAGCTGGTCTTTTGGCGTCTCATTTGCCATGGTAGCTGTGTTTCTGCTTCGCACACGCTTAGCACTCTGGTAAAGTGCTAGCTCAATTCAAGTCACACGGAAGAGTACTTTTAGATGGGAAGGTAGTTCAGTTTTTCTGCTCTCATTGCCTCCAGTGTGATTCTATTGATGACTGAAGAATCAGAAGTATAAATGTTTCCTAACTATGTTGTGATTATCTTCATAAACTAGGCAAAGGAGCTCTGTCTCTGTCTCAATTTCTGTCTCTATTTCTTTATTTTCCCTCCTATTTATCTATAAATGTTCTTGACTTCTTTTGTTCTATCAATTGTGTCTGTCTTTATTCTTTGTAGAATCTCACTCTAAGATACAGGA
Organism: Cavia porcellus; assembly: GCF_034190915.1. NCBI lineage: Eukaryota > Metazoa > Chordata > Mammalia > Rodentia > Caviidae > Cavia > Cavia porcellus. The sequence goes on from NW_026947490.1 coordinate 10,556,485, forward strand.
AAACGACTATGATCAAATAGTTTGAATAATATAAACTGAAAACTTATAATTACTTCATAGGCATATTTGTAAAAGTTGTAAAATAGTTTGCACAAACTGTGGACATATTTTATGACATTTTTCCCTTTTAATAGGTTTTTTCTTTTTTACTTTTAAAATGGATAAAAGAATAAAAATGATGATACAGAATTTCAAAGCAAAATGGTAGATTAACAGTTAATATATTGTGTATTGTTATTTTGAAAGCAGTTGTTCAGATTACAAGATATAGGCAAGAAAAAATGATCAATTGAACAATGAAAACAAAAGGTATTCTTTCTGATGAACTAGCAGAGATTAGAAGTACACTGATCTTGTATGTATATATATATGCACATACATGTACATATGTGTCTATCTATCTATCTAACACATGAAACCTTTTCCATTCTTTCTTTTCTCCTTTCCCCTATCCCAGTTGTTCTTTCCTCTTGAGCACTTTCTTTTCTTTCACTTTCACAATATCTATTCTAAATTTTGGGCCTTATTTGCTGTTTCAGTTTTTTACACTAGGGCGAAAATACGTAAATATTGCATTGTCTCACTAATGTAAAAAACTTTTAATAAATTTTAACTTGCTTTATGTTATTTCAGTTCATGAGAAGAGTGTGAGTGACAATATGAAGGTTTATGTTCTAAATTAGATCATACTGTGCTCTAAATTGACTTTTTATTAACTGAAATTCATTGCATTCCTTTTTATAAACATGACAAATAATGTAGCTAATTTTTCTTAACCAGGTTTTAAAATCAATAAATCCCAAAACTATGTTTAGCATCCTTCAAAAGAATAGACTTAACTGTTATGGTAAGCAATACTAGCTCTGGTTCCTGGTATGAAAAAAGAGTGAAATTTTCATTTACTTCTAAAATTCAGCAGTAAAGTAATAAAGTACAGCAAGCTTCAGAATCATCATTAAAACTATACTGATGTTGCAATTACTTACAAAATTGCTTCACAGGAAATACTTTATTTAAAAGGATAGTTTTGATAAAGTAATAACCAGGCAGAGAGAGTAACTTTTTTCTCTTTACTTTTACAAATGCTTGTATTCTAATTGGGAACTAGAGGTATAACACTGAAAATTTTAAGTTAGATCATTATTTATTTAGTGGAAATATTTCTGCAATGTTTTACTCCATGAAAGATAAAGAGTTACTTAGAACTCTTGATCTAAAGTTCTCAAAAACAAAGTCATTATGATGCATAAATTCTCACAAAAACTTATCAGTAGCACCAGTATGTCGTGCAGCCAGGACAATGTTAGCCTAACACATTCCTTGATGTATTGTATTTGTGAAATAAAAAGCTCACTGTTAGTTCTGAATTTTTGACTCTGACTTGGCATATCTGATAACTAATTTGCATAAGAATGATTAAAATCTTTTTACTCATATAGCAGAAACTAACTTCAAAGTCAATTATAAATATCTACTGAAAGGCATTCTGGTTAACGCTGAGAATGCAAACGTTGTGTGGTGTAACAATTTTGCCAGAGAGAGAAGGTAGCTCACAAAACCCTCCTCTCACAGTCTTCTTTTGTGTTGTTTTGTGGGGAACGGAACCCAGGATCTTCACATTAAGCAACATCCCCAACCCTTTTTATTTTAACCCAAATCTCACCAAGAGGGAAGGCCAGGACGGCCTCAAGTATGTGATCTGTGAGGTTGCCTTCCTCTTCCTTCGGCGTGACTGGGCTTCCAGGTACGTACAAACTCACCCAGTTCTAGGCTCAGATTTTTTTTTTTTCAAATTTATTTTTTCTTTTTATATTTATTTATTTATTTATGAGTGTGAGTGTGAGTGTGTGTGTGTGTGTGTGTGTGTGTGTGTGTGTGTGTGTGCTACTAGTATCGATCTGTGCTACACCCCTTGCCCTTTTTATTTTTGAGATAAAGTCTCACTAAGGTAGCCAGGCTGGCTTTGAATTTCTGATCCTCTGCCTCTTCTCCCTGGAGGGCTGGGATTCCAGTCCTGTGCCACCAGACCTGACTTCTACTCTCATTCTTCAGTGAGCAGTTAGTAAGACAGAGAGTTTTCTGTCTAGTCTTTTTCAGTCTGTCTCTAGGTAGGCATTGCTCTGCTACCATGTATTTAAATGTGTTTCCTAATCCCACAAGGATTAAGGGAAGCTGATCCCTGTTGACTGACCTTCCCCAACACATTTTTCTTTCCTTTTGCTGTGGTTTACATCCACATCATCTTAGTTTACTCTCAATGTACTAGTGAGTACTAGTTCAGCCATCTTTAACAGGTTTATCATTGTTTTGTGGTGATTTGTATTTCTTATGAAAATGGAAAAAAAGCTGTGAGATTCCTCCTGGCAACCGCATTCAACAGACAAGAGAGTTTGTTCAAACAACCATCTACCTCTCTTCCCATTCTTAAAAAGCATGGCAGAGGTTCTAAAATAAATCAGTATTTTCTTCTGATCTTCTGCACTTATCCTAAATGTTTAAAATGTTGTGTATTTCACAGAGTTGAAAACTTCTGGAAATATTGATAAATTTAAGTTTTTGTTTTATAAAACAGTGAAATAGAGTATTGAGACTTGAACTTTTTGGTTTAGTTAAGGTTTAGGTAATTGTAACATTTGTCTTTTATAACCAGCCCTTTAGTACATTTCCATTTAAAATTCTTAAATTCATAACTTGGTTGAAAACGCCTTGTGATGATGTCTACACCTCATCAGCTTTGCTGCCGTGGTTCTCTACTTTCTGAAATGAACTTCCTTTCTCTATGCTAGTAACTTCTCATTTCTAGTTCTGTGTTTTAACTGATGCGTAAACACTAATTCCTTCAAATCCAAACTTTCGGACATTTTAAAGAAGAGGTCATGCTTTGGAGGTTATTTTGACTCTGGATTTCAATAATAAACTCCACTAGTGATTTTGGAGGCCAGCTAGTGCCAGAACTCATTTATTACATATTTGTAGTTCATAGTGATTGCATTCCTTGTGTGGAGTTGGTACATGCAGTACATAATATATCTTCATTCCTTTTTCCATTCCTTTCCCTGGCTCTCTCTCCCTCTGTCCCTCTCTTGCCCCTGTCCATTTGAGAAAAATCTATCCGTGTATTTCCCATTCAGTCTCTTTCATTTTGCTCTTCACTTATAATTTGGGTTTCTTATATAAGAGAAACTTTGTAAACTATTAAGTCTGGTTTATTTCACTAAATATTATGGTCTCAATGTTTGTTTATTTTCCTACAAAGAACTAAAGTTTATCTCTTTATGACAGAGTAATTTCCATTATATTAAAAAACCACATTTTCTTTTTTTATTCACCTGGTAATGACATATAGGCTCCTTCTAACATTTAGCTATTATGAACTGTGATGTTGTTAAAAAAGGTATGCATCTATCATTATAATATGATGTCTTTAACTCTGTGAGGAAGACATCTAGAAGGGGCATAGGTGGCTGAAATGGAATTTCTACTTTTAGGTTTTTTTTGTGTGTGGTCTAATTCAAGTGCTCTGGTATAAGACTAATTGCAGAAGTGTGAGCATCAAAGTACATGTGTAAATCAGTACTACAATATTCTTTTGTATCTACTTTCTGTTTTTCTTTCTCTTTATTTTTTCAATCACTATGTGATTTTTTCTGGTTATAACTCTATATGGACATATTAATTAGGCTATGATTATAATTATTGCCAATTCTTTGTAAATTTGTATGCTGGAAAATAAGTTAGTTGCTTACTTGTGAAATAAGTATGATAAAGTCCTTTGGAAGTATATAATCTAGATTTGAAAATAATTTTTAAATTATTCATATGACCATATTTCATCATATTTCTCTGTGGTATCCTTTTGGCACAACATTTCTTTTTAAAAAATACATTTGAAACCCACAGGATACTTTGAGGTATCATTGTATCATGGTGTCACTGTATTTTGCCAAATTTAAGAAGAAAAGTAGTAATATAATTAGTAGATTTATTTTCACATTTGCTCCTTGTTTTCCTTTTACTGTGAGCTAATGTAATTTTTAAGAATTTTGGATATTTATTTTGTGTGATTTCTCTAACCTCCTCGAATTTTGGTCCTCTAACAGGAAGCAATTTTTCTGCCTATCTTAAGAGTTGGATTCATATTGTTCTTCTTTAGACCATGTCCTTCCCCACTCCCCTCTCTTCTTTCTTCAAACAGCAATTACCCAGGGCCCTCAATCATGTTACTTGATTTTTCTTTTTATGAGATCTTAGAGTAACAGAGAAAATAATGATTTTCCTCCTAAATGCTCTATTATAGAATTTTCCTTTCACGAGGAATCTATGTCCCCTATTACAGTGATTAAAATCAGTTTCATGTGGTGCCAATAGGAGGATCATCTCTCTCCCTCAAAGAACTATTGTAAACATGTAATCTCCTTTATTTATATTGTTCCTACTGTAGAAGGCCTCTTTTATGATATCTCATCCTAGAGTCACATTGTCATGTCCCTGATCTTTTATAGGTGTACAGGGTCTTTCATCTTGTTCCAATATTTTCTTTAGACATGGAAGAGATTTGAGTTTTGACTTCAGTAGTCCACACGACATCAGCAGCTGACTTATCAGGATCCAAACAGTCTCCCTACCATCTGTGGGGAGTTGACACATCAAAATTAGACACCAGATCAGATTATGAAGTCTCTGATCACATGGTTTCAAATTAAAATCCTAGTTCCTTTCATAGCCTTCAGAATCACAGAGGGGAAGTTGAGAACATTGTGCCTCTGGTCTGTTACCAGTATTTAGAAAAATACAAACAGTTTTTGTTGCAGTAGATTTTACTGAACTTTCTACCTTGGCCAGAATGGTACATGAATACCTCTGTTTGACTATAAGTAATTGCTAACTCATCTGCAGGACGTCACCTCAAGGAATACCAACTCCTGCTACTAATATAGTAGAAGGTAAACTCTTGTATCAGGGTTTTTTTTAATAACTAGGTAGAACCAGGCTATTATATATGGTATTATATTCAACAATACTTTAAAAGAGGAGCTACTCAATAGAAACACACTCTTTTACCACTCAGAAAAGCTAAGGGTTAGGTGAAGTGTGACATGATATTCATACCTGTCTTGGTTACTTTTCTCTCATTGCCTGGACAGAATACCTGTTACCAAAAGCCAACGGAGGAGAGGTTTATTTAGCCCACAGTTTCTGGAGGTTTATAATCAGTTGGCTCCAAGGCAGGATGTCATGGCACAGGGGCAATACTTTGAAGCAACAGAAGACAGCAAAAGCAACAAGAGCAGAAATAAGGGTGAGGACTAAGTCTCTTTTTATCCCTTATATTGTAAGAAGGCTACCCACTGTACCGTGGTACAGCATCACATCATCTCCCTTCTCTCATCTTGTACAGGATGAGAATGTTTACACAGTGAGCCATCACTTAGTTAACATATAAATGTCTCAGATTGACACAATGAACAACATACTAGAAAGGTAAGGGCATGTCCTCTACACCCTAGGATGCGGCACTGCTGAGTTACTTAATTAAGCTTCTAATTTCTCAATTTGATACAATGTATCAACTATTACAATAGTTAAATACTAGAGTTTCAGTAAGGTTTTGTTGATATCAGTCAACTTTGGGCAATTTTATTACTTCATCTCTGTTGGGTTCAGTTTCTACAACTTTAAAATAAAGCTGATGATACATTAGTAATGTCATGGCATTGTAATAAGAAGGAAATATAAAGCATAACAGAACTCAGTAAAAGAAATAAACAACCAGAATTATTAACTATTATTATACTTTCAGTATCAATAACTGAGTCATTACAGTTTATATGGAAAAAGACTAAATAATAATAGAACTGTCTGAAAAAATAAGGGTTGAAATATACTTTTAAAATGTCCAAATTAAACATGTCTAAATTATTTTATTTTAATGTATTTACTAGTGGGTGTTTGAAAATATAGGCATAAAATAAACTAATATTTTATAGAAACTTTTGCATATTAAAATATACTAGTGCTTTCATTGTGTGCTAAATTATTCATTGGTTCACAAATATTTTATTTAATTTAGTTTTTTTAGATTTTTTGTATGGTGTAGAAGGTTTTGTGGTTTGTGGGTATGGGTTACAATGTTATTCTTTTCTCCAGTTAAAAGAATGAAAGCTGATGTTTTTCTTATCTGAATACTCAGTAGGCAGCATAATTTCAGAAATGGATTTAAATGACAAAAATTTCATCTTATACCTCATTCATCTTCCTTAATCTCTCTCTCTCTCTGTTGAAATTCACTGCAAATGTCCCACACTACTATTCTTCATTTATTCACTGTTTTAACACTGAGTTCCAAGCATTTATTCTATGATAACAGCTGGCTCTTTACTGATTTTTGTAAAGTTAATGAAGTTAGGTCATAGTCTTTTATTAATTTTATTTTTCAAAAATTATTTCCTAGCATATCCATAATGTATATGATCATTGATTTTTAACTGTTTTTCTTTGTTATCCTAATCTCTGCTATGAAAAAGTAGCTTTTTGGTGCCAGTCGGTAGCCAGCTCCTCAATCTTTTTTTAAAAATTTTATTTAAAGGAAGACTAAACAAAACAGAAAATGGGTAGAAATAGTACATATGTTCAAAGAAAAAAAATAAACAGTAAGAAATCACTAGTTGATGTTTAAATACTGTTCTTTTACAAATAGTTGTTCAAGATAAAAAGTGGAACATACAAAGTGGGAATTCAAACAGTGGGATTGCAACCAGTTCTGTTCAACTATCCAACAAAAACTTAGAAATATGGTTATCAATCCTATACACTTAACATACATGCAGTTATCCATATCTTCAATTATATTGAGACTGAACAAAATAAAGCAAGCTAAAAGCATTCTGAATAAAGAATAATAGTATTGCTGGATTTCACATCATGCCACTCCGGGATCAGCACTGAGTACTGTAGTGTCTTTTTAAAAAAAAATTACTTAAAGAAAGACTAAACAAAACAGAAAACAGGTAGAGATAATACATACTTTCAAAGAAAAAAATAAACAGTAAGAGATCACTAGTTGATGATTGCAGATTGTCCTCTTACAAATAGTTATTCAAGTTACTAAAGTGGAATATATAAAGTGGGGATTCAAACAGTGAGACTGCAACTATCCAACAAATTTAGAAATATGGCTATCAATCCTATACACTTAAACATACATGCAGTTATCCATATCTTCAATTATATTGACATTGAACAAACCCAAGCAGGCTCATATCACTCTGAAAAAGAATAATACTATTGCTGTGTGTCACATTATGACACTCCAGGATCAGCACTAGGTACTTTAGTGTCTCTTTTTCTTCAAAGTATCTGTTCATTTCATCGTGTCATAAGATCAGTTCTCATAAACTGTTTATAGATTCTACACATGCATGAGTCTTAACATGTATTTCTATCCTTTCTATGTTAGAGGGAGAAACAAAACAAAGCAAGACAAAACAAAACATATTCCTATAAACACATGAAACGAAAAAGACATATAAGACTATTGTACGAGGAGTTCTACCATAGTTCCTATGTTGTCTCTTGTTATCTTCAATAGAATTGGCTATATCATCAGATATAGTATAATTGAATATATCAGTACATAACAATATTAGTAAGAACACAATTTTGTATGTAGTATAAAACTTCAAAAACAGGCAGTTATCAAACCAGAATGTATATCATAGAGTCTTGGAATTTTCAGTATAGTTGCCTGTACTCTCAGACTTGATACTATCAATCATATCAGTTTTGAATAAAATCTGTCGATACCAAACAGCAATCAAACAAGCCAGATTTAACTAAGATCAGTCATGATAAAAAGTATAAGTCATACAGGGCTCCAGATTAAGTTAATAGGAAATTAAAGAAGATTACTGTGTTTACATATTACATATCCTGATGTTTTGGGATAGCGGTCTGTGCCCTCAAATCTAATGCAAATAGATAAACTGGAACAGAATAAAATCTATCTAAGCAGAGTGGTGCAAGTAATGTGGGTTTTAAATCCTGATACACTATTAACAGTATCTTCTGCCATTTTTTTTAAAACTCTCCCTCCCCTTTCACTTCCCCAGGGTACACTGCGCATTTTCAGGTCTCACCAAGACCCTTGGTTTTAAACCGGGGGCAGGGGGAAACCTGCTATTTATCTAAGTGGCTCTGGTTCTCTGTCATATAGAGCCTTGTTTTCTCATATTTGATTATCAGTTTATGTACTCTTTTTCATGTTAATTATATTTTCTATAAATAGCATCTTGGTGGACCCTACCTCCTGATCTACTCCACGTGTGGTTCTTTTTTTTTAAAATTAGTGTATCAAGACCATCTATATTAGAGATTATAACCAACCTTCTCTGCCTCATTTCTATTATGCTTTTTTTTTTTGCCATCAGTTGTCAGCTTATCTTCTTCATTCTGTTTTCTGCTCCATTCATTGAGGCCTCTCTGCCACTGTTCCTGGAATCCTAGTACTTTTCTCTCTCACTAGAATGCCCTGCAGTATTCTCTGTAGAGTTGGATTGGTGGTTGCAAATTCCCCAAGTTGCTCTTTGTCTTGGAAGCATCTTGTTTCTCTATTAATTTCTAGAGACAGTTTAGCAGGGTATATCAATCTGGGCTGGAAGTTATTTTCTTTCAGGGCTTGGAATATTTCACTCTAGGGCCTTCATGACTTGATGGTTTGTGTCAAGAAGTCTGCTGTTATTCTGATGGGCCTTCCTTTATAGGTGATCTGTTTCTTGTCTCTAACAGCTTTTAATATTCTGTTCTTATATTGAATTTCTGGGATGTTGATTATTATATGCCTGGGTGTAGCTCTGTTTTGGTTGTCGGTCGCTGGAATTCTATATGCCTCATACATCTGTATATCATTTCCTTTTCCTATGTTTGGGAAGTTTTCCTTAATTATTTCTGTGAATAGCTTTTGTAGTTCCTTTGTTTATACCCCTGCTTCTTCATTCACGTTTCTTTATTCTCAAGTTATAGATCCTCTTATCATCTTCTAGCCTTTGTATTGTTACTGCTTGTTTCCTTGTTATTTTTTAAAATTTTTCCTTTCATAATCCCACATAGCAAAACTGCCCTCCAATTCGGATAATCTATCTTTAGTTTCTTTCAAGCAGATTTGCCATCTTTCCATAGAGTTTTTAATTTCCTAGTAATCTCTTTGAATCTGCTTCATGTATTCTCTATTTTCTTTATATTCTTCATCAAATGGTTCTCTGTTTGGGTTTCTCCCTTTTTCCATCTGTGTCTTCTTGAGGGATGTTTAGCATCTCTTTTATTATCTTCTTATACCTTGCTTTACTTAGCTAAATATTTCACTTTTGAACTAGTCTATGACATCCTGAAAATATCTCTTTATGTCTACTGGTGCTGTGTCTGATACTGCATGTTTGCTGTGCTCATTCTCCTTTGTATTTACTGGTCCTGGGTCAGTGTTTTCAAGATATGGACCTGAGGACATTTTCTTGTTGCTTCCTCTTCCAATCTTTTTTGTTTCTTCCAGGAGGCCCCAGTTTCTTTCTTTGTTGGTTATAATTCTTCTGAAGCATGCTGGCTAGGTTACCCTTCCCACTGCAGTGTGCTAGTAGGTTGCAAACAGGGATAGTATATACTGGCCCATCCCCTCCAGATCAGTCAAGCTTCTGAGGCCTACACTGTATTATTATGTGCTGCCTCCCCTCCAGGTCCGTCAAACTTCTGAGGCCTTCACTGTGTTAGTGTGCACTGCCACCATAGGGAATTGATTTCAGATAACCTATTGGGTCTCAGCCAGGTCACGTGACCCAGGCCAAGCTCATTCCACTGATCCCATTCGGGAAGGGAAAAACTGATTGAAGTCACTGCTGCCCCTTGTACTTGCCAATCCTGCCCTGCCAGAATGTCATCCGCCATTCTGAGCCCCACTTTCTGTGGAATGGCTCCACTCCTGTCACTTGCCACAGGTCGATGCAGGCTCCCTGCCTGCTCAGTTCTCTGGTCAGCTGGCCACACCCCTGCTTCAGTGTGACTGTACCTCCAGTGAGTCAAAGCAGTGGGATCTCAGACAGCTTGGTAAATTGCCCACTGCAGTGGGAGCACTGAACCTTTAGCTCTTCCAGTAATAGCACTGGGACTGTATGTTTGATTGTTTCTTCTCACCTTAGTTTCTTCTTGGGATAAGAAAATTCATCTCCCTCTGTTTGGGGTTCCCCATGCTGTATTATGTTGAATTCTAAGTTGACTATCTCAGGGAGCCTCTGTAGTCAGCTGTTATCTATGCGCCATCTTTGCTTGAATCAGTCTTCCATTTTTTTCCTAAAAATAAATAAATGTTTATCAATGTTCTCCTCTTGATTGGTTCAGTTCTTTGGGCTTCTATATATTTAGAGTGTCAGAGATTGCTTTCCAGGGTTAGGACCTTAAAAAAGCAGTTATAACCTCTTTCTAATGTTCTCATCATGTGCATGTACTCATTCTGTGTACTTCTATGACGTATCCAAATATCTCACATTTAAAATAACCAAACTCATTTCATTTATCCCTAAAATCATGCCTTTAGGATGTTTCCCTGGGATCTAAACTCAAAATTTGAAATATGGCTTCTATTGAATTGTGAGAGGAATCATAATAAATTTAGTTTTTCAATGATTTTTTTGAACATAGGAATCTATGATAAATTTGTATGTGTCAATTAGGCACAGTATGAGATTAACAACAGTGCTAATAATAAGGTAGAATGACCATAACAATGCAGAGTGATAAGAACGAGATATTCCTCTCCATTATTGTCTCATTTTTTCACTTAACTGAAACACTAAGCAAATTCTTTTCTGGAATATCTGACCTTGTAGCATCATCACCTTTATACCTCATAGCCATTATTAAATGGGAGAAATATGGTTACAGAACTACAGTTCTACTATAGACAGTCTGATAACCCAGATGACTAATGAGTTGGTAGCCTACATTGCCTGACTCTGGTGGATGAATTGGTGATTCACATTTTGGCTAGGATCCAGCATCAAGACAGATTTTCTAAATATTTAGAATGGCATATGATTTAATGTTTGTGACATTTTTGTTTCTGTGATTTTCTTTTTAATAATTTTGCATTATAGTTTAATATAGGTAAATGAAATCATGGAAAGCTATTGAAAGGGAGAACTGTATTATATTCAAAGGGCACTGATTTACTTGAATGTCTAGGTTTTTTCATTTTAAAGAGACTAAAGCAAAACAAAACAAAACAGAACAGAACAAAGCAAACGGGGACAGGACAATGCAAGCAATGCAGTACTTCAAAACAAGACAACAGAAAATCAGCAATGGCTAATATAATGTTTCTTGTTGTCTTCAAAATAACTGTCCATATCATCACACACAATAAAATTGAATGAAACAATACAGAACAAAAACAATCAAAAGAAAAGAATGTAAGCATTACAAGACTTTCAAACAAGATAACAAGGAAATCAACAGTGGTTACCATAATATCTTGTTCTCTTCAAAATAGCCATCCATACATTTACATATAATAAAATCAAACAATACAAACAGGCTGAAAGCAATCAGAATAAGACAATGAAAGCACTATAGGACTTCAAAATAAGATAATGGGAAATGAACAATGGCTACTATAATGTGTCTTATTTTCTTCAAAATAGCTGTTCATACTATCACACAAAATACAATCAAAGCAAAGCAGAAAAATTCAATCAAGACAAAAGAATGAAAGTGTTGTAGGACTTCAAAACAACATAATAGGAAATTAACAGTGGTTACAATAATGCATCCTGTTATCTTCAAAATATCATCAGACACTGTAAAATCTAACAAAGCAAGACAGAATAAAACCAAATCTAAAAAACCTATGACAATGATATGAGAGTTCAAGACAAGACAATAAGAAATCAACAGAGCTTACCACCTTCCCCTACTAGATGTTTCCTCCCCTGTCACTTTTATAATATTGATTGTGCTTTTTGAAACTCACTAACTCCTTCAATTTTTTATGCCAGAGAGATAACGCAGTGTTCACCTTTTTGAGTTCAAACCATTTCAACCATGATCATGATCTCCAGTTGAATCCATTTATCTACAAGAGCCTCAAGATTGTGCTACTTTATAGTGGATAGCTTTAAATTATATGAAAATACCGTATCTTTCTTATCCATTCTGTGATTGATGGGAAAGTTGTCCTTACTTTTTTGTGGTCTCTTGTTGTGTGGAACAATTGTGTTCTCTCTTTTGATTTTCAGTCTATGAATTTCTTTTTGAATTAAATGGTCCTCGTCTACAGTATATTGATGGATCTGGTTTCTTGACCACTCTCCGTGTGTTTCTTTTTATTGGTGAATTAAGGCCATCTACATTAATGGTTACAGTCAACATACATGGTTCATCTTTGCCATGCTAACCTCCTGCTGCTAGCCCTCCACTTTTCCCTTTCATTCAATTGCCTGCCCTGTTTGGTGATCTTCTGCTGCTGCTGTTCCTAGAGTCATGGTCAACTTTATCTCTTCCTAGAATATCCTTTAACACTCTCTGTAAGGTTGGTTTCATGGTCATGAATTCCTTTAGTTGTTCTTTATCATAGAAATGTCTTATTTTTCCATCAGTTTTGAAAGATAGTTTTTCAAGGTACATCAATCTGGGTTGGTAGTTGTTTTCTTTCAGGATCTGAAACACTTCACTCCAAACTCTTCTTGATGTGATGCTTTGTGTTGAGAAATCTGCTGTGGTTCTGACTGGTTTTCCTTTATAGGTGATCTGTTTCATTTCTCTAACAGCCTTTAATATTCTGTTCTTGTGCTGAATGTCTGAGATTTTGATTATTATATGTCAGGGTGTAGATTTACGTTGGCTATAGCTAGTTGGAGTTCTATATACCTTGCTTATATGTGTATGCCAGATCCTTTTCTTGTGTTTTGGAAGTTTCTGCTGTTGATTCAGTAAAGAGCCATTTTATTTCATTTGTGCTGACACCTGCTTCTTCATTGATATGTATCATTATTAAATTAATTTTTTCTGTGTTATCTTGAAGCTTTTGAATTGTTATTTCTGATCTGATTATTTTTTACAGTCTCATCAAGTTGTTTCTTTACCTGAGTTGCTATCCTCTTGGAGATTGCAGGTATGTGACTTTCATTTTCTTCCATTACTATATCTCCCACATTTGTTCTGTGTGGGCTGGAGGTCTGAGATTGCCTTTTGCTGCTTCATCTTGACATTTTCTGGGTTCCTTCCAACAAGCTGGTTGTGGGGATCCAGGCACTTTTTCCATTGGTTGCCCCTTTATGGGATAGGGGAATTGGACAGGCACCTGGGTTTCTCTGACTGAAGGTTCCCAAGGAGGTAATAGGGTGTGCGGTGGCCTTCTCTAGACCTGTGCAGCTTCACTGAGCTTCCTTGATGGCCAGGGGTGCATGGTGGTGGGGCTGCTTCTTCTCTCAGCCCATGTGTCTCCCCTGGTGGTGGCAGGTGCACTCCTGCCACCATCCTCCTGATTCTTCTGGTGGCCACTGCTAGTCTAAAGGAGGCAATGGTCCCTAATGGTGGCCTGTGGGTTCTTGGAGTGTATCTGGTTATGAGTCCCTGCCCTTGCTGGTTGTCCACAGGAAACACACTTTCTGATGGCAATGGTGGGCATACAGGGGCAGTGGCCACTTGTCGTTGCCTGCACTGGTTTCACACTTGAATATCGAGTTTTTATTTTGGAAACTAAATAGTTGTACTAGTAAAAGATTATGCAGTTAGAAGAGTAACATGATCTGATTCTTAGGATATATTAGGAAATATTTGTGAATATAATTTATCATTTTGTTTATATTTTTTTAGCAACCATAATGTCCAGCAAAATGCTTGTCATATTATAGATGTTCAAGAAATTGTTGTTTTAGGAAACAAAAGAAGCTATTTTACATATGGAACTTACTAATTACTTAGTAACTAAGTAAATTACTAAAGTACATAGTGCTTTATTTTTTTAAAAGTACCTACATCACAAGAAATATTTTATTATTTTGCTGGTATAGTTCATTTTGTATTTTAAGAATAAAATACAAATTTTAATGTTTTTATTAATTATGATCATTTGGTGTCATATATACATAGTTGATTGTATAAAACACACACACACACACACATATATATATATATATCTGCACATGTCAGATGTTTAACTAAAAGCAAATGATTGATTGACCTGACTTATTTGGTGCCAGAATTTTGCTTTGCTTTTAAATTCTTGCTTCAGCCTGCTCTGTGTATTGAATGTTCATCTCTGTATAATATTTGAAAATTTCTTAAACTAAAAATAGTAACTTTTGGGAAATAACTCAGTTCTTGGTACTTAGCCATGTTATTCATCCTATTTGGCTGATACATTTATAATGCAGTGATTCAAAAACATGTGGCTTTTAAATTTTTTTTTCAGAAAATATAGGGTCATCCGTCATAGATTAATATTCTTCTTATACCCTCCTCTCACGTTCATACCCAAAAGTCTCTTGTGGTTCATGGTATTATTCCATTCCTGTGGTTTGCAGTCAAGAAGAATATAGTAAAGTGTTTCTCCTGGCTTAAAACTAAAAAGGCTTATGGTGTTCTTTGGATTTATGTTACCTTGGCTTCTTCCAGAGATTAGTATCCATGAGAGAGATTCATTTTGTTTTTCTAATTAGCAGCAGCTGGGTGAAACAGCACTCAAAAGAGAGAAACACAACACATAGAACTGTGAGCCTTGATTCTAGCAGGTGTTCCCAAGGATTAAATTCTTAAACAACCCTAAGAATAAGCTGAGAGGCACTTTGCAGCTAAACTATACCTCATGATAGAGGGGAAACATCAGGAATTTGCATACAACTGAAGATTTGGTTCCCTTCCCAGTATATAAAGTTGATTTAATGTTTTTCAGAGGGTTATTTTCAGTAAAGACAGTGAAACATGTTCTTCTATGGAAGGGCTACATAGAATAATTTCTTTTCAGGTTGTTTGGTTACTCTTATCTTCATCCCCAGTTTATATACACATACACACATGCATACACACATGCACACACATGTGCACACAAATGCACATACTCATGAGCAAAGGTAGCCATTCACTTTTAACACTGTCTATTCTGCTGTGATGATTAAGAACCTGTAAAAGTTGATATAAGACTTACTATGATAGATTTAGGCAAAGAAAGAAGATACTGTAAATATAACTATATAAAAGTATCTTAAGTAGACATAGGTGTATAGTGAAGTGGTAGCAAATTTGTTCCCAGAGCTTATTCTTCATTTAAAATACAATGTTTAAACTGGGGTTGGTGCTACTCACCTGTAATCCCTGCATTCTGGAAGGCTGTAGCAGGGGGAGCACAATTTTGAGGCCAGCATGGACCATCCAGGAACTGAGAGGAGCTCTTTCTCAAAGAGTTGGATATGTAGCTCATATGAAGGGCTTGGCTTCAACCCATAGTATCAAAAACATAAAATCAAATAAATTTTTAAAATGCCAGTGTTAAAGTTCTAGAAAACCATGCATGCATGCATACTTGTAGGACATGAGTGACATAGTTTTTAAGATCCTTTTATCAGTGGGTTTATTTTAAAGATATGAAAATCAGCCATTTTAGTGACATATGATGTAGTACAGGACACTCAATATTAGGGAGAGGCAAAGACAATGAGAAAGGAAGATCAGAAGAGCAGAGAGGAAAGCTGAGACACTCATCCCTATACATGTCTCTCGCACTGCAGCACACTCAAGGAACCATGCGATGAAGAAAACACAGAGTAGAGAGCTCAGAGCCATACTTCATCTGCCTCTATTTGGTGGTAAATATCTAGATCTCAGCTCAATGAGTTTAAAAGAGGTTTATTTTTGCTTTGAATTTGGGATTAAATTTTAAAGGATATGTATTTTCTAATGAAAAATATCAAAACATTCTGGAATCTGTATAAATGTCAGTATAAGATGAGAGAGGGATATCAAAGAAGTATAGCTAAAATTACTGATTGTAGGAGAATAAACTTTCTGTGTTGAAATTCTGTACGGTTCCATTCTCATGTGGATGGCACTGAACTTATAGACTCTTAAAAATTCCCAAAATGATTTCGTCTTCTTTCTCTTTATCTGTTTAACATAACCATGGAAGAAAGAAATAAATGACATTTTGTGAAATGCACAAAACCTATATTTAAGACTGTTAATGATTACTCAATGACTAAATCTGAGATCCATGTATCATGCCATTTTTACTATCATCAGCCATACTTTGGGTGCCAAGATTTTCAATGAATTTATATCATAATCAAGTCCACTTTCTATATCAGCATTGTCTTTTCCTGTTGATGCTACTTTTTGTTAACAAAATATAATAACACAACAAGACTTTCTGTTTTCAAAATGTACGCTATTGTTATTATTTTTATTATTCTAGTAATTTACCATGTTTACAGGTTTTTTGGGAAAAGGTTATCGCTTATGTGTAGCCACAACATCATGGCTGTGTCTGCTAAGATTTTAATATGTAGCTTTAACCAAAATATATGCCTACTCAAACATCATGGTAATAATTTACTTCCTCAATAAATATATTTTGCATAAAATCTGAATAACATGATTGCATGATTATGTCAAAAATACTTAATATTTATATAAGCAAAGCATCAGTACTAGGGTCATTCTGAGGGAAAGTAATTTATATGAAATCTTATCAGACTCCCTTTCTAAGAGAAGTTATTTGTCAATCTAGAAGTTAGGAGAATGATTTCAGATAAAAAATTTCAATATAAATCTTTTTACTTTTTAGAATACCTGCAAAGAGAACCTTAGTTCCTTTTTACCCTGACTGGAGGTGGGCTGATTGTACTGCTCTTTGCTTTACTGTGTGGCAGCATCATTTTCTCTTTACCTCAGATTTTTACCTTTCAGTTCAAATTCTTCACTCCACAAAGATCATAAATATATTTGAATGTAAATATATCCATGCAAATAAATATACAATAAACAACTTTAAGTACATCCACACAGAATTTGTGACATCTTCGCCTGAAGAGTTTAAGGGTGGAATGTACAGTCATGTGGCTTGTGCTACGTAAAACTGGTGGGGACCTTGTCTCTCAGTGATACCCATTTTAACCTCTATGTTCACAGTAAGGCTCGGAATTTTGAATACTGTTCTTTGTTCTGCTTTTCCTGTATCTGGTCTTCCAGTTCCTGCGTCCTTGCTTCATTTTGGGCCATTTCTAGCTGCCATTTAAGTTTTAGTCCTTGCAATCTTATTTTCTTTGGTTAGCCATTTCTTTTTATTCTAGTGTTTCTTTCAGGAGACAGGTTTTTCCACTTGTTCCAACTTTCCTTACCTTCTGAGCTTTACTCCTCACATGACTGGTTTCTAGCCCTTTTTTCAGGGACTAACTCAAGGCTCACTGTTCCTTTGGAGTCAGGATCTTCTTGGTTAGTGAACTGAATGATGCCCATGTTTTCTTTACCTCAGCTCTGATGAACTTTACTTGAACTACAGTTTTTAGGGTTTTTTTTTTTTTTCTTTTGGCTGCCACTGTTGCCCTTGAGATGAAAAACCTGACTTGAGGTTCTGGTTAGTCAAAATGTTACTGTACTTGAAAAATGCTCTAACATCCATGTATTTGGCACCCAAAAAGAAACATAATTATACCTTCAATCTGAATGTGTACAATTGGAAAATAAATAAATAAAGGCTCCAGGAGTGTTTTCTTAATTCAGTCAACCAAATCAGGGCTGCTTTCTTTTGCTCTTTTTCAAAAGGCTTGAGCTCAATAAAAATACACAATATTCTTTGCCAAGGAATTAAAAAAAATTTTTTTTTTTTTAATTTTAAGCCCATGGGTATTTCCAGGGAAATTCAACCCACATGTTTCTGATTCATTTACACTTAATTCATTAAAATGTTGTTTTTAAAAGAGTTATTTGAAGTCCAAGGGTCTTATGAGACTTTTTATGTGACTTTTCATGCTATTTTCCCCCTCAAAAACAGGAAGTGGTATTTTGCTCAAAGCAGAAACTGCAAAGAGTTGAACTACACATGAATCACGTAAAGCACAGAGAGATGACCGTCTGCCCTGAGTCATCGGGAAATGAGAGAACACCTACAGCAGTGATATCAATAGCACTGCACATTGGTAAGGAAATTTCTCACGTATCTCCCTTGAAAAGAGGACTTCCAAGAGTAAGTTTTGCAACAGCATACATCTAACTCAATATTCCTCTGAATATAAAATGAAGTCTGATAAATGTAATAGCTGTGACAACTCATGTATGACGGTCTCATGAAATGGTTGGCATCCGTTTACTGAATCTAAACCTTATTTCTGTCCCTCAGATTACTCCAAGAAAGGAAAATTACATAAAAAATGAGCTGAGGGAAAGAAATTGCATGAGATTAAGCAAATAAAAAGTATGAGTTCATTAACAATTAGAAATATTAATATATCTTACTCAAGCTTGCTAAGTTAAAGGGAAAGATTATTTTTTAAACAGATGCAATTTTAGCAGCAGGTGTGCAGTATCTTCTCTGTGGCAGAGCAGAATGGAGATGCTTGTGTAATGGGTCAGCTGTTCCTTGGCCACACTTGCCTACTGGCCCAGTACTAAAATCTGTCCCATAAAATCTTTGCAACAACAGGTTTGCAGTCGCAAAGTGAAATCCAACTCCAAAGGCATGCCAAAGTGCTCGGACTGTTTTAGTTCTCAGTCCAGCAAATCCCATAAAAGAATCCAAACACCACTGAGAAGAACCTGTAGTACCAGCCGTAATCAAAACTGTTAGGAGCATAAACTTCTTAGAGCAGATGCTCACAACCAAATGGCTGAATTTATCCAGCACTGGAATGAAACCCTTGGAACGCATGTGAGATTCTTACAGATTTTTAACATTCTCATTAGCCCGTACAAGACTTTCAAAATAGTTATTCTGATTGCTATTTTGAATGGTCTATTACAGTTACTAGATGATGGCAGAATAACATTCCTAATCAGGCAGGATTAATACTTTCTTGTACATAATCTTTAAAGATGAAAATATGATCCTAATGATAAACTGCTCATTACAGACTTAAAACATTAACTGAAAAGCTCTAATAAAGACATCCAGTTAAAGAACACCAAGGCCATATTGGAAATGAGAATTAAAAAAGAAACTCTCATTCTACATTACAAAGAAAGCTGAGGTGATTTTTCTTTGTAAAATACATTAACTAGCATTCGGCATTTGAAAGTATCACCCGGGAAAGGAGCCTAGTGGAGATTACTTCCAGCTTTTACCTAGTATGAATGCTTACGTAGTGATGACTGTGTTTATCACACTGCACTGTTTAGTAATTCTTTCTAACAACAGCTCTGAAAGTCAGTGGTTAAAACAATGTGTCACAAATCTGGAGTTCTCTGAGTGGTTTACTAATCTAGGAAAATCTCTGCTAGGATTTCTCTTGCATCTGAAGTCAGTTGGCATTTTGGCTTAGGGCTGGCTGGTCTAGAATGACTTTGGGTGGACTTGGATCTCATCCGTGTGGTTTCTCCCTGTCCAGAAAGCTAGCTTCTGGCAGTAGCAGGTGTCTGAGAAAAGAAACAGAAAGTCCAAAGCAGTTCTGAGTCTCTTTTTGCATCACATTCATCCTATTGGTCAATGGAAATCTCATGACCAACCTTGGAGTCAGAAGGGGAGTAATGTATCAAAATTATAGCATAAAAATGGATTCATGGAAATTCTTAGTCTGAGAAACTCATAAAACTGATTTACGATGATTATGTTAGAAAATCCTTAATATTTTTTCCTCAAGAAATCCTTGTTCTTCTTGGTGCAAGTTAGTGTAGTAGGTTATTGCTATAATCTGCATGCATTTGCTTCAGTTTCCACTATTAAACTTATCAGTTCCACTTTTTACTTTCTGTGAGACAATACTGTGAAGTGATTATACTTGTATCTCACATTTTTCCTTCTAGAGTCTTTTTGAACCCACAAAATAATTCATCTTCTATAAACTTTTTTTTTATTTTCAGTAGACTGCCAATCACTTTACAACAGGAATGTGGTTATCACTTTTTTACTCATTATTTAGCCAAGATTCTGGCATAAATTAGACACTCAGTATAGAGATGTTCTGCTATTAGAAAACCTGGTGAAAAAGAAAGGCATGAAAAAGACAAGGAAAATTACAGAGAGCCTATGAAGCTCTCAGCTGAAGAATCAGCTTGGACAGAAATGAAGGAGATTAGGTACCCTTTGTGAAAGGGCACAGTGATGCAGTGAATGGGCAAAAGGAGACAACAGCCTAGAGACAGGATGGGTAAAGTGCCTGAAGTTTAAGAGGAACTTGTAAAACAGAAAAGAAAGTGACACATTAAACTAATGAAAAGGAAATAAAGGCATAAAATAGCAAAACTGGTTTATTTTAACTCCAAAAAACTTTGCTTACTCATTGGAAATATAAAAATTTCTAAAAAAAAAAAAAGCAAATGCCTTTTTTTAAAAATTAGAGCACCCAAATATTCTGCCACATACAGTTATTCAGTATGGAGCCACTAGACAGATAACTATGCTAAATCTTTGATGCAATTTCATACAACAAACATGAGAAATGAATATTTCATTCAACATTCAAACTCAGCATTTGTATAAAAATCTAGGAAGCACAGTGTAGATTTCTTTTTCTGAATTAGAAAATTGTTGAATTGTGAATTAGAAATATGTTAATTATTGAGTATGAATTAGAGCAAATAGTTAACAATATAAAATTTTTAACTTTACTATACCGAAGTGGAGACTCACAGTTTGCTTTTAGATACTTGGAGTGAACAGACAAAGGCATCAGTAAGCCCACCGCAACACTAACAAAGCAAACAAAACTTTACAAAGATTCCAAATATTAAACACATGCAACATCCAAATATGTCGACACCATTTCGTATATGGGGTAGATTTCTAAAAACTGCATGTTATATTCTGCACATTGTGACATCATCTTAGTTCCGATAATCCTATATCATAAATCCATTGTTATAAACATCAGCATTAATGTGCCCTCCTTGTTCCACACAATATCTGAGAAATTCAGTTTAGCTTACAAGTATAGCTTCATACTTATAAACAAAAAAATTTGTCCAGTATAACTTCATCAGAGAACATAAATTTTGAATAAAAAGAAAATGAGTACCATATGATTGGTTATAGTGTCTATGATTTTTATAATGCTGTAGATGCATTTATTAATCTCTAACTTGGCCCAACTTATCTCTCCAGACATTTTAAGAACTAAGATTCCATTTAATATAAGTCTGTTTTTATGAAGAAAGCTGCAATTTATTGGAGGAAAGAGGAAAGAAAAAACTACAATCCAAAACTATATATTAAATTTTACAAAGAAATGCAAACACAGTTCACTAACTGCCAAAAAATAGTTATAACTATTCAATCTGAAATCTTGAGATGGCTTTGACATAAGAGTTAGTTATGAGTTAGGAAGGCTTTTAATAACTGGGAGTGAATATTCTATTTTCAAAAAGATGAACAAAATAGGAAAGTAAAATAGGATGAGAAGAAAAATAGCTCCACTGAGGAATAATATTGGAAGTTAGATTGGAGCCATGCTATTGAAGATCATGAATGCCAGCACATGAATCCATAGTCAGTACAGAATTATTTGGACACTGGAAAAATTACACTTCTTTTTGAAAATGAAATGTTGGAGGTCAGTTAGAATTATGTTTTATAATTCTTCAATAAAATGTAAGAATTTTTAAACCAAAGTTTATGAGTGAGTTTAGAACACCAAAATTTTTCATGAAACTGACGTGCTTTATGAAACATTTCATATTTTTCATTATTTGCCTAAGGAAGCATGATGATCCAACAGTTTTAACAATCACTGGGATGTCTTGGAGATCATGCTCAGTGGAGAAATCTGTTTGCACAGAGTCTGAGCTTTGTAAGTAAACAACACCAGCATCTAAGTTAAAGAATAATCAAACAGCAAACAAGCCTTGGAAGCCAGAGAAAAATACTTCTGCAGAAATATTCAGAGTTTTCTCTATGGATTTCTTTGTTTATATCTCAGTATGGTGAAGTAGTGATTCTTGTCTCGCCTCCCAGAGACAATTCAACATTCATTTAATTTATTGAACTGAGCCCTCTCTCTCTGTCTCTCCCTCCTCCCTTCTCCCATCTCTCCCTCCCCCTCCCTTGCTCGGTCTCTCTTTCATCCCCCTTTGGAATGATAGTACTACTAGTGGCTCCTATAGAAGTACCAGTTTCCAGGAGCTGGGGATTTAGCTCAGTGGCATAAGCACCTGCCTTGGAAGCAGGCAGTCATGAGTTCGATCCCCGGTACCGATAAAAAGGAAAAAGCCAAAAAAAAAAAAAAAAAAAAAAAAAAAAAGAAGTACCAGTTTCCCTACTTTTGGGGATCATCTTCTAATGCACAATCTGTACTGCATGCTCAAGTGATAGCTGAGGATCACCATGCTGCCATGCAAACTGCTTATCTTTCAAGGCAGTATTTTGAACACTTATTAGTTAGGAACTAAACAATTTAAGCATAGATTACAATACTATAATAAGTTACATATAAGAATAATGTAATCTAGGTGTGGCAGCATACGCTCATAATCCGTGCACTTAGGAGGCTGAGGCAAGAGGATTGCCTTGAGTTCAAGGCCAGCATGAGCAACGTAGTAGGTTCAATACAAACCTGAACTACAGTGAGACTCTGTCTAAAAAAAAATAATAATAAGCTTAGGCTAATTACAATTATATTGCTGACCTTGGTTCAAGAATGTCTCAACTGATTCATGAACTTCATTTCATGAAAGTGCTGAGAAAGGAAATGCAGTAATATACTTAGATTATTAATTTCAAAATAAGTAGGCAAGACTTTTACATTTTCTAAAAGAACAAATCTTTCAGTAAACTAAGACATAAGTATTACTCTTAGTCATTAGTAGGGTCCCACTACAAAGTTTATGCTTAGTAAGGTGAAAACAAACATTCTATTTTTTTTTTGTTTTTATCGGTACCAGGGATCGAACTCACGACTGCCTGCTTGTAAGGCAGGCGCTTATGCCACTGAGCTAAATCCCCAGCCCCAAAAACAAACATTCTAGTACACTATGGAGGACTGGCAAGTTAATTGCACCAGGGCAACCTTGCTATAATTATACATGGAAGAATGGTAGAAATATTAACATTGCACGAGTAATACCACACAAACACCTACTGTCCCTGCCACTTACTTTTCCAATATTATGCTGTAGTCTTGGCCAATTCTAATGTTGAAACTATTTTATTTGTAGATTAAGGTCTGTTACATAAAGGATTGGCTTTAAACGTGTGGTTCTTTGAATGGAGTACTTAGGAGGTCTTGAGCACTTGTCAAAACAGTGCCTCAGACTCCATCCCATGTCCTGCTATCTATGTTTTAACATGTTTCAGGAGAAATAGAACACACTGTCACATTCAGAACCACCAAAAGTGAAATTTAAACAATTTAATAAAATTCAAGATTTTTAAAGAAAATAAATTGAAATGTTAGAATAAGAGAAATGAGCAAGTGATTAAACATATACTTAAAATACAAAAATGTTTCCTATATATTAACAATTTATTAAAAAGATGAAACATGAAATTCCTTTAAGTATTATGGTACTAAAAGTCATAAAACACATATAAAGATCTACTTGTAAATGAAAATAATCAGTTCTCAACATATGTCAGAAATGAATATAGGTTAAAAGAACCTATGAACTCTATAAGCTAAATAACGTGAGGATTCCAAAAAAATATTCCAGGACCGGGGACATAGTTCAATAGCCCAGCACTCTCCTGGCAACTGCAAAGTCCTGAGTTGTATTCCCAATAATAAGGAAAAAAATCCAATCAAATAAACCAAAAAGCAACAAGATGTATAATTGAGTATGGATGATGAATAAATATATAAAAATATTTAAACACAAACACAATCATGACAATTACCACAAGAAAAATGTTTTCCCGCTAGTTACACTGACATCACAGACAGGCCTAACAACTAATATTACCCAGAATGTAGAAAAGTGTAGAAATTATTGTTGGATTGAAAATGAATGAGAATTTCGAGAGCAGAAAGGATAATGCCGCAGTATTTGTTAAAAAATTTTATGTGCAGAATGATGCAATTACATATGTGATTATTAGGACCTTATTCAATTTTCTGAATGATTTCCTTTTCAAAGATCACTATCTTTGAAAAGGAAATCATTCAGAAAATGTATGTATGTGAAGTGTATACAAGAAGATCCTCCAAAGAATGATCGCTGAAAAAAATTTTTCTTGGTAGAAAAAGAAAAAGCAGGAGGAGGAGGAAGAAGAGGTGGAGAAGAGAAAAGGAGGAGAAGAAAGAAGACGACCAAGAAGACGAAGAAACAGCATAATCACTTTGAGAAACACTATCTCTGCTCCGTATCTCACTTTCTTAAATTGGTCTTGAATTTGAGCCTGTCTTGGCTCATGGACTTTGGGTCTGGGAGGTGAAGACTTTCTCAGAGACTGAGGAACAAGAATAGGAATAACAAGTTCTTTCAAGAAAGCTCACAATTTCCAGGCAAATAAATGCAAACCTTACCCATCATAGCTGAGATGGGGTATTTGAACAGATGTGGAGAAAGTGAAGAGTCCATTTGAGTTTGCTTTCGTTGTCCATAAAACGAAGAGGAACTAATGTGGGTGGGTTTGAAATGATAGCAATCAGCAAATCAGCAAATGATATCTGTTATAATTACTTTTCTTGTTTCTGAGACAAATATCAGACCCCAGAGTTAAAGGAGAGGTTTATTTAGCCCAATTTTGTAGAGTTTTCTATCCTCACTCGGCTGGCCCCAGTGTAGGGTGACACGTGGCAGAGGAGAGACAGTTCATGGTGGCAAAAGCAAGGAGAGAGAGAAACCTCTTTCTATCTCTTATATTGTATCCAGTCTACTGGGATTAGGGTGATGTCAATCCAATCAGTGAACTGATCTATTGATTACACACCCTTAATCCCAGCACCCTTAATGCCAACACTGCACCATGAATCAATCACACACTCCAGATTTAGCCACCTACAAAATAACAACAACAAAGAAAAAACCTCACCATGACTGCATGAAGATTTGGGAAGACAACTAGATACAATTAGATACAAGCCATAATGATATCACAATATCAATCTGCAAATATCTTTCTGAGTGAAAACATTCAAATGAAGGTACATAATAGAGCTACTTTGATAGGTAAATTTTCAAGTCTTCCTACTCATTACTGAGATCACAAGGCTCTTTAATACATTAAAGATTTTACATATGCAACTGCTAAAACCTGGCAAAACAGAAGTCAATCACACACCGTGCTCATTTTACCTAAAATAATTCAGGTTTTGCAACTGAATAAAAATGGTTTAATTTTGAACATGTTCAAAATGGATTGCTGCTGAATTTATAAATAAATTTCAAATATGAGACACATAGAAAAACATACTTTTTAAAAAGGAGATGTAGATTTGACCTTAATTTTTTAATATTAACTTATCCTAATACAAAAACATCAATGGATTAGTTTTATTTCTTTAAAAATCATAATATATTTGCCACATATATTTTGTAAGTATTTTTGAACTATCCAATTGTACTGAAAACAATTGGAAGACTTTTATCACTGCTACCATGCCATTCATAGTGAGTTCCATTTCTCTGACAGTTACTATTATCTACTACTTACGGCTGTGTTTCTATTTGTTTAGTATTCATCACTCATGTATTCTAAGCACATAAGATGTGATCATTCCTATGTGAGGGATACAGTTCTTGCCATCCACTGGGTAAATACTGACCTGGGAAGGTGAGACATGACCACAGGATCACCAGGCATTGAACATTCTTAGCACGCATGGAGGGTTATTGTGCAGAAGTTATTGCATGTATCAAAGTGACACCAACATAGCATCCTCTGCCTAGTTGTGTTCAGTAGCCGTAGCAATGAATTTGGAAACTCATTGAAATATAAAAGCATCTTGATTCTAGATCAGGGGTTGAAATAGGGATTGGACCAGAAACTAACTTACCAAGGCAAAGAGATCATAAGTCTGATAAAGAAAAGAATTCTCATTAACATGTTTCACTTTAGTATGACTGCTATAGATTAAAAACTGGTGGTCAACTTAATGCCAGTGGAATTAAATCACCATGCTGCTGAGCATAGATGTTTCACCCGAGGAAAGTGGCCAGCATAAATGGAGACATGGCGAAGGAAAACTACCAATTGAAGCACTGAGGTGTTGAGGCACTGTGGGTTCTCCTACAAGTTGCTGTTTGAGCCACTGGTTCTCCTGGAGAAGGTCGGTCCTCACAATGAGCATTACTTCCTGGCTCCAGAGAGGAAGATGTGTGCTACTTGGTTTCTAGGACAAATTTCCTGTCACGCTGGCTTCCTGGCATGTACCCGACTATGCTTGTTGGAGGAGGAGTTCGGGGCCTCTGTGTCACTGAGGATGGCTGTGGAGCTTTTCTGGACAGCTCTGGTTCTTATTTTGAGTGTAGCCTCTTGGCTCCAGTATAGAACCCTCATCCCATCAGCACAGCTCCTGCACCCTACTGGCATAGACTTTCTAGCTTCCACCATTGACCTTTGAGCCTTCCCAGCATGGATCCATAAAAGAGACTGCTGTAAGTCCTTCTTGTGGGCTCTGGACCTCCAGTAGGACTCATGGGAGGCATTGTCATGAGCTCTGGGTCTTCATCTGGACTCATACAGGACATTGCCATGGGATTCAGGCCCTTTAATGAATATTCTATGTCTATGGTGTTGTGCATAGATTTCTTGCATTTTCTTGTATTAACTCTGGATAACCATCAAAAAATAATATTATAAACTCCATGTCCTGATTTTAATTGTTCTTTGTACAACCCCTGACTACAACAACGACTATCGTAAATTTTGGAGCAAATTTGTTGCGCTATAACTCACATCCTATAGAATTTATATAAATTATACAATATGTCGATTTTTATTTATATTCATAGAACTGTGAAATCAATGTTGCAATCCATTTTAGAATATCTCCATTGCCTCAAAGAAATTTTGCATCTTTTTCTCTTTATTTCCTGTCTTTTTTATTCCTGGGAAGCCACCAGTCTATTTCATGCTTCTAAACATCTGCTTTTCTGATTGTTTGCCTTCATACCATATTTAAGATAGAGTACTTCATTACCTTTTTATATCTAACAGTATTTAACTGTATGGATATACAACATTTTATTTATATAATCTTAAACTGATCAAAGTTTGAGTTGTTTCCCCATTTGTTTGTTACAAATAAGCTTACTATAGATACTCATTTACAAGTACTTTGTGGACATCCACTTATTTTCTTCTTTGTACATATGGTCAAATTAAAAAGTAGCTAAATACACTATTTTAATTTTTACTGGAAGTATATGAGTGCCAAATTATGTGTATCTTCATATGCCTTTTCTTTTTTTATTATCATTCTAGTAGATATAGAGTAGAATCTCACAATGGTTTTGCTTTGTACTTTTCTGATCACTACTAATGTTACCTTCTTTTAACTTGCCTATTAGCTATTTGTTCTGCAAAAATGTCCATTCCGATCCTATCCTACTTTGAATTTCACTATTTGTCTATATATTATTGCATTGTAAGGGTTATTTATATAGAATTACATACTGGAGATGCATGTTCCTTATTAAATATTTGATTTTCAAATATTTTCTCCTATCCTTTGAGTATCTTTTCACTATTCGATAGTGTCATTTGAAGAGCTTTTGATTATGAGGAAGTGTGATTTATCTATCTTTCTCTTTTGTTATTATTTTGATGTTATAGTTAAGAAAAAAATATGATTTTACAATATAGAAAGTGTATCAGTAAGTTTTAAGGGTTCTATAATATTAGTGAGTGTAGTTCTTTGATTCATATTTTTAATGGTATAAAGTAAGGGTACCACTCCAGTTTTCTATATGTAGATTTCCAGATGTCTCAGAGTTATTTACTGAAAAGATGATTCTCATGCTTCTAAATTGTTTTGGCACTCTCATGAAAATCAACTGACTACAAGTATGAAGTTTTATTTCTGGACATTCCAACTGACACCACTATACAAGTGCAATATTGTCTCCAGTTTTGTAGTAAGTTTTAAAACCGGGAAGTATGCTTGCTGTCCATTTCTTATTCTTTTTCTGAACCTTTTTTTTTGGGCTGCTCTTAATTCCTGAATTTCCATATGAATTTAAGGATCACACAGTCAACCTGTAAGTAAATCATTTGGGATTTTGATAGGATTTGCTTTGAATATGTAATCAACTTTAGAAGTAAGTGGAACCTTAATAATACCGGTGCCTTGTTTTATAAATGTGGCTTGTCTTTCAAGTTATTTAGATCTTTCGTAGTTTCCTTCAACAACATTCAAGAGTTTTCAGAGTCTACTTTTTGTACTTGTTTTGTTAAATTCATTGCTAGGTGTTTTTTTTTCTGGCATTATTTTTCTAGTGGAAGTATTTTCTTCTTTTTGGATTGCTCTTTGTTGTTGTTTGTTCCTTTGTGGATAGCTATTTTTTAAAAAATTTGATTTTTCTATGTTGGTCTTGTGTTCTGAAATTCTGGTAAAGTCATGTCCTAGTTTTAGTAGCTTTAAAAGTTGATTCTTTAGTATTGTTGGCATATAAGACCATGTCTTCTGCAAATAGTGAGTTCTTCCTTTGTAACCTCAATGGCAGACAAAGAGTTTGAACATTTCTAGGCTGATTCTTTAGTTACTCACCACCTACTGGCTGTATTAGCCAGTACTCCTGACCAAGGAAAGACTATTTTGATGGGTGCTACTAATCAGTTCCTCTCTTGTTCCTTGGGCTCATGAGCAGTAATGTTTTCTTTTTACTCCAAATCCAACTCTTACATATTTCTCTTAGCTTTTGCTATACAATTATGCTACATTAGAATTATGTTTAATTTATCAGAATTTGTTTGAATTATGTTTTAGTTTTTAAAAATACATGAAGAGCTAGACCATAATAGAAAATGCTTCAAATTTTTCATTGTTTGTATTGTATTGCTTCTTCCAGCACGAGTATAAGGAAACTTAAATATCTGAGGTGCTACATCCTAAACTATCACAAATTTGTCCTTTTCTCCAAGGATTTGGAAACACTAATGTAAAAGCTAAGGAGCACTTGGTTAGCTTGTGAGAGGCCCTGAATTCTATCCCAGTTCTGCGGCAAGGAAGAAAAAAAAGTAAAAAGTAAAGAAAGAAGAGGAGGAAAAGAAGAAGAGAAAGAGGAGGAGGGGAAGGAAGAGGAGAGGAAGGAAAGAAAGAAGGAAGGAAAGAAAATGTTAGCAATATTATTTATGTAACAGTTGTATATGGCACAGGAAAATGTTATTCTGCAAAATTTTCTTATGTTAATGTAAATTGGGAGTTCAAAATGTGCTAAAAATCATGAGTAATTCTATATTTGCATTTTGAGAGTTTGCTGTATGTGTAAGACAAACACAATAACTGGTTGTAGGGTCATAACAAATCCTGTTTGTAAATTATGCACTAGCTGGAATGCTAATTAATACATATGCTTTAGTATTATTTGACCAAAAAATGTTAGGCTAGAGTAATTATCAAAGAGTGATGAATCAAATGATTTCATATTAAATATTACTGGTATTTCAATGTTCTGAAACCTATCAGTCAGTTTCACAATAGTTTTTATTGAAATTCATCATAATTTTCAAAGAAAACTAGGAATAGAACAAATCTTCTTTCCTTCTCATTGTATTTAGTGTATAGACATACCCAGCTATTACATGAGACAGATTTTTAAAAAAAGCAACTCATTGTAAAGCTCTATGTTAGGTGGAAGAAGCATATACTTTAATTTGAGAATTTTAGGTTTGTGTTTCAATTGTTCATATGTTTCACTTTTATTTAAAGGTCCAAGAATAGTCAATATTATGAATGAAAATGTCTGATATTAAATAGCATCTTTTATTTGATGTGTGTGTTTTATTAGACTCGCAACTCCAGTGGAAGGACATTGAGCCATGTAAGGTGAACATACTCACTTCTTTTGGTGCTGCAGAACTCTTGCATATAAGAAAGTCAGGCTCTCTAGACACCATGTGCTTCATGGAATTTATTAAATTTTCCCACTATTCTACTTATAGTCAGTTTCATTCCTCCCTCTCCCATGATTTAGCCTGCAGGGATAGCCTGGGGAACACTATACTTCAACGTGTGCAGCTGATTGTACAGGGACTGTACCCCTGTTGCTTTGATCTTTCCAAGCTAAACAAATACAAATGTCATTATTGGGGATCACTTTGGAAGGATCTTCAATCATGGATAATTCTATCTTTTTGTGTTAGGAATGATTGTCTACAGAAACTAGAAAAGTGAGGACACAAACTGAGCCCATCATAGGAAGGTTGTATGAGCTGAGCACTCTTATTAATTTATGTCTGTAGATAAAATGAATATCACTTTATAGCTTCCCAAATGGATTCCAGAAACATTATTTTATATACTACACATTATCCTTGCTTAAGGAACAAAAATAGAATCACAAAACTTCCCCATAACTCATATACTTTTACTGACACAATTCTAAAATCCACCGCTAGACCATCCATCAAACTTTGGCAAGAAACAGCCTAAAGCCTGCTCTGCTGAATTCCCTATATATCCATTATATAAATAGAGGATGGGAGAAAAACTATGTGCAATATTTTTTTAGCAGCTGTGATTCTGAAGCAATAATGTGATTGACAGCCATTTATCCATCAGTATTTGTAGAGGAAAAGAGGACATGTTCCTTTTAGTTTAAGTCTAGTTTGGAGAGAGATTTAAGAAAAAGAGGCAAAAACTAAACTATAGCAACAAAAATGACCAACACCACCAAATAAAATGTTTGGATTTTGAGTTTTTTACCTCAGTTTGCAGGAAATCTGAGTATACTGTAATTTAAAGTTAAAATGAGCTAAACATTTTAATATCAAAGAAAAAGCAGAGATTTCCCAAGGAGTAATGGTAAGAGCATCTTAGACTTGTTATTGTAATAAGGGTATCAAGAGGATCATTTGATAGGGCAATGTTACTCCAAGAATAGAGAAGGATGACCAAATATTGGTGGTCGGCTTAAAAGAACAATGACTTAACATTCCAGAAAGGAGAAACTTTCAGTAACATCCCACTGAAGAACAAGTTCACCTTGATCAGGAGAATAATTATGATCTTGCAGTTATATAGTACACCAAAGCCTACATTCAATAGTATCAGCTCACTTGGTCTGTCTGGTAGAATAAGGAACAGAGGTAAGAGGTAAAGAGACAGAAAGGATCTCTTCTATTACAGGCTCATAAGGATGGCTAAGTCCAAGTTAGGTGAGCAAGGAACATTAAATAGAGACCTACTTGCAGTTGGTTTTCTTTACATTGCATGGGTCTGTAGTTATTAGGTAGATTGCAATATTTAATATTAATCATTTATATTTTTGCTTGTGTTCCATTAGATATTTTATTTTGTGGGACAGAGAAACACAGAGTAAAACTGTGTTTTCTACTAGTGACTCTATGTCACAGACTATGTTGTAGAAATAACATCTTCACATCTAAGTGTTCAGGAAAACCCTCATTCCCTTCTTGCAGTATAAAATAGAGAGGTTCTCTGGCACTTATAAGCAAAAAGGAGCAGGAACTTCCCTTTTCCTCTTTTTAAATGTATTTTTAATTTTAAAAAGAAAAATAGAATGAAGACAATGATATAGAATTTCAAAACAAAATAACAGGAGATTAACACTGGTTAATATATTGTGTGTTATTTTCAAAGTAGTTGTTCAGATTACAAGATATAAGCATGAAAGAAACACATTTAACTCAAGAAGAAACTCATAGACTAAAATTCAGAAACGGAAAACAACATTTCATTATATTTTTATTGACATATCATTTCACCCCTAATCACTTGTTCTTTGTCAAAACTGTCGAACACAAATGCTCTCCCAGCTCAAGTTTATTTTAACTGGCTTATTCCATAAATTGAACACATTGTGAGATGCATATTTTAATAAAATAAGGGATTGTCTTTGAAAATTTAATTTTGCTATGCTCATAATGTATACGTTACTAAATTTTACTTAAACTTTTGTTACATGATTTAAAATTAAAATTTCATTTGAAAGTGTTATTTATAGTATCAAAGCATGAAAACATTTTAGTAAAGTACTGAGTGAGCCTCAGACAGTAATATACAGCTTGTTGGCAAGAATCAGGAAGTTCAAAATTTTGAAACCATTTCTTGCAGGTAGCTGTCACTACAGATTCAAAAACTTGGTACTTAAGAGAAGAAAAAGCGAGAGAAAGAAGAATAACAGGGAAGTCACAACTAAAAATACAAGCAGCACAGATACAGATTCAGTTTTAGCCTTATTAGTTGGTTTAGATGTAAAATTACACTGTATATTCCTTTTATATCTGTTAATCTCCTAACCAAAAACCTATTCCAACACTTAGGACTATCAATAAAAAGATGTTTTTGAGGTACTGTCATAAACCAGACAGTGGATTCAGGCTATAACTCTTTCACCATTTGAAATAAGATTTAACTAGAAAGTTTACGCAGAGTTAAAAAGTGACCAAATATTTAAAGTGACTCAAACTGAATGTGCTTTGTTTAGTTCAGGTCTGTTAAACATCAAGGGCAGGCTTGCCAGCCTTGCGTAAGTTCAGCACTAAAATCAGTCAGCTATCTCAGGTTGATAAGTACAGAAAAAGAAAAAACGACATTTCCAAAGTAACTGATCCTGAGTATTGAAGGAATGAGCCCTCTTGAACCACATCTATAAACACATACACACACACACCTCTCTCTTGCTCTTCTGTCCGCTCACACTGTCTCTCTGCCTCTCTTTTTAGTGTGTAACAAGCTTGCACTCGTGCACACATGCACACATGGCCCGGGACATTTCTCAGGAGATAATTGTAACTGCTAATACATATAATTTAGGAAAAGAAGCAGAAACCTAGGGAAGAAGCAATTTTAGTGGTAGCAAAAACTGCCTATACTCCTTGGGTTTTTTAATTGGGTTCATGTGTTAGGAACAAAGGGCTCTGCTAGAGAAAGAGTTTAATAATCACTGACCTTCTCCAGGCAAGGCACAAAACAGCCACTGTGGGATTTCAAATCTGTCAGCAATCTCTCGTGTAGTTCACTCACCACTAGGCTCCCGGATTTAACAAACACTCACTTCAAAGACCATGGGGGAAACCCACCTCTTCAACAAAACTCTCCTTTGACCTTATGTGGAGTGATCCTTCTCATTCATCTTGGAGGATAATTCCAGGATTTGCTGATACCACAATCTTCAACAACAGAATCTGCAAATCTAAAGGCTTACTGGCTGACTTTCTCCCATTTAAACTGTACACAAAGTTACTGGGATGAAAGTTGTAGTCTGGATGTTGGGTTTTACAAAGACCTATGTTCAGGAGACAAATGTTTTCTTTGGCCCATGTTGCCGAGAAAACTGTTCTCTCATAGTAACAGAAAATTAAGAAGACATATTTATTAGTAATTGCCAGATTTCAGTGTTTGCTGATCTACTTGCATGACATACAACCCAAGAATCTATAATGTGCATTTCAAGTAGATTGCCAGAATATGTTCTTATAAACTTCCAAACTGATATGATGAATATAATATTTATTTATCATTACTTATTTTTCTCCTGCCACTTTTCCTTTGTGTATCTCCAAGGAATAATACTTGACCTAAATATTTCTTTATGTAGATATAGCAGAAATGATTTGTAATTTTTCCTGTGACTGGTACAGTACTTATTTATATCTTCATCATATAAAATGCATGTTACATATCACTCTGTAGTAGAAATGAAGAAATTAAGTACAGAGAAGAAGGCAGCTATGCCTAAGGCCTCTCTGTAAAAAAGCCAAGGGTCAGCCACAGCTCAGATCAAATCCATCCTCCTCTCTGAATTCCACATCCTGTGCTACATCCCTAAGGCACTGTCTGTGTCATTTATGTACCAGTTTCCATGGCCAGTCATCAAATCTGACTAAAACTTTCTTCTAGACAGATCCCAGATCTTGAATCATCAAGGGCATAATCCCAAATCACTTCTATGACTCAAAGCTTAGCTGGTACTTTTTTTTTTTTCTAACATTTTCAGCAGAATCTAAATTGGTAAACTGGAAGGATCTAAAATATAAAGACTTTTAAATTGTAAAAAGCATAGATTTTAATATTGTTACTTTAAATATTTGTGTACATACAGCGTTTTAATTGCTACACAAAGTACAAGAATTAAAACTGGAAGGGATTATACATTTTTGTGTCTGATATGGATTACTCATATGATAGCTATCACAGGCATTTGCACACAGGCAAATAAGGTTTCACAAGACACAATGAGCACAGAATGCTTAACAAAGAGGTGGATTGTTATTGTCTGACACTTCTGAGAAACAAAAATGATTAAGAAATTAGTATTTATCAGTAATTATCAGATTACTCCTCCCTTTGAAGATGAAAGATCACTGTCCCTTTTCCTACAGTGTTAGAACTAAATACTCCACAACAGCGTAGATTTCCCCCTTCTCTTCATTTATTAATCACAATTTCCACAGGTTTTCCAATTCTAGCCACTAGATGTCATGCAAAGATCGTGAAGCAGGATATCTTGGAGTTTTTTTTTTTTTTTTTTTTTTTTCCCACATTAATCATTACTGATTCTGTGCACTTCAGCATTTAAGGTGGTCTGGGAAAATATGTGCCAGGCATTAGAGAACCATACATGCACACGTTTCATGGCAAAACATGGAATGAAAAGTGTCACCTCCTCTACTGCAACATGTCAGTTTTTTTAGGTATCTGAAAAATTAATACAAGTAAATTCAAGAGAAAAAGATTTTAAAGTTTCCTTGCATCAGTATCATACCTTAGTCTGATTTAACTGGGGAGAAAAGATGTCATATAATAAGGAAAAAAATTAAATGATTTGGACTCCAGAAATTTTTGAATTAAATACTAGAAGAAAAAGATTCTGCAAATATTAGTTTTGATACAAATGCAAAAATAAATTTCAGAATCATTTTGTTATCATATGTAACTGGACATGCCTTCACTAGTGAGAATAGATAACTAGAATATACAAAAAAGAGAAAACCTACCTATAAAAATTCTCAAAGAGGTGAACAGAGATGGAATTCAGAGCCAAATGGGTGACTGAAAAGATACAGATACTTCCAAACATATGATTCAAATATAAACAATAATTCAAAAATAAGTGTAAGGAAATCCAAAAAGTTCAGATTTAGCACTACACAAAATCAGATTTGAATCAAGATAATTTTATAAATTAGAAACCATGATTTTTAGTTCTTTTCTTTTTGGCACTGGAAATCAAACACAGTACTTTGCAATTGTCAGGGAAGGCTCTGCGCCGCTGAACTACATCCCCAGCAGATTTTTATTTGCTAGAACTAAACTGGATGTAAACTATCACTCTACGGTCTATAATATACACCTAAATGGGTCTAATATGCATATGTAAATGTATATCATTAAAAATAAAATCATAAAGGATTTTCCTTCAATATACAACTTTTATTTGCATTAATAAATCCTAGAAAAGGTGTAAGATGTCGTTTTCCTAAAAATCTAAATAGTTCAATTAAAATAGTTGGATTAAATTTTATTTCTTGGGAAAAATTGAAAAATAATAATTATGTTAAAATAATTTTGAAAATACTGCATCTATAAAGGCTATGTTTAAATTACTACTCCAGAAAAGAAACTTAAAATTCTAGGATGACATTTAAATAACATATCCTTATCATTAAATAGTACAGTAAGATAGCTTTGTAATTTACAGTTTCTGATATGTCATGTAGACCAGGGGAAAGAAGTTTTAAGCATGCCAGAGGAAAGTAGGAGGAAGTTAATATTTCATCAATAAAGTACGATGTTGAGCTTAGCAATTTCCTTTTTAAGTGTTCAAATATTGCAAGTGTTCAAGACACTCTTTAAGTCATAAACATGCTTGGTGCTTTTTGTTATTCATATCACTAAATTATTTTATAGAATTGCTTATAGTAACCACATTGACCACATATTTTCTAGCAGTTTTTACTTCCCAAAAGAAACATATTCACACCTCAAATTCCTGTTAGTAAGGATTCTTATGGCAGCTTCTTAAAAACTAAGAGTAGGAAGACAAACAACTGATTTTAGTTCTACTCAGAGCTAGATTTCCAACATGCATGCCCCGACTACGTAACCCTACACAGGGATCTCATTGTTTATTTTCATAGTTGCTGCTTTATTTAAAATTTTGTCTCCAAAGTTTATGTTTGGCAAGACCAGTAATCAAAATAAGCTGTTTTATGTTTTTGTTACTACTTCATGTGCATGTGTATATGTGTGTATGGTTTAGTTTCTAGTGGCCTGTCCAGCTGGAGGTACTGTTGTGGCAACCCATGTGGCAGTGTTTATATGCACGGGGTGGAGAAGGACAACCATGCCCAATCCTAATTTAAATCACTTTTACCTTGGTAATGTGAAAACTTTCACAGCTCCTGGAGATTTACGCCCTCCTTTTCTGTTGCACTCTTGCTCAGAAAAGCAATTAAATCTAATGTAGTGCATTTATTAATAAAATTCTTCAATTTCAGATTTTTGAAAGTCGATTCCCTTCTCCTTATAAATTTCTCCAATAAAACATTTACTTTAGTAAGCTATGTGTATCTAGATGGTGATGTTGTTATTAGGAAAAAAATGAGAGCCACTTGGTATCTATGGCAACAGAACTGTGTCCAAAGAAATATGAACTCTTTTTCCTTGAAGAAATTAGATATTTTTCCTTGACTGGTCCTTACAGATCCAAGTCTAGAGAAGAAATGGGATTTTTTAAGGCTCTCTCTTCTAGTGTCTTTTTTTTTTGAAATTGTTTGCACAGCCACATCTGAAAATATAAAAGATTATATTTGAGGCTATAGAGATAAAATTGCTCCTGTAATCTGCCAGCTCACAGTCTATGCTAGTGTAAATGAATGCAGTTGATTCTCATTCATCAAAGGTTTAAGCAATGATGGTATTCTTTTGTTCTCTAACAGATATGAATATTCTGATTACAAATATTTATGAGAAAAAGTTACTTCTGATATCAGCCATTACATCACAATTGCTTCTTTCTCCTGTCCATCATTTTAAACAAATCATTTTTGCTGCAAAGTTTCTGTGATATTATATGACTATTAATTTTCATCTAAGTCAGAATATGTTTTGGCACACATTTAAGGTTGAATATACATTATTTGTTTATTTATTTATGGGGTCTTTTAAAATTGTGATAATGAGTAAAGTGAGCATCTTGGCATCAACTTGAAATGGAGATCCCCTGCTAGTGTGTTCATGGAAAAGCTGGACCAATTGAAATATGTGGGCATGGGATGATGCTTCTTACTCCCTTGTATAACTTTTTAAATGAGATATTTATTTAAGATTTTACCCACTTTTAAATTATATTGTTGTCTTATTGTTGAATTTTAAGTTTGTTGTATATTTGAACGTAATGTTGTGAGTAAAGCTAGTCTTTTAGTGGATTTAACTTGTTTCCCAAGTTATATGTGATTTTTATATTTCTTAGTGTTTTTTTCCCCTTTGGTAAGAAATGATGAAGAAAAGCATTTGGATATAGGGAGATGTCTTTTTTCCAGGTAAGCTAAGTCTCCAGAGATTGATTTTTTTCTCCTGGAGTGCAGGCCTTATTGTGATCCATGATTTGGGCATTTTTTAAAGTGGTTATTTTCCCCTTACTCTACCAGAGCCACAAACCAATGTTTCTTTACTGTTAAACAGGAGAACTCCGTGGACTTTAAATCCAGACATATAAGATGGTTACCCCCCAAACTTATCACTCATTTTGTAGCCAAGCTATAGCAATTTGGCAAATATACCATTTAATTATTGCTCAAAACTGACGAGTTCAATGGTTTCTGCCCCCATGAACAGATCTCTTCTTAACTGTGAAATTACTTATCTCCTCAGACATTAGTGGTCATAGTTTTTACTTAGTTCTTTGATGGGCCCAAGAAAAATTACTGATTGTCATTTTGTTTGCTCTTTTTTTTTCTTCTAATAATGATGTGTATGAGCAAAAGTTAAATGTTTCAGAAAATACACAATACCCCCACTGACAAAGATATATTTTTCATAAATAGAGCTTAAATAAATAGAAGAGAAACTATGTGATTTATTTTAAAGTTTGATTTTAAAAAGAATATATCAATATTTTATTTAATTTACATAATAGGCTGCTGGAGGGCGAGCTGTACTGCCTGAGGAAGTTTTGGGCCTGCCTGGAGCATGCCCAGTGACCTTTTAATCCAGGGAGCTTTACTGCCAGAAGAGGTGGACTCCTGCACACCATTCGAGCCACAGGAGAGTTTAAGATCCTTGCTCCAGGTGGTTGGGGGCCTGCCTGGATTGTGGTCACACTGGGTTGGGTTTGGTGGGTTTCTGACCTGCCTGGGCCGGGCCTGGTGGCCTTTCGATCCAGGGTGCTTTGCTGCTGGAGCGGGAAGCTTGGCTGCTGGAAGAGGTTTTGGGCCATGCCCGGTGCCCTTCTTTCAGTTCTGGATGTTCACTGCCCAAAGAGGGAGCTGCACTGCCAGAGGAGTCCCAGGAGCCCAGGATATAGGAGACAATTTGCAACATGCCCAAGGGAAGCTTTGGAACAACACTTGAAACATGGAATATATAGGAAAATGACAAAATGAAAGACCAAAATGCAATCTCAAACTTCCAGCTCATGCCAAGAAAGCCTAGAAGCCATGTACATAGAAGAAAATACATGCCATACACCGGAAATACCTGAAATAACAGTAACTATAATAAAGAAGCAACTTCTGGAAGCTTTAAAGGAATTCAGACTAGAGATAATCTCTCAGGAAAAAGAAGAAATGATAAGATAAATGAAAGAGATACTGAGCACATCTAAAAAGGCATAAGTAAGAAATTAGAGGGAAAAAAAGAAATTAAGTAGTTCAAGCTGAGAAAAAAATAAAAAATTAGAGGAACTGAACAAAAAGAAACCCTGGATGAACAATATAAGAAACAAAAAGAATATATAAAGCAGATTCAAAGAGATATATACAGGAATTCAAAAATTCCATTGAAAGTTGTCAAAGCAAAAATGAAGATAGAATTTCAGACCTTGAAAACAAGATTGCAGCTAGTGAACAGGAAAAGAAAGATCTCTTAAAAGTAACAAGGAATCAAGAAACAACAATTCAACAGCTGCAAGATGACTCAAAGAAAAACAACATAAGATTGACAGGGATAAATGAAAAAGAAGGGGACAACAAAAATGATATCAAGAACTATTTACAGAAGTAATAGCTGAAAATTTCCCAAACATGAGAATGGAAACTGACACTAGGATTGGTTAAGCATACAGAACTCCAAATAACCAAAACCAAAATAGAACTACACCCAGACATATAATAATCACCA
Source organism: Cavia porcellus (assembly GCF_034190915.1). Taxonomy (NCBI): domain Eukaryota; kingdom Metazoa; phylum Chordata; class Mammalia; order Rodentia; family Caviidae; genus Cavia; species Cavia porcellus. The sequence goes on from NW_026947490.1 coordinate 10,596,072, forward strand.
TCCCAGAAATCCAACATAAAAATAGAATACTAAAAGCTAGTAGAGAGAAAAGACAGATCACCTATACAGAAAAACCTGTCAGTCACAGCAGACTTCTAAACACAAACAATGAAGTCAAGAAGAGCATGGAGTGAAGTATTTCAGATCCTAAACGAAAATGATTTCCAACCTAGACTAATGTACCCTGCAAAACTGTCCTTCAAAATGGATGGAGAAATAAGATACTTCCATGACAAAGAACACCTGAAGAACTTCATGATCACCAAGCCAACTCTGCAAAGAATACTCAAAGACAGTTTAGATACTCGTAGGAAAAAACCACTAAGCAAGGCAAACAATTGAACAGAATGGAAAGATAAAGATGCAACAGCAGAAAGATAACATGTCAACAATAGACCAATATATAACAGTTATAACCATTAACATGAATGGTCTCAATTCACCAAATAAAAGAAACAGAGTAGCAGAATGTATCAAGAAACAACATCCAACCATAAGCTGTCTACAAGAAACCCATCTAACCCAAGAGGAAACTCACTGGAAGTCAAAGGATGGAAAACAATACTTCATGCAACAGGAACCGAAAAAAAAAAGTGGGGTAGCTATTTTGTTTGCAGACAATATGAACTTCAAACCAAGAATTATCCTAAGAGATAAAGATCACTACATACTGGTTAGGGGAAAACTTCAAGAGGAAGAGATAACAATATTAAATATATATGCACCAAATTCTAGAACACCCAGTTATACAAAGCGAGTATTAATAGAAATGAAAAATATAATAAGCAATAACACAATTATAACGCTGACACCAAGGGACAGATCAACCAGACAGAAAATCAGCAAGGAAATAACAGAACCGAATCACACCTGTAAACAAATGGACTTGATAGACATATACAAAATGTTCCATCCAACAACATCAGAATATACATCCTTCTCAGCATTACTTGGGACATTCTCTAAAAAAGACCATATATTAGCTCACAGAACATATTTAAATAAATGCAAAAGAGTTGAAATTATCCCTTGCATGTTATCAGATCATAGTGCTATGAAATCAGAAATTAATGATAAAGGTACTGCAAAAATCCCACAAACACATGGAAACTAAATAACTCCCTCTTGAGTAATCAGTGAGTCACAGAGGAAATTAAAGAAGTAATTAAATAATGCCTACAAGCAAATGAAAACACAAATGCAACTTCAGGAATCTGTGGGATGCAATGAAAGCTCTCCTCAGAGGAAAATTTATTTCACTGAGTTCCCACATCAGGAAAACAGAACGAATACAAATAAATAATCTGATGTTACACCTCAAACATCTAGAAAAAGAAGAGCAAGTCAAGCCCAAAGCCAAAAGAAGAGAGGAAATTATAACAGTCAAAGCAGAAATCAGTGCAATAGAGACTAAGAAAACAATCCAAAGAATCAATGAATCAAACAGTTGTTTCTTTGAAAGACAAGCCCCTAGCCAACCTTATTAAAAAAAGGGAAGAAAACGCTCAAATTCATGCAATAAGGAATGAAAAAAATGAAATTACTACAGACTCTGTGGAAATACAGAAGAACATCCACACTTATTTCAAAAACCTCTACTCTCGTAGGTTCGATAACACAGAAGAAATGGACAGAGTCCTAGAAACATAAGAAGTACCGAAGCTGGGTCAAGAAGATGTAAAACTGCTGAATAATCCAATTTCTATTCATGAAATCAAAAATGTAATTAAGTCATTACCTACAAAGAAGAGCCCAGGCCCAGACAGATTCACTGCAGAATTCTACAAGAAATACAAAGAAGACCTAATGCCGACACTCCTCAAACTCTTCAGTGAAATTGAAAGGAAAACAATTCTTCCCAAGTCATTCCTGGAAGCAAATATTACTCTAATATCCAAACCCAAGAAAGACCCAACTGAAAAAGAGAACTACAGGCTAATCTCCCTAATGAACACAGATGCAAAAATCCTCAATAAAATATTGGCAAACAGGTGCAGCAAATCATCAAGAAGATTGTACATCATGACCAAATGGGATTTATCCCAGGCGTGCTGGAATGGTTCAACACACATAAATCAATAAAAGTAATCCACCATATCAATAAAGCCAAAAGTAAGAATCACATGATAATTTCTATAGATGAAGAAAAAGCTTTTGATAAGGTCCAACATTCATTCATGATAAGAATCTTACAGAAAATTGGAATAGACGGTATTTCCTCAATATGATAAAGGCCATCTATGACAAACCAACAGCCAGCATCATATTAAATGGCCCAAAAATGAAAGCCTTTACCAAGACCAGGATGTCCCTTATCACTGCTCCTATTCAATATAGTACTGGAAATACTAGCCAGAGCAATTAGACAAGAGAGAGAAATAAAAGGGGTAAATATAGGAAAAGAGGAAGTTAAATTATCATTATTTTTAGATGATATGATACTCTACATAGAAGACCTCCAAAACTCCATTGAAAGTCTCCTACATATAATAAATAAATTTAGCAATAAAACGATACAAAATCAATACACAAAAATCAATAGCATTTCTATACACTAACAACAAATCACGGAGAGAAGTAAGAGAAGCCACCCCCTTCACACTAGTATTCAAAAAAAAAATGAAATACTTAGGAATTAATGTCATGAGAGAAGTAAAAGATCTATAAAAGGAAAATTATAATACCCCGAGAAAAGAAAATGAAGATAATCTCAGAAAATAGAAAGACATCCCTTGTTCATGGATAGGAAGAATAAATATTGTGAAAACGGCCATTCTCCCAGAACAGTTACATGGATTCAATGCAATCACAATGAAAATACCGTCAACATACCTTATAGATCTAGAGAAATCACTTCTAAATTTCATCTGGAACCAGAAGAGACCTAGAATAGCAAAGGCAATTCTTAGTAGCAAAGGCAAGGGAGGAGCCATTACAATTTCAGCCTGACCTGAAATTATACTACAAAGCTGCTGTAATAAAATCAACATGGTACTGGAATAAAAATGGATTTCAGATCAATGGAATAGATTAGAAGATACAACCACAACTTCCAACATACTCAACTACCTTATCTTTGATAAAGGGGCCAAACATATTCACTGGAAGAATGACAGTCTCTTTAATAAACAGTGCTGGAAAAACTGGTTCTCCATAAGCAAAAAACTAAAACTAGACCCATGCCTATCACCATGTACTAAACTAAAATCTAAATGGATCAAAGATCTGAATATTAAAACAGAAACACTAAATCTATTGGAAGACAAATTGGGTAAAAACCTTGAAGACACGGGTAGGTAGAGAATTCATGAACAGGACTCAAACTGCACGGCAAATACTTCCCAGAATTAATAACTGGGATCTCCTCTTATTAAAAAGTTTCTGCATGTTGAAAGAAATCTCCAGCATAGTGAAAAGAAAACCCACAAACGGAAAAAAATCTTAGTGAACTGTCCCTCAGACAAAGGACTTCTGTCTAAAACATATAAGAAATTTAAAAAAAATCAAACCCCTTAAATTCAAAGATCTAATCCAAAAATGGGTATGCGATGAATACACAATTCTCAGATGAAGAAATACAAATGACAAATAAATACATGAAAAAATGTTCATCGTCATTATTCATTAGAGAAATGCAAATTAAAACAACACTGAGATTCCATCTCACTCTAGAAAGATCAAGAAAACTACCCACAACAAATGCTGGAGAGGCTGTGGGGCATAAGGAAGGAACTCTTCTGCACTGTTGCTGAGAGTGAAGATTGGTGCAACCATGTTGAATTCAGTCTGGAGATACCTCAAAAAGCTGGGATTGGAAGTCCCATTTGTTCCAGCTATTCCACTTCTAGGCATATTCCCAGAAAAACTGAAAACATCATACCATAGTGATATATTTGCACCCATGTTTATAGCAGCACAATTTGTAATAGCCAGATTTTGGAAACATCCTAAGTATTATCAACTGAGGAATGAATAAACTGTTGTGGTATTTTTATGCAATGGAGTACTACTCAGCTATAACGAATAACACATTGATATATTTTTAAATAAATGGGCACAACTTGAGGCCATACTCATAAGTGAAATAAATCAAACTCACATGTATAAATACCGTATAGTCTCCCTAGTGTAAAAAATGGTAAGAGTACATAAGAGTTTATGATAATCATGATTCCCCATTACATTGCTCTGAAGCCTTATAATGATTGCATTCATTAGTTGGAATTGGTTTATCCTGGTTTGTTTGATTTTATTATCTGTGATGGTAGGAACAACTATTTTGAAGAAAACAACACGTTATAATAGCCAGTGCTGATTTAATATCATCTTACCCTGAAGTTTTATCATGCTTTTGTTCTGTTCCACTGGTTCTATCATGTTGTATAATATTGGATTTTATTATGTTTGATAGTATAAACAAATTTTCTATGGAAAATGGGATAACAGAATAGCCATTATCATTTTCTGTTATGTGGTTCTGAATGCCCTGTAATACCTTTATTCTGGTTTTATACTATTTTGTTATCTTTGATACTATTGTATATGAACTTGTGCTCAACTATTTCAAAGAATGAAACATTATGGTAGTTACTGTTAATATCGGGTTGTCTGCTGGTGAAATACTGAGTTGCTTACATTGTTCTGTTCTGATCTGTTTTGCTGTCTTCTTTTATCTTAATCTCTTTAAAATAAATAAAAAAATAATAAAAAATTATGTAATACTAGCTTTATCTATATACTATTTTAAAATGTATCTATACTTCCACAGAGTAGATTAGAAACAGAACATGAACAATGGAAAAAATTCATAAAGTAGTTAATAAAATAATATATTATAACATAGTAGAGTGGATGCCTATGTATTCAGATTGTTGTACCTTGGCTGTATGCTCAAGTTCAAATGTTTGATCCAATGACTAACAAATCTCATTCAGTTTTTCTTCTGTATTACATGGTTTTAGGCTACAGTAAGGTTTTCTTTTGGGTTTCTACAGGGTTTTAGTCTACAGTAATGTGTCTAGAATACTTTCTATTACATTTTGAATAAAATCTTAAAGAAATTTTATAAGTCTCAGAAAAAATGCAAATGTATAAATATATGTGCTCATCATCTATCAGAAAAATTAAGAATCTTAAGAAATACTACATTAGATATAGAATGTCCATTTGAGCACAGAAAATTTTCAGTTTTATGGCACATATTTAAAAATGCTACAACAAAAATACAGATACAAAGTACAAGAAGGACACAAAAGTCAGTATATATAGTATAAATATGTGTTAAATTTAGTATATGTTATATATAATACGTTGTGCTTATATAAAAATTTAAAAAAATAAAGAATTGAAAAATGTGTCTTCCTGTAGAAAAAACCGAAGAGAATGAAACTTAATGAGAGAAGGCATTAGATATAAGTATGAATAAACTGAAAAGAAAGAGCATAAAATTATATGTACAATGAACTCAAGCATCACATTTGTAAAGATAATCAAGTAGAAGCAATAGAAAATATGGAAAATAAAAGTAAAGCCTGAGACAGCAGTAGGTTAGTCTCAGTGAATTGTAAGGGGGAAGGATGCATGGTATGACATTAATCCTAGCACTTCCTGGGCTGAAGCAAAATAGTGGCAGTGAGTTTAGGGCCAGCTTGGGCTATATACTGAATATAAGACCAACAGGAAGACTAAAAACAGAACGAACAAAGGCTAGGATTTAGCTCAGCGATATAAGCACCCGCCTTGCAAGTGCTTGGTCGTGAATTTAATCCCCGGTACTGGTAAAAAAAATAAATAAATGAATGAATACATAAATAAAACACCTCAAAACACATATAGATAGTTAGATATAGATATATGAAAACAGATAGTGTAATCACAAAGAGGTTAACATATGTCATTTATAGGAAATATTCATCTAAAATAAATTTAACTGAGGTACCTAAACTGCAAACTCAGCAAATAAATTTAAAAGTAATCATGGTACAGTAGAAGTTATATCTGAAATTAAAACATCTCTCCTATAAATCTAAAGGCATACAGTTCTCAAGAAGCTTATTGGAAGAAGCAGTTTCATAACATTCTGGTAAAGTGATTGAATTTCAAGGATAAAGAAAGAATTTATCAGGTATCCAAGAATTTAAAAAGAGGGTAAATCTGGCTAGTGTCAAATGCTTCCATGGAAAAATGAAGTGCCAGAAGATAATAGAACAATATTTACAAAATCCTAAGGGAAAAAGTATGCTTCAATAATATTATAATCAGGCAAATTGTTATGCAAGTACAAAATGGCAATATTGCCCATCCAGTCATGCAGAACCTCAAAAAGTCACTCTGCATTTTGCCTCAGCATAAAGTCATGAAAGAAATAAATGAAGACATCATTGCAAAACAACTTAATGATGAACATCACATTAATATATACTTGAAGTAAACATCAAGTAATACTTTCTAAAAGATAATTCAACGAATCCATTAATATAAAAGTAATGTATTAAAAAGAAGAAATTCAATCACTCAGTATTAGATTAGTACTCTACATTAGCCAGCTTTTTCATTCTGGAACACAATACCCAATATGTAATATTTAAAGAAGTGAGCTTTAATTTGACTATAGTTGCAGGAGAGTCAGTTCATGGTCAGATAGCTTCAAGGAAAAAACAGCATGGCAAAAGGGCATGGTGAAACAAATCTGGTAAGTTCGTGGTGGCAGCATAGCAAAATAGGGGGCAAGAAAATAAACACAGGGTCAGGGACCATAACTAGTACCTGAGTTCATATTCCATGATGTATCTAAAAACATACAGCAGTGTCCTTTACTAATCCCCTGAACACCCATTAATCTACATATATTTTGTTAAGTCCAAATAAATATAATATCCAAATAAACATATCCAAATAAACACAATCATAAGTTAATAAATTCAACATTATACAGCTATTGTGTATATAAATGAAAACACAATCCCTTCACCAAATAAGGAAAATAATCCTTCTCAACAGTTTCACCACTATTTAAAAAATTTCAGGTCAAAATTTTCTCTGAGCTTCAAGGCCACCTCTTAGTTGTGAATCTCTATATTAAAAAAAAAATACAGAATCTCAGCATTCAGTGGCAGGGATTAAGCATTCCTGTTTCAAAAGTTAAAAATAGAGGGATAGAAAAAACAGGAGCAGAGCAAGCCTAAAGCCCACCAAGGTAACATTAGATGCTATAGTTCTGTATCTAGCTTTTAGGACACACAATGGTAAGATGTGAGTTCCAAAGTGCTTACGTGGTCCCACTCCTAAGTCTTGTTCTTGGTCCAGCCCTATTTATGGTCTGTAGCTTCCATCAACAGACCATCCACATTCTTGGCATCTCTGACTACCTGGAGGCCTTCATTCCACCTTGAATTTCATTCCCACATTTTCAAACACTTCTCACTCAGGGGCTGTTTGTCAGAACTTCTTGGTCTTCCTTTGAATTCTGGGTAGAAGATTCCTTGACCCTCCAACTCTTGCAGTATCCTTGACAATAAAACCAGAATCACCTGGGTAACACCAAGCTCTGCTTTCAGCAGGGGCAGGTCCCTGTGGATGGTGGATACAGTGGTCTCATAGTGCGAGAATGATTAAGCACAGTGAAATTAATATTGCCGAAGCAAATCTCAAGGAGACTCTTCTTGAGAAATAGTATCAGAGACTCTAAGTTCAAATGAAAAGTTGAAACTAATACACTTGAGCCTGGTTAGGGTCATGTTCATTTCTGAGATATCTTTAAGACAATTTTTTTTTTCTTCCTGTAAAAAGTTCTTACTCTCTTTCTTCAATAGTGCTAATTTCTTTAGCAGCCACAACTCCTTTTGTTCCAATTTTGTTTTCATTATTCTTTTTTGGGGCAATTTTATTTTTTTTCCTAATTTTTATGATTTTCTTTTTATCCCTGATTCTTACTAAAATTCTGGGTCAAACCAGCCAGCAGGAGCCATGCCACAACCTGAATTTGAAGCATCTTGAGATTTTCTTCTCCAGTTTAATTAGTGTACTGCCCTTTTCAGAACACGGGCAAAATATGAAGAGTTTCTTGCTAGGATGTAACAGATGTGATCTTCAATCCAACCACAAATGTAGTCTTTGTTCCAAAATGAAATCGCCTGGGCTGAGCCTTTAATGTCTACATTCCTATCACCATTGTCATTTTCTGAGCTCTGACCAAAATCACCCATCACCCATCCAGCTCTGTTTTGCATTTTAGGGTTTTTCTTGGAATGTGTCTCCAAATTTATCCACATATCTCTTAAAAATCAATCCCTAAGAATTCTAAGTCATATGGCCAGGTACATTCACAGCAAGGACCCTTTTCCCAGTAGCAATTTTCTGTATTAAATCACTTTCTTATTTCTGGGAAACAATACCTGACATCAACATTTAACAGAGGAGAGATTTAGTTCTTGCAGGTGATACAGTCCATGATCAGCTGACTCCAAGCCAAAAGCATGGTAATAGGTAGTAGAACAAAGCTACTTAGTTTTTGGAAACCAGAGCAGAGGAACACAGCCAGAGACAAAAAGAGGAAAGTAACTATACATACATCGCATTTAATACACATGGCTCCATACCCTACCAGAAATACACAGCAATGTGTTTTACTAAACTTCTGGGCTTTGCCTAACACAATCAAGTTGACATATTATGATTGTCAGATACTGTAGAATGTCAGTTTAAAATTTTTCCATTGCCTAGTGTGTATAATGTCAGAATTTTGCAAGAAAGGTTGTATTAAAAATTTAATAATTCCCTACAATTCTTTGTTGTTTTTTTTTTAAATACAAGATCTCATTGTGCAGTTCAAGCTGACCTTGAAATCATGTGTCAGTCCTTCTGCCTCAGGCTCTCAGGTAAGCATTATCTTATTGTTGAAATGTATAAAATTAATGAAATTCATTGAAGATTTTAATTTTAGGATAAATCTTCCTATGTGATACTATTCTATTGTAATAATTCTAAGATTCTCAAATGGTTTAGAAATAGGAAGTAGCAAAGCTCTTAAGAAATTAATAAAGTAATGTGGAGAGCATCCTACCCACAAAGACAGGCCTTAATTAAGAGGATATTTAGTTAGAACCCAAATACTCAAAGCATCTTGATAATCTCTGCCCTCTAACATTCACATTGGACATTTCGGCAAATGGCTTCAATACAAATTATTTTGCTCAGATTTTTAGCACTATTATCTTGTAGTGTTAAATTCCTTTGAAACTGAAAACTTTTTTTTTTTTATAGGGATTTCTTCAAACATTGCAGAAGAGGCAGGACTACCGTTGCATTTGGATGGATTGTTGAGGTTTAAAAAGACAGATGTGGCTTTGAAAAGGATTAGATATTCAGAAATAGCTTAAGAGCACATTGAAGTGAAAGTACATTCATGAGCTACAATGCAGGATTCAAAATAAAAAGAGCAGGATAGAACAGTGGAAAGGCAGATGGAACTGTGTCCAGTAGTCAAGATTCTTGAGTCCTTGTTAAGTAGTGTGAATTGTTCAGTCCCGGCAGCAGAGCTGTTGCAGGATCAGTAACGTGTATGGGTTAGGATCAAGGGAAGAACAGTGTTTTAGGGAATTTAAGTTACTGGCAGAGGACGAAGTCGGTAAATGAATGCCCATTTGTTAGTTCCAAGTGTGACTGTAACCATTTCTCTGAAGAGAATTTTCTTCTTTAAGCATATTGGATTTCCTATGAAAAAAGTAAAGAATTGTTTGTTATTTTTGAGAGACGTATATGTTTAAAATTCTGTTTAGCTTTAATTTTAAAATCCAGTTATATGATACAATTTTTAGTTTACTGACTAAAATATAACACTCCTCTTTTCTGATTTTCTCTAGTCTTTTATGCTTTTTTAATTTTTCTGGTGATTTTCAATTATGACTATTACATTATCTGTCAGTTACCTATTTTGTTAAGTATTTTAAACAGGGACATATTTCTATAACCATTCTTATACCTTAGTGAATCTTCTTCCCTTACACCATAAATCTGTGATCTTTTTGCTTTTATGAATTTTATATAAAAGGATCTATTTCTAAAGGTTATATTTTTTCCCATCAATTTGGCAACTCCCCTGTTACTCGTTACTTTCCTGATTGTCAAATAAAATTTGGGAGAGGTAACTAATTAGGTAAAATATAGTCACATGTGCTCAAGTCCCAAGACTCCCCTGAAATAAGTGATCTCTCTGAGACCCTGAGAGAGATGATAGATAAATAGCAAAGTAGGCCAGCTTTTTTGTCATTATCACAAAGTTCCCAAGTTTTTACCCTTAAAAGAAAAGTAACCTGAATTAAACTGATGCTAACCAACATGAACTTGTTTTTGGTATTATTCTGATTCCTTGTTCTTGCTCAAATTTCCTTATAAAATCTAACTACTGTATCATTCCCAATGTAGTGTTTACAAATTTTAGATGACATGACACCTATACATGAATTGTTAACACAAATCAATTCTGTATTTAATCTCATTTGCTCTAATTTTATTTGTTACACCCCCATACACTAAGTTGTGACTTTTGGTTTACTTTCCTGTAGGCTTAAATACTTTTCTACTCAGAATACAAATAACATCAAGGTGCTTACCAAAAAAAATCCACTCTTAAACCGTAGGATAGCCAAGTGAATTAAAACACCTATTTAAATATATCTTCCAATTATTTGAGGGAACATAAAAATGTGAGTCATATGTTTGTGTTGAACTGTTGGCCTCTAAGTGCAAATATCATTTATCTTGTTCGTGATCATATCACCAACCACTAAGATGGTACGTGGCATACAAGTAAATAAGGGAATGAATAAATGAATGTGCTACTATCTTAGGAGTTTTTATAATACAGCTCTTCATAAAGGATATATAGATTGTGACTTAATTTTGTGTTCTTGAAATTTTGCATAACACGAACCTGGATATTTCTTTCTCCACAGCACTAAATTCAATGTGACCATATATACAAAATGTAAGGACTCTCATTTTTCCCAAGACCAAAAGAATTATGAAAACATAACTTTCTTTAGGAAATTGTACCAGGATCTTTTATGTTTGAGGGAGTGTTCTTTCTTTGTAATGACAAAGTCACTATCCTTATTTATTCTGTTCCATTTACAGTGTGTTCACGCATCTGTCCGATTATAATGTTAAAGTGGATGAGGTCTCAAGGTGGAGAATTTTTCTAATTGTTTTTAAAACTTCTTGCCCAGAATATATGTTTATTGATTTATGTCATTATTGGAAAATAAACTTTTATTTTATCAATAGCGTGATGTTATATTTTCATATTTTACTTTCCTAATGTCTTATTCTATTGATGCTGCTATAACAAAAGAGCTAAAACTGGGAAATCTATAAAGAAAATAAAAACTAACTTCTCATTTTCCTGCAGGCCGAGAAGTTCTAGATCTAAGGGAGCTTCTTGGACAGACTTATGGAAAATGGAGCCTTGGTACTCCTGCTGAGTCCTTATGGAAAAGTATGGTAAGCTTATATGGCAGAAGGAACAGAAAGAAACAAACACATTTCTTCTATCTTATTTATAACAGCAGAAATTCCACCTATGACAAGTTGTGCTTTAAACTTTGATTACTTTCTCAATATCGCATCACTTATTACTGTTAAACTGGTCAATAAATTTCAATGTGTGAACTTCAGAAGAAACATTCATATTATAGAGCCCAATTTGGTCATTGTTTTGGTATTAGAACACGAAGTTTGAACATTCAGTTTATCACTACATACAAGACATGTAAGTTCATATTGTATTTATTTTATATTCACAGTTATGGTAATAGTAATGAAATTGAGGGGCACAAAAATACATACAGAATTTAAACTCTAACAAAGACTTTTCAGATTTTTTTTTCAAATATTCCTTAAATAATGTAAGGTAAGAATTATTCTCAAACAAACGTTAAGTACAAAGATTAGAGCAGTTAAATAACTAAGTTGTGAATATGAGACTGGATGTGCTTAGGCTATAAATTTAAATGTATTTCTATTACATAATGATATAAAATATTTGTTGCCTAAACTGGATGGTCAAATGATTCCTTAATAGAAGTAATTCTAAAAATAATACAAAATAAAGAACAATGTCTCCTTCTCTGAAAGTTTTATTATCTGTCATAAAATAATGATAGTAAATGCTTTTAAGACAAGTCACTAACTTACTTCTTTTAATACATACTTGCAATAAACATTGAATAGCAACTTATTAAGAAATTGACTTCTCTTGGATTTCTCATTTTCTTTTGTGAACTTCAGTTTCCTTTTACTGTAAGAACAGTGTACAAAGGACAGGAGAGAGGGAAATTCATTTAGTGTTTGTTTATTCTAAGCATTGGCTAGAAATAATAATTATTCTCTTGTTTAAATACTGATGGTGGTAAAATTCCAAACTCTCTATTTATTGGGTTAGTTGAGAGTGAGCAAGTGTGGCAGTACTTCTAGGGCAGGGTACAAGTATCCCATATACTGAAAGCCAATTTCATTTTAAAAAAATATAAATTCCATTCTTACATGTGGAGAATATTACTTAATTGAATGCATGCTAAAAATGTAAGATATCTTCCATTTTGAGAACAGTCTTAAATGAAATAGAGAAATTTATTCTTCCAATAGCATGGAATTAATGGATCCATTCAGGGTTACACTTGGTTTTCATGAAGAACTCTGCCCATTTGTCCATTTTAGAGCATCACTCAGAGGGTACTGCCTGTGCTCAATAAATATATCAACCAAAATCACCATCACAGCTGTACAAATTGGTTCCTCATGTGAAAATTTTTTTCCAAACAGCTGATGGACGATTTGTTATCTTCGTTCTTAGGTTATTTCCCTGGAATCTAAAGTTGATTGAATCAGGCCCTGGTTTTTTATCAAATATGACTGAGCATTTTACTATACTGTTTGCTCAGTGAATGAACATATTACTCAGAAGCAATGATCAGACAGGGGATTATGTTAATGATTGCTGCCCCGAAACCCACAGGTTCAAATTACTGAGTAAATGTCTCAAAGTGGATATTTAGAAATTACAAAGTACAAATGCAGGGTGGTTCCAGGGTTTGTTCAACGTTTAATGTTATAATCTTTGTGGTAGGTGTTGTGCAGCCTATGCTCTGCTAGACAGAGTAATCTGTGTTTACAAAAAGGATGCATCCTTTGCAGTTTAGCATGGAGACACGCTTCTGATGGCAAACCCTGGAGAGGGAAAATTCCTCTACTGAAATGAGTTGTTAATGAAGAAAATCTTTCCATGTTCTTGATCCTCACCCTGAAGACAAGCACCTTTCTTATTTTTAAATAGCAATTAGTTTTATTTGCTAAAAAGTAATTTATGAATCCAAAACAATACATTTTGGGAAATTATTAAAATATGTTACGAAGAAAATCTTAGAATTATGCCTGACTCAGATATATAATACTTCAAAGCAGACTGTTTCAACAAGTAATTTAAGAACTGCTCATATAGGGTAGTATTCCTAACTGTATCTACTTTTCTCCATGAAATGTGGAAACTACAAATTATTAAATATTTGCTATGAATTACTATTTAGTGAAAGAATGTCAATTGCTTTTTCCCCTATGAAATTTAGTTACAGTGATACTTAAATTGAAGAGAATTTACATAGAATTAGTGTTGACAAAATAAGCAATTTTTTATAATCATTTTGATCACAATATTTGTAAAAGAGCTGATTTTAATCTACTCTTCCTGTGTATTTGTTTCATGCTGCCTGTACAACAAGTTAACAAAAACTTGGTGTTTTCAACAAAAATTTTTCTTTCAAAGATTTGGAGCTCAGAAGTATATAATCAGTTTTAGTGAATCAAACATCACGGAATTTTAAAGATTATGCTCACTTGGAACACTCTAAATGAAAACCTATTTCTTCCATTCTTGAGTTTCCAGCAGCTACTGGTATGCCTTGAATTGTGAGGCTCTGTTATCCTTCTCGGCCTCTGCAGACACAGTGACTGTTTGCTTCTGTGTATTTTTCTGCTTTTCTCCTCAAAAGGATAATTGTAATTGTGGTTAAGCTCCATGTAGCTAATTGTGGATAATATTCCAGGTCAAGATCAGCAATTTTACACTCTAAAACTCTTTTTGGTTTTTCACATAAGGTCATATTCACCAGTTCATGGAAGAAATATGTAGCTATCTTTTGTAAAACACCTTGGCCCATACTAATTGACCCATTTATTTATTCTTTAAACAAATATTTAACAAATACTTCAAATGACTCAGGCACTGCTCTAATGTTAAGGACTTAACAACAAACAAGGGAAACAAAATCTTTACACTTATAGTTTATGTTCGAGTGCAGGAACTGGCAAGTTTTTATATAAGAAGCAGATAGTGAATATAATTTGTTGAAATCGACTGTCTTTGTTGTAACTACTAAAGGTTGTTGTTGTAGCATAAAAACAGACTAATATAAATATAAAATATAAAATGACTGATTCTGGCCAAATTCTCATAAAATTTGTGTATTAAAACAGGAAGTAACATTCAAAATCATTATTTAATGCAATCCCAGGCAAAATACCAATAGCATACCTCACAGAACTAGAGAAAATAATCCTAAAATTCATTTAGAACCAGAAGAGATCTAGAAGAACTAAGCAATTCTGGATAACAAAATAATGACAGGAACATTAGGATCCCTGACTTCATTATATACTAGAAAATATGATAAAAACAGCATGGTATTAGCAAAAAAACAGACCCAGGATCAATGGAACAGATTAAAAGGTTCAAGAACTGCAAATACACTCAATCATCTTACCTTTGACAAAGGGGACAAACAGCTTCATTGGAATTAAGATAGCCTCTTTAATAAACTTTGATGGAAAACTGGCTTTCCACATGCTGGGGATTAAACCTACCCATGTCTCTCACTATGCATTAAACTAAAGTTGAAATTGATGAAATATCTAAATGTTAAAAGAGAAACACCAGCTCTGCTCGAAGCAAGGGTAGATAGAGCTCTTGAAGACTTAGGTGTGGGCAAAAACTTTCTGAATCAAACCCTCAATGTACTGGACATATCACAAAGTATCAGTGACTGAAATTCTATCTTAGTAAAAAGCTTTTAGATAACAAAAGAAACTACAACAAAGTGAAGAGACAACTCACAATATAGGAACAATTTTTTTTTGCCAGCTGTTCTTCAGACAAAGGACTAATATCTAGAATATATAAGGAACTCAAAAAATCACATTCTCCAAATTAAAGACCCAATCCAAAAATGAGCATCTGAAATGATGAGACACGTCTTCTAAGATGAAATAATAAAAATGGTAAATAAATATATTAAAAAATATGTTCAAACATCACTGGTCATTGGAGAGATGCAAATTAAAACAACACTGAGATTCCATCTCACTCCAGAAAGGATAGCTGTCATCAAGAAATCAACCAATAACAAATACTGGCTTGGCTGCGAGAGAAAGGGAATGCTTCTCCATTGTTGGTGCGAGTGTTGATAAGAGTTGGTAAAACCACTGTGGAAATCAGTGTTCTGATTCCTCAAAAAATTAAAACAAGATATTCCATTTGCTCCAGGTATTTTTGTATCTTCCCTAAAAAATGGAAAACATCATAACATATCCATGAATGTGCAATCATGTTTATAGCAGCACGGGTAGTAATAGCTAAATCTTAGAAACAACTCAAGTGTCCTTCAACTGATGGACAGATAAAGAAGGTGGGGTATTTTTATACAGTTGAGTGCTACTCTGCTGTAAGTAAAGATAAACTGGAGGTATTTCTAGGTAAATGACATGTTTAATGTTTTAATAGATATTATAAAACAGGAAGGAAATGTTAAAATGGGAAGGGAAACAAAGGAGGGTTGAGGAGCAAAGGAAGGAAGTGTATAGATAAATGATAATAGAAAGAGAATGGGAAACAAAGCTTTTGTAAATAAGGAAAGAAAGATGGGTTGAAGGGAGGGTAATGCAGAAAAAAAAAGAATAATTAAGGTATATCACATAGAGGTACACATTCCCTTTGATAAATGTTAACATTATGTATATCTAAAGTGCACCCATAAAAATAATTTAAAACACAGGAAATATGCAACATTTGGGCCAGAGGAGGTAGTTAGCTGGTTTTTTTTTCTAGATAGAGACATAGAGATGAATGACAGGAAAATGATGAGTATGTCAGATGGTGACTAAAGTAGACAGAAACAGAGAACATTTAGATGAATGGAGGATTATAACGTGAAAGTTAATGCAATTTGCTTTAACATATAAATCACAAAATTTCAGCAATTTTGCAAGAGACCCTTTTTCTATGTTACATGAAGTCTAGCACTAAATTTCTGGTCTACCAGAAGCCTTTCATGTGGTCATTCAGGTATTCACACTCTGGCTCTGGAATCTGCGCTACAAATAACTTCAGACCATTAGTTTTCTTTCTGTTCATGTTTGAGGAAATGGCATAAGGGACAACACATTGTTTTTGCATTTGTTTTCAGACAAGGTCTCGCTGTGTAGTTCATGCTGTCCTTGCCCTCTCTATGTAGCCAAGGGTGGCCTCAAAGTCATGGCGATGCTCCTACCTCAGCATCTCAAGTGCTGGGATTACAGGTATATGTGACCATGCTCGGTTGACACACTGGTTCTAATACAGTAGAATTGGAAGTTTTGGTAACTTCCATAGCTTCATGTACATGTCCATACTCATAAATAAACTGTCGGACCTCACCATGCTGTTAGTCAATTAAAACATGGAGGCAAGCTAGGTGTTTGGGAAGAGTCAAAAAGAAAGATCAGTGACATTTAACAAGGGTTGACTCAGAACATTACACTTGAAAATAGGGTGCATAGGAAGAGCCTTTCACGGAAATAGAGAGCAACTGTGGCAGAGAAGTGGGTGGCCATCCACGTAATTAGGTTAACTTTATGCATGTTAAGACTGAGTGGTGACCACTAGGAAGGAGAGATACATGCTACTTTTAAGACCAGACCATATATATATATATATATATATATATATATATATTATATGTTATATATTTAAGTGGTAGAGTTTATTGTCTTGATCCAGGTTCTAGTCATGTAGCTTACAGACAGAAGGATGTTTTAGTCAGAAACCTGAGGCTGGATCAAGTTTAATGTGTCCAAGGGTATAAGGAATGCAACTGGGGGAGAAAATCAGTAGGCAATGAAGCCCTGGGATAAAGAGAAGTCACTGTTACATTCAGCT
The DNA here is from genome assembly GCF_034190915.1 of Cavia porcellus. Classification (NCBI taxonomy): domain Eukaryota; kingdom Metazoa; phylum Chordata; class Mammalia; order Rodentia; family Caviidae; genus Cavia; species Cavia porcellus. The sequence continues at coordinate 10,613,314 of NW_026947490.1, forward strand.
TTCACTCTGAGTAAGGGGATTTAGATTACATGGGAAATATTATCAAGCTTTTACTTTAAAATCCTGGCTTCTGCATTACTCTGCCATAAATAAGGATAAACTTGACTCACTTGTACAAAATAGATGCACCTTGAGACCATAGTGTTAAGGGAAATAAGTCAGACACACAAGCTTAAATATTACATGGCTTCTCTTACACGACAAACCCAAAATGTAAAGCGCAAAATAAAAGATAAATAATAGGATGTAGGTGTCGATGTCCGCTCCCGGCCGGCAGGAAAGACACACGACAAGGTCTGGCGGTGGTCAGGCTTTTCTTTATTCTCTCCTTATACAGTCTGCCCCGAAGCCTCTACCGGTCCGCTCTCCGCGGCTCCTTCCGTGCTTCAGTCTGCCCCGAAGCCTCTACCGGTCCGCTCCCCGCGGCTCCTTTTGTGCTTCAGTCTCTCTCTCTCTCGGGGGTGGAGGCACTGGCTATATATAGGATTAATAGCTAGGCAGACTACCCTGTGAGGCGGGAACTTAGTGGGGTGATAAGAAACAGGTGCCACACAGGCGGGCTCGATGAGAGGGGTAATCCAGCCCAGGCTTTTGTACTTTCCCACAGGCCTCGCAATCACCGCGTCTGATGACTTGACAGTGCCACGGCTCCCAACATGTAGGGAAATAGATATTTTTGCAAGAGGGAAGGGAGCCGAGATATTGAGGGACAGGGTACAGGATAGGAGAGTGACAAAAACAATTATATGTGTTACATGCATGCAACAACATTATGCACTGTAAAACTGTACTAATAAAACATAAAACCTGAAAAAATTGACTTTCTCATTGAGAATTGATGTGTAAGGAGAAGATATTATAATAGTTCAGGTATAAAATGATGATGGCTTGAAACAGGTGGTATAGGGATGATTAGATGTGTGGTGTGAAATTACTTACCATTCCCGAGGAGATGACTTCATGGTTATAATGAAGAGAGCAGACGAATGAAAGAGATCCTATGTAGACATGCTGAATTTGAGATGTATGCCAGACCTCTAATTCAATATTTATAGCAAGCCCTTATACACAGAAACACAAGTTGGGAAGGCAGCAATGAATAGTTGATATGTGAATGGGCAATGTCACTAAGGCATTATTTTTAAAAAGAAAATTTGAATGGACTGAGCTCAGAACCATAAGAACTAGTGAGAATTAAACAGAGAAATGTGAACATAATCCACAGAATACGAGTTAAGCAACGCAACCTGGAAATCAACTGGGAAACATATCTTAACACAGACTGACGAATTTATTTGAACACCACCGCGATGTGAGTGAGGACGAGGACCAGGAATTGGCCTGAATTTAGCCAAGCTGAGGTCAATGATGGTCTGGTCAGAGGTTCTCATGGTGAAACGTGGGGTTGAGAGATTTAGAGAAAGAAATTAAGGACAGGCTGTGGAGGAGGAACTGGTGAAAGTCTGAGGAGCTTTGACATAAACAAAAGGGGATCAATACATACTATATATACATATATATATATGTATATATATGTATATATATATTACATATGGTTACTGTGAGTTATAATCACCCCTCATTCGGTTATTTTGGAGTTTTGTTTTCTTCACAAGTAAAGTTGCATTATGTAATTACGTGGAATCATTGCAATGAATTACTGACAAGGTCCAGCACAATGTGTGGACCTTGACAGAAAGCATTCACCACCTCTTCTCTGACACCGTGATGGAGAGAGGGAAATGTTATTCTCTTCACTGTGACTCCTTACCTTTAAAAGAAAAATTGATTGGTATTGCACATGTCTGAAGACTTCAACATACTATTTCCAAGGAAGTTTTAGTGATTAAAATAAGTATTTTATTTAATTGAGCGTTAAAGTTAGTCAGATGCACTATCCAGGGACTGCCAGGATAACTGGAATTCTTTCTCCATGTAAAGCCCCAACTTGTGTAAAACCATCCTCTAACACATTAGCATCCTCTAGCTTGTAAGAACTTCCTGGAAGTACTTTTCCCTACCTTATATATTTTATCAAACTCTGAGAACAAATGTTGTAGACCAAAGCTAACTATGATAGCTGATAGCATCAGCATTCTTAGAATGGTAGGAGCGCAGGTAATTACTAGAGATCTCTCTGTAAGATGGGCGGACTGATTAGTGCCAAACAAATACATAAGGAGCAGTGTTCTCTGGCTTCTACTGTGCACTTGCCATTTCTCTGTCATTCACTTTTAATTAAAAGATTAGTGGAGAGTTTTGAAACTAAAATACATGAAAAGAAGTTCTCATCTCCTTCTACTCTTTCAGGTAGTGGCTATAGTGAAAGAAAGCCTTGGATGAAACACAGAATTCACCATTTACATCTTTTAATGCATGTGGCTTTTTCCTTCACCTGTGTGATTTGAAGTTTTAAGTCAGTAAGAAACATGATAAGAATGGTTCTGTATTGAGGATTTTAGGGATGTTTGGTTCCTCATATTTAGTTCTTTCTTTGGCATATTTATATTTAATGCAGGCATTCTTCATTGTAATTGACTAAAAGTGACTCAGGCTTGCTCACCCCATTTCTGAGCAATGTAATAGTTTTCAATGGTCTTTCTTTTCCTTTATTTGATTTCACTAAATACTTAATTTGCTCAAATAGATAAACAAAGACTTTTTAGATTGGTTTTAAAATGCAGAATGTATAAAATTTTTACAGACATTTAGAAAGACCACTGAATTATAAAATGCAGGATTTAGATTTTTAATTGAGTCTTTGGTAACACACTAGAATTTTATTTTCCTGGTACATGTTTAAAGTACATAACAATTACATTCATGGTGGGCATTGGTAGACATACACAACAAATGCCATTTCCCCTTCGCCTCTAGCTTCCTTTTTGGGTACCATCAATTTTTTTTACTTATCTTTTAAGTGCATTATAAAGTTAATTATCATGCATGCCAATTTGACAGCAAGACAGTCCAGGAGACGTAAAATACATACAGCACTTATACTGAAGCAACATATACATTTAGCTACGTTGTTCATGGTTGGATGATGAAAATAGAATTTTGGCTTTTTATGTCTTAAATGAGAAGTTAACTTTGAGGCTCTTCAACGTTCTGTTGATATGAATGTTCTGCAGAGTTGCAAAAAAAATAAATTGACTACCAATGTTGGTCTAGGAATGCTTAGTGTGTGTGTGTGTTTGATTAAAACCAGGTGCCTCTGTTAGAGTGTGTGTGTGCATGAGTGTGTGTGCCTGTGTTTAGACTTGGAGAGGGGAGAAAGGGAAAACCCAGGACTAAAGCAGAGTCATAAACTATATTCCAGGCCAGCAGGTAATGAAGGAAACTGTAAGACTCACCTTATCAGAGAAAGCACCTCAGAAAAGAAAGACTTTTTTCCTTGAGGAGTAGGCCAAGAGGATCCCAATAGTGATCTGTGTTTTGGCTTCCCTTTCTTGTAACTGTCATCCAAAGAGCCCTTGGGGACAACGGCAAAGAGAGTCCTGTCTCAGGCCTGGTGCAGAGGCAGTGGCTTCAGGTCACACAGAAAGGAAGCAACGTATTCAAACATGAGTGAATTTCCAAGTTTTGGTTACTTTGTGGTAAACACAAAATGAGTAGTCCTAGGTAAAAGAAATCATTTTAGAACCTCTTTTAAGGAAACTATCCACATAATTATTTAATATACATCATATAAAATCTTTAGTGTGTGTTATATTCAAGAATTATGTCAATTCCAAGTGAATTTTAAGGTCATTAATATTCCCATAAACAGAATAATGTAATAAATAGGCAAAAGTATGTGCGGAGGCTGCTGTAAATGGAGTTAGCAATGGCTCAGGGACAGGTGAGCACGTCTCATCTTTAGAATGCAGCTTTGCTGATTCTGATGGTCATCTTAAAACCTGTAAGCTAGGAAGGGAGAGCTTCTGGAGGAGTGAATGGGGTGTCCTTATAGACTATGTGTAGAAGAAGTGCATTTCACTTTATTTAATATACCCCTGGCTGGAAATCGATCTCAAGATGCATTTTACTACGAGGACGTTTAAAGGATCTGTTTAGCTAGGAGTCCAGGTAGAAGACACAAAAGTAGATTTGGATGTTTCCTGAGTCTACCATGAGAGTTATAGATAGCAATTCTTGTTGTCACAAGAAAATATATTATTTATATTAGGAAAAATTAACTTGGGGGGTTGGTATGAGTTCTCACTAGGTAGTTCGGGTTGGCCTTGAATTTAATATGCAGCCCAGGCTAGCCTCAAACTCATGTAAATCCTCCTCCCTCAGCCTCCTAAGAAGTGGAATTATGACCATACACCACCAAACTCAGTGGAAAAATTGTTAAGAATACTTTAAATCTGTTGACATTCATTTCTAAGTAGCTCAGCAATCTACCCTAAAGTGATTATTAAACAGAAAATGTAGTAACTCATGTAAGTAGTTTTAAATAATGAATTGGTGTTATATTTAATATTTGCTATATTGTATCAAAATAACAATTAGAATAGCAATAACAATTGGATTTTAACTTAAATGGATATTAAATATTTGAATTAAAAGGTCACATATGTGCATAGCTTCATCACGACACCTGTGTGGGAGTAACCATGACTCTTGCACAGATTGTGCATCCATTGAAAGATGTAAATGTTTCAATACAAAATAAGAAAAAAGTACAGTATTTCCAGGCCTGTGCCTCGCTTATTTCACTTGGCATAACATCCTCAAGTGATCCATGAGGCCATAAATGGCAAGACTGCTTTCTGTCTTAGTCATTTTCCTAGGCAAAGGACAGAACACAGGCCACCTGCAAATTAAGAGAGGAGAGACTTATTTTGGCCCATGGTCACACCCCTGGTTGACTGGTTGCTAGGCAGAAATGTCCAGCAGATTGGCATTAGCAGAGGAAACTTGCTCCTATAATGGTGACCCAGAAGCAGGAACAGAGAAGCCATCCAGATCAGGCTCCAGTGACCTGCCTAGAGCTAGGTGCCAAGCAGACGCTAACTGTGGCATTCCCATAAACCAGTCACCTGTCACAAACCCTAACTCTGATCAAAGAAGCCTTGGGGGACATTCTGCATGTCAACCACAGCACTCTCCTAAGGCTGCATGATAATCCATTCTTTATTTCTTTATCTAATCTGCCACTAATGTGCAGCTAAGTTGTTTTCATACCTTGGCTATGAATATGGCACTAAATAGGGGAGTGCAGGTATTTCCACTAAGTGGTGATTTTATTTTCTTTGTGTATCAGACCGGAGATTGCTAAGTTGTATGTCAGCTCTATTTTCAGTGTTTTGAGAGATCATCCTCCCATTTTCCATAAGGGCTGCAAAACTTTTCATTCCCACCAGCAGAATTTGGGACTTCCCCAAGAGCAGGATGTTTTGGATATAGACAATAGACATTAAATGGATGATAGCATCAGAATTTAAAGTGTTGTAAGAAACCCACATAACCTGTTGAAATCTAAAGCACATACATAGCCAGCATAGGTCGTAAAAAGTTCTTTAAAAATCTAAAATCTTAATTTTAGTTTTGCCTTCTTTATCATTTAAATAAGAAACTATAAATACTCTCATAAGAGGTTCTGGGAATTAGTGTAAAGCATACAAGTAGGGCTTGCCAAGCTTTACATCTTGACCTGATTTTGTAGTACTATTATATCTTGTCCATATTTTATGGAGAAAATTACATGCTTTCTGAATTGCAGATTTTAGAATCGTCTCTGGAACCCCTTTCATGTCCAATGCCTTCTTTATTATAGGTTTTGATATTTGGATAACTTCATGAATATTGACATATTTATTCTTTAGTCAAAACTGAAATGATAGGAGACAATGCACTGCAGAGAATACACATGACCAAGCATGGCAGGCACAGGGGTAGGACAGAGAGACAATTAGAAAGCGACATTCTGTGAGTTTGTACTGTGTCCGCACAGCATTTGTAATGTTGACCTATTCTTTTGTTAACTAGGTTCATAGGTAGCAGAGGCAGAGATTTTATCAAACATCATGTGTGCAGTCTTCTGTAGGTTTAAAAAATACTCACTGCTTATTTTCTACAGAAAATGCTGCAATAATAGTTCTTCTGTTTCAGGTAATGCTTTATCACAAAGAATTATATCTTAAAAGAACCAAGAAATAAATTAAAAAAAAATGCATGTGGGAATGGTTACCATTTTGACCCTTTTGAAATATTCAGATTGATATTATGTTTTATTTAAATATTAAGGCTAATCAAGATAAGTGTATCAACTGTTAACTTGATTTTCCCTGCCATTTCCCCGTGTCTCATCTATGATAAATTCACATGTGCATATTAACAGCTTCTAGAAATTTGCCTCTAAAATTTGGCTCCCTAAGAGTAAACTATGCGCCCTTCAAAATCGCTGAATTACTGATCCAGCAAGACCATGAAGTGGTAGCATGAGAGGAGCAAGGTTCCTTCCAGAATAAGCGTACTTTTTCATAGTATGGTGTTCTTTTCATTTGTTTCCTAATGAAGTTCCATTCACTATCCAAATGGCTTATAACACTCAAGAATATGTTTCTTTAATAATGATTATCTAAAATTATTTTGATTTATAAAATGGATATCCTTATGCCTTATCAGGTGTAACTGATAATTTTATTTGTAATTTAAATTACAGTACCTACATAGTTAGTAAAACATTATTCTGGATGTTTCATGAAGGTAATTTTTAGGTGAAAGTGGAGTAAAATAATTATGCATGAGCCTCATCTAGTTAGTTGGAGGCCTTAAGAGATAAAGACCGGCTTCTCCTGTCTGCAGACTGCTTTCAAATTCAAATTGCAGCATGGACTTTTCCTAGGTCTCCTGCCTGAGGCTTCCCTGATGATTTTAAACTTAGCAGATCTTACAGTTAGGGGAATTAATACCCTAAAATAGTCTCTGTTTGCTTCCTTAAAAATTCCCGAATAATCAAAAAGTTCCCACTGTTAACTGTCCTGTAAATATAAATGACTCTAAATGGAGTTTTTAGCCAAAATGATTGAAACCCAGTGGCTGTCTTGAAACCCAGCCTTCTCCTGGGAGGCAGCAGTTCTCACATGCTGGTATAGAGAGGGACACACCAGTCTGTCTGTACTCATAAACGACTCGGTGTTCATTAACTTGTCATATTACTTTGATTTAAAATGTTCACTAGGAGTGTTGGTTTAATCACTTCTTAGTGGTTGAAAAAGTTGGGTAAATCTAGTAGAGGAAGGGAGGACCTTCCGTGAGTGTGGTACATAGTAAGGAACTAGGAAACAGCACAAATGCCCTGCGCTGCCCGGAGAGCTGTGCTGGAGACAAGGACAGACAGAAGGAAATTTTAGGCAGGAATGTCTGTATCTGTAAAATCGTATTTTTAAAAACATATTCTGAACGCTATGTCAAAATGTAATTTGTTAAATTGAAATGTTTTTACATTACTCTTTGTTCATTTATGACTTATGTATTTTAATATAAAATTATAAAAGCATAAAGGAGAAAAAATTCCTTTTTGTCTGTAGAAGAGTTTTTAAGATCAAATTTACTTTAGGTAATGTGGGCAAAATAAGATGACTTTATTTATAAGCCAGCTATCAGGGAGCTGAGTGAGTTTTCTGCAGAGATCTCGACCTTCGTGGATAGGGGACATTCCATTTTGGATTATATCACAAAAAGCAAATTGGTTTTCCTTAACTATGATCTTTCCTTAAGTTACAATATGTTTTTTTTTCACACTTTAAAACTCTCTTACAAAATTCAAAGATTTTAGATTTCTTGGTAAATATATGAATGAAATGCAATCGTTGTAGAAACTCTTAAGAGTCAACGTCATAGAGGGTCTTTTCTTAATTTAGTAATAATTTTTCAATGAGATATAAAAGTAAACTTTTTTCATACATTTTATCCATTGGCATTCTGACAAAGACCCACACAGAGAGAGGATTAAAGTAGATATGCTATAGTAACTTCTTAGTTTTCATTAGATATTTTGGATTTTCTGAGTCCTGTCTAGACAGTTGTTAAAAAGATAACTTTTCTGGAATCCACCTATTCATTCATTAGCTGATAAAAATCTAGGTTATTTGGATGTCTTTAACTCATTTTATTTGTAATCCAAATATGACAGCAGTAGACAAAATCCCAAATTTCATAATTTTATTCATCAGAAAGTTTGACTTAAACATCCTAATGGATGTAGATTATGAATAATACTTATTAACGATGTGTCCAACTGCAGACATATAAGTCTTTTACCCAGACATTTTCATATACTGGTCTCAAACTATGTAAAATATTTTTCTCATCTCCTCAACAGAATAAAAATGTTAGGTGGGCAAGACTGGCATAAAAAAATCAAGCAAGAGATTAAGAAATACTGCATTTCTCCAACAAACTTCCAAAAATTTAGAGCACCACAGAGCATGGACTTTTAACCTTCATCTTATTTGTACAGTTCATTTAACTAATGAATAACCATCTCGGAATTATAGGGGTGGATCTCATTAGATATTACCGATTTCCTACTTATTCTCTGTCTGTGTCAAGTCTTTAGTACTACAAAATAGCAATATGTATCCTCCATAATATTAATATTGCCCATATAGCAAACCCCAATATGAGATGATTTATTCCTAACAGAATTTTCAGAATTGAATAGATCTAGTAGATGATTAACATGTGCTAACCCACTGGGTATTTTAGGGCAATGTTTGCACATGGTTAAACAAACAGATCTTTGTAGAGCATAATGAGATGTGTTTTGCCTGTGCTTTCCTCGTTGATTTGGATCTCTGTACTATCATCAGGCTAAACTCTCTTTTGAAGGGCAGAGGGGGCTGCTGGCAAGAAGTCACTCTGGCAGGCTCACTCCTGCTGTGGTCTGCTGGGTTCATCCACAGAGATGTGGATTAAGATAGAATTATAGGAAATCCTATTGAGTAAAGGCTGCTGGAGGAGGACAGGGAAAATTAATTTAAGCCCTTCTACTCCTTCAATATAACCTTTTAAAATACTTGGTTACAGTGTGTTCATTTCACTTTTAGTTCTGATATAAGATACTAATGGAAATGACATTTGAAAAGGGTGGACTTTGTGTATAAACTGTCACTGGTACGGCCTAAAAGTACCTTTTCTTTCAGAACTTTTGTATGATAACATTTTCCAGGTTGTGAGAGTAAATTACAAGTCGTTAAATTCTAAGCTTAGAAAGATGGCTATATTCAGCCTCTATCTTTTACAGCCTAAAGAGTTTCTGAAATGTTGATTTTTTTAGGATCAACTATTCACCTAAAACATGGTTACAGATATAATTTTTCGGCAGTGGTTTTAATCTCGAGACAGAAGTTTAAAAGGCATCCATTGTTTTACTTGGCCTTTAAAAGCTCATTGTATTTCAGGCTTGGCGGAGAGACTCGAACCCTTTGGCTCCCATGCCGTGTACCTTGGTCAGTCCTAGACGGGAGGGAATGCTGTCTGGCTTCAGGGTAATATTAACACTGCAAATGCAAGACTGCAGAGTTTTCAAAAGTCTTCCACATATGTCAATGGTCTTCTCAGCACACAATCTTCTGATGGGGTTCACTGTGTGGATGAAAATATTGGAGCAGAGGAAAGGCACTGGTGTGTTCCAACGTCATGGCCCATCCTTGCTGGAGCTAGGAGATGAACTCAGGCATCCAAAATCTCATACTCACGCACTCTTCGAAATGCCAGCAACTGACAGGTATACACGCATACCTAGTTCATGACTGTTCTCAGGGATTGAAAAGGAGAAGAAACAAAAAGAATGTAGAAGGAGAGAAAAAAAGGGAGAAGAACAGGGAAGAAACAACTTTTGGAGTCTTGGCCACTCTAAATGAAAGGGAGGCATCGGATTCCACGGGCACAGATGTAAGGCCTGCACAGAAGAGGCCACCAGCCAGATGGCAGGATAACCGTCCGGAGACGCTCTGTGGCCAGAGCTAGGGGAGAGAAATGAGGCGGGCACAGTCACTGACCAGGGGCTCAATAAAAAGGCCTAAATGTTGCTTGCTCAGCTTAGCTTACTATTTTAATCCAACTTTTGGAAGCCATAGCTAATGAAAGTATCCAGAATACATTTCAATAGTTGCTGTATGAAACAAGCTGGAAAATGAGACTGGAAAGATAAACAGAATGATAGGCTGCATCCGTGAATCCTTCATCCTGAGATGGGAACAATGCTACTCAGGGGAAACTTCCAGCAGAGATGGCCACATCTCAGCAGCAGCTGTCCTGGGATTCTTCCCCAGGATTTTCTACATTGTGACAGAGCTGAGTATCTTAGCCATGAGTGAAGGAACAAGCAATTGGAAGGCAGTATAGAAAAATCAAAATTACTTTTAAAAAACACTTTTTAAAAGACAAAAACAAATCCTCTATGGCATTAGTACTAAGTTTGTCTTTAACTCAAAATGGCTTCAGACTTGGCCATGAAGAAATTGTCTCTTTCCCCTTCACTTCATCTGTGGTGTGCTCATGTGCTGCCCATTAGAACAGATATTTTAGTCAGGAGAAGGACCTCTGACTTTAAAAGATCAGCCTGTTTTCCATGGAATAAAGTGTATATAAGGTAAAAAATTGAATGCATGTAGTTCTTGAAATAAAAAGTGTTAAGTATCATGAATCATGAGGAATGCTCATCAAGGTATCAATATGAAAATTACCCCTAGTGTTCAGGATGAGTACATGTACTGAGTGTATGTACATGTATACACTGCTGTAACTTCCCATCTTTTTATGTACTTGACTGGCAGTGAAATGGACTCTACTTTACCAATGCTTCAGTGAACTCAAACAGTCCTGAGGACAAGGCATATGTTCTACCCAGAAATACTAGAATAATCAACGCTGTATTTGATGAGTATGTAAGTACTGTTATCTGAAGGACCACTGTGTGTCTAAAAAGAAGTGAGTGCTACTTGCTCCCTAATTCAAGCCCAAGAAATGCTCTGAAGACCCTTATGAGAGGATGCTTTGGATATTTAACCAGGGCTCCCCAAAGACCAGGAAGTAGAGAACTGTGTCTACATTTTTGGTATCATCTGATATGACTTTCAGCTCAGTGGGGCGTACACTGGGGAGTGCATAGATACAAAAATAGGGCAACATGCTTTGATATGAATCCAAATCAAGATGTCCACCATAGGGTCAAGCCCCTCAGAGTGAGGGGCTGCAGGATACACACATAGTAGGAGATTTGTTTCAGGAACTACAGGGTGGCAGTGGTGCCTGGTGGAGAGGTTGCCAAGGCATTATTACCACAAGTACTACCAGGAGACTAGTAACTAGCATTTGGAATCAACTTCTCCAAAGAATTAACAGTTGGATACATAGGCAGCAGTGACAACAATGACTTTCTTTTCTCAACCCAGCTCTCCTATCACCAGTGGAAAAGGCACAGAAAAGCACCGAGAATACAATTTTCCATTGCTCATTTTGGCCTGTTATTTTAACCTGACCTTTGGAAGTGATAGCTAATTAAATTTCCAAAAATCATACACACATGTTGGGAGCCGCAGCCCCGAGCCCGGTCGCCTCACTTGGCGGACGTGAGGCCTGTAGTAAAGAGTAAAGCCTGAGGTAGATTACCCCTCCCATCGAGCACGTTAGTTTCCTGCTTACCGCGTAAGCAACCCGCTCAACAATATAGTCTGCCTGGCAACTGATGATGTTAGCCAATCAGCTTGCCTTGCTCACTTTAACATGATTGGACACTGTATCCGTATATATACTGGTGCCACCCCTGGGGGGGAAGAAGAAGCCCGGAAGTAGAAGCCCAGAAGGAGCCGCGGGGAGCGGACCAAAGGAGGCTTCGGCTGGGAGCGATCCCAGGGCAGGCTGTACGGAGAAGGAAAATAAAAGAAAAGGTTGTCCACTGCCAGACTTTGTCGTGTGTCCTTCCTGCCGGCCGGGAGCGGACATCGACACACACACACACACACACACACACACACACACACACACAGAGCCTAGGCTTCCTGATTGGATCTTGAAATTCTTTAGTGGCTAACACAGCTGTAACTTCTGGGTGGAGTTTGGGTCCTTGTGTGTGTGTGTGTGTGTGTGTGTGTGTGTGTGTGTGTTTCTACAGAGAAACTTTGAAAGTTGTGTAAAATTAAAACCTAGATTTGAAGTTTGACCTAGATTAACTGCAATGTCATTTGAGAAAATTCAGCAAATATTTTCAACTGAGTAATTTATATCATGACTATATTAGTTAGCTTTTTTGTTGCTAGGAACCAATATAAAAAATCCGTAAGTTAAAAGAAGAGAAATTGAATTTGGCTCATGGTTTCAGGAAATTCAACTCATGGTTGGCTGGCTCCAAGACAAAAACATCATGGAGGAAGGATGAAGCAAAGATACCTAGTTTATGGAGGCCAGGAAGCAGAGCAGGGCAGGAGTCCCAGCAGGGAGGGAGCCAAGCGTCATAGACACTACTCAAGGTCATGCCACCATGCCCTACTGAACCACACTCAGAAGTGTGCCTTTACTAATCCCCTGAGTTTCTCTTAAACCAGTTGAATTGACACTATTAAGATTTTACCTGTATATCTAAATTTAACATTAAATGAGAATTTTCAATGTGCTGTACATTTGACCTCAAACATGATGAGAAAACTAATCTGCAAACAATCTTTGCTGTTTTGGTTTTGTAATTTCATGATAAATACGATATTTCTTTATATTTCTTATCTGTGCTACATTAATTTTGTTTGAAATATACTTCATTAAAATGCACATTTTTATGTTACTCAAATGTAATGTCCACTGCATTTATTCTTTCATCATAAGAGACATTATTTTAAGAAGAAAAGGTACTAGGCTGAGGATGGAGAGTTCTAAATTTGAGGTCAGCTCAGACAACTTAGAAAAATCCTATCTCAAAAATAAAACAACGAAAAAGGCCAAGCTTGCAGCTTAGCGGTTAATTTCCCTTAGCTTAATTTCCCAATATTGAAAAAATTTAAAGAATAATTTTTAATCATCTTTCACTATACTGGAGGAATTGATGATATGACCTTCAGAATAAGTTGGATAATGAACATGATAATTTAGCCACACAAAAGAAAATGAACCTTCCCATCATTATGCAGGTATTCATTCAAATACTGCCCATCAATAAATTATGAGACAATAATAACTAAAGGAATTAAAAAATTATACATAGAATAATATATAACATATATAGTATGTCAACATCACTGACTTGAATTCAAGATTTGTATTTTCTTCTCTGACCAATATATTATTGAATGTGAAGTTCACGTTTTTATCAATTGTTTCTGCTTAGGAGAAAATATTGACTAACTTGGATTTTTGCCTGTATTCAATTAATTTTCTTTAATAAAACCCATTTTTGGTAAATTCAAAATGTATTATTTGAACTTTCTTAGCTTCTCTTTATCTAGCCAAGCATGTTTTACAACATACACATTATTTTTTATGCAGAAGCAGGGATTCTAATGGAGCATGTATATAAGACTGCCCCTTCACATCTTTATTATCAACCTGTTAAAATTGTTTTGTCTACTGGCAGTGTGTGAAGAATAGCTCTGGGGTCTCACTTTAGGCAACGTATCTGCTTTCTAAGGCTGCAAGACAGTTTGACGTACTACACTTCAAGCAGAAATGTTATCACAGAGGCCTTGACTGTTGACTGCTGGGAGTGACCAAGGCAGGTGACGAACATCTGGTACTGACAGGTGGTGAGAAGTTAGTGCTGCTCTGCAAAGCAAGATGTCAAGACACATTCCTAGCTGCTTGCCACATGACAGAGCAGTTGGAGATAGTCATTGTAAAATGTTCATTCTCATTCACACTCAGCCCTGCCTTTAAGCAATGATGTCAGTGTTACTGCAGAGATAAAAGCAAAAGAGCATTCAGAAGCAGATATCAAGCCTGTTTGATAAGCCATACAATGTCTCCTTTCATTCCTTGTTTCAAGTGATTTTGGGTGTGTCAGTGATTGCATCCAATGCTTAGACTGAAGATCCTTTTTTGACCTTTGTGAAGCAGACTTTGGAGTTTCACTTTTCTGGTTACTCCAGCAAAAACCACCTTGCTATAGGAATGTCTCTGTGTCCAATGAAATAAGCTCTATCTGGATTTTCCTCATGCCCTTTCTTTTCTTCTATTTATCTTATCTTGCTTTCTTCATCATTGCTTGAGAGTTTGGATGTGAATGCATAAAAAAGACTAGTGATAGGAGTGAACTATACTAGCTATCCTCTTGTATAGCTGAGCAATCAACTGAAAATAAACTAGGAATACATTGCAAAACATGGGTTCTTGGTATAACTGGGACATAACAAAATTGTCTTACTATACATATACAAATGCCAAACTAAAGTAATTCAAAAAAATATATTCAAAGACCACAAATTATACACCAAATTGTGAAGAGAACAGTGTGTTTTGGTAGGAGCCTACTGGGAAATTACAATTATATTGCAGATTAGTAAGTGATGTTTTATAGAAAAGTAAGAAACTACTCTGAACATTTTTCATGGTTTAATTGCTATTTCTGATAATATGCAAAGTTCAAAATGAAAACCATCTGTAGACTTTGATCTAACTAGCATGTACATGCAACATAAATGCTATTTCACTCAAAATTAAAATGGCCTGCTCAAAAAATCACTTCTATTTTCACTTAAAAACATGTCTCCCAGTACATTCCTCACGTGATAACTCTATTCTCTGTAATTACTATGGATAACTTGAATCTTTGATAACACTAAAACCTCAGTAGCATTAAATATGCACAATCAAAACTAACATACAAAGAATTCATTTACATGTTGTATGTTTCTTCTTTCTGAGACAGACTGGAGATTTCTGTTCCATTTGTTGACACAAAAGCTATTAACTGACTTGAGAAATGGCAAAACTTCTTTATGTAAAGTCTGTGTGCGTCACTACTTATAAACTGCTTCTTTCTAACTTCTACAGGTAGTCAAACCTTAATGTTTACAGAAACTGTTCATTTACTTCAAAACACCCACAAAAAGCAATGTAATAAAATTCGAACAGCAATTCTACTATGTAGGTTATTTTTCCATGAAAATGAAACTGTTATTTTCCCCTGAAATATTCTCTGAAGAAAGTAGAACTATGCCTTATTGTGATAACTTGACAATTTTCCAAGAAAGATTCTAAAGTTCATGTAGTGTTTAAAAGGCATATTATAGCATATTACTTATCAATAACAGATTTCATACTACTTTAAAAATCTAGTGCTCTCTCTGAAAGCTCAGGGTTATACCATTAATACCCTTAAAACTTCTCTGAAAATCCAGGCTGGAAGAAAACCTAGGCAAGCTAAAATTTCCATTCTTCATGTAATGATCCAAGAATATTAAATTAAAATTAAGCCAATGTGAAATGATTTTTGATAACACTTGAAAAATGGAATCAACGTGCTTTTAACATTTGTTGTTCACACAATTTAATAGTTTGTCACCAAGCAGAATATATTATCACAAGTTCCCATTTGAGAAAATTTTAAATTAAATAACCCACTTGTAAGGTAATTCCTACATTAATGATGTGACTACAAGGTTTGGATTCAAACCCAGCATGTCAGGCACACATATTGCCTATGGATTAGATGAAAATAATTCCAAGCTACAACATACCCAGTGATCTTTAGCTTCACTTGATTTTTCTAAAATACTGATAAATAAATGTCAACATATTTTTCAAATGAAATTTAGTGAAATGTAACCAAGTACTGAGAGAATTTGGTTTTATAAATTAAGTTCATCAGAAACTTGAAAATGTTTAAGCAACAATCCATTTAAATCTTTTTTTCACTAAATTTACTGTGTGCAATTACAATTTATGCTAGGAATAAAAATACAAACATATAGGACACTTCATGTCTATAAGTAAGGAACAGGATTATTGTCACATGAGGATACTCATATTCTTCATCTTCACACATAGTCTAAACCATATTTTCAAGTGCAAATGTGATACATTGTGTCAACTTGAGAAGTTTGAAAGCTTAACTAAGGAGCTGTAGTTTTACATCTTAGGATGTAGAGGACATGTTCCTACAGCTAGGATACTGTTTATTGTGTCAACAGAAGTTTAGAAGTATAACTAAATGACTCAGCAGGGGGTCAGGGTCCTCACTTTGGAAACAGCCTGAGCCTGTATAAGAAGAGGGCACAGAGATGGTGTGAGTGCTACACCCACCCAAGGGAAGGAGCCCTGCTTACAGTATAAGGGAGGACAAGGGGCTCCCCTCCCACTGTTTTGTCCTTGTCTTCCACCGCTGTGAACTGTTGCCCACTCCTGCCTTGGCAGCCTGCTTTGAGGCCAGCTGACTATAGACTAAAACCTCCCCAAACTGTGAGCTAAATAAATCTTTCCTTACTTAATTTTCTGTGTCGGGTATTTTGTTCCAGCAACGAGAGAAAAGTAACCAAGTCAATGAGTAAAATTAGAATTATAGTAACTTTTTGTGTGTTTACCAGTAGGAATTAAACCTAAAACATGAAAGCTTTTTCCTTTTTTTTGGTCAATTTTTATTTTATTATTAGCATATGTTTGTGGTACATACTTTCCTCATGGAAAGTTGGTATATGTACACAATACATTTTAATTCTTTTTATTTTCCCTCTGACTTTCCTTCTGCATTCTTTCCATCTCTTGGTCCTCTCCTCTTTGCGTAAGATCTACCTCTCTCTTTCCTGTTATCTGCCTTTTATTTTGCTCTTTATTTATACTTTGGGTTTCTGATACAAGAGAAACCAAGTGATACTTAAGTTTGTGTGTCTGACTTACTTCACTTAATATTATTTTCTCAAGAGACATCATCCATTTTTGTACAAATGACTGAGTTTATCTCGCCTTATGACACAGCAGTACTCCATCTTTGACATACATACCCCAATCCCTTTATTCATTCATCTGTTGATGAACAGATAGATTACTTCCAAGATTCAGCTATTGTGAATTTTGCTGCCGTAAACATGGATACCCACATATAGCTGTAATATGATATCTTTAAGCCTTTTGGAGACATAAGCAGAGTGGGTATATCTGGGTTGAATGAAATTTCTGTTTTTAATTTTTTGAGGGGCAACATCTACAAACTTTTTCCTTCCCCCCCCTATTTATTTTGTTTTATTTCCTCCATAAAATGGACCTTTAGAAATATCATCAGTATTTTTTCTTTTTCCCTCTCTGCAGTCAATCACTGAAGGAGCTGTGATTACCCCTATATTCTGCTTCTTTATTTTTCCCAAGGAAAACTCTCTGGTCTCTGTATTGTAAAGTTTTACTGCTCATAGATATGGGGAAACACAGAAAGAACAAAAATGCATCACATAAAAATGGATAGAAGTTCTTATAGTGTATACACTGAGATTTAACTGTAGTCAGAATCAAACTGCCAAGATTAGGTTACTAGGACTACTACTTAAATATTAACTACATGAACTTGACCATTAACCTGATCGTTTTTTCTTCATTATAATGATGATAATGGATTTTCCCTGAACATGACATTGTATAGATTAAATGAAATCATTCCTGTAAAAGTCCTATTGTAGAGGTTGGGAATATAGTTCAGTGGCACAGCACCTGCCTGGCAACCACAATGTACTAAGTTTGATTTCTGGTACAAATAAAGGGCCTGTTTCAATGTCTGGCATGTTATACACATGACTAACACTTCTTAGCTCTTCTAAGGCTATTTATCTTAAAAGGTATCTATATTTTTTCTGTCATTTGTTCTAAATTCTTGTTTTCAAAATTTCACTTACATTTCAACATAGTAAATAAATTCCTTTTTAGGTGATAGTGAAGACAAAGACAATAGCAAATCTTTTCTTGGCTAATATAGAAACAATGAATCTTTAGAACTCTTTAGATTCGACAGGTATTCCTGTAGGATTTAGTTCTTCTACACACTGCCTTCTTCTGTAGGACTGTGGATTTAGCTCAGTGGGACAGCATCTGCCTGGCAAGCCTGAGGTCCTGAGTTTGATTCTCCATCCAAAAAAATAAACAAATAAATAGACAAAAACTCACTGCTTTAGTGAGTTGGTGCATGCAAAATATTCAAGTCAAGGACACATATTAGGCTCGTTTAAAGTTATCTATTCCTACTTTTAAAAGTTTATTTATTTATTTATTTATTTTGAAGGTAGCAAAATATAACAGAACAAGACAGACGATAGCCAATTGGGACAATGCAGTGAAATCGGTATTTAACTTCACAGTAGATTATTGGGATAACAGTAATGGGTACCATAGTGTATTTTGTTATCGTCACAATAGTTGTCCTTTCAATCAGGTATAGCAGAGTCCAACCAAATACAGAACATCATAAAATCTATCAAGTCAGTATTGAATAGAGTGTTCCTAATGCTGGGGGTGGATAGGATGATAAGACCTTTAAAATAATAGCAATAAAAATAATCAGTGTACAGACACTTCTCTTCAATGCTGAGAAGAATTAAAAGTGAGGAAATTTAGTGGCATAAGTAGTACAAAATTAAACCTAATTTGGAAAAATATTTCTTAACTCTTGAAGAATTACAATATGTTTTGGGTTCTATGATATATTCTGTGGGTTCTGTGGTTATAAGATATCCCAGGTATACGATTTGTAAATCGATTCAAGATAGAATAAAGCACTGAAAGAGGACTTTACTGTATGACAATGTTATTAAATTTTTACAAGATATGGAAAGTATATATGGTAGAAATTATATATACTTAACATGTTGGTATACTTTTCTCCTTATTATCTTTGTTCTTTCAGTTTTTAATGACCAAAAAGGTTAGTTATTCAGAAATACTTCAAAGAGGATAAGGTTCACATGTTAGAAACTGACTTTTTGGGTATTTATTATTCAAGATTTCAGTAATGTACAGAGTGAAAGGAATATACTGTAGAACAGTGAGGTTTCAGGATAGTAAAAGTAATTACACTGAAAAATTTTGTTGAGCTTATTTTTGTGAGATCAACATTGTACTGAATTCAAATAAGAAAATTTAATCAAGAGATTTTATTTGTGGGAAGCATAGAGAAAAGGAGAGAGAAAGCTGAGGAGTGATCAGGTAGAAAAAATGCTAAGGAAAATCATTCATAGGCTGGTGAGAGTCTTTGTATGCTCCTAGAGAAGTAGTATCTGACTTGCCAAAGTTTTTTTGGCTGATCCAAAGGAATTCCATTACCATATATGTAGCAACAGAACAAGTGGTGATATACCTTCTTAACACTCATTCTTTCTTCTGACATCTATTTATTGATTACTTGTGGATCAGGTATTTTAATTTTTGATGGTCTAAAGTAGTGACCAATATCAACAAACATTTCTGTTCTTCTTTGGTTTTCTTTCTGACGAAAGGGAGCAGAATCGCATACAAAAATAAATAAGGAAAATGTACACAGATTTAGATGGTGAAATGAACTACAGAGAAAAATAAAGCAGTTAATATGGATATGAAATGCTAGGAAAGAGGAAAACAAAGAATAAGCCAGAGAAGACCTGTCTAAGAAGCTGACATTTGAGTCAAGCCTGAAAAAATAAAGGAATGAGCCATGTGGATAATTATAGGGAGAATATTTCCAGGCAAAAAAGAAAAATCAAGTTCCAAGTCTGAGGATGGAAATAAACATAGCATGGTTAAAAAACAGGGTGAAAGCTAGTGTGTGTCTAAATGACTGAGAAAAATGGAGATTAGGAAGGGGTAGGGTAAGTAAAAACAGAAAGGATATCTAAGTTAATGGAATGCAAATTTCTCATTGAATTTTAATAAAACTCTAATAATGAAAACTGTTCAGTTACACAATACTTAACTGTGAGGTCAGCTTGAATACGTTTAGAAATGCCTACTGTATTAATGGAGTCGAGTTCTGCATATGTGAGTATGATTGACATGTAAGCTACAAAGTGTGTCAGGAAGACCCCCCTGGGTTTGGGTATTATCAACCAGTAGGCTCGTAGCCTGGATAAATGAAAAAGGAAAGAAGAAACCAGTGTTCCTTTTTGATTTTTCTGAAGTTTGAATTTTTGCTGTTGCCTTTGGAAATTTCTAGCCCATGCTATTCAGTTTTCGGAATATATATATATATATCTCACCAAAAATATTTACAAACATCTGAAATAGAAACCATAGAAACAGTTGTATGAAAATTTTAATAGTAAATTTATTGAGATACCATGAAATTAGTGCACATTACTTTTGACCTCTACCATTACAACAGGTAAACAAAATGATAGCCATTAGTTCCACAAATTTATTAATATGGTGCATTGATGCTTGGGTAATCTTGGTTGTTGAGATTGCTGCACATGTGTTTTCAATTTCTTCTCTAGGAGTAAGCAGTATAATGGGTTTTTTGCAATGTACAGCATCCTCTAGGATCCTCCACGTGTGGTTAACATTATCTGTCTAAAAAAACCATGCTGTTTTTCTTTTCCTGAAGTGTGTATCATTTTTTGGGAGACTCATTTTCTAAGTATTTCCTGTAGGGATTCTAACTAACACACCTAACATCTTGTCTTTTTTCATTTCTCTCATCTTAACTTTTTTTGATGGATATTTTATAACAGGCGTCTAATCTTCAACTCATGAGTATATCACCTAAGCCACTGAAGATAGCCATGAAGACTTAGAAGAGGGAAAATTCATGGTATGACTTAGGTTATGAGGATCAAACTCAATAGATATGCCGCGAGAAGGTAACATACAGTGGAAAGAAATGCCTACCAAAAAGTTATGGTGATAGTCCATGTGAGCATTGATAGACAAAGATGGTAACCAGGATTTTTAAAAATGATAAAGACGTGTTGGATCCAAAATCATATAGTTTTTGCCTTTTTTTAAAATTGGTACCAGGGATCGAATTCATGACTGCCTGCTTGCAAGGCAGGCGCTTATGCTGCTGAGCTAAAGTCCCAGCCCCCAAAATCGTATATTTAGAAAGATAAAGTTGTAGCTAACTGAAATGCTTTTAGGAGGGTATTGTTATAGTTAAAACAAAATTGGGACCATTTCTGGATATATAAAATTTGAAGTATCACTTATTCCTTACCAGTACCAAGGAATGGACTGAAACTTCTGAAACTTATGAGTTAAATAAATCTGTCTTT
Source organism: Cavia porcellus (assembly GCF_034190915.1). Taxonomy (NCBI): domain Eukaryota; kingdom Metazoa; phylum Chordata; class Mammalia; order Rodentia; family Caviidae; genus Cavia; species Cavia porcellus. Next base: position 10,634,457 of record NW_026947490.1, read on the forward strand.
CTCTAACTTTGGACTTGGGACATTTTGTCTCAGCAATGAGAGAAAAGAAATTACACCTATCCAGTTCCATGCATAAAAATCACTAAGAAAAACAATCAGAAGGCCTATCAAGATGTACTCGTGGTGGCATTCATGGTGGCTGGTGTTTATTAAGACCAGATGACATACATTTTTCTATCTGACTGATGCATATGATAAAACTGAATAAAAAGTGAGAAGCATCAGTGTCCACTCCTAGACCTGACTCCCATATCTTGTGTATAACCACATATCACCATGTGGAGAGGTTTTCTTGTCGTGAACAAAGAGAAATTTTTTGGCCTTTGGAACCTCAGTGACTTCCTGGTACCCATGCGTAAATTGTGTATAACTTTTTCAAAATAAATGCTTACTATGGGCATATATAAAAAAGGGTTACCCAAGTGAACAATATCATTTTAAAATTGTACTTGAATCAAAATCTAGCTTTATTAAGAGATGCTTAGTGCTAAGCAATCTTTTTCCCCAGTTTTCTTATTGAACACGGCCTGCTGTATACTTCATGTCACTCAGCTTATAGCTCAATAATGACTTGAGACTCGCTTGTTGGATGTTAAAGGGACTTAAATGTCTGCCAAAATCTGATTCTTAGTCCACTCTGTTGAAAAAAATGAGTTATTAGGAAATGTAGTGTCAGTTTAACTCATTTTATTTTTCATCCTGGTTATTCCATTTCTTTCATCAAAAATGTATTCAGTAGACATAATTAAGCAGAGTCATTAACTTTGTTACAACCTGTTATTTGGACTCTAATTTCCTAAGCAAATATATATGCCTGTAGTCATGTTTGTGGTGATCTATGAAGGTTTATACCATCTTGCTCTGAATAGTCCTGTCTTATTCCAGCCTTTGTTAAGAACCACACCAGAAATTCTGAATTTAAATGCTGTGCTCTTTCATCTTAAGAGATGGTCTATGAAGATCCTGTTTTCTAGGTAACATCTGAAATTCCCAGATCATTTGCTAAGAAATATGATTCAACCTTTCCTTATTTCAGTAAGTATAGTAATACCTTGGTTCATGAATGCTTCTGTTCAGGAACAACTCTGTTAGCAAACAGAAGCATTTGTGAAAACCTTGCTTCCTTTGGTGAACTCCACTTAAGGTAGTGAATACAAATGCCACCATCTTCCCCAGAGTCATGGAATGAATTAAGGTTGTGAACTGAGGTACCACAGTACAGCACTTTTTCCTGCATTTCCATGTTCTCTCTCCATCACCCACTACTCAGTACTCCCAATTAAATTAACTTAATTTTTGACATATAATATTTTAAACATGAAACATATTCAATAGATTATATGAAAAACAATAGAAATTATTTTAGGAATAATAAATGTTACTGTTTTGAAAACAAAAAGCTTTATTATTTTAGAATTAAGCCAATGGTTAAAGTTGTATTAATCTAAAATTATGCAACATATGTACAAGTTTAGATAGCTTACAAAACTAAAAGTGTTGTGCCATCAAATACTCTTGTATTTTGAAAAATTATTTCTAATAGTAAAGTAATTAAATGAAATGGAAAAAACTTGAAGCAAGTCATAAGGAATGATCTATTTTACTTCTATTAACGAGAGTCATTTTGCTAAGGTATGTCTTAGATCAACATGTTAAAGATTATAGCAAAGATCACTGAGTACTGTATGGAACCTATTAATTTGTTCACAGCTATATATGTTTTTTATACTTTCCTTAAAGGTGATGTACTGTATAAACAAGTAGTCCAGTTGGAATAATTTAGAAATCATAACAAAAACATATGAAAGTGAATTCTGAAAATTTTTCTTCTGTTTGGAAGTTTATATAATCCTACAAAAGTTCATTTTGAAATCTCTCATTTAAAGCCAAAACTAGCTATTGAAGTATTATTAATGTACTGAAAAATAAATATATTTTACAATTATACTTTTTGTATTAGACACAGAATTCAATATGGTACACTAAAAGAATCATTCACTTGTATTTAACTATTCTATATTTGCTTCTTTCTTTCTATGGCACCAAGGATCATTACTACATCACTTACTGGCCCTGAGTTTTTCATGATACACAACAAAGCTGTAATATTGGTGTGATTGTAAAAGTGCTTATGTTTTCTATGAGGTGAAACAGAATGATCATACATCAATATTAAGGCACGGGAGTCCAAGGTAGGAGCTAGCCGCTGAGCTTGTACCTGACTAAAGAAGGACAAGACTGAAAAAGACAGAGACACAGAGTTAGGTTAAAATGTGGAAGCCAGGAAGCTGTTGGTTCCCTTAGACAAAGATCCCCAAGCGATCAGTTCACTTTGCCTTTATTCTCTCAGACATGCATACCAGCAATTAGAAAAACACAGAATTCATCTGTCTCTCAACATCCATGGCACTTGTCTGGGTAAAAAACAGGATCTCAGCAGTACTAACTTTTCCCTAGAGCCTGTACTGTGTCAGCATGCTTGCAAGCTGCCTTTCTCCTTAGTGTTCACAGAAAACACCATTAGGCTTCAGTCTTTCTAATACTAGAAAGTAAAAAGAGACTTGTAGATGAGAGAGTAAGCATGTCAGGTGTGAGTAGCTGAGCATATTTAATGGATTAAGACATACTGTCTGAGTTCATGGCAATGGTAAAGAATAAAAATAGAGAGTAAATCAAGGGCAGGTTCTTTAAGGACTATATAAACTATGCAGAAGGGCTTAGGCTACTTTCTGAAACAGAAACTCATGCATGGAGGTTTACATCATGGGAAAGGAAGAGATGCAAAGGAGAATCGTGTATCTGCCTTTCAGAACAACCACTGGATACAGTGCAGAGATTGGCATGCGTGAGTGCAAGACAGAGACGTGATACACAAAGTCTAGTTCAGAACTAATGCACAGATGGTGAGAAGACAGAATGGTATCTGTACAAAGAAGGGATAATCCTTAAGAGATCTAATAATTGGGAATTACCACGCACAAGTAAAAATGAAAAAGGAACTCAAAACTCACATAAACATAAGTTTAATTTGCAGTGTTTATTTGGGAAGGGATAGGAAGCAGCCCCTGAGGAGTACCTGGTTCCTTTATAGGAGAACGAAAAGAAAATGGCTTGAGGGGGATATATAAACAATTGAAATAGGAGTGTAAAGACAAGTTTCCTTCTTTCAAAATTTGACCGCATGATGATCCCTAATATATTATTAAGTAAGGAAGACAGGATAAAAAGTCTTCAACAGAAGTCATGACTTCAAATTCATCTATATTGATTATAGATGTTCTTGTCATCTATTGCTACATTTACATTCTCTGAGAAATAAAATCTTAATGGATCAAAATAGCAATCATCGCTGACCCAGCATATGAATTTATAATTTGGCTGAGGTTTGACAAGGTGACACATATGTACACTCTGCCATTTGGATCTTGAGCTGGAGTAACTCAAATCTCTAAGTACCAGAGCAAGAGAAGCTTCTTAGACCTCTCTCTTTCTCTCTCTTCCTCCTTCTCTCCCAACCTCTCTCAATAGTTAATTTCTGGATCTTCTATGTGGTTTTTTTCAAAAGTGACATCACAGGACAGTTTAATTTCCTGCAAGACATCTCAGTGATTTAATAGTCAATATTTTAAAACATTTAGTAGAAGACACCAGGTTTTTCTGGGCTACTCTCTGAGATTTAGTAATGTGACTTCTGCCTTCTATTATTCTAACGAGTAATCACAGACAGGCCCAAGGGATGAAAATTATCTGAAAGGAATGGAAATTATACCCCACACCTCAAAATAAGTATAGAGAGTATATAGTATATTTTTGACTATCTTTAATCCACATAGCAAAGAGCATTTCACTATAGAAAGGTACTTTATGTTAATTCTTTTCCCTGAAAGAGAATATGTTTCCATTTTCAATCATGGGATATATTAAAATCTATTACAGCAAAACTACACATTATGAATTCATTGTAAGTTATGGACCAGTAATTTACTGAGCCTGATTTTACTAAGAGAATAACCAGCTTTCCTTATCACTGTGACCAGCTCCTGTCTACTATGCGCAAAGTGCCTGGCTACAAATGATTGCTTTAGGAAAGCTGTATTTATATCACAAGAAATCTGAGTATTCTGTTAGTCATTAGAGCATGATGGATGGAAATATCTAAAATGAAGGGGGAAATGTAAACAAGTTTAAGCGTCCAAGAGATTGAAGATTAGGAGAAATGTTAATCATGAACTTGCCCCAGATAGAATGAGGACCTAACAGGACACAAGGTCCCTGTTTTGAAGGAATTTGTGGTGATAAGAGAAAGCCTTGGGTGACGGTAATTACCTGCAGTCAAGGCTGTTCTTTAGGAATGGAATGCAGTTAGTCAGGACGGTGGGACTTTTTAAAGAGTACAGCAGATGCCAAGTTCCAGGGAGTGCATAAAGTGTTCAGGAGTTCTAGGCCAAAAAGTTGGTGAGTTTTGTACTATTTTGCAACCTCAATGACTTTGCCATGCATGTGTCAGAGCTGAACACTTCCTGCATTAGACAGGAAGGAATTTTCCCAAGAGTAAGCAGTACTTAATGTTGGAATGCTGTAGGAGTGGGCTTTAAAACAGAATAAATGTCAACTTGTCGGTGGTCATTGTGCTTGCAAACTGGAATGAAAGACGTGATTTTCTTCTAGTGTTTGATTGTAATACATAATAGAGACATATCAGAGACTAAACATTAGATCAAAATTTTGGCTTACAGAGATGCAAGCACAGTCCTTGATTTTAAATCTTTCAAATTTTTTATGCAAACTAGATGCATTCAAAAGTTCTTTGAAAAAAAAGTGATGTCCCTAACTTGGTATTTGTGATTTCTTAAACCATCTGTAACTATTCCAAAAGAATGTTATATGCATATTTCCTCTTTTATATTTTCATTAAAATGGAATCCAATAGTCTGTTTCTAGTAACAATGTTAGAGTAAGGAATAATAATGATAGTTTACTTCTATGGTCAATTTATCGAGACTGTAATTGAAGACATGCTATAGAAAATATCTTAGAATTCTTAAAAATGATGTTGGATGTTCAAGTGCTTACTTTATATATTCTGAAATAGTGAAGATATGAGTTAAACAACAGTTTCTGCTCTGGTATTAAAGTATTTAAATAGGTACAATGTTTAACTGCCCTGAGGTTGTGTCTAAGTAGTTCACTAAATCAACATCTTATAATCCTTGTTTATTCTTCATCTGATTCTTAAAGATTAAACAAAGAGCATGCATTAGGCCTAAGTTTAATGTCAGCATAAAAATTAGCAGGAAGAATACACCCAAAAGGAAGGGGAAATGCTCAGAAGTAAGAGAGATAACAGTATGGAAAAAGGGAAGGATATCACAAAAGAAAGAACAAAATTCCAAAGCCTCATAAAACTTCCTCTTATTTCACACTTGTGTACAGATATGTTAGCTATTCATTAACTTCTAGTGAATCTGTTCAGTGACAATGCCTTTTTGTGAAACCAAAGTTTGCGTATCTAGGTACAGGTCCAGCTGTAAAGAAGTACCAAAACTGACTCTTTTACCCATACATCATAAATTAAGGTAACTGCATCAGGTGGAATTATTACACATGGCCAATATAATGAGTTGCAAATATATTTAAAGAAAAGTTCATTATAACCAGGATAAACTTAAATGTCTTCAGAAGAACAAGTCTAGTTTTCTTTGAGTCATAGAATGATTGTGTGTCATTTCTTTGGAAACACGTAAAACTTAACCCCAAATTCTGGTTGGTATGTACATAGTTATGTTCAATCAGTGTTTCTTCTTATGAATTTCCTCAGTTGGCTGCACATTGTTGCAATGGCGATGAAAATAAAGCACACAGCAGGAGATATTTCAGTTCAGCAATTGGTCAAACGTCTTAATAAAATAAATAAAATCCAGAAAATACCCAGAAACAGCATTTTCCTGAACCATGGAACATTTTAATCATATAGAAGAAATATACCCTGCATGTGAGTTAAGGGGCTAGGAACAGGAGGCTGGGAACAGAGACTTAGCAAGATCTGAAACTGTAGATAACCATCTGTCTAACATGGAACGTTATGCAGATTTTGCCTGTACTGTTTGAAGATGTTCAGAAGTTGCTTCATGTTGGTCAGCACGGAATGGTCTTTAAATTATCTTAAATTGAAATACACAGGGATATTTTGGAGAAAACAAGACATCATAATAGCTAATGCTGATTTAGTATCATCTTGCTTTGCAGTCCCATCAAGCTTTTATTCTTCTGTCTCCATTGGTCTTAACAGGTTGTATCTTATTGGATTTTATTATATGTGATAATATAAGCAAAAACTTTTATAGACAAGGAGATTATACAGAAACCATTGTCCATTTTCTGATAGTTGGTTCTAAATACCCTGTAATACTGTCATTCTCTTGAATGGTTTTAAATTGTCTTGGTATGTTTGGTGCTACAGTATACGAAGTTATACTCAAAGATTTCAAGGCAAGAGACACTATGGTAACTACTTTTATGTCAGGATTTCTTGTGGTGAAACACTATTTTGCTTAAATGGTTATGCTTTGACCTGCGCTGTTTTGTTGTTATGCCCTCTTTTATCTCAATCTCCTTTTTTAAAATTATTTACTTTTTTTATTTTTATCTTTTTAATTAAGGGAAAAATAAAAAATAGCAGGATACATTATAGTAACCCACTTTGATTTCCTATTAACTTGATTGAAACCCTGTGTAGCCCTCACCATCTTGTTTTGACTGATTTTCCTCTATTCTGCTTTGCTTGATAGTACTAAGTTCGAAAGTATAGGCAAAACTGTGAAGACAATAAGATTCATTATGACGCCCATTCCGGTTGACTATTATCTTCTTTTAAAGTCCTGTAATGTCTCCAATGTTTTGGTTTTATTCTTTACTGTTTTGTTCAATTTTATTATAACTGACAATATAGGCAATTCTTTTTAAGATAGCAAGAGGCAGTATGGTAACCATTGTTGATCACCTAGTATTTTGTTTTTACATTATCTATTATGTCCATCCTTTTGATTTGACTGACTCTGTTTTGTTATGTCACATTTGGTTTTACTCTTTTCAAAAAAAAGTAATAAGAACTGTGGGAGTAATAAAACCCAAAATGTGGAATTGTCACTGTACAAAAGAAAGGGAAAGAAAGTGCTCTAAAGAATATAACTGCATATATATTTAAGTGTATAAGATAGATAACCATATTACTGAGTTTTGTTGGATCATTGAACAAAACTGTTTGCAGTCTCACTGTTTGAAAGTCCACTTTATATGCTTTAATTTTGTAACTTGAACAACTATTTCTAAGATGAGAATATGTAATCTATTAACTAGTGATTTCCTACTGTTTATGTTTTCTGAAATTCTGTATAACTTGTACCCTTTGTCTATTTTTTTTTGTTTTTCTTCTTAAATAAAAAAAATTTTTAAAAAAGGAAATACACAGGGAAATGGGCTTGTTACTTTGCACTGCTTGTTTAGTGGTGATGATAAAATCATACACAGAAAAACTAAGCTAAACTGAGGAAAGAATCTGCTTGGAAAATCAAGTATTTTCATTATAGATAAGGAAGCAAAGAGTAATCCTAAGGAGCCTTAATATGTTTTAGCTGCTCGTGTTATATAGCTTGCTTTATTTGACATTGCTTTTCTCACATTTGCAATGACTTCATCATTTATGTTCAAGTCAAAATATTGAACAAAAATAGAAGTAATCCCTTAACCTACAGCTGGTGCATACCTGTTAATTCAAAAGTTTGAAAGTGGCAGGTTGGGTAAAATGTTGATATGCATTTCCATAAGCTATAATATAAATCTTTCAAAATGGCAAAAGCACAATTTACCTTTCAATCAGAAAAGCTTGCTAATTTAAATTGTGTGGTTCAGACAACATTATCTCCTACAAGATGCTTGACATCAACAATAATAGTAAAATTCATTTATACTAACATCTTTCATATATTCTTAGATTAAAATTGCAAGTCTGAATGTATTTACATGTGGCATTATCAGTGTTAAAGAATAGGCACATTTAACAAGATTTTAGGTTGGTTTTAACTTGTAAACATTTGCACATATGATGTGGGGGTTTTATTTGAATTGTTCTAAGCTCTGCAAATAATAGGGACATGAATATCTGAATAAATTATCTTATTTATAGACCACAGAGGTTCATTCCTGGTAAAGTTTCATAAGCACATAGATTTCTTTCAGCAGGAAAAGAACTTGAGAAAGTCGTTTGATTTGTGCCACCCTCACTGAGTTTAAGAACTTGTCAGATTTTTTGCTTTACTTCAAAGGGACCTGCTTCCTGACCTACAGGATAACTGAACGTATTAGTCATGTTTTATGGATTATGTATATAATGGATTAGGTGCTAATCAAACGTAATAAATCATTTCACTTTCCTTGTGAATGACTGACGTTTGTAAACTGACCTATAACTCTGAATCTCAACAGAATACATCAATGAACTCTTCCCTACCTTTGAGTTTGTACTTCAGTGCCGGGAGCAGGTGATTTTATTTGTGAAATTATGTGACATCATGTTTCTGCAAAGCAACATGTACTTTTACACCTGGTTCTTATTCCTACTCTGCTCATTAGTTTTACATGTATATCCTTGTACTTGTGTTATTTTATGAAACTTTTGCTGTTTTATGTGCATCTGATATTATTATGTAAGTAGCACTGTGTAACGGATTTCATCTTTTATCTAAACTCTTCCACTCAGCCCTAAATTTTAAAGATTCACCTAAGTTATCATCTAGTTATGTGCCATCTAGTCATGTTCACTATGTTTCTTCATATATTTGTTTTCTCATGTAAAGGATCTATATATATTTGATTAAGAAATCTATTCTTCCTGATTGTTATGTGATAATTTTGTGTTAAGATTAAATCTATCATGGGTTCTTTCTCTTCTTTAGGTTCTTTAGGTTCTAAAGAATATAACTGCATGTTAGGTTCTTCTTTAGGTTCTACTAACACCATAATGAACTTAAAAAAATAGATATATAGATATAGATATAAACATTTATGGTATCCTTTCTCTTGTCTTTCACTAATATAATTGTGGATTTTAAATTTATTTTATTTTCACTTTTATTTATTTATTTTTTGGTTAAGAAGGATCTTGTGCATACTGGGCAAGTGCTCTACATCTGAGCTACATTTCTACGTGTGCTTAATTTTTATTGTTTTGACTTTTAGAATAAGTTATTTCGCTATCCACAAATGATTGAGATGAATTAATTTTAAATTAATTTGAAGGTTTTCTTTTTTTTTTTTTTTTTTTGGTACCAGGGATCAAACTCATGACCTCATGCTTGCCAGGCAGATGCTTATGTCACTGAGCTAAATCCCCAGCCCTTGGAGGTAATTTTTTATTAAAATATGAACTAGCACCAATATTATGAAACACCTTTCCATTTGTTAAAATACTATTTTATCTTCATTGATGTTTCTTAATTTAACATTTCTTGACTTCCCATACAGAATTGTTCAAGGTAATTATGTTGTAAACTGTAGCTACAGCTATTTTATGCTCTAATTTTTTGCTACCATGTGTAAATACTTCTTATTTATAATTGTACTTTATGCTGAATTAAACCTTTTGTTTGGCTCTCTTATTTGTCTTACTTGTTTTTCCCACTACTAATCGTCTTCTACAAAGTGGTTTCTATACAACTAATTTGGTACTTACATTAGTAGAAATCTGTAATGTTCATCAGTATATCACTGCAATAAAAACACTTTAGAGAAGTTTTTAAAAATATCATAGAATTCAATTAGCTAATGTTTATTTCTGGATTTTGTAATTATATTGCATTCTTAAAATATTTTTTTCTAATTTTATCACTCCTTTCTCAGTTGTAGAGTCAAGGACATACTATTAGCATTAAAACATAAAATAGCATTTAGAATGTATAATATATGGATTATTATATGAAATTTGTAAAAGAACATGTATAAATACAACTACTATTATAGCAATATGGAAGGGGAAATTCAGTTTTTATTTCATATTTAAAATTATTCACTTTTATTTGATTTTGTATTTTTTCTGTTCCATTTTGTTATAGTCTAAAAATTTATTTGTCCTAAGTTTCAAATATATTTTTGAAAATGGTTTTGCATACTACTTTTTTATTGTGCTCTAAATTTACTGTTGTTAACTAAATCATCTCTACATTTTGTATCCTTATTTGAATTTTTTTCTTAGGGTGCTAGAATGTTTCTTCAATTTCATTATTAATGTCTTTAAATTAATATATTTATATCAATTCACCATTTTTGTCAGTTGTTACTCTTTCCTTTATTTCTGTCATTTTCATTACTATTTTCTTTTTTGTTTTAAACAATTCTGATTGACTATGCTTTTAGATGTTTATATTTGAATTTGCATCTCATTTTTACTTGCACAGTCATTAAGTTACAAATGGAATAAACACAAAATTTTTACCTCATGTTCTTTTTCTCCAACATGTGTGGAAAACATTACATTATAGATTATGGTCTTTACACCCTTTGCATGTGATTACCTTTAAGAGGTGTTTTCTGATTTATTTGATTTTTGTATGTTTATTGGTGACTTGCTATTTATGGAAATTGTACTTTTTCTCCTTTTAGTTTCTAACCCTGTTTCTCCACATAACCAATTGTGAAGACATTTTTCATCCTTCTTGTCATTTTATAATGACCTTAGAACTAAGACCTTTCTTTTTCCTCCAACTCCAGAAAACTTAGAATTATCACTTTTAATATTTTTTCTTCATGCTATTTTAATAAATCCAATTTATCTATGTGCTTTTTCTTTTCCTATCATCCTGATACTATTGCTGTGCATGCTACATTTTTGTTTCTTTTGACACAGACTTGCTCTGAGCATATCTTCTTGTTATCTTCAAAAAATGTAGCTGCTTTTAATTTTACATTCCAGGAAAATTGAATGTACACTTGCAAGTCTATCTTTATCATACACAACAGCCTTACATTTGTCTTAAATCCTTCACCTGTTATTGATATAGGGCATATCATACACTTTCTAATAATCCAACTAACATAAGGGAAATATTGTAGCTCACAACGTGCTAATGTTCAAAGCACTGAGTTTATGATCTCGAAGATCAACAAATGAATTTTAGGAACAATGAATGTTAAGAGTTGCAAGAATATATTGAGAGAGAGAGAAAGAGAAAGAGAGAGAGAGAGAGAGAGAGAGAGAGAGAGAGAGAGAGAGAGAGAGAGAAGTAGGGAGAGAGAGAGAGAGAGAGAGAGAGAGAGAGAGAGAGAGAGAGAGAGGCAGAGCTTCTAAGAGACGAAAGCGGGCCCGGAGAGTGGGTTGCCCCCTCTTCACATGGCTGACTTTTCCTTTCCTTTGTTTTGATATTTTATTATTCATATGTTAGCATATCTTCTATCGTATACAACATTGGTTAGATTTTTGTGTATCATATATTTTTTTCCCTTTTTGTATATTTTTTCAGGGAAAACCTCACTATGTGATATTCCAGTACAGTAGTTTATTTTCAACTTTTCCATTATTAAATGTTGTCTTCTTGATTTATATTACCATTATTTACCATTATCTTACAAGCATATTTTATAGAAAATTTTTGTATATTACAAGAGCCTTATTAAATAAGACGTAATGTATTTTGTTTTCTTTCTCTTACAGCGATTCTCCTTCTTGGATGTCTGCTTCAGGAGTTAGGAAATCATAATTCACAGCCAAATCTGATACAATACTTGTGTATATAAAGAAAGATTTATTAAAACACAATAAGATGTATTTATTTATACACTGGATAAGGCATATTTCATGAAAAATAGAATAAATGAGTAGTTGGGAATAAGACTCTGTGAATAATAAGATCTGAAATATTTACTCTCTGGTGTTTACAGGTTTGATGATCTATCTAATTTTTATATTTGAGCCCATATATTTTGGAAATATCCACTACCCTGTCATTTTGTATTGGCCATGGTTGCATTCTGGAGGGTAAGAGAATGAGAAAAATGAAGACATATAGGCTGACAGAGTCAGAGAGACAGAGACAGAGACAGGGAAACAGACAGAGACAAGAGACATTACACACCCTCTTAGTTACTTTTTACTTTTGTTGAGACAACATACCTGGTGCCCAAAGTTAGGGAAGGAAAGGTTTATTTCTTACAGTTCTTGGAGGTTTCAGTCTATATTCCATTGGCTCCAAAGCACTGTTGTTTGGTGGGGCCACCGTTCATGGCCACTGAAAACCACAAAACAAAGCAAAAGAGAAAGATCCACCTTGTTCCCCACCACTACACTGGCTCCACCCCTGGATGAGTGAAACACTCACTCATGTCACCAATTCAAGTGCTAGACAATTAACCAATCACAATTTGATAATTTCAGAGATGTTAAATTCTGTCGCCTCCATGACTGAATGAGGCTTTGGGGGTCATTTAAATAAACCATAACAGCCACTAAGAGTAGACCAGCCTTTCCTCTTTCCCCAGTGATTGGCATGAAATGACTGGTAACTTCAGATAAAGGCCTGCCTCGTATGAGTCATTTAATGATGTCTCTTGAATGGCCAATCCAGTTTTACAGTTTCCTGTGGCACTGGCTGACATCACTGTAGCACTGCAATGTAACTCATTTTATCTCTCTATTAACTGTTTTCTCTTGCTCTTTTCTAGACAGTATTCAAGACAACATTTCCCAATGAAAGATTTCAGTCTTTTCTTCCTCCTGAGACTAGACTGACAGAACAGTGTATGTTAACTTTTATTTTATTATCTTGAGATTCAAAGGGGGAAAAAACAGTGAAGAAAATTGACACAGCAAACCCAGTTGTTCTGTTGTTAGGATTAGCTCACAGTATAAATGATCTGACAGTGTTTCACTCTTATTTATTGTATACTCTGACTTTCTGTTTCTAGGACAGAATATCAGACATACACAATTTAAAGTGCAAAAAACTTATTTTAGTTGATAATTTCAGAGAGACCAGTCCATGGTCCACTAGCTCTTTTGCTTTAAATGCGTGAGACAACAGATATTTCAGGTGGAAGCCATGGGGGTAAAAGCTGCTCACCTTAGGGCATCTGGGAAACAGCAAACAGGGAATAAGCCAGGGAGGAAGGGACCAGTGAACAGACATAGTACCCAAGGTCATGGACAAACCAAGAAGTGTACTTTAGTAATCACTTCGAAGTTTCTCAAGCTAATCAAGCTGACATTCGAAATTAATCATCGCATACAGTGTTATTATTTGTGTCTGTATGACTCCTCAAAGCCTCATGTGGTCATGAGGAGTGTTTCAGAGGCAGCAGAGTCTAAAGTTTGTGACTGATTCATGGTCTCATATTGGAATTACAGGCTAAGCACTACACCTGCCCTAGGACCGGGTGGCTGCATACCAATAAAAGAATCAGGTATTTTGTAAGAGCAACTAGAAAAAAATAAAGCATTCAGCAAAACTAGGTAGACTAGTTTCTTGCTGAGTAATTCTAGAAGGAGCATGGACAAAACTCCAAAACTCTCCCATAATATTTTCCCCAGTTGTTATGATTGCAATTTCCTTCACCTACACGGCCAGCACATCTGCCCTACACATCTGCCCTATCTCTCCTTCTTGTCATGTACACACATCCGTACACAGTCACATCAGCTTAGGGTAATTTCTACTTCCCTGAGTTATCAGACTTTTATTTGAGGTTTTTTTTTTTCTTTTTTTTTTTTTTTTTTTTTTTGACACAAAGTCTCACTATGTGGCTCAGGCTGGCTTTGAGCTCACACTAATCCTCCTGTCTCAGCCTCTCAAGTGCTGGGACTACAGGCTTGTGCCACCACATCCAGCCTGATTAATTGTTTTAAATTCAGTAATGCATTCTTCAGTTCTGTCATTATTATATTTTGGGGGAAAGATATAATTATGATATAGATCTATTTTGAAAGTTTACAGATCTCATGCTGTATCTTTATTATCAAGCTACAGATAATTATGGATTTTTCTTTGTTTTAACTGCTCAAAAAAGTACACTTAGAACATTAAAAATGCTATACTAGCTATTAATGTGAACTCTGTGTGAAAATGCTACACTAAATATTAATGTGAGTTCTGTATGTTCCTAAAAATGCATGCTAGGCAGAATTACAATATTTTGGGCCTAGGTTTTCTCTGAAAGAAAGTTAAAGTTTGCCAATTTCATGTAGCATGTTATTACTATAGATAATGTACTCACATATACTACACAAGAGCTATTTCTAAACTGCTCTCTGACTTTCTACTTCTAGCTTCCTGCCTTCAGCCTCCACCATCTGCATGCAAAATACTTTGATTTCTGACTCAAAGTAGAAAACATCAGTGTATCCTACTAACAGTGACTTTCCATTCAGCTCTATAGAATATCTTGTTTAGTCTTAACCCTGAAGCAGCCAGTTGCTATTACACAATTCATTTCTCTCTCTCAATTGTTGGTTCAACTCATTCTATCAAAACCTTAATCATAATCTTTCCATTTCAACTTGGGTTTCTTGTATCTCTCTTTTGATCCATTTCATGCTCTATTGCACCCACCCATTTAAAAGGATGGGCTACAATTTTAACTATGTATAAGTCTACACATTTGCACCCATCAGTGTATTCTACATGTTTACCTTATCAGTTTTTCAAAGTCCATTTGTTTATGTCCACCATGATGTTGAAGTCTATAATAATCTTCTCACCTCTATTGCTGTGATGGCCTCCTACTTGGCCTTTACATGCGTATTTCTCTTCTTCATACTTTAGGCAGGAATAACCTTTTTTCTAAAGATTCTAAGTATGATAAAAAATTACTTAGATTAAAATATACTTATGAGTAAAAGAGTATTTGTTAATGGTGTTGTGGGTTCTACTTTTTCTGACTTGTGCTGACACCCAACAACCCTGTGGCAGGAAATTCAACTGTATTTCATTTTACAAATACAGACTAGCTGTTATAATTGATACATTGTATCAATTTGAGAAGTTTAGAAATTTAACTAAGAGACTGTAGAGAGCCAGAATCCTTAGTTTGTACGTATCCTCAACCTGGGGAAGAGGAGGACACAGAGGTGGTGTGAGTACTACACTCACCCTGGGGCAGGAGTAAACCATAAGGGAGAAGAAGAGGCTTGTTCTCATCCCTTTTGTTTTGCCTGCTTTTGTTGGCTGTGGCCTTGAAGTAGTGTCCCTGTGCTCTGCCTTCTTACCTTGGAGTTAACAGATTATGGACTGAAACCTCCACAAACAGTAACCTAAATAAGCCTTTCCTTCCTTCATATTGAGTGTCAAGTATTTTGTCCCAGCAACAAGAGAAAAATAACCAAGACCTCACTAACTGGAGAAATGAAGAAATCTCACTTTAACTTCATACAGATGTCTGAATCTTCAGAGGGCAAATTCTGTAATCTTCGCTCTTTCTTTGAATTTTTTGTCAGATGATGGGGTTATAGGTTACATCTTCACCCTTAAATGTATAATACTGGCACAGAAATCTGAGCACTCTCCTCTTACCAGTTAGCTAAAACGTGGGTCCAGAAGTATGGAAAGTCATCTAATAGGTGGCTGGTTGAGAGTATGCAACCATTCTAAACCAGTATTCTTTCCCTAACTGACATGCTTTGAAATTTTGTTATATGCTATATCATAGCTTTCTTTTTCTCCTTGAAATAAAATGGATTTGGAAAAGAATAAAGAATATTAATGAAGCAAAAAACCAGAATTCTTTATCTGCTTATTTTTCCTTAACTGTTTTTAAAAGAATTTTTATTTTTAAAACAACAGAAAAAAGGATAGAAGTGATACCGAATTTCAGAAAATAGTATGAAATTAGCACTAATTAATATATTGCATATTGTTATCTTAGAAGTAATTGTTCAGGTTACAAGATTCAAGCACAAAAATGATCCAACAATCAGACAATGGTAAAATAATTTTGTTTTGGTACCAGGGATTGAACTCATAACCTCGCACTTGCCAGGCAGGCAGCTTATGCCACTGAGCTAAATCCCCAGCCCTAAAAGAAATTTTTTAATGGTCACAGTATATTTATTTTTTATTCTAAAGAGATAAAAACAACAAAACACAAGCAAGTGAGTAGGAGAATTGCAATGATTAATACACTGCATATTGTTGTCTTTGTACCTTTCTTCATAGGATTATGTGTTTTGTGTATGTTTTTGCAAATATGGTAAAAAGGTGGAGAGACACAAGGTTGTTGATATTGGTTTTGACAGGATTATCAGAATAAAAGTGGGTATTAGGAAGCATTTCTTCACCCATTTTTGTATTACTCCACTGGTTATTTTGAGTATTACATTTTACTTAAAACAAGAAAATTCAAAAAAAGTAATAAAGACAAATTAAAGAAGTAGAGGAAAACCAGACATGAGGCTAACAGGAAAGAGAAAAATAAAAGCAAAACAGAACTGACTGGCAGAAAAGGACTTTTGGAGTTCGGAGGTTAGGGGTATGGCACCCATCAAATCCCAAAACAGAAAAAAGTGTCACCAGGACTGAAAGCATGCTCTGAATGTGCAACTGGGGACAAGCAGTAGCTCATTGGTTAGAACTTGGGCTCCTCTGGAGAGCTCAATCCAGTTTCTGTGGCTCACTCTCTGTCTTTCTGTTGCTTCTTCCTTTTTCTCACATCCTGTGTCACTGACTGCCACTCACTTTCTGCCTGCCATTTGCCAAGTGCTTGCTGCATCTTAATTTAATTTTTAAAATTTTTTTTATTTTAAAGAGATTAAGACAAAAGAGGACATAACAAAGCAGATCAGAACAGAACAATGCAAGTAACACAGCATTTTACCACAAGACAGTAATTACAGTAACTACCCATAATTAACAGTAAATACCATAGTGTCTCTTTCTTTGAAATAGTTGAGCATAGCTTCATATACGATAGTATCAAGCATAACAAAACAGTATTAAAACCATTCAAGAGAATGAAAGCATTATAGGGCTTTCAGAACCAAATAGCAGAGAATGAACAATGGCTACTGTATTATCTCATTTTCCAGAAAATTTGTTTATACCATCACACATAATAATATCCAATAAGATATAACAAGATAAAACCAAAGGAAACAGAAAAACAAAAGCATAGTAGAACTTCAGAGTAAGATGATACTAAATCAGCACTGGCTATTCTAATGTCTTGTTTTCTTTAAAATAGCTGTTTATACTATCACAGATAATAAAATCAAACAAACTAGGATAAAGCCATTCCAACCAATGAATGCAGACATTATAAGGTTTCCGAGCAATGTAATGGGGAACCATGATTACTATAAACTCTTGCATACGCTTACCATTTCTCTGCATTTTAATTTAAATACTTTCTCATGTCCTTCTCCTTCTCCAAGTCATAGTAAAATTAAGTTTCGTAGGCTTATTTCTACAAAAGAAAGAGAAATAATTTTTTAAAACTGGTGATTCACTTCCAAATATTTTAGGCTGACATCTAAACTTTTTCTTAATAACAGTTTTAAATGGTTTATATTTTTGGCACCCTATGAATACAGATATTTTGAAATAAAATTGTTATAGTCATCTTAAAAATGATTCTATGAAGTAAAAAGTATGATATGAACTTGATTCCAACCATCATCTGTATATATAATATTTATGAGCACTTTCTTCTTTAGCAGCTGAAAATCTTTCACTGGTTCTTTTATACTCCTTGAACACATAGCTCTATTTCATTTACAGAAGGGATTTATTCTAATCCATGGAGCTGTTTTATTGAATAAATTATAATTTCCTACAGCCAGTATAACAATATTAACTATTATTTTCTAAAACAAATTTCTTCTGGATTCTATTATCATCAGAATATCTAGTGGCATACAATAAGTCCAAACAATCTGAAAGTATAAACCTTTTAAGAAATTCAAAGTAAATTGCATTTTAACAAGTTTATTCATCCATGACTAAATATTGTTTGCCATTAGCAAAACACTAAGCTTGACTTAATTTCTATACCTGTATTTTATATTCATACTTATAAATACTTATCATAAGTCACAAAATGATCAGATGTCATACTCTTAAGGGCCACCCTATTTCAGTGACTAGGAGCTACATGAAACAGCTATGAAGGACAGAGTGCTATTTGCAGACACCTGAGAGGGTGAAGCAGGAGTAAAGCCTGTGGGACATACAGGGCTAAGCCACACGGTCTTTCTTTGTTGAGCTGTCAGGCCCTTTATGCATGATTTTGAAGAGGAAAGATCTTAAAGTCCTGGGAGAGTCCAGTGGGGTTGCTCAGTGGGTTCCCCTCATTTCCTCCCTCTAGCAGGGAACTTTGTGATGCATTTGCTTTTCTCAACCATTCAACATGATTAGGGATAAAGCCTAACCCCAGTCCTAACTCTGACCCTGACCGTGACCTTAACGCTAACTCTAAGAAGAGGAAGAATCAAGAAATGCTGTGGAGTGAAGACAGTCTTGATTCAGACAACCCACTAGGGGAAAACAGCTGGCCAGAGCTGTTACACAAGACAGCTGGGTGAGTGAATGTGGAAACAAAACAGACACCAGTGGCAACTCATTATCCTTTCCCTGTGTTTGGTGAATTCCAGTACTACAGGGTCTGGAAAGAAACTACCCACCCAAACACTTTGGCCTGGAGGAAGTTACTGGATTCATCCCTCTCTCTTTCTCTTTCTCTTTCTCTTTCTCTTTCTCTTTCTCTTTCTCTTTCTCTTTCTCTTTCCCTTTCTTTCTTTCTTTCTTTCTTTCTTTCTTTCTTTCTTTCTTTCTTTCTTTTTCTTTCCTTCTCTCATTTCCTCTCCTTTGTGTGTATGTATTGTTTTGTTTGTTCATTCTTTTTCTTTGATTTTCCTATTTTTAATGTTTTTTTACTTTGTCTAATTCTATTTGTTTCTTTATTTTTAATTTTTTATTTTAAAGAGAATAAAATGAAATAAAACAAACCAAGGCAAATCAGAACAGAGCAATGAAAGTAACACAGGACTTCAAAACAAGACCACAGGAAATCAACAATGGCTACCATTTCTTGTTTTCTTCAAAATAGCTATCCATACTATCAAACATAATAAAATCAATAAAATACAACATAATAAAAACAATCAAAACTAAAGAATGAACACATTATAGGCCTTCAAAATAAGATGGTTACCAAAATGTCTCATTTTCTTCTCAATAGCTGTTTATATCATCACACATAATAAAATCAAACAAAACTAAACTAAACTAAGTAAACAAAATAATGAAAGCATTGTAGGACTTTGAAACAATATAATAGGAAACCAATAATGGTTACCATAATATATCTTGTTATCTTCAAAATAGCTGCTTATACCATCAGAGAAGTAAAATCTAACAAGAAGAAAGAACAAAATCAAACCTAACAAAATTATGAGTTCAAGACAAGACAGTAAGAAATTAACACTGGTTATCACCTTCTCTTCTTAGGTGTTTCATCCTCTATCACTTTTGTAACATTTATTGTGTTTTTTGGATTCCACTAACCAGGATTCCATTCTGTTTTTTATGCTAGGCTTTACCCATATAAATTCAAGCCATTTTGCCCATAATCATGATCTCCAGTTGAATCGATTTACCTACAAAAGCCTTTAGATTATATTACTTTATAGCTGAACAGCTTTCCATTATATGAAAATACCATGCCTTTCTTATTCATTCTGTTGTTGATGGGCAAGTTATCCTTGCTTTTTCTGATCTCTTGTGTGGAACAATTGAGTTCACTTGCTTTGATTTTTAGTCCGTGAATTTCCTTTTGAGTTAAATGTGTTTCCTGTCTACAGTACATAATGAATCTGACTTCTTGATCCACTTTCCCTATGTTTCTTTTTATTGGTGAATTGAGGCATCTACATTAATAGTTACAACCGGAATGAACTGGTTCTTCTCTGCCATGCTGTCCTCCTGCTGTTGGCCCTCCATTTTTCTCTTCATTCAGTTACCAGCCCTGTTTGGGCATCTTCCTCTGCTGCTGTGCCTAGAAGCACGGTCAACTTTATCACTCACTGGAATATTCTTTAGCACTCACTCTCTGTAGGGTTGGTTTGGTGGTCATGAAATCCTTCAGTCGTTCTTTATCATGGAAGTATCTTGTTTTTCCATCAATTTTGAAAGATAGTTTTGCTGAGTAGATCAGTCTGAGTTGGTAATTGTTTTCTTTCAGGGTTTGAAACACTTCACCCCAAACTCTTCTTGGTGTGATGGTTTGTTTTGAGAAATCTGCTGTTCTCACTGGTTTTCCTTTCAGCTGTATCATTTCTTTAACAGCCTTTAATATTCTGTTCTTGTGCTGAATATCTGGGATCTTGATTATTAATATGTCTGGGTGTAGATTTACTTTGGTCATGGCTAGGTGGAGTTCTATCTGCCTTGCTTATGTGTATGCCTATGTGTAGATCCTTTTCTCATGTTTGGGAAGTTTTCTGCTATTGACTAGGCCTTTTTATTTCATGTGTGCTGACCCCTGCTTCTTCACTGATACATATCACTTTTAAATTATTTTTCTTTTTGTCATCTTGCAGCTGTTCAATTGTTATTTCCTTGTTCCTTGTTATTTTTAAGAGAGCTTTCCTTTCACAGGTTCTAACATAATACTGTCTTCAAGGTTTGCAAGTCTATCTTAAGTCTCTTTCGAGCAGTTTAATTGACTTTTTAATTTCCTGGATATCTGTTTGAATCTGTTTCATGCATTGTGTTTCCTCCCTATATTGCTCATTTAAGTTTTCCACCATTTTCCTAAGCTCTTGTTTTTTTTTTTTTTTAATCTATGTCTTCCTTAGAAATGCTCAGCTCTTCTTTCATTATGTTTGCGATCTGTTCTCTTACCTGAGACATTATTTCTGATTTTATTTTATTTAAAATTGTTTTTTTTTTTTTTTTTTTTTTTTTTGTCTTTTTCCTTTTTATCGGTACCAGGGATTGAACTCACGAGTGCCTGCTTGCAAGGCAGGCACTTATGCCGCTGAGCTAAATCCCCAACCCCTTTATTTTATTTTTTTTTTACAGTCTCATCAAGTTGTTTCTTTACTTCAGTTGCTATCCTCTTCGAGATATCAGGTTTGTGACTTCCATTTTCTTCCATGACTGTATCTCCCAGACTTGTTCTGTGTGGGCTAGAGGTCTGAGATTGCCTTTTGTTCCTTCATTTTGACATTCTCCTGGGTTCCTCCCAACACACCTCTCACTTTGCTTGCCTCTCCATGGTGTAGGGGAATTGGACAGGCACCTGGGTTCCTCTGACTCCAGGTCCCAGGGATGTAGCATGTCATGGGGAGGAGTTTTCCAGCCCTGAGAAACTACACTGTTGCTTCCCTGATGGGTAGGGTTGTGTGGTGGTAGGGCTGCTTCTTGTCTCAGCCTGTGTGTCTATACTGGGACTGCCCTGATGGTGGCAGACGCACAGGGGTGTGTTTGTCTGCTTCTGATGGGTGCTGATTGTGCAAAGGAAGAAGGGTCTCCAATGGTGGCCTGTGGGTACACAGGGTTTGCCTGCTTAAGTCTCCTTGCCCCTGCTGGCTGCCCACAGAAAGCAAATCTTCCGATGGCAGCTGGCACCAATTCCAATGGATCTGGCTGGGTCCCTCTGCCAGCAAAGACTGTCTGTCTCGTTTGATTTTTATTTCACTTTTTCTCCTCTTTCTTCAATTTATCTTCTTTGCTAACTCTTTGTAAAAGATTTCTATTTTCTCTGTATCCCTTTTACCATTCTTTCTTATTTTAATTATTACTTTAAACTTTATTTTTTAAAACATTTTAGGTTATTATTGATGGCTTCTTTTTTATTGCTAGTGGAAATAGAGTTGCTTTTAATTTGCCCTTATATTTGGTTTGCAGTGTTGACATTTCTGCAATTTGTTGTCTCTTTGCTAAGTGGTGAGCATCAAACTTTTCTCTCAAAAGAAGATTGGACATTGAGAGTGTCTTTTAGTATAACTGAGTAGATATTATCTCAACAGATGCATATGTCTCAACATGGAAACACAAGAAATCTGAAAATATGAGGCAATATAAATTCTCCAAACATCCATAATTGCCAGTAACAGAATGCAAGATATTAAAGTAGACATGATTCCAGAGAAAAACTCAAAAGTCCAATTTTAAAAGGATTGATGACTTCAAAGAGGGTACTAATAAACACCTGAATGAACTGATGAAAATAAGGCAGGGTGTGAAGGAGTAATTAAACAAAGAGGTGGAGATTCTAAAAAACAACCAAAAAAAGAATTCTGGAAGTGAATTGCACAATAAATCAAATCAGAAACTCAGTATAACCTGTAGACATCCTGTAGAATTTCAGGGCCTGAAGATGTCTTCAAGGAATTATACCTGGATCCTAATTGAAAAACAAAGTAGAAATTCTGTGCAAAATGTTCAGGAACAAGACCAAATTCTTAAATTTTGATGCAAAATGGGATACTGAGGTTCAGACCAGTGGTGAAAAAAATCTATATAATGAAATAATAACACAAAACTTCCAAAATCTTGAGAAACAGAAGGTATAAATATGCATACAACAATAAGAGATATTTAGATCTCCAACCAGGCAGAGCCAATAAAGAACTTTCCTATGTCAAATTATAGTTAAAATGTCAACAGTGGGCTGGGGTTGTAGCTCAGTGAAACATCACCTGCCTGGCAGAAAAGAGGCCTTGGATTCAATTTCTCCAATTAAAAAACAAAGTCAAGAGTATAGAACAGGAAGAAAATATTTAAAGCTTCAAGAGAAAGCATCATATCTCTCATACAGGCAAATCTATCAGAACAACTACAGAATTGTCTTCATAAAACCTAAAGGGCATGAAGGCATTAAATTCTGTTTTCCATCATAAAATAAAATAACTGTAAGTCTAGTTGACAATATCCAGCCAAGCTATCCTTCAAAATTGAAGAAAAAATATTTTCAAGAAAAGTATACACTAAAGAAATTCGTGACCACTAATCCAGCATTATAGAATACACATAAAGAAATCCCATACAGAGAAGAGGAAGAAGCAGTATTATGAGGAATTAAGAAGAAAGAGTCAAATGTTACAAAAAACAACAAAATGAAAACAATTTGTACTTTCATTTTACAAACACTCAGAGCTTAAATTGTCTTAATTTTTCAATCAAATGTGCAGACAGAATGGATTAAAAGATACAATCTTTCTTTTTGCTCCCTGCAGAAAATGCAACTCACTAGCATGCAATAAACAGAATTAAAGGGAAAGGATAGAAAACAATGTTTCATACAAATAGGACTCAAAAGTTAAACACAAATCTGAAAAAGCAGACTTCAAGACAAATTTTGTCAGATGAGACAAAGAAAATTTCAACATAATTGGAAAAGGGGCCCTGCACCAAGAAGATATGGCAATTTCAAATATGTATTGATTATACATCAGTGCTCATAATTTCATTAAAAAATCACTGCCTGACTTAAAGAGACACAAAAGGCCTCATACATAATAGTGGGTGACTTCAATGTTGCCTACTCTTTAATATACAGGCCATCAAGACAAAAATTAACCAAAAAACCAGAATATGCATTCTTCTCAGCAGTTCATAGACTGTTCCCTTAAGATAGGAACTGTCATATTGTACTGTCAAATCGGACAGTACAAGCCTTTACAAATACAATAACTGAAATAATGTGTTGCATCCTATCAGATCATAGTATATGAACTAGAAATGAATAGCAAGAGCAATTAGAAAAACTATACGAACACGTGGAGATGCAATGGTCACTTTTTACCCATCAGTAAATTATTGAAGAAATAAGGGAGGAATTCATGTAACTCTTAGAGTCAGATGAATATATAAACAAAACATAACAATCTCTGAGATGCAGTAAAAGCAGTTAGTTTTAAGAGGGAAGCTAATTGCTGTAAGTATGTACTTGAAAAAATGAGAGCGTGATCATTCACATAGTCTTATGCTTCATCTTAAGGTCTTAGAAAATCCAAAACAACCATAAGAACTCAACAAAAGGAAAGAAATAATAAAGCTCAGAAATTAAGTTAACGTGATACAAAATAAATAAGTGAATCACAGAGTTGGTTCTTTGAAAAGACAAAAAGACTGATAAAGTCTATAGTCAAACTAACCAAATGCAAATAAGTGAAAACCCAAATCAACAGACTTAGAAATTTAAAAAGAAGATATTACAGCAGACACTGTAATTTAGAGGGCTCTTTGAGACTATTTTGAAAACCTATAATTGAATGATTTGGAGGATCTAGAAGAAATGGATAAATTTCTAGAGATATATGACTTACCAAAATTGAAACAAGAGGATGTAAGAAATCTAAACAGAATGATTGCAACCAATGAGATTGAAGCAATAATAAAATATCTTTCAACAATAACAAAAAAGTTCAAGGAGTTGAGTTCAGTGCTGAATTTTATCAGACGCTGAAAGAAGAGGTAACAGTAATGTTACTCAAAGCATTCCATAGAAGAGGGAAGACTTGGTTTCAAAGTCATTCAACGAAGTCAACACTTCCTTAAAATCAGAATAGAAAAAGAGACAACAAAAATTTATAAATATAGACAGTGTTGATGAACATACAAACAATAATATTTTAAAATTATAAATCTGATTTAACAGCACAATAGAAAGATGATGCACTATAATCAGGTTGTTTACATTGCAGAGATACAAGGATGGTTCAATACCTGTTTGTCAATAAATATAATGCATAACAGAATCACACATAAACGTATTTTAAAAAATCACATGATTATCACAATAGATGCAGAAAAAGCCTTCAACAAAATTCCACTACCTTTTGGAATAAAAGCCCTGAAAAACAAAATATTAAAGTATCATACTTCAACTTAGCAAAACCACATATGACAAATCCTATCGCTATCGTTTGTAATGGGGAAAAATGAAGGACAAGGGTAGAATGTTCATTCTTACCAATCTTATTCAGTATAGTTCTTGAAATTTTAACTGTAACATTAAGAGGAAAGAAATAAAGGAAGAGGAAAAGAGGAAAAAAATAAAAGGGAAAAAATCACAAAAGATGTCAAATTATCTTTGTTTGTGGATGATATGATTCTATACCTAGAGACATTAAATAGTTTACTAGCAGTCTTCTAGAGTTGACAAATTAATTCAAGGTAGTAGCACATAATATCAATATAAAAATCAAATGCTTTGTTATATATAGCAGTAATAAACTGATTTCAATAAAAGTAGGAAAATAAATCCATTAACAGCTTAGAAATAATGACAAAATATACTCAGGAATCAATGTGACCAAGGAACTGAAAGATATCTACAAAGAAAATTTAAAAATATCAAAGTAAAAATAGAAAACTATATTAGCAAATGAAAAGACCTTTGATGTTCATGTTTTGACAGAATTAGTGTTGTGAAAATGGCCATTTTACCAACAGTAATCTACAGATTCAATAAAATTCTCATCAAAACATGAAAATTCTTCACAAACCCAAAAGTAATCCTAAAATTTATTTGGAGGAACAAAAGAACCCAGAATAGCCGAAGGAATGCTAATCAAGGAAAGAAAGGCTGCAAACACTGCAATACCTGTTCAATAAGACTATCGGACAATGCAGCGTTACAAAAACACCACACACAAATATAGGCTTTGGACAGAAGAGAGAACACGGAAAGAAACCCATACAACCACAGCGAGCCTCTCTGATAAAGGCTGCTGTGAAAACTACATGGATTCCACTTGTAGAAGATTTCCCTTACACCACTGTCTCTCATCTTGCACCAAAAAATCAATTCAAAATAGAACAAGGACATAGATATAACATCTGAAAGTTTTTAACTACTTAGAGAAAACACAGTGAAGACACTTAAAGCCATAGACAGAGGCAGACATATGAATGGGACCCCAGTAGCACTGGAAATTCAAGATTCAACACTACAAGCTGCAATGGGAAGGTAAATTAGCTACTATCTAAATCAGTATGTGAGCTTTTCAAAAAATTAAAAATACAGCTACCATTTGGTTCAACTATGAAACGATGAAAATCTACTCATGTTTATTGTAGTATAATTGACAAGAATCATCATATGGAAGTAAGCTAGGTACCTATGAACAGATATACAAAGAAAATATGGTGTGTTTATTGTTCAGACATATTGGAGAATTTTTTTTCTTTGTAGAGAAATAGATGTATTTGGATATTATCATGTTGAGTGAAGTAAATCAGACTTAGAGAAACATCGCAAGTTTTCCTTAAAGTGTGGAATCTAAAAGAAGATGACATGAAAGGAAAAGAAATATTACAATTAGACATGAGGACGGAAATAAGGGGAGACAGAGTATTGAGGTTGGTTAAAAACAAACGGGGGATATATGATCAAAATATGCTACAAATATTGCAACTCAATATTTTATGAAATTAATAGACTCTAACAATGTCAGAAGAAAAGAAAAAAATCAAATAGAAAAGTTTGGCATATTCATTTGTTATTTTCTTCCATTTAAATCATAATGCCCACATGCATCTATGCATACACACACATCTCATTAATGTAGACATCTTTATACAGCACCTGATTTTATATCTAATTCTGTCTCTCGTTCAGGAGTGGACATCTGGTTCTGACATGCCCAGGCAGGCCAGTTGTTTCAGATGATTGCTTTGGCTTCCACCTCAACCCCTTCTCAAAATACTTCTCAAGGTCTAGTAATCCTGTGGTCATGAACTCCATGGAAGATTACTACAAAGCCGTACAACCAAAAAAGAATTCAAGTTAATTAGCTTTGAGTTCATTCTTCCCATTGTATGACGCTTTAAAGGGTTTGCTGCTTTAATTTAAAATCCCTTAGAAAAGCAACTGGGCATTTGCCTTTTTTTTTTAATATTCTCAATCATTTTGATCCTTTAAACTCTGTCCAACAGCTTTACATAGCACATGATTCTAGTTAAAAAGCCTCCACTAATGCTTGATGGCATTACTTTCACCACTGATTATATCACAATAAAGTCATTGCTTGGTACATTTTAAAATATATTAAAACTTAAGAACCTCTTTTTATTTTTCCCCCTTCATCTTTTTATTGGCATGAGTTATCGTTGGATAAAACATGTACTTTAAACACCTATATTACCTTTCAAAAACTTAGTAATAACAATACTTCTTTGTATAAAAAATAATGTTTCCAAGGTTCATTTAGTCAGAGAGACAGAGAGACAGAGAGACAGAGACAGGAGTCTCACCTTGTACAGATTCATCATTTTTACTTGGATAATTTCAAATGTCCAGAGGCCTCTGCTGTCTCTTATGTGAGATGTATGTAAGTGTGCATGTTTGAATAATGCCCAAATTGTTTGTCACATTGGTTTAAAACTTATTGTCTCAACATAAAATAGCATTTTGGAAAAAATATACTTAGGTCAATAAAGCCTTTCTGCTGAGACTTACTAATTACATTATTTTATGAAATTTGTTTTGATAATCTTTAGTCTACTTTCTAAGTTTTTCCCTCCTTTTTTCATTTTTCTTTTAAAAAACAAAACAGGAAAAAAGATAGAAATGATACAGAATTTCAAAAAAGGAAAAAATATTAGGGAATTGACATTATTCAATATAGTGCACATTGTGATCTCCAGAACTAGTTGCTCAGGTTACAAAATCTAGATGCAAAAGTGATCAATCAAACTGACAGCACAGACTGTTCTTAAAAATGGGTGAAGATTTACTGAGCTTCTTAGCAATAAATCTAGGAACGCGTCTAGATTTCTGTACTAAGGTACCTAAATCCAGAAAAAAACTAATTGGTTATTCACAGTGACTTGACAGGCACATTCTTAGTATCTCACTACAAGTATCTGAAGCTCATTTTAATTATCAAAGTTAAACTTTCATTCTACTGTTAATAGTGTTTCTGATAACTATTATATTTATTGGCTTCCTCTCCTCCTACTCATACCCCTACTCCCAAATCCTACACTGGCTTTCATACTCCAGGAAAGAGAGCCCTGTTTTGTCATTTGAAATTCATCTATGAAAATATTTGCTCAGTATCTGGCCCTGACTTTCAAATTCAAAACTTTGCTTTCCTTCACCCTGTTCACTCTTCATGTCTCACTGATACCAAAAGACTTACACATCACACTTCCTGTCACCCTCCACACTCCTGTGCCATGCTCTACGTGGAAGGTTGTGCTTCATTACTATGGGAAGAAACTTAGAAAATTGCTACTCGCACCTCGACTATCTCAAGCTGTATTAACAATTTGTCTTTTAAGAGTCAAATACATTCATTTGAGAACTAAAATAATTCTTAAGAGTAAATTAAAATTTTACATCCTCTCTGATGTGGAAATTAATATCTTCAGGAAGCATAAAACATGTGGAGTTTTTAGCTAACATGTTTTCCAAATCACAAAGAAAAATAAGGTGCACGATGTATGTGCCACATACAAACTCACACTGTGAGCCAATTCTATTCCTTGATATTCATCCTTTATATATTTTTTCAGTCAAGGAAATACACATGATTAATTATCCATCAAAACTCATGGATATTCACTTTATATCTCAGGAGCATTAAGTCATTTTTTCAAGATAATATGACTAAGTAAAATCAGGATATAAAACTCTTGGATTTTTGTGATTAAATTATGTAACTCTGCTCCTTATATTTCCAATGTGAGATTGTACATAAATGGTTACAACATTTGATTACATAGATGAACATGACATTTCCACTAATGTCTCATATTTTAACTCTAATCTGCTTTATTTTTTGTGCTACTGAACTCACATGCTAGGCAGGCATTCTACCTGTGAGACTCTTCCCTGGCTCTGTAATCTATAATCAATGACTTTAGGGTACTATTAACAAGAAACAGGAAGTGTAATATAAGGCAGAGCTATTATAATAATAGTTTATTCATCATTCGGTCATTCATTTATTCATTTCTCTAGCAACAGCAATTACTGAAAATTCTGATTAACCAGTGGCACCAAGCTTTAGCTATCATTGAATCCAATTTGAAGAGTACATTTCTTAAATACAGTGTTTCAGCAAATTATCTTCTATGCAATTGTAAACATAGAGAAAATATACACAGCATTTACCCAAGTTTGTATTTTATTCTTATATTAATGTAAAATACATTTTTTCACTTTAATTATATCAACACATTGATCTTGTTTATATGGCTTAGAGAACCTTCTGGGTAGTAGTTTAATATTGCTAGGAAAAAAATGACACACAAGTATATCTAAGATGTATCTTTGTATTCTTATAAATTGCAAAATTCTTTAAAGTTATTAGTTAAGCATGTATTATTTATTACATAAAAATCAATAAAACGCCTTTGTTCACTGCAGTCATGACAGTAGAAACATAGTGACTTCAGTAAACAGTGCGAGGTGAATTAACTCTTTTTAACGAGTTTCAAAATCATCAGATATATCAAATAATCATGGTGTTATTAGGTTGCTAGGGTTGTGTTCACCTCTGCCAGTACTTACACTATTAAATGGCTCAATACATGAAGGGTATTTGGAAATATAGCTAGCATGCTGTTAGATCTCAGAAAAGACTGACATCTTGACATCTGCGTTGAAAGTATTTGCTATACTGGCATTAGCAATGGTTACTATTACAGACTCCACTTCAGCAGGCTGCCTAAAGAAGATGGTGTTGGCACCTGTCCAACAACTCCTGAACGCTTTTCTGATAATTGTATGTCCATTCTTCAGAGTCCTCCATGTGTGTTGCTCCTAAGGATTGGAAGTGACAAACCATAGAGTTTCTCTTACCTTATGAAAGGTGAGCTGTCTATAGAGACAATCTATGTTCACAGGGGGCCCATAGCTAATGAACTGTATTGAAGCACAAGAGCATAGCTCACCTGGCTTGGAGAAACTCTGAGATACAATTTTTCCTCCAAAGCTCTTCTTTGGCTTAGGCTGAGGATCATATGCCGTATGAAATCATAATCTTCTTTAACGTATATCTTTTTGTCTTGCTTCCTATATTGCCCTACTAATTACATATGGGAAACTTCCTAATGAGCATATTTATTTTCAAATCCTGGGCAAGGATTATTATTTTCAGGAATCTTGAATTAAGATAGTTCTAGAAAATTTTTATTAGTATTTTCAATACTTAGTATTTGAAAACATTAGTTACATAATACTCATGCTTCTAGTAGGCCCAGTATATTATCAGGACAAAGAAAACTGAGGGATTTTTTTTTTTTTTTTTTTTTTTTTTTTTGGTAGCGGGGATCGAACTCCAAGACCTCATGCTTGCCAGGTAGGCACTTATGCTGCTGAGCTAAATCCCGGGCCCAAACTGATGGAATTTTAAAAAATTATTATTTCCTAAGGTCAGTTTGCTTCATTTAAAACTTTTTCCACTATTATTTTCATTACTGGCATATCTTGTGTCTCATCATTGATTTATATGCCATATTTATCTGATTCGTTATGTGGTATGGGGCTGATATAATTCATTAGGTTCTGTTTATTCTTGAACATGATAAAATCAGATAGAAATTATTAATAGACTAATTTAATGTAAGTTTTAACAATATAGCTACTGATTTATGATCATTGTAATTGTCATTGATTTTAAAGATATTCAAATCAATTATTTCATAAACATACATAGACAGCACAGTCAGTGTGTGTTTTTATTTTAGAGAAACTTTTGGTGAGCTGAATTAACATATACTATTTGATGGTGTTTTTTTTTCAGTGTAACAATTATTTTATTTTCATAAACATAAGTTTCTAAAATAGATATAGCCTTACCAAAGTGACAGCCTTGAATCAGTACTGTATTATTATAGGCTATAAGCATCTGGGAAGTATGGTGGAATATTAGGGCTGCATATAGTCAAGTTGTACCCCAATGCATTCACATCATATGCCCAAGGATTTTTGAGAGTCTTTGGAAAGTTATTTCTTTAACAAGTAACTTTTGCTTACTCTTCCTTTTAAGAAGGATAGAACCTACCAGGTCTGTACTCTGAAGCTTTGAAAACTCTTTGAAAATTCTTCAGCTACTCTTGCAATAAGACATTTCTTTGGTGATGCCCTCATCTTAAAGGTCGAGGAGTGAAGAGGAAATTCTTAGACTTTGAGAGGGCATTATTATTACCAAGAGAGGAAAGGAAGTTACTTCATTATTTTCAAAGGACTTTTTGTTTGAAGGTCAAATTAAAGTTTTCCATCTTCTATTTTTTCCCTCATTAAGTCTTTCTTAGGATGAAAATCTGTTTCTTGCTTAATTCCCTATTGTAGAAAGAATAGATTCATACAACAAATGTACATTTTCTTCAGATAAGTTATTTAACTAAGGATAACACTTTCAATGTGATTTCAAGAGAAAAAAATTCCTTTAAATTTTGCCTGAACTTTTGTATACATATGAAATATGTCCTTCTTTTAAAACATTATTTTCCTAGATTGTTTACATATCAAATATGCATATCATTGATTATTTTTGTCCTTACACAGTATTTTGTCAGTAAAGGCAAAAGGATCAAGATTTGATGTTAGAATTATCTTGCAAGGTGTAATATGCAGTTTTCATTCATTCAATATACACAACATATATTTTTAAAGATGTATGCTTATAAAAATGATTATAACATATCAATGAACAAGAATATGCAAATATCTTCAATACAAAGGATCTTAAGATACTGTGGAAAGAAGCACACCAGCAAAAGTAAATATTTGTTAATATCTCTGGCTTACAAAAACTAAAACATGAATATGTAATTTATGAAAATAAAATGTGTTAGTTTTACCTACCAACTGTTATCATGGCATCTATTTTTATATTAGAAGCACATCTCCTATACTTTCTTGAACCATCTAAACAATAGCAAGCTATTTATTAAATGATTGTGATATATTTGTTCATCTATGATGTACTTTTCTCAGACTTTGCATATGTTTTTTTCTGGATGATATAATGTGAAGTTATGGGAAAACCAGAGAATTGGATAAAGATAAATTTAAAAAAAACATTATTTTAATCTTTTCTTATATGAGACTGACTTTATTAACTTTCATCTGAAAACATATGGTATTTGTCTTTCTGTGCCTGGATTACTTCACTTAACATGATATCATTCAGTTCTATCCACATTATCTGAACGATGTGAATCCATTTTCTTTTGTGGCTAAATAATATGTTAATGTTTGTGAATAACTCCTGTCGATGTTTTACCTTGGCTAGTGTGATTACCATCGCAGTAACTGGAGGAGTGAAGGTTTCTTTGATGTACAGATTTCATTACTTTTGAACATATACTCAGTAGTTAAATAACTGGATCATGTGATATTTCTATTTTAAAATTTTTGAGGAAAGTTTATGATTTTATTGATAACTAAAATAAGAATATAGATAAGTAGAATAACTAGGATATAGATAAGCTAGAATAATTTACATTGCTGTTAACAGTGTGCATGAGTTTCCTTTTCTCTGTGCTTTGCTAGCATTTATTATCTTTGTTCCTTTGATTGTAACTAATCTAACTGGGTATAAAATGATATTTCATGGTGATTTTGATATACATTTAAATAATGATCTGTGATATTATAATTTTTAATATATACTTCTCCATTGATATATCATCTTTTAAGAAATGTTTATTCAGGTAATTTACCCAATTTTAATTGGATTTTCATTGTTTATATATAATTTTGGATATTAACTCCTTGTTGGATGAGTAGTTTTCAAGACTTTTCTCTCAAAGTGGTTGTTGTCTCTCTCTCTGTTGCTATGTAGAAATTTCTCACTGTGCTATCCCATTTGTATATATTTCTTTGTGCTTTTGGAATTTAACATATAAAAACACTGCCTATTCTAATGTCTCAAGAAAGGTTGGATAATGGATTACAAAATATTATTGATGTAACAAGTTTCAGTGTTCCACAGACCAGCAGAGTGGCTAAAGTTTATGACTTGTTATATAGTGTTTTAAGAATGAGAGGACTTGGCTGGTTCTCAGCACAAATAAATTACAAATGTTTAAGGAAATGGAAATGAAACTTACACTGATTGTTATTACACATTAAGTATGTATGAAGTTATCCACTCTATCCATACATAAGTGCAATTATGTGTACCACTTAAAATTATTGGCAAATAAACTACAATTTATGCTTTTAATTTAGCATTTCTGCTCCCAGTGAGAATAACTGTAAAGATTAAGGTCAGTGAGATCAACTAATATAAGACTGTGCATCCATATAAACAGTGGCATGTATTAAAACATATCTCTGTGAAATTTCTCTAACACAGATATGCCCTGTTTCCTATTACGATAAAGGTTGAGAACATTCAGAAAACTTACAGATCTACACCCATTATAAATGATCATATCACTTTTCAGTCAGAACTCCTAGGCTCTGTTAATAAACTGCAATAATGGAACAGATACGGAATTCCAAATGTGTTTTTGTTATATGAAAGCTTTGATGATTCATTTCTGTCTGTAAGATACAATAAGAATTGCGAAAAAGCCAAATTCAGGGAGCCCTATAGGCAATGATTATTTGCAATAAGCGATTAAACACGAAAGGGATTCAAGGACAGAGAAAACTTTTCAATCAGAATATCTTTAATATTCCTGCCTACCAACTCAAATCATAATGGGTAAAAGTGTTAGTTTTTAGAAATATGTATATCCTTCTCTTGAGTAAAAATTTAAATGGGAGAAGTTGTCAGGAAGCGATGTTATTCTCGATTTTATTCTTTCCAGGTGAATTGAAATCAGTTCCTCATTTCCAATAAACTCCTGACATGCCAACTTAATGCATGTGTATACATACTTGTCATATGGTAATTTAGTTATATCTGTAAGTGAAGAATAATGCGAAGAAATGTTATATCCATAGAAATATTTCTATATACATGAAGGAAATATATAACAGAAAAGGCCTTGGGGCAAAAGCAATTATGGAAATAATCACTGTTAAATAGACAGGCCGAGTGCAAACTTTTATGTAAGCATGGCTCTGTTTCTACACTTCAGGTAAATTATTTTCAATTAAAATGAATTTTCCAAGTAAGAATTCTATATAATGAAACTATTATTTTCTTGGGCAATTTGTCATTACTGATCTTACAGCAAATAATCTTTATTAGTACCATATATATTAACAATTCTCTACTTATAAAATCTTAGATTTCTTATAATACTGTCCTATTTCACTAGAATTTCCAATATAAGTTATATTAGAGTTAGCTCACATTGTTTTGATCAATTGATAATAATAGTGGTAAAGCCAAAACAAAAAAAAGCGAAACATGGTTTTATTTATATTATTTAAGAAAGATGTGAAAAATTGAATACTACTGTCCAAAGTCTGAGATAGACATTCCTGAGTAATCAGCATATGTCTAAGTTTTTATTGTATTTATCTAAATTTTTACATTGAATTTAAAACTGTTATTATATTTTCTTTTTTTCATCATGGATTGAAATGATTCCTCACATGTTATTCATCTGCTTTGCTCTTCTCTAAGTTTATTTTCTTAATCACTTTCTTATCTCAGAGAGAAAAGACGCCCCAGCAACCACTAATAGGAGGTTTACTTGGAAGAAATGGTTTTTAGAAGTTTTCAGCCATGATCAGCTGGCTCCAGGGCAGGAAGGAATGGTGGAGTGTTCTGGTGGAGGAAAGCTACTCACATTATGGTGGTCAGGACGCAGAGAGAGAAGGGAGGAGCTTGCAAGGGAGAATTCCCTTTCCTGTCACAGCCCCAAAGACTATCTCCCTTGACCAGACCCTATCTTATAACAGTAAATTAGTTCTACTGCCTCCAAACTCATCAAGAGCCCCATCTATGAGTGGATGAAGCTCCTAAGATACAGTCTCAATATGAACCATAGCATTTATTCTGCACCAATTTCCTCCATTGTTGGAAACCACTGAAAATGGAAATTGAACACACATGCAGGGCTTCTGTGTGGCAGGGACAAGATAAGATAAAGTCTGAGGACATCTGGCTCCACCTCCAATTAACTAAATAAAGACTGTAGCCACAGGCATTTCACCCCTGTAGTGAAATGCAGCAAGTAGATCTCCTAAGCAACTTCTTGCAAAGTCCTTGAACCACTCCCAAGGTCTATTCAGTTTCCTGTGTTGTTTGAAAAAAAATAATAAATACAGGCTGACCCAGAGGCATTCCCTACCTTAGCCACCAGAGTTCCAGAACTCTATAGAGAGGTTTGACCCTCCTAGAGCTCTAAAAGCATAACACTTATCTCACTTATTTAAGCCTTTGCTGTGTATTCATTTGGGAGACTGGGGGTCTAGGCCAGGTCCCTGATACTCCATTCTGGTGATTTTTATGTCCTGTTGGTTGCTGGTGTTTTTCTCTTGGTTTTCCTCACTTTTTTCTTACAGGGATGCAACTTCCGCAATTCAACTAATTTTCACTATTTGTAAGTTCAAATGCAGAACTCCCCAAGGCAAAATGCACCCAAATTACCAACCATTTCAAAAATAAATAAAGGGGCCTTGGATGTAGCTCAGTGGTAGGAAAAAAATAAGTAAACACCAAAATGAGACAGAGTCCTCAGTTAAGTCTTCATGATGTTTCACATGAAACACATCCATTCAGTTACACTTCTTTTCAAATTTATTTTTTTATAGTACAGGTTTGCAGAATATTATGCTCACACTTTTCATGAGGAATTTGAATATGCATATATAACACATTTTAATTCTATTTTTTGGCCCCTTTGCCTTCCCCTCCCTTTACTCTAACCCTTCTTTTTCATTTGTGAAAGTTCTATTTCTAATTCTTTTTTCCTTCTTTGCTTGCTTTAAATCCTTTTCCCACTTCTGTTCTTTCCCCTTCCCTATGTCTTTTCCCATTCCCACTTTAAAAAGTCTTTCCTACTTCTTAACATCTATCTTCTATTTTGCTGCTTAATTATACTCTGGATTTCTCACGTAAGAGAAAAAAATGCAATATTTAGACTGTGTTTCTGAATTATTTCACTTAAGTATATGGTTTCAAGTTGCATCCATTTACCTAAAAATACCCCAAGTTTATCTTTCCTTATGGGAGGGCAGTGCTAAATCTTAATAAATACCACATTTCCTTTAGCCATTCATCTGTGGATGGGGATATAGGTTGTTTTGGAGACATAGCTATTAGAAATTATGCTACTATAAATAAGAGTATGCCTGTATTACTGGGATGCAAGTTCTTTTGTTCTTTCTGGAAGATATCTAGAAGTGGAATAGCTGGGACAAACAGAAACTCTAGTTTCATTTGAGAAATCTCCATACTGACTCGTGTAATGGCTGTAACAAGTTACACACCCACCAAATATTCAATATTGCTGGCCATTTGAGAAATTCAGGTACAAACAATAGTGAGATTTCATGTCACTCCAGCCAGGATGGCTATCATAAAAAAAGTCAATCAATAACAAAAACTGGTGAGGCTGTGGGAGAAAAGCAAACTTTCCCACTTATACATCTTAAAGTTTCCTTATCTACATAAAATGAGAGATGAGGAGAGGGCATGGTAGTACATGTCCATCATCCCAGCACTCCAGAGGCTGAGCAGCAGGATTTTTGTAAATTGAGACCAGCCTGGGCTACAAAGTGAGCTCAATGCCAGTTTAAACTGCACAGCAAGACCCTATCTCAAAAAAAGACACAATAAATAAACAAATAAAATAAAATGTGAAGCTTCACTTATTTAACCCATCATTTAATATACACATATGTGTAATTTCAAGCTTAAAGCAGCAAACATACGACTTTCTGGTTGTTCACTCTCTGGGGTTAAGATATGAAGCAGAAGGGTCCTGGCTAACTGATTTCACTGACAAGCAAGATGATATTGATTGGCTTCTTTTTCCTGATACATAATAATCCAGTCGATTTTATCAGTGTTTTAAATGCAGTATTATGTTTAGAATGGGAAAAAAGTAATAAGAAAGATTTTAATTTCATTTTTAGATCTAGATATCCCCAAAGCATAGTTTTATTTCCAATATATATTAAGTTCTCTTAAATTGGAAAAGTGTAGTAATCCCTGGCCTAGAGAATTTTTTTTAGAAAAATTTTTTTAATTAAAAAATATTTAAATTTAAAATGAAAATCTCTTTGAAAAATTTACTTCATGAGTCATGTTTTTAAATTTCTTTTATATTCTTAAATACATAGTTCAATAACCCAATTTGCTGTTATATTTTAGTGATAAAGGTAGAATTCTACTTTTAGATATTTTAGTAATATATTTTCAGAAGTGCAGTATGGCTGGCTATGAATGTGACTGTGTACATGATAAGGAACATACCTAAGGTCTAAACTCGTAATGCATTTTTAACAAGTGTAGAACAGGAGCTTGATGAAACGGGAAAAAAAAACTTCAGAAAGCTATGGCTATCGTTAAATCTCTTTTCCATGATCCACCATTTGGGTACATATTGTGCAGTGCAAGAGAAATTTCATGCACTCATTATTGTTTACTATGTGCTAAACAGTGAACATATATACTGTAATTTAATAATGTCTGGAACTAGGAAGCATTTATTCTAGAAGTTTCTATATTGCAGACAAGAAGAGATCAACTAGTAGATTTTAAATACTTTGTCCAAAGTCAGCAGTGACATTCTACTATATATAATAAAGTTAGGAAAAGAATAAAACTTTGGTGTGAATGTAGAGTGTAACTGAACTGGCGTATTTGTGAAGCCTATTATTTCTGCCCTCTGACTTTCAAATTGAAACTGAGAGGACAAAAGTCAGCACTTTTAATTTTAATCACTTTAATAACAATATAATAATTATATTACTTACGAGGTAGTATGTGGCATTTTGATACATGTATAAATTATGATATTTTCAAACCATGGTAAATATATATACATTTTCTTTCTTTTTTTTTTTTTTTTGTCTTTTTCGTTTTACATTTTCAACCTCTTCTAGCTTTTTAAAAATAGATGCGTGAGGGGGCTGGGGATTTAGCTCAGCGGCATAAGTGCCTGCCTTGCAAGCAGGCAGTCGTGAGTTCGATCCCTGGTACCGATAAAAAGGAAAAAGACAAAAAAAAAACAAAAACAAAAAAAAAAATAGATGCGTGAGTATCTATAGATATTTATTATGCAATAAAGCATCAGTAATTTTTTTCTCCTAATTGGTATTTACCATGTTGAACTACCTTTCTCAATTCTCTGCCCAGCCACTGGTAACCACTATCTACTCTCAACTGTGAGAATGTCCACTACTTTACAATCTGTGTTAGAATCAGTATTTTTATTTTTATGTCTACTTCATTTTACTAACATTGTATTTTGCATTCCATCCATCTTGTCAAATGACAGGACTTCAATTTTCATGATTGAATAGTATTCCATTGAATATTTGTACATTTCTTTGTCCTCCAGTAGTCGATAGACACCTTGCTTTCATTTACAGGCTGTTGTGAATAGCACTGAAATGAACATGGGCGAGGAGATATATTTCAGGCCCATGGATTGCATATTCTCTGAATTTATAGCAGTATTATACGAAAATTCTACATTGAAAGTTGTGAGGAATTTCTGTACTGTTTTCCACAATGGCCTGTACTAATTTACAGTCCTCTTAGTAGTGTGTACAGATCAACTTTCTGTTCATTGCTAGTCTAACTGGAATGATGTAACATCTTACTGTTGTTTTAATTTGCATTCCTCTGATGCTTAGTGATAGTGAGGACATTTTTCATGTGTGTTTTGGTCACTTGTGTATCTCTAATGCTTTTATCCCCCTGTGCTGCTGGGGATTAAATCCAGTGAATTATGACCACAGGTCCTCTTAATGATTATTTAATTGCAACATTCAGTATTTTGGCCTTGAGTTCCTTGCATATTTTGGATACTATCCTCTTTTCAAGTGACCAGTTTGCAAATATTTCTGACCTTGTAAGAACTGTATTTTACTTCTATTCATTGTTTCCTTCACTGTGAAGAAGCTCTATGTGGTTAGATGTCGTCTTGTTGCTTATTTTTACATTTGCTGCCTGTGCTTTTAATGTCTTTTCAAAAACTGTGCTGTTCTTTCCAGTTTTTTCCAAGTTCATTTGCCATAAAGCATTCCTCTTATGATTTCTTCTACTAGTTTCATATTTTGAGGCCTTACATTTAAGTTTTAAATCCAGTTTGAGCTTTTGCATGTTTGTTTGCTTTGGTAACTGTGAGAGATAGATATCTAGTTTCATTGTAATTCTCTTGTTTGATGCAACCAGGCTGCAACACAGTGAAAATAACAGTGTCCCAATCTATTTCAACAGGGCAGAGAAGATGAGTGTTTGGCTATGAAAGGAAGTTCGTGTTATAAAGAACTGAGGTGATTTTTCAGTGGGTTTAGCATTCTATCCATGTGGCTTATAAAATCAAGTTAAAGAAATAAATGCTTTGTTTTCTTTATGGAACATTTCATCTTATGCTGGTTGGTAAAAGATACTAGTGACAGATAGTATATACGACTGTTTCTTGAAATTGTGGTATTATTTGTTCTGCCCTTGTCATTTGTGCCTTCACACATAGAGAAAAGGAGATGAACTAAAAACGTAACGCATAGTACCTGGTAATGACTACATGTGTCATTTCCCTTTATCTACTGTTGTTTTGATTTCAATGAAGTACAGATCATGGGGCCACTTCTTTTCAGGATCATAGAATTTGGGAAAACTTAGCATATGATTATTCCTTGTATGCTAACTGAAACAGGAACTTAATTTAGAGTTGAAAGTAAAGAGTTGAGCATTACATTTACTACTGATTTAGACATTTCTTGAGGTGCCATGAGGTCTTAACATTGCTCCAAACCAGGTGCCTTCACTATAATAAAGCACATTTAAGTTTATTTGACTTGGTGCATGTGTGTTTTGCACATGTCAAAACCAAAACAACTGAAAATACATCTGCAGATTATGATGAGCTCCTCTCTCTGGGGAAAGTGAGAAGTTAAAGTATTTTGTAATGTTCATCCCCACAACCATCTCAAGTGGTCCAAGATTTTTCAGACTGCTATCTGTTCCTGTAATGGTCATACAGGAAGAACAAACATTCTAATCTTTCTTCAAGGACATTTTCAGTGTGATATCTTACTGAACCAATTCGTTCTAAAGGCCAAAGCAGTATGACACTCTTTTGAGAAACGGTGAAGAGAATGAAAAATATAGAAAGAATAAAAACTAATCATTACTCCAAGGAGAGTCCTCTGTTTACATCTAACTGTTAGAAGAGATATAACTTCATGGCAGACTCTGCACTAATGAGACAGGACCTAACATAAGCAAGTCAATTTTTCTTTCCAGGAAATCAAAAAAATTAACGTGTTGTGTACATGTGCTAAATTTGCACAAAATACAGTAATAAAAATAAAAATGAAGAATATCCAATTGATGAAACTGATTTTCAGTATCAGGCCATGTAACTAAGAATCCACTCACTCAAAATTGATTTAAAGCCCAGAATGGATAATGTTGAAAAATAAATGGAAGAAGCAGAAGGCAAGTTCAGACAGAAACACTTTTCTGTTGTGGGAAACTCTTTAGTTGTTGGTCTTACTAAAGAATGGCTGAGAAAGATGTACCAAATTCTTTCCTGTCACCTGTTATACTTTAACAAGTAGGGTTCTCTTCTAATCTGAAAAAGAGATTTATAAAATTTTTAATGAAAATAATTTAGAAAGTAAGAAAATTAAGTCAGTTTGTATACTTAATAACTATTTAGCCCACTCTCTTTGAGGTCTATTTGTTTTACAGATTCCCTTAAATTGACAAAAAACTTGCTTTCTTAAAACCATAAGTTAATAATAAACGCAGTGAGTTAAATGTAGTCCTATCCAGAATTTAAATGTGCCACCAATATGATGAATTTATAACAACAGAAATAAGAAAATTGACATATTGGTCATATACTTTTAAAAGTTAGACTATATCAGATATGTTATCAACA
This sequence comes from Cavia porcellus, assembly GCF_034190915.1. Lineage (NCBI taxonomy): Eukaryota > Metazoa > Chordata > Mammalia > Rodentia > Caviidae > Cavia > Cavia porcellus. The sequence continues at coordinate 10,675,430 of NW_026947490.1, forward strand.
TCAGTCTGCTGGACACAAACTTTAGATTTGTACATTTATTTGAAAACATGCATGCATCTCCCAAAATGGCCTAGCAAATAAGTTTCAACTATATTCAGCATACAAATAGCATATTTATGATTCCATTAGAAAAGTAGAAAACTTAAGAAGAGAATTCTGTCTCTTAGGTTGTTGTTAAAAGAACTAGAGGAACCATATGTAGGATTCTGATCCAGTATGTGGAGCTAGTGCCCAGAAATCTATACTATTGCATTAAAAAATGTCCTTGAATCATTGCTCCATGACACTGTGTTCAATCAAACATGCATGATTTATTACTGCAGACAGGATTGGTAGTCCTTGGTAACTGTGATTGCAAGAATACATGCCTCGTTTTGGAAGAAATTCGGAATCCATTTTGCAGTCTTCAAGGTAACTAGTCTTGATCATAAATGTCAGGTTTCTAAATACTCCAGTGTTACCTTCCACAACTGTCTGGACACACCTGACAAAACTAACCTGGTGTGTTGGCAGTTACAAATGATGAATTTAATGTTAGGGAAAAAAATCTCTTTTTATAATATAGATATCTTCTTCTAGAATAATTATTTTTCCCCTGGAAACTTTTCTAAAGATGAAAGTTTATTACTTTGAAATACATATATATATATATCTTTTTCTGCTCCTGGCAGGACATTCTGTTCCACTTGGTTGTTTACACTGAATGTAATTTATTATCATTAACCTTCCAACTGAGACAATTTTAGATGAACTTGTTCTTATGTGACAGAATCCATCTGCCCCTTCTATTTTGTATTAGGAAATAAGAGCAATGAACTACACTTTTCACTTGAAATTCATGCAGTAAAGAAGCTCATTGTTGATGCTGAATACTTCATGTCATTCTTAATTCTGTACAGTTAAAACACTGATGTTTTCCCCACATCTTCTGAGTCTATCGAGTAGTTGTCACATGTGTATGTGACATTTCTACTAAATACATAAATTTACAATAAAAATATATACATATTGATAGGGCCGTGTAATGGACTAGTTCTAATAGTAATTGGAAAACTGAATTAAAACTCTGACCTGGTGTGTGTGTGCACACGTGCATGTGTGTGTGTGTAATAACGTTCATTACCTTTGCTACCAGTTGATTGTCTTTTGTGAGAATCTAAGAATATTTAGAAACAAATTAATATCTTGTTTAATTAATATCATTAATTAATAATTTATTTAATCAATCAGTGCTTATTTTATCAGATTCAACTTTTAAAATGCTGTATTATTGAACAAACAATTTGCAAAGATTAAATATGAATAATAATACACATGTTTTGCCTTAATGCTTGTTGGTTTGGAAATTCATTACTTGTGAGGTTTTTTGAGTTTCATGAACTGCTTTGGGATAGTTTGCTCATAACTTTTCTTTTGCTGAGACCACAGGATATGTGCCAAACAGGTTTTCTCTCAAGTTTTTGTGTTTGTCATAGAAAATTTAATCCTTATGTTTTGTATTTATTTACATTTACACTTAAACTCATCAAAACATTGTTATGCAAGAGCTTTGAATTTCAAGGGACATTATGGCCTCCAAATTTCCAAAGAAATATCCTGCTGAAATTAAATACAATATTAGGACACACATGTGTCTGTGCGTGTGCGTGTGCATTTGGACAAAATTATAAATGTATCATATTACATTCATTTGACTGGAATTTCCTACAATTCAAAACTAAAAAAAAACACCATTCTAAATAAGTAAATTAATGCATGGCACTAATATTTATTGTTTTGTGAAGAATTTAAAATAATATGGATTTAGACTCATTGGTTTCACTCTCCTGCTTCCTCTATTCTCTTGATTGTATCCCTGAATGCTTACAGATAAAACCTGCTTTACAGGATGATTAGCTATGCCCAGACATTCATTACAGGGCTCTGTGAAATAGAACATAGAGGAAGGGAAGCAATGAATATCATTATTGCATGAGAGATTACAAAAGTATTCTAGTGATGGCTAAAGAGAGCATAGAATAACTGAATTTGAACAGAGCTGACCAAAGCTCAAGTAACATAGGAAGATATTTCAGAGACTATAGTGTCAGCCTTCTTAAATGTGTTTAAAAGACTCAGGAACAAGATGAAACACAAAAGAACTAAAGTTGTAAAGATTAATCGAAAGACTACATAAGAAACTATAACACCCTTTCCAAGCTAGAATTAAAAATAGACAAATGATGTTAAATCAAGTAAACGAAGGTTGGTACAGCCAATGAAAAATCAACAGAATAAAAAGTCAAGCTATAGAGGAAAATAAAATATTTCAATAGATGATATTAACCCTTTGTTATATATTGTATAATAGTGACTATAGAAATGTCACTTTTAAATACAAGCTATTAAGACAGCTCACACATGTTATAATGGCTATTTTTATAAATTAAAAAGTGTTGTGAGAATTGAAGGGAAAAGAATTAGCATATAATGTTGATGGAGATGTAAATTCATGCAGGCATGGCAAACAATATGGAAGTTCCTCAAAAATTAGAATTAGAACTAAGATATGATTCAACAATCCATTGCTGGGTATGTAACCAAGCAAAATAAAATCAGTAAGTTGAAGAAATATCTGCAACCTCATTTATTCCTGAAATAATCACAATAGTCAAGGTAGGAAATCAACATAAGCATTCATAAACATATTTATCAGTAAAGAATTTGCAGAAAGTATACACAGTGGAGTACTGTTCAGCCTTGCAAAAGAAGAAAATCCTATTTGTGGCAATGTGGAATAACTGGGATGACATTATATTAAATAAAATAAGCTTAGGCAAAACATAGTTCATGTGTTAACTTTTAGGTGGAGTCTAAAGTATTTGAGCACATAAGATTAGAGACTCTCGGATAATAAACAAACTGTGGAGCTGTTGGAAATAACATGCAAAAATATCATGTAAGTGCAAAAAACCTATTACAAAATATGATGACTCAAATAAGGAACTAGGTATTATACTCTTGAAAAAAAATCTACCCTTGAAAACATTCTTCATGTTAAAACAACAACAACAAAATTATTCCAAACATTCATCTATTGAACCATTCGTTTTGTGAACAATCCATTATGTGAACAATGCATAATCTTCTACGAGTAGACATTGTAAATAATGCTGCTATGAACATTCTGTGGCTGCAAAGTGGTCGTTAATCCTTTGAAATTGTTCCAGTAAAAACATTTGGACTATTTCCTTTCTTCTTGATTGTGGATTTTACTGTGATTACTTTAACCAGTGGAATGTGGAAAAATTATACCGTGCTAGTTTCAGATCTGGAGGTTCTGCCGACTTTGCTTTAGTATTTTGGAGACAGCAGCTGTATAATGTAGTCTGTGTACAATCACAGGTCAATCTGAATACTCTGTTGAAGGGATATCATGGAGAGCGTCTGTGATTTCTATAGAGAGACAGAGGAGCTCATCCACCAGAAGGAGCCTTTATCTATCTTCATAAGGACCCCAGTGTAGGGTGAAATTTTTATAAGAAATCCAGACAAGAAGGCCACAGACTAGCCCCAACGATACCATTTTTGAACTGAAGAATTGTGGATCAGCTCAGCCTGAATTCCTAACCCAGAGAAATATGTGCATAATAAAGTCAATGTTGTTTCAAACTAGTAAGGTTACAGGTGCTTCGTTACATAACAATCAATTACCAAAGCATTCCTAGTACATTTTAAATGTCATTTGGCTCAAAGCATACTCAATGGTGCCCTTGCTGGGTCATATACATGCACTGTCCTAAATTTACAGGATAATGTAACCGTACATTAAATTACATGTCTACTAGCAGTATAAGATGTTTTATTTTTTATTAGGTTTTTTTTTTTCTGCTATTTGCCCATAAGTGTTGTTTAGAATGTTTCTTGATGTTACATACAGATATGGAAAATGTATCCTTTGTTAATTTTATCAGCATGTGCATGTATGCCTGCCTTTTCTTCACTATGTGTTGAAGCATGATTTTTAATTTAAATCTATTTAAATATACAGAATTAAGGAATATTTTCATTCATGTTTAGCATTTATTAAAACATTATTTAAGAAATTTCTCTCCATTGAGAAAAATATTGTTCCACATATTTATTTCTAGGAAATTAACCATTCATATCTGGTTTTAATTGACCAAGAACTCAAACTATATTTTTAGTGTGTGTGTATGTGTGTGTGTGTGTGTGTGTGTATGTGTGTGTGTGAATGTGTGTGTGTGTGTGTACAAGTGATATGGTGATCAAGTATTATTGAGTTTTTGGGGAATGTCAATTTGTAGTTTCAGTAGTATTTCTAACATACGCTAGGCAAATACACTGTCACTGTGCTACATCTCCAACCTCTGCACTAAGTTTTGACATAACTCACAGAAATCACGCTTTCTCCTGAAGAACAACTTGATGATTAGTAATACTCTTAAACACCCTTTAGAATTTCAAGTCACTATGCACTAGTCTCTCATTCTCTGATGAAGTCATTTATTTCTCTTACTTTTAATTAGATGTAAGTGTTCCTCTAAAGAATCTTTCCAGTTAAAGGGAAAAAAATTCAAACTTTTTAAAGAGTCTTACAGTGCCAGATTCTAATTTATTTTGTACAAACAAAGTATAAAAATCAGAAAAACTCAAATCTATTGTGAAAGTCTTTACACAGTGAACTAATTCAGAACCTTACCAAAAATGCACATACCCACCCACACACACACATGCAAGCACATACAGAGATACAAATATATTTTTAACACTATTAGATAATATTAAAACTATTTATTTGAACATATTTGAAATACATAATGTTTATATTCATCATGGTGAGTTAGTACATATGAAACATTTTGAACAGCCCAAAATATGATCTGTGGTTCAGAAAGACAAGTGGCATAACTTTCGAATCATGGGATAACTCCTTTCAGTATAGTTGGTTTAAGTGGATTTTCATTCTCTGAAAACAGGAACCTTAATTTAAAGGTTGCTGCAGCAGTCACAAAATGTCTTATCTTGTCTGTGAAATTTTACATAGGAAGGACAGGAAGAGGTTATTCATAATTTTTTAGGACATTGGGCTAAAGCCCTAGCTTAATTTTTAGGACATTGGGCTATCCTCCTAGCTTATCTTTCTTGGACCAATTGGAATACACAGATAACCTAGGCCTAAAGTTGGTTTACAGAAGTACTGGTATTTATTGTAAATATTGTGATTTTTTTACATTGTTAAAACCATTATCAGTTCTTGCTCCATCCTTCCCTACTTCAATTGGTTCTTTGAAATAAATATCCTTCTTTTAAGATATTTAAAAAAGTATCTAAAGTTCTTTGACTTTTGGATTATTTGTTAAATATAACTTACTCTAACTGGCTTCATTAAAATTAAACCCACCATAATGAACAGTAAGTTCCTATATCATTTTCCTTTTCTTTTTTCTCCTGTGAAAACTGCTTTTGAATGTAAGGATTCTACTTTTGAAAATAAGTGGGCAAAATAGCACTCTTTGACCAGTACATACATATCTACATAATCTTGTTACATTACTTTTGCAAGAACTTGCATAACTGGCCTGTTCCACATTTTTGAACAATCTAGTAAATTACTTTATTTAAGACTGGAAAGGAAATAAATTGAGAAAAAAAAAAAAGTACCTAGTCACTAGCCTAGAAGACTTACAATCTTCTTAGAGCTCATGGCACAGTTGCAAAAACAGCAGCAGTAACAAGAACAATTTGATAAGAAGCAAAAAAGATAACAGATAATAAACACTAGAAATGGATTCTTGTGGGTTGGGTTGACCATGGAGGTGAGAACCTGAAGTTGGTTATAAAGAGCTTTAAGATTACAAATAGAAATAATTAAATGTAGGGTTAAAGGGTAACAACAAAAAATCCTCAATTTAATGTGCCAAAAAAATGTGGTCTTAAAAGTCCCCAGACGACATTTTTGAAGTCCTCTGAGTTGAGCTCCTGGTAGGAGAGCTCTGTGGTAGGAGAGAACTTGCCTCGCAGCAAAGCAGATGCTCTTAAGGATTGCCCAGGGAAAAGGCCTCCTCAAGAGATGAGGCAGTGGTGAGATTTTTCTCATCTGCATTCCGCCCCTCTCTTCACCCCACAAACTGAAGCCAGGGATTTGTGAAGTGGGCGTTTGTCCACTGCTGAGAACAGTTCTGGGACAAGCTGTTCAGTTGGGCAAGCTGGGGAGAAACCATCTGTGGGCCGACTTTTGCATGTAATTTTGAATAAACTTGTCCTAGAGGCAAGATTCTTTTCTCTGTCCTAAGTAATCCTGGGAGAAATGGGCCCCCGAATTAGAACTGACTCACTTGAAATGTACAAACAACTCCAAGTATAAACAACTCTAGTCACCTCTCACTTATTTGTCAATATATCATTGCTTTCCTAAAACAACAAACAAGACACAGAAAAGATCAGTATTTGCAACCTTTTTGCTTTCCAGCCATTCTAGGTGCCTGTGAGAGATTAAATAAATAATGTTAACGCACAATTTCATAGATTTGATTCTTAAGATTTATGAGAGAGCAAGCTAATGTTAGCCAGGTATACATAAACTTCACTGAAGAAGCCTTAAAATCTTAACAAATGATATTTCCTGTTTTTTTTTTTTTTTTTAAACCCATTTTGTTTAAAATGCTTGCTCAGTTTAATGTTATCTATTCCTGGCCATCTTTAGCTTGCCCTCTTGCAAACCTTGAGAAGAGCTGGAGACTGTTTCTTTAGAATGTCCTTGTGGTGTTTGAGAAGGTTGCCACTTCCCAGGAAAGCTGAATTTGTACTAGTTAAAGGGATTTGTAATTAGAGGGACTCAACAGTGTGGGCCGGTGCAATGTGAAACCAGGGCTCCTAGTTCTGCTCTTAAAATATAAAGGGACGTAATTTTCTTTGACAGCAATTTAACAATATATGTCTAGAGACAGAAAAATGAACACACCATATAACCTGTAATTCCCAACTCTAAAAATAATACAAATGTTTTCAACAAAGAAATAGTACCAAATAAAATATTCATCTATGGATGGTGGGATTATGAATGATTACTCAAATGTCAAGCATGCATCCCATAGTTTAGTATTCAGAGGATCCACCAAATGAGATTGCCCTTTCCATTCTCATTTGTACTACTTTAGTAACATACCTAAAAAGTTTTCACGATTTATGCAACCTACAAACACGAACCTCCTTTACCTTCACCTTCCTGTTGAATAGGCAGGAAGTCCTAGAGGTTTATTTGATCACAGACTCAATGCGCTAACCTAGATGGTGGAATCCCAGCAAATAAATGTTAATTCAACCATTAGTAGAAAAATACCACTCAGAATCGTGAAGGAGCTGGCACACAGCATTGTGCATTGTTCACATATGAGATTTTTGCTCATTTCACAGAAATTTAAGAAAATTACATCAATTTGAAAGAAAGAACACTTGCATGATAATGAGTCTGATACTGAGGCTTAACTTTGAGGAACAAAAAGGAATTATTAAAAGGGAAAACAAAGATGGAGCATAGTATAGTCAAAGTATGTTAGTAAGAAACTCACTGTTAATGGAGGAACTAAATATCAGTCATGTTATCTTACGCAAAAAATGAAGATAGTGACTTATTTAATTAAGGAGGCCCAAAACAGGTCTACTTTGTTTGTCAGCCCTAACAATCTGACTGTGTCACATTGTATTTCTGGACAAAAAATCACTGGGCACACTAGTCTCACCAAGGACGCAAGCAGTGCAGGAAGAAATGGAGATGAGAGGAGATACCGACACAGAAGAACAACGTAGAATTTGCTGAGGTTTATAAGTGTTACCCTGAAAGACTGTCATGAGAAAGAATTAGAATTGGATTATATAGCCATAGTATTCAACTGGGTAATTATAAGGAGTTAGTTATTAACTGAATTATTTAAATCTATAAATGAATGTGGGTGTGAATGTCAATGAAATTAAAAATTTTCAAATATTTCAAAGACTCTTCTGTGTCCATTGAAATGTTTGGGAAGCTAGAGAGTTTCCTATTTTTAAAAGTTTCTGTGTGAGCTCTCAGAACACAGAGGCACAGCCAGAATTTATTTTATTCTTTTTAAAAATTTTAATCCATCCTTTCTAGAGATCAGCCTGTAGTAAAATAATTTTGGAGTGAACCAGTGAAAGATTTATTAGAAAGCTCAAAATATGCACGATCTCAGAATAGGCTGTACAAATAGAAAGTACAGAAAATGTTTTCTGTGTTTATGTCAATGAGAGCCCATCATTCTATTCTTTGCTGAAAGAAAGTAACATAACATGGAAGTTATCAGTACTGCATAATATTTATGTATCTTTCAGTAAGAAAAAGGCTTTGGTGTAACATTAAGAAGGATTACTTATCATCTCAGGACTGATTTTCAATAAACATTGTAGCTGTCCAAAAGATATTTCCTTCTATTCCATTTTAAAACAAAACAAAACAAAACAAAACAAAACAAATTGAGGCAAAATAGCAATTCACTATTTTATGAAGCATCTAAACTGGATTAAAGGAAAACAGTGAAGTTTTACAAGAATCAAAATGTTCATAAAACATATTATAACTGAGACTAAAGATGAGGGTGTATTTGAAACAAGATAGCAAAAACTCAGTAACTTAGATGTGTTTTTTTCCTAGGATGTTAATACCAAAGATTAAAAATTAATCCTTGATAAGTGTACATAATCACACACTGGTGTTTGCCACACAACAGTTCTTTTATTGATATTTTCAACTATTCTCTAACAATGACACAATAAACGCAATATTCATTCTTGATTCTTTTTAGAAAACTAGAAAAAACTCAAAAAATTTGATTTTGTACATTTACAAATTAAATTCCATTGAAAATATCTATGAAACAAATATAAAATGTTTCATTTTCCATAAAAATATTCTTTTATAAAATGATTAACTTCTCATATTGCTTATTTGTCGAGTGGTAATGATAAAACTTTTCCATACATCTTTGAAAACTTAGAGAAATAACTGCATTAATGAAAATGTAGTGACCTTCTCAGAAGGAGAAATCCTTGTAAATATTTCTACAGTATTCTTGTTATTATAAAACCACTACTGACTGGATTTCTCTGGGAATAAGATGTACTACTTAATTCAATTTTCTGTTGAACTAAGCATTAAGGGATAAAGCCATTTTATCTCTGTACACATTGTTAAAATGGTTTATATAATCAGGGCACTTCTGGCACTTTTTATGTCCAGTGAATATAAACAACCCTTTCTATGATAATTTGCCACACGATTATATTGCATATGAAGTTTCTATGAGGTATGTAAAAGGGAATCAAATCCATAATTAACTCCAACACATATAATTTGTGGATTGATTATTCCTACATAGAATCATCTTTTGGCATCCTTTCACTGTGTATATGAATTCTATGTCCATTCCTTATAAGTTATAGTATGATTGTTATATATTATTTTTTAAAGCAACTAAAATACAAGAGCAATGAGAATTTTCAAGGACTAAGTCCTACAAAATTTGAAAGAATTCAGTGGGATACTAAAAAATATAAAATCTGAAAATTAAAAAAGGAATTTGTGAGAAGGAATTATCTTATTTATTTACTTATAGGGGGCTGGGAATCAAACTCAGGACCTTGTACTTGCCAGGCAGGAGCTGATGTCGCTGATTAATATCTCTGGCCAAAAAGTTTATTATCTTTATTTTTAATCAATGAACCTGGTGATTACACTTTGGCAGATAGACAAATATATTCTGACTTGAAATTTTCTATTTTTTTGCTTACTGTTCACTTTATATTCTTTATTTAATACTTGGTGCTAAATTTTCCTGTAGTTTGAGTAGGCATATATTTATCTGATTTTATGGAATATGTATCTTAGAACCCTGATTTCTTATATCTGGCCTTTCCAACATTTTTAACTTCTTCTAGTTAAGCAATTAAAAGTTAGTAAAGGATAGTTCATTTCTGTAATTCACTGTAACTATGTATTAATTCATTAATCTTTAGATCATGTAGCTGAAACCAGACCAGTCAGGAGATTCCTACTTCTGGCTAGGATGCAGAAAGCTGGAAAGAACATTGCTCTGAGTTAAACAATGAGATAAAGGCAAATAAACTGCAAAATCATAACATTTATTGAGTCTATCAGAAAGCTGAGATTGAAATCCAAGAAAATTTTTTAAATTTCAGAGAGAGTGTGCTTGCAACATAGGAGATAGGTTGCACGAACAAGTTTCTATGGGCCAAAGTGTGGGGGCAGAAGAGACTGCATAAAATTTGCCATCTAAACAAATTTTAAAATTAAACTATTAACAGTAAGTCTGAGCTAACTTCCATTGAAGCCAAAAAATATTATGGAAGCCCAAACACTGCCTTGCACACTTTTTTCAAATGCTTCTTTCATTAACTCAAGAGAATCTGATAGCAATGGAGGAGAACAAAAAGGGACATCTGGTTGTAGAAAGTGATCAACACCTGCTTTCGGGAAGAATAAAACGTCCTATCTCCTTCCTCTAAACTATTTTCCTATGAGACAAAAGTCTATAATTTCTAAAGGAGAGGCAATAATTCATCAACTCTCCTCCACTCTACTGTAAGAGAAACAAAACCACCCTGAATCCAGAATCCTGTATCTGTATGGAGCTCTGCTTTTGTGGGTAGGGTCAGAAATAGCTGAAGGGTTAGCTGCAAATCAAGGAGGTGCTTTAGCCAGCACCGGAAGAAGGAGTAGGTTTGCTGAGAAAGCTCTCGATCTTTCCTTCTCATGAAGCTGGGGACACAGTATGTATGTAAGCAGAGGATTAACTTGAATAAGAAAGCACCCTTGCCTGGTGCCATCACTAGCCAGGAAGTGCACATTAGGCTAAAGCACTGGTGGGCAATGATAGTGTAGCCTGAGACTGACACTGACACTGCAGGCTCAGGGTTATGGAGATTGTGACAGTCGTTCAGCTCTCTAATCTTTCATTAAGGAGCCAAGATATACATTGGAGAAAAGATAGTCTTTTCTACAAATGGTGTGGGGAAAATTGGCTATCCTCGTCTAGAATACTGGATCTTGATCACTATTTTTTCACCATGTAAAATAAAAGACCCAATCAAATAGCAGACAACTGAAGTTAATAGACACTTCTGAGAAAAACTACAAAAGGCCAATCATAACATGAAAAAATTGTAACCCTTCTATTAGAGAAATGCAAATTAAAACACCACTGGGATTCCATCTTATTCCAGCAAGAATGGCCATCATGAAGAAATCAAATAACAAATGCTGATGAGGCTGGGGGAATGTAAACTAATACAAACAAACAGTATGGGAATCATGGAGATTTCTTAAAAAAAAATAAAACCAGCAATTTCATTTCGCCCATCTGTCCCCTTTAAGGTATATTTCTGAAAGTATACTAATTATATTATATACTAATTATCTATATACTAAGTATACTCTATTACAGTTAAACACATATTCTCATGTTTACTATACTAATTATACTATACTATACTAATTATACATGTTTACTATACTAATTATATTAATTAGTATACTAATTATACTATCTACTAAGTATACTATATTACAGTTAAACATGTATTCTCATGTTTATGGAAGCACAACTAACAATAACTAAATCCTGATTGCAACCTATCACCAGATCAATTGGTAAAGAAAATGTATTTATACACAGTGGAGTATTGCTCTGACAAAAAAAGAAAAATTTGAGTCATTTGTCATAAACCATAATGTTAAGTAAAATAAATCATAAGTAAAATAAGGCACAAAACCTTAAATACTGCATGGTTTCTCAGATATGAGAAATAGAAAGTATAAATAAATTAAAGAGCAAAAAAACATAGATGATAGAAGACAGAGAGATAGAACTTCTGTGAAGTGGAAAGGACCAGGAGAGGGAACGGTAAGAGTTTGAAAGGTGTTAGAACATATTAAGAAGTGTTATACACGTGTACTAGCTTCCCAGGATGAATGTACTCATTATGAGGTACTGCAAAAATGTATTAATTAAACAGGAAATCTAGAGTGGCTCACAAACTTAAAGCATTAAAATATCAAAGCACTCCAATCACCAAATAGAACTCAAGGCAGTTGTCCTGCAGCAAGAATGGAGACCCCGGATAAACCAATGAAGAAATAGCAGAAAAAAAAAAAATTTGTTCAACTGGAAATGTCCACATGACTCAGAAAGACAGAAACATAAAGATTAGGGAAAAAAATCAAGAGGAAGAGAAAGTGAGAAATAAGAGGTTGATGATGCAATTTTATTTTTTAAGAGTAAGAAAATTTATTAGAGAAAAGGAATGGGAAGAGGAATAACTCCTGAGAGACAAGAGGGGTCCAAAATGGGTTGTCACATGATTTTACATATCAATAATTATATTAGATTGTAAAGTCGGAACAAACCAACACAATGCAGACACTGTCAAAATGGATAAAAATTGAGATAATAAACCATTCCTTACTTCAGAAACTCACTTAATATAACAATAGATAAGTTAAAAGCAAAAATATGGAAGAAAATACACAGTGGAGATGATAATGACAAGAAAACTGAAATGATTAAATGGATATCAGACAAAATAAATGGCAGAGCAGAGAAATTTACATAATAATCAAAGGGTCAATCCACCAAAAAGACACAAAAAACTTAATTATGTAGGTTTGTCACAGTGGAATTTCAAATTTATCTGAAACAAGTTGTATATATTCTTTGGACAAATATCTATTCATCTTTTGCCCCTTTTTGAGTAAATTATTTAGGTTTTGTTTTTTAATATATTATGGATATCACTGATGTTATATATAATTCGCAGACATTTTCTTCCATTGTATAGTGCATGTTTTTACTGTGATGATAAAATTTGATGCATAATTTTTAAAAAACTTTCTACAAAGTCCAATTTGTACCTTTTTTGGCACTTGTATCTTTGGGATCTTATTCAAGAAATCATTGTTAAATCCAGTCTTATAAAATTTTTGTTCCATCATTTTTTTCTATGACTTTTTTTAGATTTCCGTCCTACATTTAAGCTTTTGATCCATTTTGAGCTACATAGTATCATGCAAGGATAAAATTTCATTATTCTGTATGTGAATATCCAGTTTTTCTGACACCACTGGTTGAAAAGCCTATGTATGCTCTGTTGAACGGTTTTGACATTATTGTCAAAATAGCATTTAATAGCATACATCAGTATTTATTTCTTACTGACTGTCTCCAATGAATGAGGGGAGTTAATATTTTGTGGGCACAGAATTCCAGTTTAAAATATCAAACTGGAATATCAAACTAGGGATTTTTATACCCCATAAAGCAAAGAAATGATTGCTAACCTACATATCTAATAAGGTCTTTAACTTCACTTCTATTTTTATCTAATTGTACCTCCTTCGCCAGCCCCAAGCATTAACTCCCACGGTAATAATTCCTACAGATGTGTTTACTTTCATAAATTTGAAACAAGTCATAGATGCACAGATAAGAATCAAGTGGTGTCTACTGAAAACCTATCTTTTTTTTTTTTCCCACATAGGATGATGCTTTTCTGTCTTTTCTTTTCTTTTCTTTTTTTTTTTTCCCCTTTGTTTTCCGGTACCAGGGATCGAACTCATAACTGCCTGCTTGCAAGGCAGGTACTTATGCCGCTGAGCTACATCCCCAGCCCCGCTTTTCTGTCTTATCATCTGGGAAATTCATTGGCTTCATTTCTTCAGAGAATCTCTCACAGCTTTCCCCACTCACACTGAAACTGAGGGGGTCTTTCAGAGAAAAATACAGCACAGAAACTCACCCTCATCTTCTTTCCTGACAAAGGATGGGACAGGGGAAGTGTCAGTGGATTCAAGCGGGAGAGTGGTGCACACATGAGACTCTTCAGAGGGTAGGCAAGGGCTCCTGTGTGTTGCTGTCTCCATGAACATCTCTGGATGCCTTTAAACAGATGCTAGTGTACTAGTTATACCTTATATGGTAGATTGTCACCTGGCTGAGTTTTTAGCAGTAATTTTATAGGAACATTGTAAAAATTTTCAAAACTGTACAATAATTCTGCTAAAAAAGTGAGAGGAGTGAGAAAATGCTGACATAGAGAGTATCTTAGACAAGTGCACATTCATTCAAAGGTTGCTTCACTGGAGAAAAGTGATGTGTAAAGTGGCCAGATGAAATATACATAGAAAGGGCTGAGGATTTAGCTCAGCAGCATAAGCGCTCGCATAGCAAGCATGAGGTTGTGAGTTCAATCCCCGTTACCAAAAAAAAAAAAAAAAAAAAAAAAAGAAATATCCATAGGAGAAGCATACAAACTCTCCAACCACCATAATCAATCACTCATACAAAACATGACTCTTGATAAATTGTTAACAATGGTGCTAATGAAGAGTTAGGCTCTGCAATCTCTGGATGCTGTTAAGTTGGCTCATTTACATAATATTTTCTCACTGAATTTCATAGTATGTACAGAGACAGTGATTGTGACGATAACAGCTGTGAATAATATCTTTCTAAAAATATTTTTAAAAGGAAGAAATTTCACCATCTGTCCAGTTACCTTTTGGAGTAAAACTCTCTATTTTAAATTTTAGAAATCACACCAATATTTTATAATCAAGACAAGAAAAAATAAACTAAAATTATTTACAAAAGAGGTTTGGATGATTAGAAAAAAGCAGTTAGATGATTAGATGATTATAACAGAGCCCATTTAGAATCCAAATGAGCTGCATACACTTGACCAGGAGGTTCACATTCACTCTGATCTACAGAAAGTGTTTTGATATTTTGAGGAACAAAAGATTCTACTTAAATAAAGCAAAAAAAAAAAAAAAAGGAAAGAGATCAAAAAGTAATAGTATGAAATACCTGTCATTGTTTCATTTTGCATGGTGTTTAGTACATGGCTGTGTTAATTTTCCACTATATTTTTCCTCTGCCACTGGATAATATCAGAAACTGAATTTGAATACACTTTAGTCAGAATTTCAGTTCACTAAAATAGAATCATTTTATGTGAAAAAGTTCTTGGATTCTCATGTGTAATTTATAAGGATGCGAGGAAGAAACACTAAACGAGATACAGAAGTTATATGAATGTAAACGTACCTTATATAGTTACATTAAAGCATATACTTAGGTTATATAATGTTATCATGTTGGAAAATATTCATTCACCATTTTGAAACTACTGGTCTAGCTTGCCTTCAGAATAAGTGGGTTTTCACGTTATGCTGTTTAATAAATATAGTATCTGCTCCCTCTGATTTTCAGCAGTCTTAGGACTGATGAAAATGATAAAGGAGAAGGTAAAAGAGTGACACAGGAGAGATGGTTTATAAGTTGTGCATGTCTTGATTATAAGTTAGGAACAAAAGGAGCCATCTTTACCATTTAGATTTTTATATAGTTTTTAACAGCAGGGTGTGCTTAACTCAGCAAGTGCAGGAAAGGGTTATATCAAGATTCTCCTCTGGGAAAAGTACCAGCAGCTTACAGTATCAATCAGAAACAGGAAGCACTGAAATAGTTATTGGAGGAAGAAAATTAAAAAATACAGGGAAAGAGTGTGCTATACCTTAGGCTAAGGTGAACTTACTCTTCCTCTTTTTTCTTATGAAAAGAGGGCCAAATTATTTCATATAGACTGATTTTCCACCCAGGGCTCCAGCTCTCCTTCCCAAGGTAGGACTGTGTATCCCTGGCTTCCAGTGGACATGGCGCCGTTCTTCTGATTCTAATTAAAACACAGACACTGCCGATTAAGGTGGGGAAACAGAACTGCTTTCATTTTGTCCCAAATTAATTTGAGCTCATCCAAGATGAAAGAAAACTCAGACCTGAGAAAACAAACAGAGTGCAAGCAAGTATTTGTTGACCTGATGCTATTTCTTGCAAGTGAAATGACTGTGGCCCTCTTGGAAAACTCATTTGGCAACCATAACCCTGGGACCTTCTAGCCAGGTCTGTATCAGGGTTTCCTTTTTCTAAAAGCACATTTTGGTACAGGATTTTAATAACAAAAAGTTCAGTTAGGATATTGCAAAGCCACCCAGGAGGTAGATTCATATTGAATTATATGTAAGCAAACACTACACACACACACACACACCACAGCTTTATGTGCAATGGATTGCTGTTTGTAGCTTATGTTCAGATGCCCCTCATCCCAAGCCTCATGCAATCATGGACATGGCCAAATCTACCACTTGTAATTGGTTTGTGTCTAGCACTTGGACTGGTGGTATGAGTGCTACTCCCGCCTAGGGGTGGAACTATACCATGTAACTGCAGGGATGGGGGAAGGTGTGTCTTCTCTATTTTTGCACAGTTCACTTATACTGTTTAGTGGGAGCCATGAATGGTGGGCCTGCCATGTCACTCTGCTGCTTGGAGCCAACTGAATGTGCAGAAACCTCCAACCTGTAAGAAATAAACCTTCCCTTCCGTAACTTTGGGTGTCAGATATTTTGTCTCAACAACAAGAGAGAAAAGTGACTAAGACAGTTCCTTTTCTTGGGCTTTCCTCTATGTCTTATCAGAATATCTCTCTGTTACCTCAGCTATTCAATAAATGAAATGTGCTAACAAAACCCCTCAGGCCTGAAGTATAGTTTATTGTTAGAGTGCTTGCCTAGCATCCTCAAGGCCTAGTGTTTTATCCACAGCACCACAAAATCTCTCTCTCTCTCACACACACACACACACACACACACACACACACACACACACAGCTTGCGTTAGGATTTATTATACATTTGCATTCATATTTCATTCAAAGTACTAGGCTATGTTTCTGTAATCCATTACTTTTATGACATTTTCTTTTCTTTCTTTCTTTTTTTTTTTCAAACAGTTACAAAAATCTACTCATCTAGGACCAGGGATATAGTTCATTATCACAGTGACTGCCTGGCAATCACAAAGTCCTGAGTTCAATTCTTGGCACCAGAAAATAAGATCTACTCATATAAATTCTTATTTTCCTTTAACTACAGATAAAGGGCTAAAAATGGAATTAAAAAAGAGGTTTGGAGAAAACATAAAAGTCGTATTTGGGTTTGGATTACTGTGAAAGTTTGAATTTAAAAGAGAGCCAAAAGCCAATACACGCTATAATGTAAATATATTATTCTCCAATCTTAAACAAAACCACAGTCAACCACATTTATCACAGCACAAAGTCATATTTCTCATGATGTACACAATAAGTTCCAAACAGAACACTTAGTGGTTAAGTTGTAAGTCTTCTCAAAATAAAATTGGCACTAATATTGAAAGAGAAAAACTGCAAAGGAGAAATTGTTCTTTTTTTTTTTTTTTTTTTTTAACTCTTCTTGAGACAGAGTCTTGTTTTGTAGTTCGCGCTGGCCTTGAGCTCACTTTGTAGCTCAGGGTGGTCTCAAACTTGCAAGGATCCTCTTGCCTCAGCCTCCTGAGTACTGCGATAACAGGTGTGTGCCACTGTGCCTGGCTTATTCTTTTTAATACCTTATTCTTTTAAAACTGCCAAGTTCTGTAACTACCTATTGGCTTTGTAATTACTTTCTTGACTCCTGTAACCAGGAGAGTGTAACTGAACATATGTTATACTTGATTGTACCCAGCTTTTTGGTCATTAATCTAATCTTGTAACCAGTGTTCATAAATCTAGTCCTGAATTGATGATCTTGCTTTGCTAGCTGATCAACGAATTGCCAGGCTGTCCTGTCCCCCACCTTTGTAGACCCTGCTTATGCCTTACGTAAAAATTCTGGTTTACAAACACTTAGTTCTGGCCTTTGGTGGACATTATTCCAGCCATGACCACCAGTATAAAATAAAACTGTTTTCTGCCTCCTTGCTTCCTTGGGTGTCGATCATTTTCTGGGCTCAGTTTTACTCCAACAGTATTTTAACATCACATTTAAGGATAAAATAGTGTGTATTTGCCAATGGCTTACTTTGAATGAGTGAGGTGAACTTTTCCTCTCCATCTAATGAGAAAGAAGAAATCCATACATTCACAAAACTCAAGTAAGTTAAAAAAAAGTTCTGAGGTTAAACATTTTAAACATCATGTTTCCAACAAAGAACAAATACAAATTTTTAGAAATAATTATTATATAAGATGCATAAATCTTGTGATGGCTTCTTGGATTTTGTTTGGTAGTGTTCTATCCTAGAGAATTTTTGAACTGAGGCTAAAAAATCTCAATAAATCTTTCATGTAATTTATTTTGTAGTTTTTCTATACTCAGAATAGATGAAAAGAGAAAATGAAAAAAGAGAATAGAAAGCCAATGACACTTTATACAAAATTATTTTAAAGGAATATATTGGCTTACAGTGTACCTTTCTTTTCATATATTATTGAAGATATGGAATACAATTTTGAATTTGTATCTCCTTTACTTAGTGTTAAGAAATATATTATGAATGGAGGGGTTTTTTGTTTCTCATTTAAAAGCATTGGAAAATTTATGGTTCTGAACATTTTTTCTTTATGATATTGTTTCAGTTACTTCTCTCATTGCCAAGACAAAATACCCAACACTCAAAGTTAAAGGAGGAAAGGCTTATTTAGTTCACAGTTTGTGGAGATTTAGAGGATGATTGCTTGGCTCCAAGCCAGGGTGGCCTGACACGGGGGCATCTGAGAGCAAGCAGGCAGAAAACAGCAAGCACCAAAGCACAGTGACAAAGGGAAATCTTCCTTCTGTCCCTGATATCTAATCCTGGTTACCACCCTTAGAAGGGTAGCACTCACACTGGGGGTAGGAAATCTCTAATTAGTAGAGCAATTTAGCAATTATCTAACCTCAATCCCAGAGTCGTGGGACGAGTACCTGAGGCTATGAGCACATGAAGCTTTGGGGGAATGTCTAAATACAAGCCATAGCAAATATAAATAAATTTTATTCTTAATTTGAGATTTATAATATGAAGTTATAGGATACATACAGCTGGTAAAATAGTTATGAGAGTGTAGAAAAATTATATATATATATATATATATATATATATATATATATATATAATTTTGTGAAAAGAGTACCTGAAATTTAATACAGTACAATTTTACTAACTACAGTATAGTCTTTGATTCTACAATTGGTATCTAGATTACATATCCACTATTTTGTATCCTTTCATCTCCTGTCTCTCCATCCTCCCAACTCCCTTCTGGTAGGAAATGTTCAGTTTTCTACTTTTGCATGTTTTCTTCTTCTTCTGCATATATTCTAGATAGAAGTAACATAATGCAATAGTTTGCTTTGTTAATCTGGAGTATTTCACTTAGTATATCCTCCAGTTCCATGTATGATGTAGCAAATGATATTATCTTCCTTTTTAAAGTTGTGTGGTATTTCATTGTGGATTGGAATGTGTATGCTCTTTTTGTGTGTGTTCCTTTATATATTCACTCCGCAAATGACACAAAAGTAATTTCCACATCATGGCTATTTTGAATGATATTCGTTGAACATGAGCATGTAGATACCTTTTTGAGGTGGTGATTTTCATTTCCTCTGAGTATAAACCCAAAAGAGAGATTATTCAGTCAGATAATAGCTCTATTTTTTAGTTTTTTGAGGGTTTTCCATAATTGCTGCTCCATGGATCACTCGTGCCAACAGTGTATAAGACTTTTTTCTCAACTTTTGACAACTTTTCTTATCTCTTTCATTTTGATAATAGTTAGCCTAAGGAATAAGAATCAAATACTTAATGATATGGATTTACAATTCTCTGATGTTTAGTGATGTTGCATATATTTCCATACATCTGTTTCCATTTTTCTATCTTTTTTAGAGAAATATCTGATTAGATGATTTTTTCAGTTTTTAATTTTGCATTAAAAAATCTATTGCACTGTAAAACCACATGAAAATCACAAGGAAAGCCTGAGAAAATGTATTTGAAAATCACTTATTTGAACATCTCAGAGTTTATGGAGGGACACTGACATACATAAATGTGAATATGGTCAAGATTTTCAGGTTAGAAAATGATCAATGGCAGCATTAAATGTGGACAAACTGAAAGACAGAGTGATATAATCACACACTGAGTGTGTCTGTGGGGCCATAGAGGCAGGTCTTTGGATGACTTAGGGTTCCTGGTCCCTTTTCTTTGTAGCACACCTCCCATCTTCTGCTTCCTGGCCACTGTGACCTATACATCTTTTCTCTAGTACACCTTTTGCCATGTTTCTGCCATGGAGACAGTCAACAATGGACTGAATCCTCTGGCACTGTAAGAAAACTTAAGCCTCTTCTACTTAATTTGTGGTATCAGATAAACTGCATTCCCATGGTGAGAAAACTAACACAGAAAATTGATAAGAGGTCTAGGGTCACTGTTTTGACTAGAGCTCACCATGTCATCCATAGCCTTTTGGCCTTGGTTTGGAGATGCAAGAGAAGCCAGAGTGATTCTGCTCAAGGATCAGATCAGAATGCTGACAGTAGTATGGACAGGAAAACTCAAGATTGAGTGCTTTGGATTGAGAACAAGAATCCTATTGGAAAGTGAACTAGATCTGATTTATAGTGAACGCTTGGAACAAAAATAGTGAAGATAATTCTGAAAATCTTAAATTTTGGCCCAAAAGGAAAGACTTGCAAAACTGGAACAAAGAAGGTATGGTTGTTGAAGAAATTAGCAGCATTAAAAAGAAATCAAGAGTTTTGTACAGCAACACGGAGAAAGATGCATTAAAGGTGTTTCAGAAATCAGCAAGACCCAGTTATTTCAGGGTTAAGAATGCAAGTGTTAGTCCTTCAACTGAGAACTGAGTCTACAGGACTTCTGCAGGAGAAGGACCTTGGATTCATTTCATGGTTATCCGTCACCCACACACACAGTGGCCACTGCAGTCGTGGTATAAAGATTTTTGGCTACTGATCCTGCTGACTGCAGACCCTGGCATCATCTATATACAACTGATTTTATCTCTATGCACAGTGCAAATTTGTGAGATCCAGGAGACTTCTCTTAAGAATTTAATGGTACACCAGGCAGGAATTCCTTGAGCAGGCAGCACATCAAGCTGTGAAAATGAAACCAAAGCTGCTGTGGAGACTCCAGGAAGTCTGAGATGACAGGAATGTCTGCTCCTGATGAAGACTCTAA
Source organism: Cavia porcellus (assembly GCF_034190915.1). NCBI lineage: Eukaryota > Metazoa > Chordata > Mammalia > Rodentia > Caviidae > Cavia > Cavia porcellus. Next base: position 10,696,579 of record NW_026947490.1, read on the forward strand.
GGTACGAGTGGAGCCAGCCCAAGGGATACACTATCTGAGCTGCAAATTGCAATGCCACTGGGTTGGCAGTCTAAACTCTTAAACTCACGTTTTATACTGTGCCCTAGATTTATACATTTTTTATGTGCACAAATCCCCAATTTAGAGCTGTAAGACCTGAGGTTTATTGCATTGACATTGTGGGTTTGGTGAAAATCTTTTCTGTCCTACTATTTCTCACTTTTGGAACAAGAATGTTTGCCACACCATTGTACTGTTGGATTATGTAACCCCTTTTTCTTTTCTTTTCTTTCTTTCTTTCTTTCTTTTTTTTTTTTTTTTTTTACAAAGTTGAAGCTCAGAGTTTTCCTTGAGTCTCAGAATATTCTTGGATATTTCAAAAACGCTGGGAGTTTTGAAATTTTGTGAAAGGAATAGTTGTGATTTGGACATATTTAAGATAGTTGTATCATGTTAGGTGGGATTATTAGCATATTATATACGTTGTGTTTCTTTGGAAATGAAATATAGTGTAATAACATGTATCAAGTTGAAAATGGTTGGATTATGACAGATAATCATGTTACATGAATTTAATTGGGTTAGCACATGCTTCACACATTAAGAAAGCACACTCTGCCTCCAAGCCCCCTTGTGGTAAGGCTCTTTGCTCCATCACCCACATCCACCATGATGTTTCTGCCTTCAGGATAGCTGACCAGGCTGAACTCCCTGAACTCTGAGCACAAGGAAAGCCTCTGCCATTAAACTGTGGATGTCAAGTGTTGTATCCCAGTGACACTGGCATGTCACAGGAAGCTATCACTTCCTATCCTCTTGCTTATATAATCATCACAGTAAGTGAATAATGGGTCAGTTGCGTCTTTCACTTACAGTCACATTAATTGACCACCTTGATTCTTAGCAGTTGGGCATCTTCATATCCTAATATATATACTTAGTATATTCAATATTGAAATATGTAAAAATATATTTATGGTTTTACTTTGAACATTATATATACTTTAATATGTTTACATTAAAAATTTCATGATATATTTAATATATCATAAATATAACATAATATAAAAATAAATATTTTAATATATTTCAACAAATTTTATATTAAAATTTTAATATGAATATATTTTACATATTAAAATATATATTGGAATATAAATTCATTTTATGTATTAAAAGATGTAAAATATGAATTTATGTACTATTATATAAATATAAAATTTTTATAATATACATATAATTTTACATACCTCTGAATTAGCATAAGCTTCTTCTATGTAATGATTTCTTCACAAGTTGATAAAATATGGAATAAGCACAACAATGTGAAAAGTAAGTACTTTTTCATTCTCCCAAAAATGCATATGAAAGAAATTCAAGTAATTTCCTAAATAACTTTTTAGACTTAAGCAGAAATTGGAGTTATTTTGCTATTTTGCTAGATGTAGATCTCAATTTTTTCATTTGCAGGCATGGTGATTATACTAAGTTAAGCCAATGCTCACTTTACAGCTTTGTATGAAGGAAATAGTCAGGTTATTGACTTAACTCTCTAGTACCTCCTTATTTTAGGCCTTAAAAAACCCAAGAACTTACTGTGATTATCATTAATAATAAATACAAACTCAACCATGTAGTAGTTGTGTAATCAAACCATGATTTTCTCATCCACTAGACTGAATAACAAACCTTTCAAGCAATATTAATTTGAGAAGTTTAAAGAAAATAACAGATATGTAGTAAGTCCAATTCCATTATTATTCTTCATAGTAAGTGAAAAATAAATTTTTCTAATTTTCCTTGAAACTATTGTCCTAGTTACTTTTCTTATTGCTGAGACAAAATATCCAAAACCCATTGTTAAAAGAGGAAAGGCTTACTTAAGTTCACAGTTTGCAGCGGTTTCAGTATAGAGTCAGTCCGCGGCCTCCAAGGCAGGGTGGCAAGGCAGAAGAACATCACTGAGGAGAAATGAAACACAGTGTTATGCAGCTGAGTTAGTGAGAGATACTATAGGCAGTGAGACAGGGCACAGCCCTGGAAGGAGACAGTGCAGAAGCCAAGACACCTTGCAACTATGGGGGAGACAGGCCTCCTGCTGTGGGCCAGGCCTCAAGACAAAAGATCAAAAAAATGCATCCACATCCTACAGACTGATATTCTAAATAGTTCCCCTGCCACCCTTAGGGAGTCAGGAGTCACTATCCCAACTCTCTAGGGAAGAGGCACCGCTTGCTAAGCATGCCTGCTTTCTACCTGTCTGGTTTCCCCAATGTAACCAACTTTACCTGAACTATTAATCTTATTGGCTAATATTAGTTCTGCCCCACCTTATGCCCATCCGCCTTGTAAGTTCCCAGGTTTCCCCATCTTGAATCTGTCTCACCCATGATTTTACTCTATAAAAGTCCCTGGAAAAGACAAAGTGCTTGGTAACCCCCTAGCACCCCTTTTGTCTCCCTCAGACAGAAGTTTTCTTTTTCTCAATAAATATATTCTGCTCTTAACCTCTGTTGTTCCTAAAATTCATTCTTCGATTTTAAAGAATACAAATTCGGATATAGTAGGTTGGGAGTTTCATCCCCCTATATCAGTGGCATAACAGGGCAAGCAGGAGGCAACAAGTGGCATCTTGTTTACACTCTCCAGTTTGCATTCTATTCAGGCTACCTGCTTTTGGGGTGGTACCCTTCAAAATTAGGCTAATTCTAGTCAGTGGACTAATTTAGAGCAACACATTCTTAATCCCAGCATCACACCCTAGATCCATATGCACATAGATCCAGCCACTTCCAGATCACCTATGAGCACATGAGACTTTGAGGGGACATCTAGATATAAGACACAATTATGTACTTGACACTGTTAGGGAAATATCTAAACATTGCTCGTATGAATATGTAATATGTTAATATACCCCACATATATGATAACAATGTATAATGTATTAGTGATTACTGATGAATATCTAGATATTTCTGGTGAGCAAATAATGGAGCCAAAATTAGTGGGAATTTTAATCATGTATTTTAGAATTAAATTTCTTAAAAATTGTTTTGAGAAGTCTAGTATTAATAATTTATAATTAATCAATGATATTTTTGCACTGGGGACTCCTTCAGTATGTCCGTCTCTGACCAGGTGTTCAGCCACATAGCAAAAGTAAGACCAAGCAAACTGATGGGATAGCAGGATCTGGGTTGACCAGTTGTTCACAGGGAACAGAAAGCTGATGGGCACCTAGAACCTCCGTATTTGGTATTTATTGATGACATTACATTGAGGAATGGTGAGGGAATTTTTGGACGACTCAGAGGGTGGAGGTGGTCCTCTACTAAGAAGGATGGCATGGTGATGAGGAACACTTCAGATGAATCGGGGTGGTGGTGATTTTAAACTAATGAGAATCTTGTCCTGGAGCTTCACAGCATCATGAGGCCATTAAGGTCTTCCTTGAGGCCTCTGGGCCCTAGTTTCGGTTTGTAATTTGTGGTCTCCAATATGTTCCCTATATTTGGAATATTTCTGGACACTCTGGGACTAGTGAAAGCTAGACATAATATAAAAGAGTGAGCTTAATAGCAGTCTGTCACTGGCTTGGTCATCTTTGGTCTTTTGATTTCACTCCTCCTCAATCAGTTCCATCTGCAATCTGTGGTGTCTGTGGGGAGAGTTTGAATACAAGGGCCATAGAGTTGAATTTTTCAGTATTTTCCACAAAATATTAATAGCTGTTGGCGAAGAGTATACATGCTCAATCTGTGCTCTTATACTCACTGTACCTTGTATGTATTAATTCTTAAAAGTTTATCACTGAGCCATGTATTCCCTTTATTTAGAAAACAAAGCACCAACAACCTAAGTAGTTTACTCAGTAAAGTTCAGTTTGTAGTAGTGGTGATTCAGATCTAGGCATTCTTGGTTAATTTTTTTTTCATTCTGAATAAATAAAACAGAAAAGGGAGAGATTAATGTCAAATAAGTAATGTTTTAATAGGAATTTCATTAACTGACTTTATTTTTTTATTCTACTTTTGCCTAAATTTATTAGAAGCTTTTTCAAGAACTCCTGACTCTTTTGATCATGTTTTCACTAATGAGCAATTTGGTATTTATTCTTGGCATTTTAGCTTATGTTTCTTATTCTTAGGTTTCCCTAAATTTTTCATTTGTGTTAATATCTTTACTCATGTATTTTAGACCCTTAACTTCTGAGGGTGTAGAGAAACTCAGTGTCTTTTGCTTAATGCCTATGCGCAAGCTTGGGGACATATGACCTTTACTCAATGGTGTTTTTCCTGGTATGACATCTTCTGTTCTTTGAACTATACGCTTGTCATGAAAGTTCTTCAGCCCTTTGACATTCTTTCCCTGAACATGAGGCCTATTCCTTTTTGGAATGTTTCAGTCACAAGTAACACTTATAACATCATAGGTGGAAAGAGTAGTGAATCATGAACTCCTGATAGATTTTTCCCTAAAAATGAGGTAATATTCTTCATGTTATATTAAAACTGCTGTCAAATATAACTTCTTTGAGTTTTTCATCTGTTCTGTTGCTCACTTATGTAATCCCTTTCTCATACTTTTGAAATTGGTTTGGGAGATCCAGGCGCCTCAATGTTAATTTCCTCTTCTACGAATCATTCTAGGGCTGGAGATTTAGCTCCATGGTAGAGTTCTTCTCTAACACACGTGACAGTCTTGACTCAATCTCCGGTAGACATAAAAGAAAAAAATCACTCCACTATTAAAGGTTGGTAAGTTATTGTTGCAGCTTGACATAGTCATTTAATTGATGTGTATATTAATTAGGTAGGTATGGTGGACCTTTTAGAGCTTTTAAGGATACAAAAAGCCCACTGTGGAATGCCATAGTTGCATTAGGACTTTGGGTCATACACAAACTCGATAAATACTCCTACTAGATCTTTATCTGACTAAATAAAATGGCATCTGGTATTAAAGAACTGAGTAGCTTGCAATATGTTTCTACATACTTTCAATCCTTGACTCTCATATTAAGAAGGACTGTCAGAACAGTGAGTCTTATTTCAGTTTTGTGATAGTATTATAAGGTCTGCATGAGCAAGATGAACATAGCTCCTAAAAATTTGTATGAGTTAAAAAAATATTGTACGAGTTTGTTTCTATATTCTGCAGGAGATGTTTTGCTAAATTTATCTAAGTTTGTTAGTAATTAACATCTGGGTATTATCATTATACTGACTAAAAAGCTACCTAACAATTGAATTGGAATTTTCCATTCTGATCTTCAGATAAGAGACATTGGAAAGCATAAACTAAAGTTCCAAAACAAAATACTTCCTATATTTTCCCTGGTTTATTGACCCTATAAAAAAGAAATCAAGTGTAATCTTAATAACATTTTTATACAAGGTATTTTCTATTGTGTTTTGTTTTGTTTTTGAGATAGGATCTCTCGATGCAGTCCATGCTGGCCTTGAACTCACCATATCCTCAAGGCTGGCCTTGAACTACCAGTGATCCTCCCACCTCAACCTTCTAACTTCTGGGATTATAGGTGTGTTACCACACCTGGCCAAAATATTTATTTTTACTTTTTTTATTTTAAAACATTTTTTTATTTTTTTACTTTTACTCATTCAGTCAAAACTTTTATTAAAGATAGGCTTTTGTCTTGTACCTAAGTAATATTTTGCAACCCAGATCAAGAACCTACAGAAACTCATCTTTGGACAGCAACATGGCTTAAAGTGTTTTTGTTTAATCATAATACTGTGCTTTTTTATTTGCTTGAATGTTTTTCTTTTCCTATTATACTTATTTGTTTTACTCTTTCATTACAATTCCATGTTCATATATACCATTAAAACATTCTTATTGACTTATGAGAAACATCATAGATATTTGTATCTATGATGAACTTCTTTGGAATGCTTTATAACTTCACAGAATATGCTAAAAGGAAGAAATGATAAATTTAATAAGAATTACTTAACATCAAGATGCATCCTTTACAGGTTATCTGAATTTCAAAGTAATGAGATCAGGCACATAAGGTAGAGGAAGAAAATAAAAAATAGTAAGAAAAGGTAGCATATCATATACCACCTCCATAGAGCTGTTTTTAATTTAAAGATAATGGAAAAATGTCTACAAAATGAGTGTGATCCAATAATTTACTAGTAAGCTAAGATATCTGTCATGTATAAGTAGAACAAGAAGACTTTTGAAATCGTGGAAGAACAAAATAATTATAGCACATGAGAACTGAACCAAACTAAGATTATAGAATGACTTATAAATAATCACTGATGAATATCAATTTCTCCTTAACAATAAAACTAAATAACCTTAGGCAAGATAATGATATATAAAATACATCTGCATGATATCAATGTAATACTGCATGATTAAAATATTGGAATGTAAGCAGAGGAGAGATTGAAATGTAATAAATGCAATTTTTTTCCTTTTTAGGACAAGGAGTTAATAAAATTCCTCTAGAGGAAACATGGATAGTACTATTGATTTATATCTTTTAATTTTGTTAAATTGATGTTTGGCTTATGCCAGTTCCAATACTTAGAAGATAAAATGTAACTCAAAAGTGCCTCAATATTGAAATTGCTACCTAAGCTTGTACAAAAATATACTGAAAACTAACAATATTCTTGTTACAGGGACATAAATCTCAGCCAATCATAGCAATAGAACTTTAGCCAATCATAGGACACCAAATGATTGAACCATTTTTATATAAGGCAAAAATAACTGCAGCCAATCAATTTGTTTTTGTGTGTAATCCTTTTATCTAGCTGCAAATATAATATCTACATGTGAGTATGCCATGCCAAACATACTGAATTTACCACAATTTAGGATGTTTCCTGATTCTAGAAAGTTTTTCTTGCAAAAATAAGTACTTAAAATTTAACTCATCTCAGACTTAAAAGTTTTGTGAGTAAAATATTTTTTTGAAGTTTAGATGATTTTCACATATATACAATGAAATATTTGAGCACTGGCATTTTGCTTCATTTTAGATATTTTTATTTTGCTAAATTAACTTTAGTTATCTTATTGTAATAGTTTTAATGATGTGGCCCTATTATTCTCTTCAAAATTTCATTTGCCTTTGCATTTTACTATGTGGTTGCGTGTGTCTTTGTACACATTGAACATTATCTGATACAAGGTTCACTCATAGCGTTTATTTCTGTGTGATGGTATTTGAATTGATTATTTATTCCTGATTGCATTTTTTGAGTTGTTTAGATAAATATTCAGAACGTGTACAGAAATAATGTAGTAAAATTTTCTTTAAAAAAAACTGGAAGCAACTATCATTAGTTAATTGTTTTTATTCATTTCTTTGTGGTGAAGAACTGTAAGCTACTCTTTGTCCTGTTTTTTTTTCCTGGGATACTGATCCTGCTTGGTCTCAGCCAATGGGAAACTCAGAGCTGGGTTACTGAAGGACAGCTCAATCAGAAAACCCCTCACTTTAGGAGTTTAGTCTTTTTCAAATCTAATATGCAGCTACCTTGCTTTGCCCTCCAGATTTAGCAGTGGTACTGGCTTCCCACTGCTGCTAACTTTAGGGTGCCCCAACATTCAATGGCTACATTCTTTCTGTAATAAATATTCTTGAACCAGGTTTATTTGTTTACTGGAGGATTAATACAATAAATACTAAATGCCATTTTGTTTTGTAGTTTCTAATATGCTTCATTGTGGTAGGCACTAGGTTTTTCTTTAACACTGCAGTTGTACACATGTGGTTCACTTCTAGGTCATAGTGATAAGTACTTTTACAATAAGTAGAAAAATTTTTCATGTGGATAAATATTATGGCATTTGAAAAATATTTAATCATCAAACATCCAACATATACTTACTGATTGATTTATCTGAAAGTGTTACCACTGTTATGTTTTATCACATAACGGGACAAGAGAAAGTATCATAGATATTTCCCTGGGCCAAATAGACACTTTTTGATATACAAAATCTGTCTGTCAAATGTATATAAGACTAAATGTATATTTAGCTTAAAAAATAAAATGAAACCCTTCTATGTTTGGGACTTTTACCAATACTATAATTATTTATACCTGTAGAAGTATTGCAGGTTAAAATGGCAGAGGAAGATACCGAATGGAACATGCTCACAAAAAGAAATCTCTCCCAGCTGTCCCCACTGCCAAGCAGCCCTTCTGCTGTTTTTCTTTTTAAAGTCTTTGAATTCAGCTGGGATTTTAGGTAACTGCTGGGAAGTATTAGAACTCATTATTTGGTTAACCAGAATAGTTGTGCTCTCTTATTTTCCAATAATGCTCGCTGAATGGTTGCCTTAATACTTTTAAAAGATGTGTGGTGCTGCGGCAGAGCATAATGTAGGTCAGGAATTATAGTTATCGTTTCAGATGAGGTGTGTTGAAAGAGGTCAGGATGACGCAGTTGGCAGCTTGGAGAATTTGCCTCGTTATTATTACCATCTGTGTCAACTTGGAGCCTCCGTTACAAAGAGGACAAGAAAATTGAAACTTTGGGGATGTTTTGGAGATATATATATATATATATATTTTTTTTTTTTTTCATTATGACTGACCCTGGTATACACACTGAGTAAGTGAATGAAACTGAAAACTTGTTCCAGGTTTTGCTGGATTTCACTTGTAACAATCTTTCATGAGCAATTAGTATTTAAAAACTGCTCCACACATAGATTTCCTGCACCTATTTCTTTAGACACATAGCAACAGTGATGATAAGGTTTTTTATGAAACCTGGCTAAATTTATAATATAATCTTTATAGCAAATATATTATTACTGGCCAAAAATATGGTTCATTTTTATAAGAAAGCACACTGGCAGGAGATGAGTACAGGACCAGGGCTGTGCAGCAGCCTATATGGAGGGCTTGTGTTGCCAAACTATTTGGAAGGAACCTGACTTATTTCAGGGAAATTATGCAGGTCACAATCAACCACAAAATGAAAAAAGGAAATCAAATGAGGAGTGTCCATTTTCAAGTTTCTCGTGTTGGGTTTATAAGCAAGTGACATCATTTAAAGAATTTATTGTAGAAAGAAGCACACTGAAAATATCAACTACATATGTAAGTCATAAAGGTCATAATGCTACACCGAGTAGTTTATTCTTCTTAATAATGTATGTTAAAATATTTTCATGCAGTGAAACTCAACAGACTTCAGCAAAAACATTTCTTTTTTCTTCACCAATGAGCTACCACAAGAAGTACTGTTTTGTATAGCAGAGGAGTTTTAGAATTTAACCCTGGAAATATGCGGTAGATGTTAAAGTTGCTTCATTCGAATTTATTCTGTTTATTTATTCAAGAGTATATTTCTTATTACAGAATATGAATCGAGTTATCTTCAATTAATGTTGTTATTATTAATATAAAGTCCTGGACAGAAGATGTGAAATATTAACTGACTGAACAAAGTATACCTAAATAAGAATCTATTGTAGTCAGGGGTTGTACACAGAGAACAACTAGGATTAGGACATGGAGTTTATAATATTTTTATAATGGTCACTGTGAGTTAGCACAGGAAAATGCAGGAAATCTGTCCCCAACACCAAAGACATAGATTATCTAGTCAAGAGCCTAAACCCACAGCAATGTTCCACATGAGTCCAGATAAAAACCCAGAGCTCAGGAAATGCCTCCCACGAGTCCAACTGGAGGTCCAGAGCCCACAAGAAGGACTCACGCCAGTCTCTTTTATAGATCCGTGCGGGGAAGACCCAAGAGTCAGCGGTGGAAGCCAGAAAGTCTATGCCAGCAGGATGAAGGAGCTGTGCTAGTGGGATGAGGGGTCTACACTGGAGCCGAGAAGTCACACTCACAATAAAGACCAGGGCTATCCTGAAGGCACCACAGCTGTCCTCAGCAACATGGAGGCCCCGAGCTCTACCGATGACAAGCACAGTCAGGTAGGTGCCAGGAAGCAGCGTGAGGAGTTCATCCTGGAGATCAAGAGCACATGTCTTCCCCTCCGGAGCCAGGAAGCAATGCTCGATAGGAAGACCAAAGCTTCTCCAGGAGAACCAACAACTCAGACAGCAACTCGTAGGAGAACCAACAATGCCTCCTTAATGCCTCAACCCCTCTACACCTCCCTTCTTCTCCACCTATATATCCTGGCAACCCTCCTCAGGTGGAGCATCTTCTCTCAGTGCATGCTGTAATCCAGCTGATGTTAAATTGACCACCAGTTCTCAACCCATAACAGAATCATTGTTAAGATTCAAATGAATAAGCAAACAAATTTTAATTGGTCTTGTTATGGGTTTTGTGCTTGGTAAATCAAAAAACAGTTATGCTAGGGCCCCATTTCCTGCTGGAAACAGTTCAGAGCAGAGACCTAAGACTGAGTCCAGGGAATGGGTAAGATATCTTCCAGCCATGGATCTCAATCCCATCTCATCATTTTATGGTTTTCACACTGATTATGTAAAAGCAAAGCCTTACATGTCATGCACAAAATATCATAATTTTTAAAAATCAGTTTTCTTAAAAAACTGGAATATGAATTTTGCTAATTTAAATACAGGTGAAGATTCTGATTAAGTAAAACTGCAGTCCTGATGAAATAGAATATGAAGATTATAATCATTTACTATATAGTGTCAATAAATCTATCAACCAACTTTTAGTTTCATAGGAACTTTTAAGTCATGAGAGATACAAATGTCACCTGAAATTGACATTCGCTCTTGGTGTACACTGAAATTTCATAACAGAAATAAGACAGTGGGCTCAATAAATGATGCCAGAGGTGACAAATAAGAAATGCATTAAGAACAATTTTTAAAAGTTTAAGAAAAAAATCTGACAGTTGCACTAACTTTTAAGTTAGATAAAGAGTCAGCAACTTCTTGACTGATGCAATCAATTTTAGCAACAGGAATTAGCTCGGAACTGCAATAACATTGGCACGCACAACTAGAAAAATCATATGGTAATATTTTATAACATTTAGAAGCGTTTGATGGCAGGAGACAAAAAAGAGCAAAAATGATGTAAAGTCTAATATTCTTAAATCCTAAATAAAGTAAAAATGACTTCTAATGTAAAACAGGAATTGATCATATATAAAATTAATTGCAAATACTCATAGGTCCTGCATTACTTTTTAACTTTTTTCAAGATGTGGAGATTGTGCTCTAAAATGGTGAAAATATTTTTCTTTCTCAGTTAATTTTTATTCTGAAACACAAGAAAAAGGAACTTGGAGTACTGCATGGAGAGCATGTCACTGTTTCTTCTGGATCATTTCAATTTTAATCTCATCACTTTGAGTAATATAGAGGATCTACTTTATGTACATGGGGAAGACTGAATGTAAACTTGCTTTAGTAATTACACACATATGTAAATCCTAAGAGTTATCAATAATCAGGTTTGAATATTTTTATGCATCGAACATTGACAGGTAGGAGATGGCCTCTGTCTTACACACAACTCTTCCAGAGTAATCCCACAGTTACTCCTTCCTTGTTCCACGTGGCTCTGTATTCGTGATACTGGGAAGCGGGAGGTCATTAAAGCTATTTGTGTCTGTGAGATACCCGTCTCATGACTTCCTCACCTGAACTCACACTGAAAGAATAGCACAAAGAAGGTGTAGGTTTAAGCTTCTGTCAGAAGGAATAACCAAGCATCCCCATCTATTTTGGAATTTTTTTCCAAAATAAGTGGGAAGAAATTTAAGTTTGCCTCTTTAACTGAGTTTTAACTTCTTTTTATGGAATATTGCTGAATACTTAATTATAAACATAACTAACTCTTTTTCTCCCTGTTGGAGGATGCAATTGCAGTAACTTTATTTCTGATTCATTTCCTCTGAATGTCTCTGGATTTTTAGCATGTAGTTTCTCACTTCTTTTCTTTCTATTTTATTTCTTAGAGTTCTGACATACAACCTATTTCTATCATTGTGTTAGATTCCATTTGACTTTCTTTTATTGTATTATCCTATTTTAACTATCTTCTCTTTCAGTAGAAGCATAAAAGTCATTCCTTGCAGAGATGTTCTTCGTCCTCTGCCTAATATTTATTGTGCTCTATAACCCAACATGAGCTGAAAATATCATAATTTGAATATGCACTTAATACATTTAAAGTTACATATCTCTTTACCTAACTTACCTTAGATATATTCAGAATATTCTCATTGTTCTACAATTTGGTGAAATCACATAACAGAAAGCCCCTTTGTAATGAAGCATACAGTATCTTTTGTAATCTACTGGATATCTGTCTCCAGAAAATGCTAGAAGCAGCACACAAAGTATCAGTGGTTTAACCTCGTGATCACATGGATGATTAGGAGCTAGGGCTCATCCAGAACCTCAAGAGAGTACCTTGCCCCCCATTACTAGTGTAGGAAAATATAAAAATTAAAAATTTGAAGTACAGCTTTTGCTGAATAAGTATGAGTTCCCTATTATTATAAAGCCTAAAAATTTTAAGTTGAACTATTGTAATTTAGGCACTATCTGTAAATGGACTGAAACCTGCTTTATTTACAAGATTTTTTTCTGTTATTGCTCTAAAAGGGTTAAGAAACATCTTCTAATTATTGAAGAATCTATGGAGAAACAGCTGGGGATGTGCCTCTGTGCTAGAGTGCTTGCCTAAAATGTACAAGGCTGTGGGTTCAATCCTCTGCATCAAAAAAGAAAAACAAAACTTTCTCTTCTACGGAGAAACATATGTACTCATAAAACAAGAGTGTACTACCCTTCATTACCTTGAAACAAGAAATACTTAGGGACATATCTAAGGAGATGGGATTGATGCAAGGCTTTTTGCTTTGGTGAATTTGATGGTGTATAGACACTCGGTTGGAAGAAAGTGAGGTGGAATTTAATTATAGCTTGTGGAAGCAGTGAATCCAACCCAAAAGATGAGGATGAGGACTGTGATGAGGAGGTGACTGAATAGATTTAGAAAAAAGCATATTTGTAGTAGCTTCCAGAGGAAATGTGTGCTGGAGTGAGAAGGAGAAGCTTCAGTAAACACAAAAGAAGTAGTTTTATGTGTGATTAATTTTTTCTCGTATTTTTCTGTAAAACTTAATACTTGCTTAAATATCAAATAATGTCTTCAGGATTGGAAATGTGTGCGAACCCTTGCATACAGGAGTGCGGAATACGACAGAGTTTTGACACAATTTTCTAAGGGGGAGCTGAGAAACAGTTGAGCAGAATTAAATTCTCTCTTAGATCTCATTTATGCTAACACACAGTTGTTCTTTTATAAAAAGCATAGCAGTAGTCCTCATTGATTTAACCCATACTAACGAGTGTCTAAAAATATTAGATACTTTTAAATAATTATATATGCTTGGTTATATCACTAAGCAGAACAGACGAAAAATATTGTATGTAGTTGTGCATTTATATTCTCATTGAGAAACAAAGATAATAGAAATCATAATCCATCAGAAATTATATAAAGGCATATATGGTTGTGTGGAAAACAAAATAACATAAGAAACCAGGACAGAGAATTGTAGGTGGTCCTCAGGATTGGCCTCACTGAGCTGACATTTGAGAAGTTTCTATAGAGCTATGCAGACATGAGTGCTATAGATACCTGAGGGAAATGCTTCCCTGTGAGGAGCAGATAGTGCAAAGGTATTGGTGTAGAATAAGCCTGGGGTGTCTGAGTAAGTAAGTAAGTAAAGCCTGACCAGGAAAAACTTAAAGAACGAATTATCATGTGAGCTGTAATTAGACAAATGAAAGGCAGGGAAGGAAGCAGATTATTTGGGATTTTGCATGACGTGACAAGAACCGTGGGTCCACTGTGAAAAAAAACAGCGAACCACTCTCTGCAGGTCTTTCGGTAGATGACACAGCGAGGACAGATATGTTTGAAGGATCTGAGTTCATGCATCACTAATTTTTAATCCACAACATTGCTAAATTGTAAAACAGCCCAACAATCACAAAAAATTAAAATCAAACCCGATATGACGGTAAAGTTATATGTGCTTGGATTTACTAAGTCAAGACATATTAGGAATCAAGCAGATCTATGTTCTAGTCTTTGCTGGGCCTCAAAATAGCTCTCGCTTTGGTCAAGCCCTTTCCTGTTGTAGGGTCAGGTCTTTAAGTGTAGAATGAGGATGCAAGATTTGATGATCTCCCAGAAAATGTTACATTTATTACTTTTATGCTTTTAAATGTTCCCTTTATTCTTTTAAAAATGTTTTCTGAAACTCTAGCTTTACTTTTTATCCCTAAAAGTAAACGTATGATTTGCTAATGAACTTGATTTAAGCGTTCCGCATTGCACACATATATCAAATATTACATGGTACTCATTAACTTTCATTAGACAAGATCAGGTGTGCTCATGGTGGCAGGGCTGTAGACATGTGATCATCGTGTTATTTTACACAGTCTTTATGATAGAATGTAGATCATACAAACTCTCTCATTTTATCTTGTCTGTTGCTGTGTATTCTGCACAGAACTCATTGGTATCATTTAGCAACTATGCTGCAATCTGTGTGAAGTGAACTCTAGGTTTGGGTACTTAGCATTTGTGCAAACATTTTTTATCAGCACATAAAATTCTGATGCATAAATGCTTTATAAATTTCATTGGCAGTGTTTTATAACAAACCACTCCTGGAAAGGAAAAAACTTCGAAAAGTATAAGTAATTTTTATTTTCTTAATTTGCCCTGTTTGTTGACACAAGCATGTGTGCTCATAAAAATGTTACTATTATTTAAAACATAGATGGAAATAGGAAGTGAAAACATTCTCACTGTCATTCTGAAACTACAAGTATGTTTGCTCATTTGGGTTTAACTGATTTATCTCTAAATGTAATTATAGAAAACAAAAATCAATCAGCATAGGTATATTACATTTTTATTATTTCAAGTTATTTAGCTGAAAGGCTTAAGATGAGTTCGTGACATAACACTGCAAAGTCTAGTAACCTATTTATGCATTTTTGGCTATGTAAGATTTATACAGAAAGTGTCAACAAGAAGAAAAAGTAGAAAAATAAAAAATCTAGTACCTTGTTTCCTAACAAAGGCATCAAACTGTACTGGGCCCATAGCTTCTCTAAACTGAGAGTGAATACAAGAATTTGTGTTTCTTAAACAGTGTCACCCACCAAGAACTTCACAATTAAATAAATGTCTTTAAGGTAGTATTTAAAATTAGTTATACATGTATTTCTTCATTTTAAATAAAAGGCACTTTTATCTATCATTGCTTTTATCAATATTGGCAGGAATATAAACTGTGTTAAATAAGTATTATTTATCCTTAGAAAATAAAATCTGGTAATCTGACACTATGATGTATCAGTCTCAGATCAAGTATCCAGAAAGACATAGGGAATAAATCTCAAAACTTACGTATCTCCTTCAATTGTCATCACAATTTCTCATTTTACAATGAGAAAAACAGAATCTAGTGCTTTCAAAAGATTTAAACAAAGACATAAACTCATGGTTATGGCTTGTGTCTAGGTGTTACCCCAACGACTCTTGCAGTCCTAGTTGGGGGTTTTTCAGAGGTGACTGGATCCAGGATGTGTGATGCTGGGCTTGAGTCCTGGTGTGACACAGAGTAAGGATGCTGAGAGTAAGGATGTGTGATATGAATTAGCCCACTGATTGATTTGGCACCAACTCTAAGCCAGGTAGTCCAGGTAGAATATGAAAGGCAGAAAAAAGCTGCTATTATCAGCTTGCTACTGTGTTGCTTTGCTAACTTTTGCCCTCTGTGAGCTGTTTCTCCTTTGTGATGATTATCTGCCATGCTCCTCTGGCTTTGAGCTGGCTGATTATAGCCCAAAATCTCTACAAACTCTGAGCCAAATAAATCTTTCCTCCTTAACTTTGAGTGTTAGCATTTTGTCTTAGCAACAAGAAAAACAACCAAGACATTCATTAATGATGGAGTCACTACATAAAACAGTATCTCTTCATTTGAACTCCAGGGACTTATCTATAACTGAAAGATGCAGTCTTAGGTGTTACAAAAATACAAGGATGCTTAATGCATAGCTTCTTCCTCTAAGAATTTAAATATAATAATAAAATGTTCTAGAAACAGAATTTTGTAGTCATCGTCATCATCATCACCATGGTCATCTCGTGAGTTAGACTTGTGGAAAGTATTTGCTACCAAAAATGAGTAAGTTTAAAGATGATTACTTGCATAAGCAGTAAAAATTTGAAAACATGACTAATTACAACTTGATAGAAATAAACTGGGGATTAAAAAACTTTTTTATGAAGGGCTAGGTAGTAATTATTTAGGTTTTCTGGGTCAAAAATCAAAATTAAGGACGTTGTGTAAGATTTTATAATACCATTTAAAATGTGATTACATATAAATATAGAAACTATTCTTAGCTTGCAAGACATTCAAAAGCTTATTGTCCCATGGGCTATAGTTTCTGATCTCAGAAATTAGATATAAGGTATGATCATCTAAAAAAAGTAGTACTTCGATTCCTACAAATAAGATTTTGACTGTTACTTTTCAAAACAGAAAATTACAGCATTACATACTTCATATTATTTTCATCTCAAGCTAATACCTCAAATTTATTTTATTAATACTCTTTAGAAATCTGTACAGGTGACACATACTAAATCCTTTGAAAATTTAGCTACTTCTACTATTATTAGATGACAATTAGTCTATATTAATGAATGTACCTGTGTGGAAACTAGTGTGAAAACTGCTTTTCAGTTGCATTTGGAAGATCTTTTTCCTTGGAGGAAGTAATAGTTCCATGGGTATCTTAGGCTGGGGAATTCTTCAGTAGCATATGTTCATGCCATTACCAGATTGCTCTTTGCTTAATGTTTTAATGTTGCTGTCCTGAAATTATAATTTTAGATAGAAGTTCTTGAATTATTTATTTTTAACTGACCCTGAAAGTCACTAACTACTTCTTTGTGTTCTTATGTTCAATGTACCTACTAAATATGACAATTCTTCCTTCTTTTAATCACCATGAAATTGACGGTGAAATTTGAAGTGTGATATTAATGATTTAAAAATATAGATGTCTGACACCTAAAAGCAATATTTTCTTTTCAATGTGTATTTTCTTTAGTTTTGATTTTTTAAAGTTAAATTTTAATTTTATTGCTTGCTATTAATAAATATGCATTAAAGTTAAATATGAGAATAAATATATGTATGAATTTAATATTGGTGAATACTAGTAAAATTTATACAATGGTTGGTCTGGTGAGTTTAAAATCATCCAAAAGAGTTGAACTAAACATGTAGCATTCAATTATTTCATTATTGTCAATTTACATGAAAGAACATCATTTCTGAGTGATGTCGAACACTGAGTAACAGGAGTTTATTCTGAATATGAGCTGGTGGAAGCTACTTCCGTGTCTGCTTTCTTTTTTATCTTTTAGTTCAAAATTTTATTTATCTGGCACTGTAATGGCTGCATTTTATGCCAAATCATCTGTTAAGAAGTTTAGATACATGATATTTGCACTGATATGAGGAGGGGGTCATACACCTGGAGAGATACATGGAAATGTGCAAGTTTATGTCCTGGATTCTACTTAACCGTTGTATAGTCAATGTTATAGTAGTTTCACTTGGCTACTTTACCTGGGGGATTGGTTATATGATAAGAATCATCAGATCCAGTCTGGCAGTCTCTTGACTTTTACCTCTTTTGTCTTATAAGTGAATTTGTAAGCATATAATCATTTTTTTGAATTATTTCCTCCTTGACCATCCAAAAATGTTTTCTGCTTGTTAATGAATTGTCAGTGAATCAGGGATACAGGAAAAAATTTAACACCTGTTTTATTAAGAAAAAAAAAATGGAAGTCCGTTAAGGCACAGAGGCACAAGGAGACTCCACAGACACATGAATAGTCATATATCTTAACAACCTGAAACAAACCAAAACAACACACTCTTGTCTCATTTCGTCACATGCTCTCATGTAAGTGTTAGATCCTCATCAACTCCGTTTCCTCATCCTGTGCACATGGAAAGATTGCAATTCTCTTGGATACTAAAATGAAGCCACATGACTCTGTGGTAGCAAATGGAAGAAGAGTAAAAATAGTATGCACATTGATAATGTGCATACTAAAGTAAACCAACTTTGGAGAAGAATAGTATGAAGAAAAAATGCCCTCATTTGCAGCATCTTTGAGTTTTCCAGATGTAAACGCACCACAGAAGACAATAAGCTATTAAGGTGAACCAATGGTAATAAGCCATTATTAGAGTTGGGGGTGATATACAAAATTAACTCTTAAAGATTATTATTAACTTACTGCAATATACTGGATTCATGTGACTCTGGAATTAATCTTTAAAACCCATGCATGGTGAGTCATGCTTTCATACCTTACTAGTAAGGTTGCGTTTGGAAGACTTTAGCATCACAAGATGACAAATAACTAGAAGTCTCCTTATAGTGGAAATGTTTGTAATAACAGCATCAACCAGCCTGCCTTGACTTTGTCTTGATTAATAGTTGAGTAATGAGCTATTAACTCATGTGGATGGTGATATCCAGGAAATTGTTTCTTTTCAAAATCTATAGCATTGAAAAAGAAAAGTA
This sequence comes from Cavia porcellus, assembly GCF_034190915.1. Classification (NCBI taxonomy): domain Eukaryota; kingdom Metazoa; phylum Chordata; class Mammalia; order Rodentia; family Caviidae; genus Cavia; species Cavia porcellus. The sequence continues at coordinate 10,715,210 of NW_026947490.1, forward strand.
GCAACAATCATTTCTCAGCGAGGACCTATTGTCCTATAAGGCAGCAGCAAGGCCAGCAATAGATATTTGGAAAAATAAAACCACAGTGATGGAGGCATATCAGAAACCTTGAAGGGCTTAATTTATTGATAAGTACATGTGAAATAACGCTAGAAGACGCTAAACACTTAGAAAGCAGGTTCCACTTACTGTTCGAATGAAGTATGAATTTTGTTAATAACACCATGTCAATATTTTTTAATTAAATGTGGTATTGTACTACACTCATAGAGGATGCTTACTGAGGATGCTTACTACAGTGAGAAATGGATGTGGTGCTCTTGTAACCTTTTGGTAAATCCAAATCTAGTCTAAATGTTTAAATAAGTTTATTAAATGTAAATAGATAAGGAATTGTAGACACTCTTGTGAGATTTGCAATGTATATTTTTTCAATAAATGTGAAGATTTTATGGAGTACAAAACAATATGATTTTCTAGGATTAGCAGCAAATTTTTTTTTCTAATATTCAGTGACAGGGTGCATGTAATTTTGTGTTATATAGATCTGTTCCTGTAACAAATAACTCACATTGTAGTTTTCCAAAGAGAAAAGGTTTCATTTTGCGCATGATTTTGGAGACTCAGTCCACGATCAACTGGCCCCTTTGGTTTATATGGTATGCATGGGTCTGTGGTGAAGTCCAGGTGTTCGTCTCATTATCTGGAGTGAAAGAAAAAGTAGAAAATGATAAATGGAATCTATCCCCAGTGAGAAATGGATTATATCCCCAGTGACTGAGAAAGCTCTCACTATGTGGGACAAAGTATCTGTATAAAATTTGTCATATATGTATCAATTAAGCCTGTTTTTGAAGCATATATCAAGTTTGTGCTAAGAATATATGTGTATATGCACATACATAGATTAATGCCCATATATAAAAATGTATAAATATATATTTTGCCTATATATAAAATATATATAACATATTATATATAATTATGTATACTATTATATATATAATATCCACGTATATAAGTTTTACAAGTACCCTGATGTTTAAATTTTATTTTGAGCTGGAACTAGCTAATGCATTTTTAAATCAAAGCAACAAACTTTCAACTCCAAACCATTGATCCTTTCCCAAATGATAATTTTCCCATCCAAAAAGAAAATCTTAGTATAAATATTGTTGATGTCAGAAAAATAAGGAAAGATCATTATATGCATGTTCAATTCCAATTACAAAAAGATAAATAAAGAAATAAACTTTTCACAGAATCACTCTGGAGGCCACATTTTCAGGAACCATAGCTGTCACAGGTGGCCAGTGACCAACTGGAAAGAAAAGTGAAGGGAAAGCGCTGATGGGAAATGTGTGGCCTCATCTGTCTACTAATCATGGGTTCCATTTGACCATTTCTTTTGTAGGACTTGTCTGTTTCATATTTTGAACTGCTGCTTTATGAGCTACTATTTTCAAAAAATCTTTCCACTGAGTATTATCCCCTAGAGTACTCCCTCAATTGTTGCTTGAGAACAATGATTTTCAGAAGCCTATTCTGTGTGTTTAAAATTTCAAATATTTTAGAACGTACTTTCATGTTTATGCTATAAATAGATGGTAGCAGATTCCCCAATTCCCAAACCTGTATCATCAAGAAAATGTCACAGAAGCCTGAGTGGACAGGTCTGCTTCTTACTGTGGTCATATACAAATGTTTTGTTTTGTTTTATTTTTCTAGAAATGCCTGTCATTCCATTACTGGTATCTGTGACATTGTTTTCGTTTCTTATAAACAACGTGGGTGCAGATGCTCAAAGGGTAGTTCAGTCTGTCTCCACATACCTCTTTTATAACATTTTTAGGTGAATGATGAAGAAATTGTAAAGGACATGACAACAAAAATTTTACATTATTACATCAAGGCCAAAGATACTCAAACCGTTGCCCAACATTTCTTGTACACAAGTGTTTTTGCAAGAAAAATTCTGACAGTTTCCCCTTCCTTTAAAATCAATATACTGGATAATGCATCCTACCTTTGAGGAATGCATTTTTTAAAAAAATTGTAACTTTTTAGATAAGAAAAACAATGTAAGGGAATAAAAGACAGAAAATTTAAAAAATGGAAATTTGTAAGATAGATGACCATATTACTAATTTTTTGTTGCATCTCTGAACAGAACTCTCATTGCACTCTCATTGTTTGATTGCACACTTTCTATGCTTTCATTTTGTGACTTGAAAATATTACTAAGATGACAATATGTAACCAATTAGTGATTTCTTAGTGCTACCTTTTTTTGAAATTCTGTATCTTTTTCTATCTTTTTTCTGTTTTTTCCTCTTTAAATAAAAAGTTAAAAAATAAAAATTATGCAATGCAACTATTTAAAAAATTTTAATTGCCATTCTAAATTCATTTAGCAGGCATAAATAGGATGCATTTTTTGTTGATTGATATAACATTACTTTTAATATTTTTTGAAATTTTAAGTATTTTTCAATATGTAATGTTTCAAAGCAGAAAAATATTTTAAATTTGGAAAATACCTTAATTTAGGTGCAAATTTTCAAATCATGCGGTTCAAGTGTTCCAATGAGCCAATGTTTTGAAAATTTCAGTGTTGGTATATAAGACTTGACTAAATGGAGGTTATAGTGATGACTCAACCTGACTGGCCAGACAATATTGCTTCCCTTCCTAGTACTGTTCAATTGTGGGCATTTTGTTTAACCTCTTTGAGCCCAGTTCCTTGTTCTCATGTATACAATGAAGTTGTATTAGTATCCATCATTTGATTGCTGTATGTTGTTTTTCTTTTATAAAAAAGTCAAGCAAAATTTCACAGCAAAATATTAGAATACCAATAGTTTATATATATATATATATATATATATATATATATATATGGCATCATTACCATTAAAGTAGTTACTCAGCATATAAGACATAAACCAAAAAGACTCTTGCAAAAAATAAATATAATACAGAAAATTTTCTTTACAAGAAACTAAGATAAACAAGCAGGATAAATGAAGCTAAAAGGTAATATATTAAAATACATTTTAAATAATGGTATTTTATGTGTGGTGTCTCATACTAGCAAAATCATGCGCAATATCTAAGCTTATGTGTCTGATGTCTGACAATTCACTTAGTGTTAAGTTTTTAAACTTACCACAAATGCCTCACTTATTATTCTTCATGGAAGCATTGTACTGCATTATTTATAAACAGTAGAATTTGCTTATCCATTTATCTGTGGATGAACATTTGTATTATTTCTAAAATCTAGCTTTTATAAGTTGTGCTACTATGAACATGTACACTCATGTGTCTTTGTAATATAATTTTCACATGTGAATTAGGAAAATGCCTGCACATGTTAAGTCTTCAATTTGTTGCAACCAGAGGGTGTCTGTCCCATAATGCATTCTTCATGAAAAGGATATTAGAGTATAAACCAACCATTAATACTGCAACCATAAAATAGGATAGAATGGAATTTTTAAAAAAATGGGTGTATGCCTATGCAGGTGACATCACAATACTGTAAAGTGAATCAGGAAAGAGAATTTTCTTCCTTTCTGCAATTGCTCACCAGCTTCAAATGATCATATTACATACAATTGCATCCAGTCATTATTTGTGTTTCAATATATAAAAATTACATAAAATTTCAAAGAGAGAGCAGAACAGCACGTATTCAAATCATTCTGATGATGTCTGCTTGACTGATTGGAAAACGTATCACTGAGTTCACGGTGGGATCTTTACGTAAGTTAAGAGTCTGCTTCATATCTTCCACTGGCCTCAAGCAACTTTTCACCTTGCTAGAAAGGTTTTCTTTGTATGTTTTAAAGAATCCACTAGGATTCTTCAGCTGCTCACTTCCAAGTCAATCAGGGAAGCAGAAATCACCAAACTGTGTGAAAAATTGCTGTTCTGCTTTCCACCCATTTTCACTGACTGAAGCAAAGAATAATCATTGAATTCAACTTCATAATAAATGCCATGTCAATCAACATAATGTACACATTCACTGTAATTCCTATCAACGTTCCAATACTGTTTTGAAAATGTTGAAAAATAAAAAATTCTTGAATTTTATGTGCCATTATATAGACTACAAATAAAGCAATCTTGTGAATGAACTAAGTGCAAGGCATTAAACATACTGATTTCAGAATATGTTGCAAAACTTCATTAATCAAAACAAATGATACTGGCATAAAAGCACATTATAATTAATGAAACAGACTACAAAGCCTGGAAATAAGCCCACGTATATGCTATCATACAGTCTTTCTCTATACTAAGGTGCCAAAAATGAGAGAAAGGATAATCTGTTTAGTGGTGTTCAAAAACTTTATGCACTTGCAAAGAATGAAATTGGACTTTGATTTTATTCTGTACAATAAGATCCATTCAACATGGATTAAGGACTTAAATGTAGAGCTGGAAAATATTAGACTTTGAGAACAAAATACAGTCGAGAAAACCCATAATGTTGATCTTCAGTTATTTCTTATATGTGACACCAAAACCACAGGGGACAAAATGTAAAAGCAGACTAGAGGGACCATGTCAAACTAACAGGCTTCTAAACGGTCAAGGAGACTGCTGACAGCCTGCAAAAGCCACTGACTGATTGGGAGGAAATAATTGCAAACCACACACCAGATAAAAGGAACTAATCTCAAAAAAATGTAAGAAAACTCTACAAATCAATAGCAAAAAATAAAATATTAAAACAACTCTATTAAATAGTAGATAAAATATTTCAATAGCATTTTCTCCAAACAAAATAAAACTTTATGAAAAAATGTTGTGAATAATCCTCAAGGCAATGTTCACATATTTTAAAGAGGGATGGAGGGAGGAACGGGGTGGGGGATTGAGAAATGAGTTTACAGATGAATTAGAATCCTTGTGAATTGTTGGAAGGAATAGAAAATGGTGCAGCTGCTGTGGAAAACAGTGCAGATTTCAAACTACTCCATGATTTCGCAGTTCTACTTCTAAATCAAAAATAAGTGAAATCACAATATTAAATATTTGCACTCTCATATGTTCACTGAATATTATTCACAATAACCCATAAATAGAGAGAGTCTATATGTTGGTATAGATTAATAATCTCTAATACGCAGCAGAATTGCGTATTAGAGAACAAAGTAATACTATGTCAAGGTTCAATCTGGAGGACGTAATGCTATGGTAAATAAGCCAGTTGAAGGTCAAATACCTCATGATTCCTCCTACGTGAGGTAACTAAAACATTGAGAGTCATAGAGACAGGTAGAGTAGTGGTTTCCAGGAGCTAAGGAAGCATAAACAGTATCCAGTGGGGATAAAGTTTCAGGTATGTAAAATGAGAATGACCTGAAGACCTAACACTGTGCCTCACAATATAATATCCCATGCCTATAATTTTACTTACACTAGACTCATGTTTAATGTTCTTCATAAAATAAGAGTTTTAAATAAAAACGAGACTTTTTTAAACAATTGCATTTTGCTATTTAGTTTTAATTTATAATATTTCATTAAAACTCCTTATTTCGGGAAAAGAAGTATAGCTTAGTGGTAGAGCGCTTGTCTAGTATGTGCAAGACCCCGAATTTAATATCCAGTACCACAGAAGTAAGTAAATGAATAAATAAATACCCTCCTTTCATACCTATGGACTCCTTAAAACACATACGGAATGCTAAATAACACTCAATATCAATCCAGACAGGCTCATCAGTGAGTTATTTTTATGGATTACAGGACAAAGGTGTGAAAACAACAGCCAATTTTACCCATTTTTCATTTTTAATTCAAAAAATTACTTTAAAATTACCATTTGTGTGTATAAAACATGACTATTGTTAAAAGAAAGCACTTAAAAGGCAAGTCTTCCTTTCAAGTTAAACTTTTAATAACAGGAAAAAAGGTATTATTACGGCTGAAGGATATAAATTTTAATCATACTGTGAAAATTTAAGAAATGTGCAGCTTACCTTTCAACAAATCACCAATGTTAGGAGTATACATATATTGAATAACTGCATACATATATGCAATAGCATACATTCCTTTATATTCATAAAGCAAAGTTAGTCTACCTTGTGCAAGATTAGTAGGTACCTAATATTATCCAGGAATACTGTCTTTAAATCACAGTTAACCACTTAGGTGTAAGACAGTCAGACCATTTTTAAAAGGCAGTCACATTGATAAAATATTAATTTGAGATGGAGACCAAAGGACAAAGCTCGTCAGAGTGTTCATATACAGCAGAATTAAAGCACCAAGCACTGTCCTGTTCCCGGGCCCATCTGTGCTGTGCTGCTTCTCCTTAGTTATCGCGTGGGGCTAAAGCTCACTTTCCGCTTATGAATTAAACAACAGACCTAACACAATCCTTATACAGATTTCTGCCTGCAAGTTTTCTGGCTTCATGTTTTCCATTTCCTCTGACATTTTACTTTCCCGAAAAAGTATAAATGGTGAACAATATGCTTATTTGTACTGGTTGCACCATTTAGTTTTTGGTGAAACTCAACATTGAAACAACACTTTCCTCAGAATTTAGAAATATGTTTGATAAGAAAGAAGGAGTATTACAGGAAATAAAGAAGTTTTACAAATTACAATGATTTCAAAATCAAGAGAAGTCGAGAATATACAAGTAATATTTCAGTAAATGAAAATTTCCACTTATTTAAAAATATTTCCCTATTTGTTAGTTTATTGTTGTTACAATAAAATGCCTAATGTGAGAAATCTAAAGAAGGAATGGTTCATTTTTGCTCAGTTTCTGAGAGTTCAGTCTGTGTAGAGCTGACTCCATTGTTTCAGGGCAGGGCAGACGGATCAGAACCAAAGAGTGTGACAGAGAAAGACACTTGCCTGGTGGCATTCAGAGAGTAAGGAGAAAAGGAATAGAAGATGCAGGGCCAGAGCCAGAGGAAAGAGGCAGGACCAGATGCCCTCCTGATCCACGCTCTTCAACTTGGCTTCAATTTCCATTTCTTACCAATCATACTTTCAAATTATGATCCCATCTGTGGATTAATTGATTGATCAAGTTAAAGCTCTCATGATCCAGCCACTTCACTAGACCCCATTCCCCAATGTCACATTACTGGGAACCCACCCAACAGCGGGAGTCTAAGGTCTACTGACATTTACACTGCATCAAACTTAAGAGAAATTATCCAAAGTGGAAAAAACAGTTTTCTGAAATTGTAAGATATGAGTGCAAAAACTAATTAATAACTGATTAAAATAGTTTGAAAACAAGAAAGCCACTGTATGCAGAGTGAAGTTATTTTAATAGCATTTTCAGTGCAGTAGTTAGCAGGTTGTGGTGGTATCACATTGAGAAATAGACATAAGAAGCATACTATTCTATATTTATTACATTTTTCCTTTTAAGGTTTTTTTTTTTTTTTTTTTTTTTTGTCTTTTTCCTTTTTATCGGTACCGGGGATTGAACTCACGACCGCCTGCTTGCAAGGCAGGTACTTATGCCGCTGAGCTAAACCTCCAGCCCCACATTTTTCCTTTTACTGAAAATAATAATTCAATATTAATAACTTAAGGTTTATTATCAGATTTGGAAAAATAAGTTGTCAAGTTAAATCTTCATATCAATTTAGTGAAAATTACATATTATATAAAAGAATTGTAAAGTAATATAACAAAATAATGTCATACAAACGTGGAAACTTTGTTAATGTATAAGGTTGAATTTGTTGGGAGATAGGGGAAGGTAAGAAGGTAGGAGTAATGTGTACTATATGCAAAAATTTATGTAAAAAGTTATAGAATTTCTCTGAAACAATTCATAAATCCGAATAAATACGTATGCAAGTCTATACAGACAAATCAGTTTAGTGGTTGACTCCTGGATTGCATGGGGATAAAGATTTTAGCTTTTTCTTTGTATCATTTTACGATCTTTTCAATTTTTCATCAGCCAAGTATTTCCTTTTCATAACAGATGTATACTTTTTATCTGTATCTTGGGGGGTTTTTGATACTGAGGATCAAATTGACGACCTCGTGCTTGCTAGGCAGCACTAGGGCTGCTGAGTTAAACCCTGAGCCCCAGGACAAAACTTTTTTGAATTACTACAACATCTTGTCAACATCTATCAAAATTGTGGATAAATTTGCAATAAAATTTTTTCTATAGTAACATTTCAGCAAACTATATCTTACTAATGTGTTTATAAAACGCCATTTCTATAAATTTAATTTTCTAATATGAGTTAGAAAATATATCTGAGCATAAATATTCTTAAAGTATATTTTGCCTAATATAATCATTTAATTGATCACTTATAATTAAAATACAGTTTAGAAATATTATGAAAATTAACCTACACATATTTGCCTGATTTTTTTTGATAGTTGGCCAATTAGTTTGCCTTTTTAAAAAAATAATATGGTAGGACCTAGGGACTTTCCGATTCTATTGATCAGCCAAGAAGCAAATAAATTTTGATAACCTCCAGCATGCTAAGAACTGCAGTAAGTGCAAGGGATAAAATTATGAACACAATTTCTGTAGTCTCTGTCTGAAGAGATTATATTCCAATCAAAGCATATAGACTTGGAAATATATTTAGATAAACAGGATTTACAGGTAAAAATCTGGGTAGAGGGATGAATGCCCTGGTAGTTTACAGAAACAAGCCAATTATCTCTCACATATACATACTGTGTTGAGTGTGACACTGAGGCATGAAAAGGATTGTGGGTGTTTCCCCCTTCAGGCTTTTTCCCTTCCAACTTTCCCAAGTCTAGAAGAAGGTTGTCTTCCTTCCCACAATGCATTAGAAGCCACCAATGAAAGCCACAGCTTTTCCAAACTTTTGTTTCGCTTGTGGTACTGTGGACTGAACTCAGGGCTTCACACATGATAGATCAACACTCCTACCACTTAGCGTCATCCCCATCCCTTTGTATTTTGCTTTGAGACAAGATTTCAGTAAATTTCCCAGCCTGGCCTCAAACTTTCAATCCTCCTGCCTCACCCCATGGGATTACAGGTGTGTGCCACCACTGCGGGTCTTTCTCAAACTATCAACAGATTATCATCAAAAGGCTTCCCTCCGTTTAATTGCTGTGGGACTTGCAAAGCTTATTATCTCTGAGTTTATTTCTGAATTCTCAATATTTCATATGTCTAGCATTCTTAATTAATGTGTCTTTGTACTAAATCTCCAATCAGAAATAATTCATTTTTTCAAGGTTATTTTGGCTATTTTGGCTTCATTATATTCCTATGAATTGTAGTAGTATCCTGTCAATTTTGAAAATGGAAACAAGTTTTGATAGAGAATGTACTGAATCATAAAATATTATGATTTTTTAACTGTACTTACATGTGCTAACTTGTTTTTACACATGAACATGAAATGTCTTACTCTTAGGATCTTTCCGTTTTTTGGCTTTAGTTTTCAGTGTACAAGTCTTTCCTTCTTGTAATAAATTAATTCCTTAATCTTTTTTCATTTTACATATTATTATAAATGGAACTGTTAATGGCCTTTATTTTAATGCCTCAGTGTTTATTGAAAGTGTGTAGAAGCAACTGATTTTGATGTATTAGTCTTGTATCAGTCATGTTTTAGTTACAAGAGGTTTTCATGTGGCTTTATCAGGATTCTGTGCATGCAAGGTCATGTCATCTACTCAGAGAGATAGTTTTTTTTTTTTTTTTCCAATTAGAATGACTTTATTTCTTTTTCTTGCCAAATTGTCCTGGCTAGAAACGCTAGTACAGTGTTGGATTGAAATTACAAGAGCCATCTGGTGTTTTCTTCTGTTTTGTTTTGCTTTGTTTTGTTTTGTTTTTCTTGAACTTAAGGTTAAAGCATTCAGCGCTTAATTAGTATGTCAAATGTTAGCGTTGGGATATTTAGATGTCCTTTATCAAGCTGGACAAGATCCCTTCTATATTAATTTACCCAGTACATTGCCATAAAAGAACACTGTATTTTGGTTATTTTATCTGTTCAAATACTTTTGAGTCTTTTGGCATGTATTCTATTCAGATGGCATATTACTGTATTTTTGAAAGCTAATGTAACTTGTCTTTAGTACATCTGTTTGGCCATAGTAAATATCAATTCTTCTTTACACACTGCTGAATATTTTTGCTAGTTTTTGTCAAAGGTTTTAGGTGTAGTATCTATATTCCCAATCTATTTTAGTGTATACATTTCTTTTCTTATAAAATGTTTTCAATATTAGAAAATGCTTGCCTCATAGAAAGAGTTAGGAATTCCACGCTCTACCTTTTAATTTTATTGTTGAGTGTTTGTAAGGGTTTATATTACTGTCTCAAAATGTTTGATGGAATTCACCAGTGAACACCATCTGGGTTGGAGGCAATTTTTGTGGAAATAATTTAATTGCTAATTCAATTTCATTTAATTGTTTCTAGTTTATTTAGCTTTCCCTAAGTCATCTGAACAGTCTGTTTCATCTAAGTTATGAAATTTGTCGGCACACAGTTGTTGTAATATTCCTTTATAAAGCCTTTTTCTGTGCCGGTAAATTTAACAGAGATGTTCCCTTTTTCTTTCCAGGTAGGAGTAATCGGAGTCCGCCTTGCTCTTTGTATTGCTTCTGCTCTTTCTGGCTAAAATATTGTGCCCTTTGTTAAGCATCTAAAAATTATATTTTATTTCATTGATTTTCTCTTTTTTTTCTAATGTTTCCTCTTCTCTTTCTACCTAATTTTCTGTTACTTTTGTTTAGCATTCAAAAGCTGCCTTTCCTTTCATTGGTTTTCTCTGTTGCTATTATCTATGTAATTTATGTCTATTTCAATCATCATTCTATTCTTTCTGCTTATTTTTATTATATCTTTTTTTGGATTGCATTTTCTTTTTGGAGATTCATAAGGTACAATGAAATATTATTGACTCAGGTCTTTTAAATTCTATTATAGATATTTGTAATTACTAACTCCTTACCAAGTATTTTAACTCTAGCCCATAAATTTTGTTATGCTGTGTATTCATTTTCATTCACAAGATTTTCTCATTTGTCTTTGATTCATTGGTTGAGATTCTTTTAATTTTCACATATTCAGAATTTTTCAACCTTCTGTTTTGATTACTATTTCCACGCTACAAGAACAGAAGAAAATATTTTGTGTGCTTTCAACGGTTTGCTTGGAGAGTCTTTGCTTATGATCTAATACATAGTCTATCATTGAGAATCATTCAGCTTTACTCCAGTACGGTGGCTCCAGCTCTTTTAGCTTGAGTTGGTTTTCAGTGTTGATCCTTGCTAATCTTTGTTTCATTTCCTATTAAGATTGAAAACAGGGCATTATTGAAGTTTCTAACACTTACTTTTGAGTTATCTTTCTCTGTGGTTTTCCATTTTTGCTTCAAATATTTGATATCTCTGATTCTTGGTACACATTCATTTATTCTGTACTTGTGTCCTTTTGATGGATTGATACTGTTAGCATGTTATGTCTTTGGTAAAAACTTTGTCTTAAAATCTGCTGGTATTAGTGTAGTCAATCTAGCTCTCTTACAGGTACTGTTAGTATGGGAAGTATGTTTTTATGTTAATATCAAATATTCTATGTAATATCCTATTTAATTTTTATATTATATTAAATATTCTATTTAATTTCATTTGTATACTTGAATATAAACTACACCTCTTTTAGACAGCATATAATTGAATCATATTTAATGCATTAAATATCTAATTTTAATTTTTAGAATATTTTAAACATAAATCTAATAATGCCATTTTTTTCCATTTAAATTAACAAGCATAAATTCAACAGGATAAAATCAAAATAATTTACAATAACACATAATTCCATTACTCTATCTCACACATTCTATTTTCCTGTACAGTTTTATATTTTGTTCTGTAATTTGACAAAATAGATGTAAAACAAAATGGGAAATTTAATCCATTTGTAAAGTTCTGATTTAGTTGTATCAGCTATATTTGCAAGGCTTGGCAATGATCACCAATATCTATTTCCAAAATCTTTTATTACCTTAAACAGAAAGTGGAATTACTTCAGCAAACCCTCTTGATCCTTCCTAACTCCATTATGGTAATCTCCAGTGTATTTTCTAAATTTCAAGTTTCTTTGTCTGAAGTATTTTATATAACTAGTATCACACAAAATTTATGCTTTTATGTTTGGCTTATTTCAATGTGTTTTCAAGATTTATATGAATGATAGCATTCATTAAAACTTTGTTTTGTTTGCTGTGGAATACTAATAATTTAAATGAATGTATTTTCATTCTCCCTTCTTCTATGAGGAGACACTTCGATTGCTCCCAATATTTGGTTACTATGACTAATGAATGTTCTCATGTAAATATCCATTTGAGGTCCTGCTTTTATTTTTTTTAGTGTATATCTGATAACAGGTGTTTTTGATTCATATAGTGAACTTATGTTTAATTTTTTGAAGAACTGTGAAACATTTCTGTAGAGCCATCTGTATTTTACATTTCCATCAGCAGTAATTGAGGAATCACATTTCCCAAAATTGTCACTAACAATTATATTTTCCCAATTAAAGCTATTTTAGGAGGTATGAAGTGATTTATCATTATATTTTGATTTGCATACATTAATGATTAATTATAGCAACTTCTATAGCATGCTTGTCATTTGGAATCTTCTACTGTGAATGGTAACACAAGTCTTGTGCCAAAATTTAAGAAAAATATTCTTTTTTGTGTTAAACTGTAGGTATTTTTCTATATTTTGATTACTAAAACATGACAATGCATATGTGATTTGCTTTTATTGTAACCCATTTTATAGATTTTTTCACCTTCTTGATAATAGTATTTGATGCATAAAATATTTTAATTTTAGTGATTTTAATTTATCCTTTTTGTTGTTGCTCTTGATCATTTTTTGGTATCTATATAATCCAATGTTAAATTCATGATCACGAATATTTATCCCTGTATTTTCACCTAAGAGTTTTACGAGCATTGTGCTTACAATTAGAATACTAATTCATCTGAGTTAATTTCTTACACAGTGTAAAATAGGGGGCCGTATTCATTGTATTGCATGTGGAAATATAGTTGCTACTTCTCCATTGTCAACAACACTATTCTTTCCTCTTCTGAATACATTTGAGGTCTTCACTGAATATTAATTTTCCATAGAGATATGACTCTGTTCCTGGATCCTCACTTTTATTAGACTGTTCAAAATGTCGCTCAGCGAATGTTCTGGAATATTTTGATTTTTTAGCTTTGTAGTAATTGAAAAGCATGTGCTTCTCTTAGATGTTTCATATAGTTGCATAGGAATTTTAGGGCTAGTGTTTCAATTTCCATAAAGTGCTGTAAGTATTTTAACAGAAATCACATCAAACCTGTATATTACTTTGGATTGTGGTGGCATCACTAGTATTTTAATTTTTCCTTATCTTTGTATTTAAGTCATCTTTAACTTCTCTCAGTAATACCTGCTTGAATAAATTTATTTTTAATTATTTTATTCTTCCAGATAATTTTGTAAATTAGATTGGTTTTTATATTTTGATTTATTATTTTTATTCATAAAGGCTCTTGGTCTGTATTTTTTTCTTGTTTGGATATCTTTCTGACTTTGGTATAAAGTTAATGTTGGTCCCTTGAATAACTTTGGAAGTATTGTTTTTGACTTGTTGTAAGAATTTCAGCAAGAGTTTTGTGAACTCTTCTTTAAACGTTTGATGAAATTCACCAGTTAAGACGTGATTCTGGCTTTTCTTTATTGAAGATTTTTGAATATTGGTTAAATATTTTATCTTGTTACATGCCAGTTAAGGTTTTTAAATTACATTTTTAATATTGGTAATTCATAAGCTGCTATGAATTTTTCCATTTAACCTGTACTATGTGGCTTTAGGAAGTATAATTATTCACGGTTTTCTCTTAAAGTGCTTCTTGTCATAGAGACAAGCTAAACCAAAAGAAAGCTTTTCCTGCTTCTACAAATGTCTAGCAGAAACAATTTTGATTATTATTTTTCTTTGCTTTCTCACTCAAATATCCCTCAACATTTTTCATTTCCAGAGATCATGATAGGTAAGTTTCCTATACAATATGAATTTTAATAATCTTATTTTTAGAAATTACTGCCAAATATATAGCTAAGTTTAGAGCTTTATTCTGAGCAAAGAAATTCAATTTAGTTTTAATACTAGTACAATTTATGTTCATAAATAAAATAACTGATTCATGTTTCTTAGTGCCTAAGCTGAAATCTGGAATATTGTTTTACTTTCATCCATAATTTAGGGAGCCAGGAAAATATAGGTGATCTGGGACAAATATTTCTTAAAACATTAACATTTGATTATGCATTATAAGTTCTACAAACACACACACACACACATAACCACACAATTGAACCAACATTGGTGTCGTACCACAATAATAACTGTTTGAAAGTCTTTACAACTCTCAATGTAGAAAATTACATCACTGTTAACATCAGTGATTTACTTTCAGAAATCCATGGAAATTTTTAATAATACTTAAACACAAATTTAAGAATTTTTAAAATCATTCTTGTTATATATTTGAAATAGTTGTAAATAATAGCTAAGTATATGTTCATGGATATTTCTACTAAGATATGGTAATATGGTGATTTTCTCTAGAATTCTGTCATAAAATTGCTAGAAATTCTGATATAATTCAAATACCCAGCTAGTGAATTTAAGTGTTTATTCTGCCACACACGCTGCCACATCCCTAAACTGTTCAAACTGAAGGTTGCCAGTAAGTTTCCCACTGAAGCACAGTCAGTGAGCTGGATGATGACTCAGACCTTGTCTCAATCTTAAATTTCTATTATTTAAAGTAAATCTGGGTATCTTGAGTCGTGAGATCAAATTGTGTTTCTTTGTCACTGGAAATCCCCACTTCAGATCTTAAGAACAAGCCATTGAAAAGCTTTCGCTAAGGCAACACACTTAATAGAAAAGCATGACTTCATTTTGGCATGATTCGTCTTCAAATCAGGTCAGTGATTTAGATGTGAATGAGTGGATTGTTCATGGGCACTGGATCAAATTAGACTTCCATTTATTTTAAGAAATTCATTATACCAATTATGATAACTACAAGGGGATGTCTTCAGACTGTGAAGTGCAAATTATAGAACAGTAATAGTCATTGTTTACTGTTAGATGGAAATTTCTGGGCAGATTGCTCATTAGACTCTGCTTTCTTTTACCAAATTATTTTATGTAATATAGATTTCAGGTATACAATATTGAACCAAAAACGTATTTACTGAGTGTATAACATTTAACAGATAAATTCAAATTGTCTGTAAAATGCAACCAAGGTCAAAATGTGTAAAAGAAATTTAAAGTATTAAGTTTATGTTTTCACTTGTGGACATTTAAATATGTGTAAACAGAAACTGAAATTATATGTTTGACACATTTTTACCTTTGTTTTATTAATTCAGATAGAAATACTTGCCAAATACTGTTTTGGAGAAAGGAAATGAGACTTGGAATTGACACATTAGTATTTGACTAATTCATTTTTTAATTTGACCAACTTTCACAGACTCTGAAAACCACTTTACTTATTGGTAAAATAAGTAAAATATATGCAAATATTTGAAGAAAAGCCCTAATATTCATTGTTCATTTTTAAATAATCCTTTGAAAATATCCCAAAGCAAAAGTAGACTATTTACAGAAGTGCTTCCATTTACTCTGCTTAATCACTCCTTGATCACTTAACTCTTTCTCCATGAATAGTAGACATGGTTAAAGAAATTCTGCAAAGTGTTGGCATTGGCTTACTTGGTGTTTATATTTTATTGAAGATGAAACCATCTCTTTAGGAGAATAATTTAATCATTTTTCCAGAATGAAAAAACCTGCTGACAAATTCATAGATCTCATGAAAGTGTTTGATATTTGGAGTGTTTTTGTTTTGTCTTTAAATTTGAATTAACAATTTAGGTTTCCTTGTGTCCATTGCATCCAAGTTATTAAAGCAGTTACAAAAAGAAATTTCTGGGCAATATTATTCTCCTTTGGATATGTCATACTGTGAGACATTATGATACTTGTTTATCAATCTATTTAATGAAGAACCATTTAAAGAATGATTAGCAGATTTTCGTGGGTGATTTCAGCAAAGATGACCATACAAATTGCTTTGGCAGAACAATTATATCATGCTTAATTAATCACTGTGTTTGGTAAAGCAAATATTTTGCTTTATCTTGAAGAAGAAAAGCCTGTCACACTTATATAAATTGTTCAGATTAGAAGCAATAATTATATAAAGTAAACTCACCAAGAGAGACTGTCCTGGCTTCTCACATGTTCAGTTCTGGGAATCATTTCCTTCAGTTCATGGTTAATATTATATCTAGATAAATTCTGACAATATTATGAACATAGTGCTTAAGGATGAAATAAGCATAGTCTCAATCTGCTCAGAAAATCTCAACTGGCATCAACTTTCTTTTTCTGATACTGAATAGATTTATAATTTTATCAAAGATGATAATGTTTGCTAATAATCATTATAGAATTTTTAGGCTATAAATAACAGAAAAGATAAAAACTATCTGTCATTCTTTTAACACTGTAGATAATGACTCAACTTCCTTTTCCTTAATATGTTATTTATGAATCAATTATGTAATAGCTGCTAATTTCTCCAATCTCTTTACAACTGACAAAGAAACTTGTTTCTATCTATCATACCTGTAGGACTAGCTCTAAAAATGAAAATTGTTTTTAAAAATTAAATAAAGAATTTTGTATGAGTAGCCAAATCAATACCCAGAAAGCACATCTGAATGCAGATTTTTCAATTGGTTTATCAAGAGTGTACTAAAACATCAAGCTAAATCTACACTCTCACGAATTTAGGAGCTGAATAATATTTTTTAGTAGAGTGGGCTAAGTGTCTCCACTAGTGCCTTATTTGATAGTAAAGTGAGGCAGAACTGAAAAGATCAGGGAATCAAATTCAGTGCACACCAATTGGACAGAAAACATAATAAGTTAGGCCTAAGTTAGAGAGTGTGCATTCCACATAAGCACTTATAAATGTATAAGACAATGAGACAGTAGAGTACTTTAAAAAGGAGCTAGCCATCTTGGTGATGCACATCTATGATCTCAGCTCTCTGAGAGGCTGAAGCAGCATGATTGCAGGTTTAAGTAGGGATCTAATTCAGCACAAAGGCTCTGGGTTCAATAGTCAGCACCAAAAAAAAAAAAAAAAAAAAAAAAAAAAAAAGTTCTACTTACTAATCATACAAGGCCACAGAGAAAAAAACACATTCACCAAAGCCAGTTGGTAGACTGAGCAGTTGCAAAATAAAATAGGGCGCTCTTCTTTACAGGACTGGGGTGACTCTTCTTAGCCATTTTTTAAAATAGAACTTTAAGCATAAGCCTGAGATCAAGGATTTAAGAAACCATACACAATTTTTTGCCTCTGTTGATGAGAACAGAGTGTGTACTTTTTGCGTTTTAGACAATGGGTCTGAATTTTAATTTTGTAAAGGGCATAGTAAATGCTTCTTCAGTCTTCATGAACAATGCTGTCTCCACCACCATAGACAGTTTGTACGTGAATAGTTTTAGCTGTATTCCAGAAATAATTTATTTACACAAAACTCAGAGCAGACCCACTGTGGACAGACTTGGGATCTAGATCCCAGAACCAAAGAATTACCATTCATATGACTCACTAGGTCAACTGTAGCTAGGCCAGTGGTGTCAGCATGATTCCGTGCTACTTTTGGATCCAGCTGGAGTAAGTGGCAGGGCTGGTCATCACCACCTTCCTTCTCTTCCACAGTCTCTGGTCCAGTACTTAACCTGTTGGTCGCCATTCGTCTGTATTAGTCTTCCTGTCACTGAGACATTCAGTCAGGCTCTATCTTTAGCATTTGACCTGTTGTTGACCTGCCCACCAGATTCTCTTCCTTGATAGTCTCCCCTAAATATTTGTTTGATTATTCACATCAAAGTCAAAAGTGTGTCAGGAAATACATTTCACCTTGGCTATTCAAGTAAGGAAAATTTAATCAATAATCCACCCTTATAGTTGTGTAAAGGTTAAAGGAACAAGCAACACATGGCAGAAAGAAAGGAAATGATCTTAAGGAAAGAGACATATCACTCGGAAAAAGGAGCAAGTGCACACTGTCACCAAAATACGAAAAAATGTTCAATATTTCTGGTCATTAAAGGAAGGCAAATTAAAACAACACTGAGATTCTATCTTGTACCAGAATTAATGGCAATTTCCTACATTGTTGGTTGGAATGTGACCTAGGGTAACCATTATGAAAATCAGCATGGAAATTTCTCAAGAAATAAAATTAGAAATTGCATATCAACCAGCTATTTGCTTCCTAGGTATCTTCCCCAAAGAATAAAGACATCGCACTACAGCAATACATGCCTACATTTATTGTAGCACAGTGAAAAAATTTTGAAAGCAATCTGTTTATCCATCAACAGATAACTAGATAAAGAAAGTCTGTTATCTGTTCATGACGAAATGCTACTAGCCAAAGAAGGACAAATTTGACACATCTGAAGGAAAACAGATGCATCTGGAAAATCCACTATTGAGTGAAATGAAGTAGACACATGAGCTTAAACACTTTGCAGTAATATCTTTAATTTGAATAAGGCAAAATGCAAACAAAGAGCACAATAAAGGATGGAATAAAGGAGACAAGTAGATAGATCTTGCAAATGAGACAGGTCAAGAGGATAGAGGGTGTGAGGAGAGGGAGATGGGGAAGACACATATGTAGGATACAGATAAGCCACATACAGGCACGTAATAACTTTAGTGAAGGCAAACACTGTGTGTCATAAACATGAGCTTGGACTGATGATAACAAGAGTGAAAAAGAGAAAGGACAATTAGAGGAGGAGATAGAAAGAAGGATGGAAGAGGGATTAAAAAAGGAAACTAGATGTATTATGCATATGTACCTACTTGCCAAGGGGGTTGTAAAACTCAAGCACTGTAAACGTGTACTAATGGAAATTTAAAAGATAAAAAGAGAGCAAAGTGACAGTCACAGTAGTAGGGTGCAAACCAAGTATGGAGAAGATTCTAGTCCTGGTTGAATCAATTTTCTTGATTTGGAAACATTTAACATAGATGAATTATGGGATCGGTGGGAAGGAACGTGTATTGTTTCCATCCATCGATTCTCATTCATAGACTGAACAACCAACATATTTTTTGGCTGATCCTCTGAGGGTACGATCCTTGGCCAGTCCGCTGAGGGTGCAAAGGGCTTGCTAGCTTAGACTGGAGGGCTGTTGGGAAATGCAGCAAGAATGAAGTCCTTTCGCGAGGGCACTGCAGTCATCACTATGCATGACTTCCTTCTTGTCCTTGTCACTCACCAATTGGAAGGCTTCAACAAGCTACCTGTGCAGATGTCAGGCAGCCACTTGGTTGCCAGTTGATTCTTTTAGACTTGAGTTAAAAAACAAAGAAGATGGTTTGATGCAGGACGTAGGTAAACTTTTCTCTCTTTGCTCATAATGCCTAGGATGCTCAGGCATAGGACTCTTAAAACAAAACAAAATAAATACAAAACACAACAGTTTTGAGTAGAAAACTTGTCAATGGATCTTGAGCTTTTGAATCATTTCACCCAAAATGTGTTGCAATAGCTTTTAAACTACAAACATGGAAGTAATATCCATGAAGTGAGGGTCGTGTCTCCTAAAATTCAGGATGTCCTTTGAGTCTACAGTTGTATAATCAGTAAAATATACCATATGAACCTGAGAACCTAAGGTTAAGCATACTGTACATATTTCTATCTTTCCTAGAGACTTTTACTTGCTTTCTAGGAACCGGCCAAATACCAGCTTTGAAAATGAGTGTGTTTTAGAAATGTGGAGGGTTTGAGTGATATCTATCGAGTTCAATCTATCCTAAGCAAAACATGGAGGTTAACAAACAACAACATCAACAATGAAAACAGCTAGAAAATGAGGGTGTTTGCCTTCGTGTAGTGAAATTAAGAAGACAGAAAAAGTTGAGCCTATAACTCCTGTCAAAGTCAGTGACTTCAAGGAATGCCAAGATCCAGAAACCATTATGATTTAACTACATTTATGTCTAATTATAAATTTCTTTAATAAACTCATCTAGCTTTTGTTCTTCTGTCTCCAATGGTCTAAATAGGTTGTATCTTATTGGATTTTATTTTATTATTTTATTATGTATGATAGTATAAGCAAAAACCTTTTAAAGACAAGGAGATTATACAGAAACCATTGTTCATTTTCTGTTAGTCGATTCTAAATACTCTGTAATGCTGTCATTCTCTTAAATGGTTTTACATTGTTTTGATATACTTAATGCTACAGTATACGAAGTTGTACTCAAGGATTTCAAGGAAAGAGACAATATGGTAACTACTTTTAGGTCAGGATTATCTGGTGGTGAAACACTATTCTGCTTAAATGGTTATGTTTTGATCTGCACTGTTTCGCTGTTATGCCCTCTTTTATCTTAATCTCCACTCCATTATTTACTTTTTTATTTTTATCCTTTTAATTAAAGGAAAAAATAGCAGGATATATTATAGTAACCCACTTTGACTTTCCATTATCTCGATTTAAAGCCCTGTATTGCTCTCACCATCTTGTTTTTGACTGATGTTCCCCTATTCTGTTTTGCTGGATAGTATCAGGTTCGAAAGTTTAGGCATCAGCTGTGAAGATAATGAGATTCATTATAACGCCCATTCTCGTTGACTTTTATCTACTTTTGAAGACCTACAATGTCTCCAATATTTTGGTTTTGTCGGTTTTATTCTTTACTGTTTTGTTCAATCGTATTATAACTAATGATATAGGCAATTCTATTAGCGATAGCGGGAGGCATTATGGTAACCATTGTTGATCACCTTGTATTATGTTTTTACATTATCTATTATGTCCACCCTTTTGACTTGACCGATTCTGTTCTGTTATGTCACATTTGGTTTTACTCTCTTCCAAAAAAGTAATAAGAACCGTGGGAGCAATGAAACCTAAAATATGTAATAGTCATTGTACAAAAGAGAGGAAAGGAAAGTGCTCAAACTATATAACTGCATGTATATTTAAGTGTATAAGATAGGAAATGATATCACATAGTTTTATTGGATCATTGAACAGAACTGTTTGCAGTATCATTGTTGGAATGTCCACTTTACAAGCTTTAATTTTGTGACTTGAACAATTATTTCTAAGATGACAATATGTAATCCATTAACTAGTGATTTCCTACGGTTTATTTTTTTTCTGTAAATCTGTATAACTTGTACCCTTTCTCTGCTTTTTTTTCTTTTCTCCTTAAATAAAATAAAAAAAAAGAAAAAAAATAAATTCACTCTAAGCTTTAGTGTTAAATACTGTTGATTGAGATTATGTTCACTAAAATGCCTTTCTTACATGTATTCTTAAAGTAGGAAGCAATATTTCTCCTGCCTATTATTTTTAAAATCTTGGTAATTACCTAGCTGTTTTCTAGTATCTTTGACTCTAATTTAACTTACTCAGAAACTATCATTGTTATTTAGAAGATCAAAATTGTACTTTAATATCTTCATGTGTATCTCAGGTTTTTTTTTTTTTTTTTTGGTAGATTTACTCAGGGTACTGACACTACCTGTAAATTTTTTTTTATCATTTTTAAAATCTATTGTATGTACATGATAGTATAGCTTACACACAAGTACCAAAAAAGATTATAGCAAATAAAATAAATATATGCCTCATCACCGATTGAAACCCAGATTTTGTAGTTGTTTATGTTGCACAGTTGTTCACACAGCAGAAATCGTAGCTAAAGTCCATATTATTGCTTATCATTCTCAGGCTGTGGATCACAATTCTATTCTAGATTTGCTCATCCGGAAGTTCTGTAGTTTGTAGCCTTTGACTGAAACCTCCTGGTTTCCTCCATCACCCTTTTACCTGTGGTGCTCACTGTTTTCCTCTTTGTTTGAAGTGATTTTCTGCTTCCACATGAAGTGAGCTAATATAATATAATTGAATATTCTTTGGGACTGAAAAAGAATGAGATTTTGCCATTTGTTGTAACATGGGTGACCTTAAGGACATTATGTTTTAACATGAATGATCTTAAGGACGTTAAGACACAAGCATATTATGTGATTCAAACTTTGCTGATATAATTAGTAGGTGTTATCAAATGATCACTAATTTTATATTGTTATTCTATATTTTTAAACACAATTACTTGTATAGTATCAAAACGAAGATGCAAAAATCTTTTTCAGACCATAATCAAGCTATTGGTGAAAGTTTCAATAGAAAAAAGAACTTTCTAGGTGTTTCCTTTGGCTGTGTGCCGTTTATAATGTGAGACTCTGGGCACAATGAGTACTAATCAGAGTTGCTATTAGTTGCACGTGAAAAGATACTGGTCATCTAGAAAGATAAAACTTAGGGAAATGTAGATGTCCAAATTGCACTGCCCAGCCCAGTGTCTTCTCTTGGGGTTTCTTATCAGCATATCTATTTCTTTTGCCAACAAGTCTTGGTTGGAATCAGGTAATCAAATTTACCATGGACACAAAGGACAGAAATGTTTTGATCTCTTAAAAGTAAAAAGATTCTGGTCTGTAAGGGAAAAAAAAACTTTGATTAGACTCTAACAAAAAACAGGAAAATCTGTGCCTACACATTTTAAATGCAAAAAGGAATAGAAATTTTGAATGTGACTTGTTGGTATTTTTAAATGACTTAATCATTACTAATGTTTCATTGCAGTTTTTTGAGTGACATTTTAGTCCTCTCTTGAAATGATTTTTAAAAATTGAGCCTTTATAATTTTAATATTCATGTCCTTATGTGAAGAAATAAGACCGAAACTACCCATGACAATCCAAATTATTTTATTCTGAATTATGTGCTACAGTATAGGTTAAAATTGATTTGTATAGCCAGATGTTTCATGGAGGAAAGTAAATAACTTTCTCCTAATTCTAAGAACGAAAGTATTATTGTCTTCTTTGGAAGTCCTGTAATGTTTACAATGCCTAAGTTTTATTGGTCTTGTTCTCTACTGTTTTGTCCAACTTTATAATATCTAATGAGATAGACAATTCTTTTTAAGGAAACAAGAGACAACGTTGATAACCATTGTTGATAACCTTGTACTCTGTTCTACACCATGTGCTATGTCTATCCTTGGTTTTGACTGACAGCTTTGTTTTGCCATATTTGACTGTATTCTCTCCCCCCCAAAAAAAAAAGTAATAAGCACTAAGGAGTAATAAAATCCAAAATGTGTAAATTTTGTTGTAAAAAAGAGAGGGAAAAAAAAGAAAAAGAGCTCTAACGAATATAACAGCAAGTATGTTTAGGGGTGTTAAATAGCTGACTATATCAATGTTTTTGGATCATTGAACACAGCTGTTTGCAGTCTCTCTGTTTGAATGTCCACCTTGTATTCTTTGATACTGTGATTTGAGCAACTATTTTCAAGATGATAATATGTAATCTATTAACAGGTGATTTCTTACTGTTATGTTTTTTTTTTTTTTTTTTGTAGTTCTGTATTACGTGTACCCTTACACCGCTTTGTTTTGTTTTGTGTTTTTCTCTTTTTCCTCTTAAATAAAAAAAAAAAGAACGAAAGTATTGAGGTTAGAAATAATTCATATATTGCTGCTAAAGGCTGAAACATATGCACACCGAAAAAAATTAGTTTGACATTTTTGTTAGTTCTTTTATTTTTATTATTTTTGCTTTATTCCAGATATTCACCTGGAATCTGAGCTAGTGAGTAGAATAAGAAATCCAAGCTTGAGGCAAAAATACTCTCTAGGAAATTACATCAACCCTGGCATGCATTCATTTCTTATAAAAATAATTGCCTAATGATTAAGTAAATCAACTTGAAGCAGAGGAAGATATTTATTCAGATTAAAAATGTAGAGTATCATTACTGAAATCACAAATGGAATTTCAGTTTAGTTCAGTGTACCATATATCAATCCCAGAGGTGTTTTCTTTTTTTGAAAAAAAAAACAGTTAGTTAAAAAATACTATAGAAATAACTAGTTACAGCTAATAACTGATGTCTTCATAAATTCACATTTCATAAAGAGGAATCTCCTTTCTGCTGTGAAAATCTACATAACTAAATGATGTTTCTCTTCCTTTGGTGAAGCAGGAAAATGAAGCAAAAACGTAAATTCAGTAAAACAGAGTATAACAAATTTGAATGAAATGGTCAAAAAGTTGTTGACAGAATTTTTGTGAAATGATTTAATAAAATGTCATTCTATTTTTCTTATTGAATGACTCTCTACTTTAAAATTTGAGCAGTTATTCCTCTTTATATCAAGAGGAAACAAATGTATTTCCATGTCACAACATCAGATTATTTTCTGCTTGTAAGGCCCATATTTTACTTGCTTCAATTTCATATGATAGAGGGTCTAAAATGTGACCTTACTACCAGTTGGACTAAATATTGCATCTACAAGATGTTTTTGCTTTTAAACACTAGGAAGGGATATAAATTCAAAAAAGCAAACTCTGCCAAGGGGTCAAAATTCATCCTGATTGATCACCCAAACCATTTATTTAGTTACCATCTTGTTGCCTGTAAGTAAATGCTTTGATTGTACTCATTTTCCTGAATAACATCTCAGTGGCACTTCTGAACTGGGAATCCAAATATTTCTGGTGTATTAGGACAAAGTCTGCTTGTGAACACCGACAGAATCCACCTATTTTTATACTCTTGTAGTTTATATCCAAATATTACTTCTATATGTGTAGGAAAGTAACATCTTCCAAATGTGTACCACCTCGCTTAGCTCCAAATCCTTGCTAATGGTCTGGGCTGAGTGTGAGAGCTGTTTTGTTGCAAACTATAACTTTCTACATCATACATACATCAGTATTATTATTGCTTAATGATTTCTTTCCTTTTTCTCTATGTCTGTCTTCTTTCCTTCCTTATTTCCTGTCTTCCTTCTTTCTTTCCTTCTCCTCTTTTTTTTTTTTGCAAATTATAATCATAATAAAGCAGTAATATCTGAAAACTATGTCCAAGAAACACATATAGACAAGTATTGCCTATTATATTTTGCTTTGGCATCGTGGAGAGATTGATACGTTATACACTACAAATCACTATAATTTGCCAGTCAACCTTGTCACATAAATATTTATGCTCCTGAATGTCTAATGTTGATGAAACTTTCATATCTTTGGACAAGTAGCAAGAGCAGAAAATAACAAATATTCTTTATTTGTCCAAATGTCAATCAGGCTTTTGAATTTTCTCTTGGGCCCTTTAGTGTACTTTATAAAATCCAACTTTAACAATGAACTCTTCTAAGTCAGCTTAGTCAGAACTTTCTGTCCTGGGTTTCTTCTCACCCTCGAAATCTGATCAGGTTCTTTATTATCCACTGTCCTGAGGGTGACACCTGATCACTGTGGCCTCTCATCAGCATGAATCTTTTTAGGTGTGTTAGGCAAAATCTCCTTTTCCTCTTATGTTTTATCTTAGCAGTTACACACTGATTCTCAATGTTTCTTGGTTTTAAATTCACACCTGTGCATATTGTATCAGAATTAAATACAGTCCCTTCTCATTGCCGTGGTGCCTCCAGCTATCAGACAAACCCTGTAAAAGAATTTTTTAAAGCTTACATTCGAAAAATCCATGCATACACTTGCTTCAAGAAAAATAAGGAAGAAACAAAGAGTAAATTTATCTTCAAGTATTGTACATCACAAAACTAAACTTTCCCAATAAAGATGGATAGGAGTAACATGCAAATCAATTCATTTTAGTGAAATAAATAATTTTGTATATTGAGTGTTTGAATAATTTGTAGCCAATAATTATTTATGTGGCTAATTTTTACTCTTTTTAACATCAATTGCCCCCTCCATCCAATAATTTAGTATTAAAGCTTTTGAAACTTTTGTAATGGGGATTTCTCATTCTCTATTTTATTGGAAGACTTCCTTACAGCCTGTGTTCTAGATGTAGCTATTTTGCTTTTCCTTTTTTATGGTTATTTGTAACTTTGAAAATCTGTTCATATGGCTATTTATGTGAAAATATTACAGAAAAAACACATTGCATTAATGTGTGAAAAGGAATTTCCTTTTCCCTTAGAGAAACTTTTAATTTTCAACTTTAAAACCCTCTCTCCAGGGTGAAAGGAAACTGTTTTATGTCTTACTGTAAAAGAGAGATTGTGTCTATGTCAAGATTCCCTTAAAAACTGGAAGCAGTTCTCACTGTCTTTGAATTAAGAAGTGTCAAGGGTTCACAAGGTTAGTAAGCATGTGATGTTCTCTCCCAGAGTCTGAACTGATGAACATGTATTTGAAGGGGAAAACTCACTTTTTGTGTTGTATTAAGGTAGTTTTTAATGCATATTTTTATTTCATATTTATTAATGCTAACATGGAAATTTATTTTTCAGTTTTACTTCTAATTAATATAGTAGTGTTTGCAATACACAATGGTTTTGTTCTACTTGGAGAGTTAGTACATGTACATAACACATCTCAATTCTTTGTTCATCCTGTTACCCTTCCTTTTCCTCTCTCTCTTCATCTCTTGATCCCCTCCCAAACTGTGAAAGACCTTCCTGTTTCTTATTATTTGTTCTTGATTTATACTTTAGGTTTTTCATATAAGAGAAACAAAGTGATGTTTAAGCTTGTGTCTATTGTATTTCACTCAGCAATAAGTTCTCAGAGTGCCTCAATTTTCCTACATATGACCCGTGTTTGCAGTTCTGTATGGCAGAGTAGTAGTCCACTTTGTGTGAGTTTCACATTTTTCTTTATCCCTTCAACTGTGGGTGAACATATAGGCTGCATACAAGATTGAGCTATTATGAATATTGCTGCTGTAAACATGGGTAGCGCATATCACTGTAATATGATGTCCTTAACTCTTGGAAAGATACATAAAAGGGTAAGAGCTGAATAAAATGGAATTTACAGTTTTAGAATTTAAAGGAATCTTCATAATGATTTCCAGGCTGATTTTACTTGTATACGTTCTTACGAACAATAGAAAAGGGTTCCTTTTTCCTGGTGGCCTCATCAACATTTTTTCTTATTTGATTTCCTGATGAAAGTCATTCTTTCCGAAGTAAAATGGAATCACAGTAAAATGGAATCACATATTACACAACTCATGAATTCTGCTCCAAGAAGGAATGTCATAATTGGTTTAAATTTCTCTTCAACAGCTTGCATGCACATTCTAAAGTATGTTTCTTATTCAAACTTGCAGCTAAAAGATTAGAAAATAGGAGGTTAAAATTGAAATAAGACTAATATGAGTTAAGATAATGAAATGAAATAATTTTGGGGTTTCTCTCAAACTTCCCTGTATATTGTGTTACTTAAATTCAGTTTAAGTGTAAGCTATATTTAAAACTAGGGAAACCTCCTAACAATTACATGTTTTTCTGTTAGACTGATATATTTTCCTAGAGAAATTTTCTAAACGTTTTGTTGGGGAATGGCAAATATTATTTAGCTGCCTTAGCTAATTTAGGATGGCAGAATCAGTAGGATCTATTTAGATACACCGAAAATGATGTAGTATGGATCTATTGACATGATGATAGAAGTTGAGATGCTCTATGCTGACCACCTGCAAGGTGTTGACCCAGGATCAGCTGGTGTAGCTCTAGTACAAATCCCAAAGTTAGAGCATCAGGAAAGTCAGTGACTTACTCCAGTCCGAGTCCAAAGCCTGTAGAGAAGGGAGCTGACGTCTGAAGACAAGACATTAGTGTTCTCGGTCAAGCAGAGAGAGGAAATACACCCTTCTACTGCTGAGCTTCCTGCTTATGCTTTCATTGCACTGGATGATGCCACTTATATTGGTTCACAAAATCTTCTTTAATAATTTACTATTTCCAAAGGCAACCCATCTCAGAGGCACTGCAATACATACATCCCAAGCAATGTTTTTCTTCTATCTGGGCATCCTTTGGCTCAGTCAACACATAAAATTAAAAATGACACTAGCTTTGGGCATGAATGCTCTATGGTCTCCATGACTAAGAGAGATGAGTTTTCTTAGTCTGAATAGTAGATTAATTTAATAAGGAATCTATCCTTAGCTACTACTATGATTACTTTAAGACCCTTTTTGTTCCACCACAAATTTAGGAGTAAAATTAACAAAGATAACAGTTAGACACGACCAGAGTCAAGTTATTTGATGGAATTTCTCAGTCAACTTCTTGCGTTCCATCCTACTTTGGGGTTTTGATTTCAAATGACACATCAGCTAGTTAGGTGAAAAATATTTCTTTCTTTTGCGTCAATACACATTGAGAATATTAAGAGAGTTTGAGTATGATCATCACTGGATTATAGTAAATAATAATAATCTTATGTGCCCCTTACCCACCCAACACTTTGTCCATAATCAGTTTCTCACATAGGGCTGTCTTAGCTTTCTCATATTTAGTTTCTTTCTTCTTTAATGGTCCTCATCACCCTCACCATTTTGTGAAAATGTTCTGAAGTCAGCTAGTTAGCAACTATTCAAGGTAAGCAACGAACAAAAGGTGTTCAACTTCAGTTTTCAGTTATTTAATACTATTTGATGTGATAACTTTATAGTAATAAATACTTAGGTAACTAACATATAAAATATAATAAATTATAGCATTTACAATATAATATATAATAAAATAATTGCCCCCATTCATTTAATTATTGTGTATAGAAATAGATATATGCATATCCAAACATGTATAGGTATATATTAATATAGACTAGGTGCTCTGAAACATATATTTATACATTGATTAATTGTAGGGGCAACTTAATGGAATACTACTGTGTTCAACAGTGCCTCATGCCTAGTGAAAAATTGTTATGTGGTGGATTACGTGATATAATTTCAAATCCTGCTGAAAAACTTTCTGCATGTATATGGTAAGCTTCCAGCATGCAATCAGCTTTCTGCAGAAACTGTCATCAGCTGAAGAGTGCTACCTTACTCAAGGTCACTCCTCTTTTTAGAGCTAGATACATGCAATAAGAGAGATGACTTGAAATACAGTGGTTCGCACACCTTTGATCCAAATGGCAAAATCACTGGAGGGTTACTGTGGCTTCAGGGTTCCTGCGACCATGGCTGAATGCTTTGGTCTATAACCTGTCTTGTTTCCTTTTCTTCTTCCTTAGGATGGTGGTCCGGAGAGTATTATACAATTAACTTCCTGTAAACTAATCTCTACCTTCAGTTTGCTACTTGGGAAAAATCAACCTGCAATAAAGGTTATATAATTTGTTATCCAAACTGAAACTTGTTTCCAAATGGAAAGATAGGCTGATGAGATGGGATGCAGGTACAATGGGTACGGACTAGAATACTCCCAGATGAACTGAAACTTACATTTATTTTGATTTTGAAATATGGGCTCAACACTACCTTTCTCGTTGTGAATTTTGGGTTAGCTATGCCCCATTCTTCCTGTGTGTAACATGAAAATATCATCTGCTTTTCTAGAAAGCTGGAAGATTTGATCTATAAAACACCGGCTTATTACTGGGATTTCAATAGATGCTAGATGTTATCATCATTATACCCAATTAACCAACAAGAATGTTCATCTCAGAGTGGTTGTTACCAAAAGGTAACAAATCTCATTAAGGTTAAATAGTTAAAATTCAAACACAGTTTTCTAATTCCATGATCCACTCAGATCAATAATTTACTAAACCATCTTGGATTATTATTGTTGTTGCTATTCTGTTTTGTTTTGAGATACTGGTGATTCAGCCCAGGATCTTCACAGTAAGTTACATATCCAATACTTTGAAATGATTAATTTTAAGGTATGATCAAACTAAGTTGCTCAGGCTAACCTTGAACTCTTAATCTTCCTGCTTCAGTCTCTCAGTGTCATGGAATTATGAGGGTGCAGCATCATGCCTGGCTTAAACTATCATTTTTAGGCAAGTGTTCTGGCTCTGTGTAAGAATTTATTCAGTGAAATCAATATCATAAATAGTAATTATCAATTCAATTAAAATTGAAGAACACAATTGAGAAACACACACTCCTCCAACAAGTGTAATAAAGACAGGCATTTATTCACTGCTATAATACGGAACTTCAGGCTGTGCTGTATTTTCAATCCTGGCAGCTGATTTAGGATAGTGATGTAGGAGTTTTCTATCTCTCACTACATACTGGGCTATTATTTTTCTCTTCTGGCTTTCTTTTTAGTCAGATTCATCCAAACGTTTGGAAACATGGATAATAGCAGTGCCAGGGCAACATAGCGTGCAATTCCAGAGCTGCCAAAACAGAAAACCTTTTCTTTTCCACTCTCTATATTTGAAATAACTTTTTGGTCTTTCTTGGAACAAATGAACATTCAAATTTCATACAGTTCTTTCTCTTTTAATCTTCCAACATTTTGGAATTTTTCCTCTCTCATCTGATACACTTGCTTTTTATTTTACTGGGGCAACGAATGCAAAAAATAGAGATTTTCTTGATTCTCCCCTAACTGAATTTGTCAGCAGACCAGCATTTGAAATTGTATTCTTTGTTCCCTTCCTTGAGAGAGATTAGTCTGGGATTCCACCAAAGACAAAAATCACATCCTATTCTCTTAGCAGAGACCATTTTCCTGAAAACTCTCTTCTCTGAGCTCTCCTTATGATTTCCCCTTATATCGAGTCATTCCCATCATCACTTATTTTAAATGAAGAACTATGATTAAAGTATCCCTTTCAGTGCAATTAGCACAAGAGGAAAAAATCAAAGGTTAAATTTAGCATTAAAGATTTATTCAAGAGATAAAATTTCAGTACCAAATTTGAATCTATTGAAATAATATCTTCAAAATATAGTTCTACATATATGCATTTCATTGTTGCTTAATTGTTCTGCCTATATTTCTCTAAATAATATACCTACTATTGTCTTATTTTCTGTTTTCTTTGTATTCATTTTTCCCTAACAGAGAGTGGAAATTAATAATAGTTTTACAGTTGACTGAAAACCAAATCTTGGGATTGATACCTAATAGATAATATCTCTTATTAAAGATACTGAAATTTAACCTAATTTAATAATATTGATCCCAAATGAAATTTAATAATTATTCAGAAGGTGATATTTATATACAGTAAGCTCATAAAGCAATATTATACAGGAAGATCTTAGACTGGAAATGTTATCAGATTTGAGACACAAATGTGAGAAAAGCTTGTTGATGATCTCAGCAATAGCCACTTTAGAAAATGGATTGAATTTTCAATATGTCTCTTGAGTCCATATAATAATGGAATAAAATGTTGAAGGAAAATGATAGGTCTTGATAATAAAAATTACTGCAAACTTTGGCCAGAGGTTTAGCTCAGCAGCTCAAGTGCCTGCCTGGTATGTGAGAGGTATGATCAATGGTACCAATAACTAACTAAATAAAAATTACTGCCAACTTATAATCAGAGGATAGAGAAGATAGATGTACATATAATTGTGAAATTAAAAGTACTATAATTGGGTTAAAGGCAGATCAAGAAAGTGGAAGAGTCAGACAACTAGATCTAAGGTCAATCTGATTAAACAACCTAAGCATAGAAAGAAAAAGAATAAAGAGAAACGAAAGAAGACACAGAGATTCCAGGAAAGAGGTAAAGAGATGCATCATGAAAATTTTGAAAACAGAGCACAGAAGGGAAGGATGAAGGGATAGAGACAGGAAGAGAGGTAATGAGATAGGAAGGGAGGGAAAGAGACAGGAAAGGAAGGAGGAGAGAGAGACAGAGACAGAGAGACAGAGAAACAGGGGTGTAGGAAATAATAATTGAAAACTTTTAAAAATTGATGAAAATATTAATGCACAGGTTGAATAAGTCTGTGAATTTCAACTGAGACCAATTCAGAGAAATTCACATCTAAAAATAAACTATGAGGAGCCAAAACTAAAGAGAAAAATTTTGAAAGCAATTAGAGAGAATTTATTTACTACATGCAAGAGTCTGAAGACAAATTTTTTTCTGATGTTTCGGTAAATGGCTTATACACCAGAAGTCAACGACATAGCATGCTCCAAGTCCTGCAAGAAAAGAACCATTAACTAAGAACTCCATAACCTGTAAAGATATACTTCAAAAAGTAAAGAAGAAGATTGAACAATGTTAAATAAACAAACAAAAACTAACAGAATCTGCCAGTAGTGAATTTGCCTTGCAAGAAATATAAAGAAGAATATTTCAGCTTGAAATAGTATTATGCTAGATAGAAACTGGCATCCATAGAAATAAGTGAAAAAATGGATAACACTGGCAAAAGCAATACCAAAGAATTTAAAGATATAAAATGTATTTCATAAAATTTCTCTTCTATTTTATTCAACACAAGAACCTCATTTTTTGATCTTGCATAAGGGGCCTCACTTCTCATTTCAAAACAATATGAAGCTATCATAATATTGATTTATATCATATTTTCATAAAACTGACTCTGGCAATCAATTCATATATAAAGCAAGAAATTCAATGCCATGGAAACAGAAGCCCTAAAATTAGTATATCTAACCCAAATGATTTGGCACATGATTGTTCAATGGAAAAAGAATTGTCTTTTCAACAAATACTGACGGTATAACTAACTAGTTACTCATGTACAATATAGGAGAGTTAGACAAAAATCTTATCTCATTTACAAAAATAGCACAAATAAACCTACTGAAGTCTTAATTTTAAGAGTGAAAACTATAATGTTCTTAATGAGATACAGATTTAAGTTTCAAGACCTTGCAGAAGGAAATGATTTCTTTAATAAGATGCCTAAACACAAGGAAAGTGACAAATTGGACTTTATCAAAATAAAACCTTCTCTACAAAGTATCATCTAGAAAGTAAAAACCACATCTATATTTCAGAAGAAAATGTTTTCAGTTCAAATGTGGGATAAGAAGCTGTGCATAATATACAGAGAAGTCTTAAGAGTATCAAACGATTAAAGACAAATGATTAAAATGAGCAAAGAACTTCAAAGACAGTACTCCACAGAAGTTATACAAGTGATGAATATACACATGAAAAGATATTAAACATTACTAGGCTTCAGGGAAATGTAAATCACAACTACAATTAGATACAAATGTGCAAATACAGTTGAATGACACTTACTGATAGCAATATGTCCTGAAAGATGCACTAGCAGGTGATTTTTGTTTCATAGACATTATGGAGGGACCTTAGACAAATTTAAATTGGCTATATCACTAGGCAAAAAAATCTCATGGGGCTATCATCTCTGCAGTTTGTTGTTCAATAAAATGCTATGCACATAATTACGGTAGGATGGCTTATGATCAGAAATGTTAAAAAATATCAAACATGGGTAACCATAACCGTAACCCTCATACATTGTTTCTGGGAATGCAAAACAGTGAAGCTGAGATTTACCATATGATTCATAATTCCACATTAGTTATAAACCTAAGAGACTAACCAACTTTTGTTCCATTTGATCACATAAACACTTGTATATTATTGTTTATAATAGCATTATTTATAATAGAAAACAGTGACAACTCAAATAGTCATTAACTGATAAATGTGTAAAAAACATGGTATATTGATATAGTAAAACACTATTTAGAAATAAAGAGAAAGAACCAGTGCTTCATGATCTAATATGAATACAACTTGGAAACACAACATCAAGTGAAAGAAACCAGATCCCAAACTTCCTATTGTACTATGGCATTATGTGAAAAGTCCAGAAGATGCAAATTTACATAAACTAGAATAGTAGTTTTCAGGGCCTACGGGAATTCTAGATGAGCGACTGCCAGTATATATTGAGTTAATTTTCAGGAGATAAAAATGTCCTAAAATTAGAGTGGTGATGGTAGGACAAACTTGTGAATATATTGAAAACACTGAATTATACACTTCTAAAATGTGTATTTTATGGTTTGTGTGGTCTTTCTTTTTTTCTTTTTTGTTTTTGAGACAAGGTCTTTCTATGAAGTGCATGCTGGTGTTGAAACTCACAGCTGCCTCAGCCTTCTGAATGCTGAGATTTTTACTCATGTTGATCACTGAGGGCTGATATGCAAACTATGACTATGTAAAAGAATGGAAGAAAAGAGAGACAGTTGAGTCAAATTTAATAAGCCCCCAGGAAAGCAGAAAAAAGTTGATAAAATCAAAATCCCTTATTCTTATGTAGTTATGTTTGTGTGTGAAACTGAGCAATAAAGAATGGGACATGTAAATTGGGTAATTGATAGCACTAAGAAAGGGATTAATTACAAAGTCAGGGTGTAATAAACTAAATAGGAATGGTTCTATATGCCTAGGGAACAACTCAAGGGAATTTCTTGCTGCTCATTGATCTGAAAAAAAGGAAGTGCCAGGAGCTAAAACAATTTAAAAGGCAAACTCTCCTGATGAGGATATGGCAATAGGATCAGCCCAGTACCATTCTGGACGGAGAGAACTCAGGGAATAAACGTTTCTTCACTCTCTTTCCTCCCTTCATTCTGTCTCAGGTTTCTTTCCAGAGAAACGGAGGCAAACAGGCAGAAGACACTAAAGAAGCCAGCAGAGGCAGCCCAAAGGCTGAAGTTAGAAAGTTATAATTGGAAGCCGAGTGAGCATGGTGGTACACACATCTGTAAGGCCAGCTCTTGGGAGGCAGAGACAAAGATTTATCTCCCCAAGTTCAACTAACTACGTAGTGAGGCCCTGTCTCAACAGACAAACAAATAAATAAACAAAGAAAGCCCAAGAAAAAAACTGAAATCATCCAGCACACCAACCACTAGAAGGTAAGTCAAAGAAGATTGATACTCTCCTTTTGATGATAGGAGGGGTAAAATAGGACACTGAAAGTTGGATTTATGACATGGTGAAGGCTAGAGCAGAGCATTGTCTGCTTGCTTAGATCTGTTTGTCTCTTGACATTTACATAAACAAACAGGGTTTTTTGGGGGGCAGTGGGCTGGGGAAAAGGATTCTTCAGCATTCTTCCTGATCAAGAGGGTTCATTCACAACATACCTTCTACCTATAATATCCTTATTGTGAGTGGATGTTTAGTTTTGGAGTGTCTTGCTTTTTGAATTAAATAGATACTTTAAGGTGGGAGAATTTGTACTCATGTGTCATGAGGTTAATGAGCAATGTAAGTCTCACTTAATACCTCTTAAATCTGTTTGTTTTTATATCAGAAATTAAGACTTTTAAGTTGATCAACATACACTGAAAGGGGAGAGAAAACTTAGATAAGCACTTTTCATTTGAATTTCATCTAAAAATTTAGGGACTTGCATATGGAGTGATAAGAATCTTCTTCCAAGTATATGCGGATGTTAAACATCAAGTCTCTAGTTTGAAAAATCTTTTTCTTCTAGTGAATTCAGTTTTTTTGAATGCTACTTTTTTTGTATAAACTCCATCCTTCTCTGTCTTGTGATTCATCCTTTGCATGTCTGGATTGAATAAAACTGCAAAAAAAAAAAAAAAAAAAAAACACAGTACAATGAAAAATATTTTCATTTTTAAAAATAATTATTTTAATATTGAAATGTATGAACATTTAAAAAATAAATCTGAAAGCATCTGAATAAGGTAAGCAAAGGTGAAAAATCACATGTACTGTAAAGTTGAACTGTAGATAATTTAGCAAGGAACAGTGTGGTTAGATAAAATCATTTTTAGACAAATTTTCAATGCACTTGTTTGCCTAACTCTATTCAGTATTTATAGGATTGAAAAACTTTCTTAAAAGTTTTGAAACTTCCTGATTTTAGAAATTAGACAGGGAAACAAGTTACAATTAACTAAGAAAATGAAGTTTCCATATAATATACTCCAATCATTTGCATAAAGAGCTGAAAACTCCAGGAAGGGGAAATCCGCTTTACCTGGAGATTTCTGTAAGGTGTGATTACAGAGCCATTACCTAACATGAGAGATGAAACATGCTGAGCGCTCCTCAAATAGGGGAGAAAGCAAAGGGGATGGGAGCTGTGTTAAGAATGGATAGAGAGGCAGAGCTCTAAACTTTAAAAACTAATCAGATACTTTTACTGTTAACTTCCTGTATGGAATGTAATGCTCAGAAGGACAAAGTGCATGATATTTTGAATCTCAGTTTCCCGCTTAAGATGAAAACAAGCACTCAAACTGGTAGAAAACAGCAAGGACAAATGGAAACACACACACATTATTTTGGGAGAGGTGAGTGTAAGCATGCAAATGTGTGTGTGTGTAAAATGTGATGAAGATATTGTCCGGGAATTAGAATGGGAAAGAAAGTTTAAGGTCAGATTTAAATGAATTATGAATGACAGCATAAGAAATGTCTGTGTTTTTTTAAAGAAATGTTGATCTTCTTTTGGAAGACATTGGAAGTCATTTCAGGTGATTTAGACATGAAGAAATTGTTTTGAAATTTTGCTCTTTAAAGTCATAGCTTAATGTATCAAAAGGAGAGAACCCTTCATTCAAGTCAGAGATGCTACAAATTATCCTTACCTAAACATATACAGCTCTATTTTTAAAATCTTATTGTTATCTAGTCTTCTCTCCTGACTTCCTTGGGTAATTAACCACATCTTTTAAGATACTGTAGAAACTTGTGTCTTTCAATTAAAATAAGTATGGCCCAACTCCAGCTGATCCAGAATTATAGAGGTTAATTTTATTCATCTTGAAACTTTTTATAAGGTACATAAATTGAATTGTATAAACTTCAGTTAATTCTATGTAATATCCTTAATAAACTTGCAATTAGTTTGCAAAATGTGAAATGGTCTTTCCTATATTTCTAGATAAGACACTGTAGCCTTTGCTTACAGCACTGTCTTGTGCATGTAATCAGTTACTCATTAATCCATTTTCATCTGGATTAATTTTTATTTATATGAGCTTTCACCAACATGTTTCCAAAATTCGTAATTATTTTGCATATAATATAGTTCTGGCCAATACCTTAGTAATTGACAAAAACTTCCCCAGATTTATTTTATGTGTGAATTCTGAATGTTGCTGATTGTCATTTCCAACTAGTTTTAACTTACAAATGTCTGTTGAATGTAATCTATTATAAAAATGGCCTTGTATCTATGCACAGCACATGATCTGATCTGTAATTTCTTACAAATTAATTCATTTAATTATGACTTGACTTGGAAGTAAGCACAGCAAAGAAATATATGGCTAAATGAATGAGACATTCTAGAAGCATCTCAGGTCTCCAAAGCTCTTAGAGATGCATACATGATGCTCAGAAATGGCAAAATATGGATATCTTTACCTTTCATCATCAAGCAATTACATTCTAACACAAGAATATTAGCCCTCATGAATTAATCTACTGAAAATATTAGATTGAATTTATATTACTGTGTGAATTCTTATTTGACATTTTTCAGATTCCCAAGCTATGTTCCACTCAAAATTTGATTGCTCAGAGAGGTTATTTTGGAGCTGACTTAATTTATATTTTTCACATTAAAAATTTTTTAAATTACTTTTATTGACACTGTATATGTGTATAGATATACTGTATAATATATGTTTATGTACACACACATATATAAAGAGAGAGAAAGAGAAAGAAAGAGAGAGAGGGAGAGAAAGAGAGAAAATCATAGGGTTTCTGTACCTTTGCATAATACATCTCAAGCTTTCTCTTTTTCCGCATTCTCATTCCCCTCTCTTGCACTCAATCTTTCCCCTCTCCTTATTTACAAAAGCTTTGTTTCCATGTTTTCTCTTCCATTCTCCTTTTTTTTCTTTTCTTCCTCCTCCTTTCCCATCTGAACACTTTCTGCCCACACCCCACTACCTGTCATCCCTGTTAGTTCTTATTTACTCTTTGGGTTTCTCACATGTGAGAAACAATGCAATATTTAACATGTGTCTTCAATTTATTTCTCTTAAAACTATGATTGTAAGGTGCATCTGGGTCAGTCTGCTGTATTAACAAGCCAAAATCAGAAGAGAATTTTGAAAAAATCTTTCCAGGCAGAGAAAAGTTGGGTAAAGAAGTCATGGGGCACATATTTTCCCAGTGAAAAGAAATAGTTTCTTTTAATAACTGAGGGAAGACTAAAATCTCCTTCATTTGGGGACGATGGAGAAGATCTGCTCTCAGTAGATTCCAATGAAGAAGTACAAAAGAATGTTTGGGGGAAAGAGAGTGTTTAGCAATGTCATGCTGAAGATCCCAGCAGACCTGCACCCCTCTGTGATAACCGTGCACTTCCCACTAGATGAGGGCAAAAATAAATCATTTAACCAACTCTGGGCACATTATGTCTGAACCTTTCTTGGGAAAGAGTTAATATTGAAAGTGGAGTAGTGAAAGAGACACAAAAAAGAAGCAAAGGAAATTTCTTTGTTTAAGAATCTGCCTTTAACACACGTTTTGCTAGATAATGCTAGGATGAATTACTTTTTCTGGAATCTTATTTATATTAAGAATGAATCTGTTCAAATTGAATCAAGGTAAGGATCTAAAATTGAGATTATACTGGAATGGGATAAGCTCTAACTTAATCAGCAAGAGTCCTTATAAGAGACAGGAAACGGCCATATGAAGGCAAAGAGACTTGGTATTCTAGAAACCAAACAAAGCCTAGAGCCACTAGCTGCTTGAGGAGGCAAAGAAGGATAATATTTTTCCTAAGAGCTTTTGTAAGGAATATGGTTTTCCAGTGCCTTGATTTCAAACTTCTTGTCTGTGCAACTAGGAGAAATTTAGTATCTATCATTTTAATGGCATTTGGTCTGTTTTAATCTTTGTGACAATACCAGGGTTAGCAGTAAAACCCTATCATTAAAATAAAGACATGCATCTATTTCCCATTTTAAGAGGATATTTTTTGGCAATGTATTTACATTTTAAGGTCAGAAAACTCACTGGAAATCTTCATGACTAAGCTAATTTCACTGACTTGGTTAAAGGGATTTTTTCCATTGTTATTTTATAGCAAAGTCTTCACCGAATGGATCCTAGGATTTAAATCTTTTATCCTAATTTGAATCATACAGTCCATAATTTCCTGGTGTCCAAACAAATTCAGTGGGCAGGCTTGAACAAAATTTGGGCACAAACACTAGTAATCATCACTTTCTCCGAGCTCTAATAAGAGAACTGTGGCCATGTCATTTGCCAATGCACAGAAGCCCTCATATCAACCACAGCCATGAATTTGATTTATTTAAGAAAAGCAACCATAAGATTAAAATGCAGTGCCTGCAGCAAGAACTCTGATGAGCCTACAGGAGTCACTATTCAGTAACCAAACACCCCAGTGAAAGAAAACGAATAGCATAAAGAACAAAGAAAATACGGTCAAACAAAAAGAGATCAGTGAAAACTTTCCACCAATATTCATGTACTAGCTCATATTTTTAGTTGTGATCCTTTTTAAAATGAGAGATAGAATAACAATTGTCTCTTTGCATTGTGATAAACATATTCCTGCAATAAATTATACTATTAAGATGTTAATGGCAATCACTAATAATAGCATTTTTTTCAATCCCAGAAACTATGTTGGAGGTTTATGAACTAACACTTCTGATTGATTATCACTGTTTCAGAGAGACAGAGACAGAGACAGAGAGACAGAGATACAGAGAGAGACACACACAGGGAGAGAGAGAGAGAGAGAGAGAGAGAGAGAGAGAGAGAGAGAGAGAGAAAGAGAGAGAAAGAAATAAAACTGACTTAACCTCTCAGAACCAGTAAGCAGTGCAGCCTAAATGCACACATGGTTTGGTCCCTAAATTCTTACTTATGCATTACATTCTGCTACTTGTCACAGAACCAGTGGGTCTCCACACAGCAGATCCACAAACTGTAATTTTGTTACATAGAATTTCAGTAATAGGTAAACTAAGTCTATTACCTGAGGAGTTTTTCTTCTGTGCTACAAGTAAATGGACATTATCCTACTGGTGCCAAATTGCTACTAATCTTTATCCTAAATCCTAGCAAGTTGAGAGCAAGAAATGAAGACTAATATTCCCCAGCAGATTCCAGACTAAATTATTATGTGCCATTCAATACACTCCCGTGCATCAGTATGAAAATGGTAGCTCTGAAGAACAGTGAAAAGAGTAGGTAAGCCATCATGGCATGTTCTTCTTTTTTCTTTCTTTCTGGATTGTCTTCCTGTTCTTTCTCATAATTGAGTAATAAAAATTAAATAATAATAGCTTAATTTCAAATTTTATATAACATTTTAGAATGTAGTCCATTACTGGTTTTTGCTATGCACTATGTATCATTATAGTGAATGGGAATCCATGAATGCATGACAAGTGTATTTTAAATGATGTATATATGCACCTGCATTAAATTAAGGAACAAACATAAATTAAGGCTTTTTTCTTGGTAAGATTTTTGTAGTAAATTTATTTTTAATTTCTATTATTTTTATTATTTATTCAAATCTAAAACTACAATAATTATTTGTTACCTTATACAAAATAAAATAATGTACTATCAAAATGCTTAATATGTGTGTATTGTGTATAAAACTCAATTATAAACTACTTTAGTCCATTTGCTGAGTTAGCCACAATTGTATTAAATACTATTACTATCACTGTACACTGTGCTCATATTAAAGATAAGATAAGCAGGAAAAAAAAATATTTTTGTCTTTTTCCTTTTTATCGGTACCGGGGTTTGAACTCACGACTGCCTGCTTGCAAGGCAGGCACTTATGCCACTGAGCTAAATCCCCAGCCCCAGGAAAATTTTTTAAACACAGAGCTGGTCAATAGAAAAGGAAAGGACCAAGGTTCGAAACAATGCAGCCTGACTTCAGAACTGGAAATCTTAATCTCTGAGTGTTTGTAATGTCTTTGGATCCTCACCAACTTTTCCATGATTTGGCTTAACCACAAGCAATTTGATGGCCATAAATTCTTTTTAAAGAGCTCTAAGAGGAGCTAGGACTGAGACTCAGTTGCACAGCACTTGCTTAGCATGAGTGTGGCTCTTGGTTCAATCCCCAGCACTGACAAGGAGGAATTAGCCATCAGATGAAGTAGAACTAACACAAGATACTATGTACATTATGGTCTTGTTGCTAAGAAGACTTGCTTTCACATAAACTTCTACTCAAAATCATGAAGCAACCTTGGAATGTTCTGAGTTCCTTCTTTCTCAGGTAAGTTTCAAGATATATTATGCCCAAAGATCTGCAAGTCTTTTATATTAAATTTTAGAATATAGTCAATCACCAGCTTTTACTATGTACTATATAACTGTAGTGACTGGGGATCCCTCCATGAATGCATGAAATATATTTAGACAATGACGTTCACATATAACCTCATTTTATTTTATTTTTTGCTATTTTTCAGGGGATCAAGCTACAGTATTTTTATGTATGCAGAATTCTAAAGTACATTTACATATGCCTCTTTCTATAATTACAACTTAGTCCAATCATTTCTTCTCTCTTCTGATTTTCACACAGGAATTTATACAGTTGTGTTATTAACGGACCTGAGGAAATTTCTTTCGAAATTTTCTTATATAATTTTCAGAATGCCTTTACCTTGCCAGTGTCCTATATAATGATGTAACAGAATTGCTGGATAATTATTAAGTATTCGGTGTTTAAGTTTATCTTAAGCATTGCAACCAAGGCTCTGTAATCTTCTTTGTAAAAAAAAAAAAAAAAAAAAAAAAAAAACTGTTTAACAACAAAAGAAGTTACTTTGGTGTTTAGTCATTGGGAATAGGTTGTGAAAATTGACTTTCGAAATGATCCAATACAGATTGGGAACATAGCTAATGATAGAGCACATGCCTAATGTGTGAAAGGCCTTGTGCTTGTCAAAAAACGATAGCAAAACAAAACAAAAAACTTGAATTTCTCAGTCCTAATAACCA
The DNA here is from genome assembly GCF_034190915.1 of Cavia porcellus. Lineage (NCBI taxonomy): Eukaryota > Metazoa > Chordata > Mammalia > Rodentia > Caviidae > Cavia > Cavia porcellus. Next base: position 10,757,190 of record NW_026947490.1, read on the forward strand.
GCAAAAAAGTTGAGTGTCAAATTATTTCTTTCCATATAATCTTAACTATATCAGGAGTAGATATTCAAAATTATCACACAAATGCATATAAACTAAAGACTAGGAAATGATAAGATGACCAGATGACAGGATACTTTTTACAAAAGCAGTATCTGCTCTTCTTCAGAAATTTCTTTGTTGTTAATACTCCTTATTAAAACTACATTCTATAAATTCCAGTGAGAGAGAATGGTTTGGGGATTGGTTTCAAGTACTGAGAGCCACACAGAGATTCTTCAGTGTTGTAAAGATAAGACTTACAAGAAACACTCATGGTATGGGGATCCTCAGTCCTTTAAAAATTCTAAATATTTTCTTCATGTATATGTAATCAGATTTCCAATCATTTGAGCTGTCTTCCCAGTCTCAAAAAATATGACTTTTTATTAAAAATTTGTTCTATGAAATATTTAATGTTCACTTTGATTTCAGTTCAATAATTATGTTATAATTACATAGAAATTGTATCCATGCTCATCATGAACTGACATGGAGACAAATACACACAAACAAGATTTTTTTTAGTATCCACTGGAGAAAAAAATTAGAAAAGCATTACTCTCTGCAGCTGACCTTGGATTCACGCATTTGATGTTTGTCTGAGTTAGTCTCAGAATAATTACATTTCCTTCCTTAAAATGGACCTAAGATAATGCGTTTGTCCTTTAGAGAATAGTACTAGACTCAAATTCAAGAGTAATGCAATTGCATTTCAGTTTCACATAGCTGTTAAATAGAGGCAGAACTGAAAGAAAATGGTAATCACTTCATCAGTAAAAGTACAATAACTTTTAGCTGAGCAAGGAGTAGAAATAGTGAGTTGCAAAGTTTGTACCCTTTGCCAATTGTGCATCTCTCTTTTCTAACTTAATGTTTATAATTAGAAATTATTTTCTGTCCTTAGTGTATCAAAATCACTGAATCAAAAACATAGATCTGTGCAAGGGACATCAAATTGGTGATATTTAAATAAAGTTCCATTCTAAAATAAAGGGAAAATAAATACATATGTCAGCAGCCTTCCTTGACTTTGCACTATATAATGTGCTAAAGTTGTATCATAATTTAACTCTCCTCATCTTCCAAATAATCAAAGCATATTACATAAAATTGTACAAAACCATACTGTTTCTCAAATTTAAGATTAGAAATCAAGCAAAATGATGAGATTCATCAGCCTCTAATGTAAAGTAGATATAATTCAATTCAAATTTAAGATACTTAATATTGTCACAATATGACACTGAAACTTATTCTCCAAAGAAAAAATAAAGTTTTAAAAATAAATGAGAACAAGACCAAATGTCGTATAAGAGCCAGTGTTTTGTTTTCTCAGCAGGGTGACTGATTTTTGTTTAAAAAATAGAAAATTGGATTTACTGGAAATGAGATTTTGATGAAGTGTTATTGAAGTATAATATTCTATGAAATCCTATGTTACCTTAGAAGGAGCTAAATGACAACTGTTAGATTATTATGAGACAAAGATAATTTTACATTTGATTTCCCTTCCCTAATTGTGGGGTAGTGGTGATTTTAGTGTATTCTGTTATATGTAATTGATATTTCCCAACTTCTAAACTCAGGTCTTAGTCCTTTGATTTCTCTGAAACTTGTCTTTATTACTAAGAAATTTCTTTGTTTCTCCTTAGGCTTTCAGTGGTAACAAATATTATTCTATCCTATGATAATACTTCAGATTTTCTCCTATTGCCTCAATTTGTAAATGTTTGGGTCAGTTTTGTGTACTGTAACACCTCTCCCTCATATAACCTTTACAGTTCTAAGATTATTGTAAGTTCTTAGCAAGGATTTATTGATCCTCTGTTCAACTAATTATTTAACTATACTAATATAACTATTAGAATGGTGCAAAATGCACCATTAAAAGAGGTGCTGATTTAAAAACTGCCTTGGTCTTTATAGTTTTAGCCTTTATCTTAATATCGTCACATGTGAACACTTACTCAATATCTTTAAAAAAAAAACACATAAATGAGTCACATGTCTGATTTCTAGTCTATCAGTGAATTTCCCCCTTCTTTCTACCTTTTATTTTTTTCCTTTCTTTTTCTTTTATCTTTGGTATTCTGCCCATGTTTTGTGCTATTAATGAAAATCACAGACTTCTTCATCAATGCACATACCATGTGCTTCCAGAGCCTTTTTCAAATGCCTTCTGTCTAGGTGACTTTTCTCATTGTCAAGGCAAATTATTCAACACAGTATTAAAAGAGGAAAGGTTTATTTCAGCTCACAGTTTGTGGAGGTTTCAGTATGTAGTCGGCTGGCACCAAAACAGGGTGGCATAGCAGAGGGGCATGATGGAGGAGAAACAGTCCTGGTGTGGCAAGGCGGGCAGAGACAGCATCAAGCAAGGGCGACAGCAGCAGAAGCAGCAGCGGCAACAGTCACTGTCTGTCTCCTCTTTGTATCTCTTGCAGGCTACCTGCCTTTTAAGGGTGCCATTCACATGCAAAGTGGGTCGTCCCTAATCTCAGCATCACACACTTTATCCCAGAATCACATTCTTAACTTCAAAAATCACACCTTTAATCTCAGCATGGCTTTTTAAATCCCAGTATCACACATCTCCAAAAATTCATCATCTCCAAAAATCCCCACCATGAGTTAGGGGGACATCTAGATACAAGCCATAGGCACCTTCCTCAAATATCCCAAACTGGATGAATAAATACCATGCTGAACTTTGTGGGGCTGACTGTGCAATAAGACATATAAACTCTAATTTATGGAATGTGTTTTTATTTAAATTCTTCCTTGTTAGCTATTTCAATGGGATGGACATTTGCATCATCCAAACATCTTATAGATTGAAATCCTACTCTCAATATGGTGCTATTAGGAAGTAGAACCTTTGGGAGCTAATTAGGTCAAGATTGGGGGGCCACATAGATGAGATTTGATGGCAGAGCACAAATGAATGACAGTAGTGCCTTCATCTCAACAATAAGATAAAGGATCCTATTGGATCCCACAGAAATTTCTTGCTCTATTTTCAGTCTTATGAGAATTCAAAGAAATGACAGCCAGCAAGCCAGAGGAGGTCTGTTGCTGGGACTTCACCATGCTGGAAGCCTACTCTCAGACATGCAGCTTCCAGAAGGGTGAGAAATATATTTTTGTATTTATAAATCTCCAGTCTATACTACTTTATTATGGTGGGTCAACCTAAGGTAATTATATTCCTAGGAGATAGAAAAATGTGTATATACATGCCAAAATGCAAAAGATAGCATAAATATGATGACATTTGATAAAATTTCTAGCTTAATGTCACAAATATAATAAAGGAATGGATATTAGTAAGGCAGATTCATCAAAAAATTAAAGGGTCAGTTACTGACAAACACATGTTTGGTTTGCCAAAACTGAAAACATTTTTTTTTTCTTTTCAAGCAAACAAAAAACCTCAAAGATTTCAAAATCTTTAGTTACTTATCCTAGAAAAAGCTTCAAACCACTTATTTTTGAAAGTACATAATCACTGATTTACTTCATTTTTCGTTTTCACAGGAAGTGGAGATTAACTATAAGATGCAATTATAAAAATAGAAACATCACCAAATGATTGTCATTATACTATTGTTCAGAGCATTTGTAAGACGTTGTCATATATTCAAAAATAAGGAAGAAAGGATAGGAAATAAATATTACAAGCAAATAACTATTATTCAGTCTTGCAATGAGCATCCCAAAATACATGTCACTTCTTATTCTTCTTTTAAAACTCATTATAAATCAAAAGAAAGAAAGCAAAATAGAGAACACAAATATGGTCAGAAAGCAACTATAATCTCAAGCCATAAATGCAATACAAATAGTCCAAATATTGTTAAATCTTAAGTAAAACAAGGACTAAGAGGACCCTTACACATATATGCAGTGTAAGTGCAAGACAATCATTTGTTGAAATGTTATTGTCACGATTCTGCGAGGGATATACAGTATTTTTTTCTTTAAGCTAAGATCTTGTAATGCAGGCACAGCAAAGTAGGAATGTTACCAGAGACTAACTCAGCATTGTCTAAACACAGTGGAAAGAATGTGAGTTTGAAGGGGACTTCAGGCTGATATACTCTATTTATTTAATTTACTCTGAGCAACAAGCAGCAGAAACACATAGATGTGAAGAAGTGTTTAAAAAAAAGATGAAACTCATCAACCTGAGGATTATCATTCAGAGACCCACAGCCTCAGAAACCTGAGCTTCATCCCATTACCCCCCAAAAGGAGAGTACAAACAGAGGGAAGGCTCTGACCATGCCACCCCTTCCCTGGCTGCTCGTACAGTAAGACCTGGGCCTGTTCTAAGAAGAGTCATATTTTCTATTTTCACAATATAACAATGAAAAAGAAAGAGAAGAAAAGGAAGGGGAAGAGGAAGAAGAAAGAAAAAGGGGACTGGAAATAAAAGGAAGAAGAGGAGAAGGAGGCAAGGAGGAGGATATAAACTGTTAGAGGACGTAGAAGGAGGAGGATGAAAAGGAAAAAGAGGAAGAAAAAGAGTGCTGTCATGCTTTGACCTGTATTGTTATGTTGTTATGTTCTCTTTTACTCAATCTCTCCTTTTTTAATAAAAATATTTATTTTTATTATTTTTTTAATTAAGGGAAAAATAAAAAAAATTAGCAGGATTTATTATAGTAACTTTTTGATTTCCTATTAACTTGATTTGAAGCCCTGTATTGCTCCCACCATCTTGTTTTGACTGATTTTGCTCTGTTCTGTTCTGTTTGATAGTATCAAGTTTGAGGGTATAGGGAACTACTTTGAAGGCAATAAGATTCACTATGATGCCCATTCTGGTTTGACTATGGTCTTCTTTTTGAAGTCCTGTAATGTCTCCAGTGCTTAGGTTTTATTGGTCTTGCTCTGTACTGTTTTGTTCAATTTTATTATACCTAATGATATAGTCAAATCTTTTTAAGGTAGCAAGAGGCATTATGGTAACCATTGTTGATCACCTTGTATTCTGTTTTTGCATCATGTGCTATGTCCATCCTTTGTTTTGACTGACTCTGCTTTGTTTTGTCATGTTTGGTTTTATTCTCTTCCAAAAAATGTAATAAGAACTATGGGAGTAATAAAACCCAAAATATGTAAATGTTGTTGTAAAAAAGAGAGGGAAAAAAGTGCTCTAAAGGATACAATTGCAAGTGTGTTTAGCTGTGTTAAGATAGATGACCATATTACTAAATTTTTGTTGGATCATTGAACACAACTGTTTGCAGTCTCACTGTTTGAATGTCCACTTTGTATCCTTTAATCCTGAAAGTTGAACAACTATTTCTAAGATGACAATATGTAATCTATTAACTAGTGATTTCTTACTTTTTTTTTTTTTTTTTTGAATTCTGTATTACTTGTACCCTTATACTGTTTTGTTTGGGTTTTTTTTTTCTCCTTTAAATAAAATTTTTTTAAAAAGAGTGCACAATCAAAACAAAATTGCTAAAACAATAAGAAAATAACATCTCCAAGATGGCTGTGTGCATAGCTCATGGTGGAGAATTTACCCAAAATTTCTGAGGCCATGAGTTTAATCCCCAAAGCACATGCACACACACACACACACACACACACACACACACACACACACTTGTGTGCTCACACACATGCATACACAGACATACACAAAATGTAGAATTGCCAAATATTTGAAAGTGAATTGAAGCAAATAAGCAAGTTAGCTGATCTCAAGATAAAATTGGAGCTATTAGTTCAAAAGTTATGAAAAAGAAAGTCATAGAAAACATAACAGCAAAACCAGTCACACCTGGAATGGGAGAACTAATTCGAACAAACTAAACAAAATGCAACCAAAAAGACAGAATGATAACCATCCTTAGTAAGATGTTGGTCAATTTCAAAAGATAACAGTGAAAATCTAACTTCTGCTTACTTGGTTTCTTGAAGAATGGGAGTCAGTATTAATAACAGAAACTCTACTTCTTGAAAATGGTCAAAGAAATAAAAATAAAATGGCACTTGAACATATGGATGCAAATAACACACTGGATTAAGACAAAAATTAGGCATACTGATCCATACCAAGACTGATTTTGATCCATTTACTGCATATGGAGAATAAAGCATCTAGGCAAAAATGCAAGCTTTAATCCTTCATTATCACCCATGGGAAAAACAATTGACTACCAGAATTATCCTGTCTTTATAAACATTTAGATGTGCAAAAAATGTATATAAACTAAAAGTTTTAGTGCAAGACTGTTCTCTTGAATGAGGAAACTACCCTGCCATGCGTTTGACTCCACCAGTCTATGGGCAGCAGCTTTTAGCTTGCAGTGCAGTAAGGAGAAATTTTATGGAGAACAACACAAATTGCAGGACTTGAGAGCCGTATATCAAAGTTGGGGAGGAGGGCTAAGGTGGGAAGAACTGTGAGAGCCGACTAACAGACATAAACACATGTCACCAACTGGGAAAGTTATGGGGATCTACACAGAAACTCCCTGGATTCCTGGGATAACTACTGAGGTGTGCCTGCATGAAGTAAACTCACTTGCAACTGGAAAAGAACCATCAAGGGGAATAAGATCAGCACATTCCTGGAGTTCTTCTGGGCCTTGGAAGGTCAACTTTGCTCCAGCCATAGTGAGAAACTTGCAAGGTATTTTGAATCTGATAGCATTCTCCAAAGAGTCACACTTCAGTACAGTGTCAAATCAGTTCTAGAGTCAAAGGTATCATAATAAAGTCTGCAAACAAGCCGTAGTATCATTCATTGATCCTGAACACATTTCATAGCTCCATACTGGAAGAAAACTTTCTCTTTTTAGAGAAAGAACAAAGTCTAGCACTCAACAGCATAATATTCAAGATCCAGCCCCCCCAAAAAGCATAAAGTTCACTATGCTTACTAAAAATGTAAAAAAGAAAGAAATTTATATCAATAACAAGAAGGAAATTCAAATAATAGGAAAGATCAAAATAAACCTGGAGATGCTGGAATTAGTAAACATAAAATGATTTAAGTGTATTTGTCAAATGAGAGGCTACAGAAAGTACTTATAGAAGTAGTTAGTGGTTGAGGTATTTTTCACATTATACCGAAAATCTCAGAGATCTTTAGTGATATTTAAACTAGAGAAAATAACAGTTGGACATGGATCCAAATGTATAAAGAAGTATGAAAACTAAGAGAAATATGTAAAATGTCATGAGTTCTGTGATTTGAAGGCAGACAGTATTCAAAATACTCTTGATATATTTTATACAAATATAAAACATTTATCAGCATTCTCAACTGAAACTAATTGTGTGCTTATTCAACCTTAGTGTGATTTCTTAGTACATTAGTACACTCTTAGTGATATTCGTAGGACATTTCTAGTCATAGTGAAAGAGTTTTTAATGTTTTACCCTTTAAACAGTTATACATTGATTATGAAAATAAGAGAACATATCAGTTTGAAGAGTCATTACTATGATTGCCCACTTATGTGTGTACAGAGTATCATCACCATGTATTTTTAGATTAGCAGAGTCAGCCTCCAAATACTTATAATTCTTGGTACATGGTTTAAATATTGCAAACTTATACTTTTATTTTACTCTTCATAGTTCTTTATAGAAAACTATGCCTATCTCTCTGGCCATACCTTTTCATTTCATTTATATTTATATTTATATTTATATTTATATTTATATTTACATTTACATCTATATCTACATTTATATCTACTGCACACTTTTGTTCAGAAGTCAATTGCCTTTAACATTCTTTAAAGCATGAGAAATGTCTTTTGTATTTATCTCTTCTGACATCTACTGCACTATTTATCTTGAAGAAGCTTGCAGACTAAACCCTGAAAGATACAAAGCAAGCACATAAATTTAAAAACGGATGACATGGGTGCATGTCAATAATCTCAGCTACCGTAGGTTACCAGAGGCAGGAATATCTCAACTTCAAGACTGGTCAGGTGGTCCAGATTAAAAATTATAATAAAAACTAAAAATTTTCCAAAAGGCTGAGGATCCAGTTGAGTAAGCGAGCACCCCTCTATTCAATTCTTTGTCCTCCATTTCCCTCCCAAATCAGAAAGATCCAGATATAAAGTATAAAATTGTCCGTGAGCTGGAAACATACATTTTAAGTGAGCATAGTGACCCCAGGTCAGAGGGGAAAAGGTACAATAGTGTCTACTACAGCCAATCTTATGATTTTTAAAAAACATACAATAGATGCTTGTTGGAGCTGAAAAGTCTGATGATTGACTAGAGAATTCATTAAGCTCAGGAATTTTTAAAAAATTATTGTTTTTGTTGGATTTTACTACAGAAGGGTTATAGTAAATCAGCAAAATCAGAAAGGCACATAGAACAGAATTAGCTAGGAGTGGCCATCCTATTTGAGCTGTCCTTTTTCATGGACTCTTACCTCAAGGACCACTTCTATTAGCAACAGCATGTGAAAACGTGTGGGAACAGTTACCAACCAGGGACACTTACTGGGCCGCCCTGTCCAAGTTTTTGGGAGGGTTCCATCATTCATCCTGGGGCGCCTTGGCTGCTCTATATTCCTCCACCGTGCACCTTAACAGAGGACACATTGAAAGGGCCAAACACAGCCCCAGGTGTGAACCGCACATATTCACAATAAATCATATTGTTAGCATCGATATCTAGTGTGGTCTATAATTTCAAGAGTACAAAGACTCTTATCGAAAGAGTATTCCCAGGGTTAGCAGGCTCTCATCCCCCAGGAGTCAGTCAAGACCCAGGCCTGATGACCTCTGCAGTGTAGGCAGCCTAGCCCTGGAGAATTAACCCATCTCTGACCAACCTACGTGCATGTTTTAAACAATTGATTTTGGACAGCTTAGTTCTATCTAACAATACAGGCCTTGAGTATTTATGACAGATACACACTTAAAGGCTTAATCTCATTTACTCATATGAATTTAGACAAAAAAGAAAATATTCAGATATTTCAAGCACAATATAGGGTTTATTTACCTGGGGTGTTCATTTCTGAGTCAGTGTTTTATTGCCTTACATACAAAGAATTGACATAAAGGTAAGCTTGAACTCAGAAGGTTTAAAGTAAATTTCTCAGTGGTAGAAGTTAAATGAGATTAGGTGGGCAGACAGGATGAATTTTAAAAAGTGAAATCCTATAAAAAGTTAAATCTACTTACACTCACAGCCTTACTTCGTTTGCAAATTCTATGACAAAGAAAAGTCTTAAGAAATACACTATACACAAGTATCATTAGTAATACACATTACTGGAAAAGGAAAGCTTGTTTTCAGAAAAAAAAATTCCAGGCAATAATTTTGAAAACAGCACATCAATTTGGCTTCAAGGCATTTAATTTTAGTCATTTTAATCTAATTTTTTTCTTTCTTTCTTACTACACTCTTAAAGACAAGGCACATTCTCAAGTATGAAAAAGTTTAAAATAAATGTGTTTACAAAATTAAGTTGAATTGAGGTTTGATTAACAGAAAAATATACTAAATTATTAATAAAGAAAAAGCAGTGTGTCTGCTTATTAAAACACACATCCTGAGTGGGCAGAGGCAGGTCCATAAAAGCCAAGATTCTGCCTGCACTGGCTTGAAAGTTTATTGTAAAACATTTCTGAGCCAAGGACATTTAGAGGAGCCATGCCAAGTTACTATAAAGGTGCCAATATGGAGTAATCTTTAAAGATGGATAGTCTATCACTGAAGTTACTGAAAATACAATTCATGTCATGTCGGGTTAACTGGAGACATCTGTTTCCAAGATACAGAAGCATATCTGTCTATTAATTTTGCAGTAGAACTGCTCAGTTTGTCCTCGCCCACTTAGTTTTAATAAATGCCCTATAAAAGCTTTTTTTGAAATGCTGTTTTTTTTATAAAGCCAAGTTTCAATCTGTGCTATTCTTAGTCATTCTTTCAATTGTAAATTAAAAGGCAAAGAGGGATACAAAGAAGAAAAGTCCTAACCCTTGTTAGAAGCCTGACGACGCTTAAGAGATAGTCTTCCTTATTTGTAGCCTAAATCTGAAAATTCCAAAGTTAGTTTAGGGTCCCATTTATTTTTCTTTTGTCTAGTTTGCCCAATGTGAAGTTTCTATAAAATTTTTAAAATGTGGAATGTTCTCAATAAGCATTTATTCTAAATGGCTATCCACTGAAACCCCAAGTTTTTTTTATGACAGCACAAATGATGGTAATAAGTAGGTTAATGGTAGCATCTGAAAATGAGAGATTTAGTAAGCAAGACATAGAATTGATGCAAAAGAATAGATGAATTAGAAACAATAAATTTTGTATTTAAGCAGATAACCCTTATTGATATGTCAGTGGTTAGAATCCAAAAGTTACAGATGTAATTAACATAATTTATTTTCTTTAATAGTTGATTTATCATTTAATTTGTCTCAACAAGTGGCACCTATGTCACTGAAAACAATAGTTTTTTTTCTCATTATATACTTTGCATTTTGGTGGGTACTAAGTCTCATTATCTATGAAGAAAAGACAAGTACCCACTTCAAAGTCATGAAAGGCAAAATCATGCAAGAACTTTATGGTTTAAGTCTAAAATGCCTTTCCAAAGACTCATGTGGCAAGACATGATTTCAAGAGGTGATTTGGTCGCAGGATGCCATGCTCAGCAGTGGACTGATCCTTTATGAGTTTAGAGCTCAGGTGAAAGGGGCGCCCAATAAGCGCATGCCTTTGGAAGATGCACCTGTCTTGTTTCTCTCTCTTTATGCTGTCATGGGTTGAGTAGCCTTTTTCCACACCACTCTTTTACCCACCCAAGGCTGCCTTGAAGTGAAACATCTAAAACTATATAAAAGAAAGTACGCCTCCCATGCTGTAAATTTCAGGTGTCAGGTATTTTGCTCAGCAACAGGAAAACTGAATAAACCTCCAACTTTTCAAATTGTTAAAGAATTAATCTTGATTTTAGTCACTGTTTCAGGCAAGTTCAAAAATGATGACATTGACGAGTTAGCTCCTGTGTCTAGTAGTAGTTCACAATTCACAAATTGTCAGTGCCTATGTGCCCATGTAGGGTTACTTGATTTGGGCTGTGTCAGTCTTATTTAAATGTTGTGGATCCTTGATAGGCTCTTACTGAAGAGAAGATTATCTAGTTTACTGCGAGTCTAGAATAAACTGGAAAACAATCTGTATCTCTCTTTGTTTCTAGACTCTTAAGGACATAATAGTTTTAGTGAAGTAAAAGTGCATTAACATACTAAGCAAAAGTGCATTAACGTACATTAAATAATTGTTATTATTTATTCATTGAGTCTATGTTTCACATGTTTCTGTCAGTTAAAATCATTTTTACTTAAAGGTGAAATATAGTATTAAGGAGCAATCCAAATTCAGGTTCTTGCAAGCAAGGGTACCAACTGGGTATTGATCAAAAGATCTTAGGTAAAAGTCACTTATTTTTTCTAACTGCTAATCATAGTGCTTGGAAAGTTAATATTTAGTGTTAGGTGACTGAAAACTCTCCTGTATACTTGGGCAATAACAGTTAAATACAGGTTTCTACTTTAAATTTAGTCAGTTGGAATGAAGATTGACCTCAATTTTAGAAAGAGACTAACATCTTTAATTCTACCGACTGCTTCTGTAAAATACTACTGTGAAGCCAAGGTTTATCACACACAAAAAATGTGAATTTTATATTTCCTTATCATTTACCAGGTCTTACACTCAAACTATGCTTAAGTAGTAAAGTAAAACCTAATTATTAATTTGGGTCTTAAAATTCATCACAAAACATATCACAGAAAATTTTACTTACCTATTTTCAATATCAAGTTTTATTTCGATTCCTTCCTTTGTTACCTTTGAAATTATATTCTGAACACTAAAACTGCAGTACTTACACCAATACAAAGTGGTCTCCAGCCTGCAGTTTTCATCAGGAAGCCCTCACTTTCTAAAGCACAAACACAAATTAATTTAGTATTTTTAGTAGTGCATCGAATTATGTGAAAAATATTCCTTTAAACAAATAAATAACAAGATCACGTTATAAAAATAATTTTTACTTTAGGTCCACTTTGTTATTAATAAGTGTATTATTTTATTGTGACAACATTTAAAAGAGTAAACTGGTTTATGTTTTCAACTTGCAACTATTTCTCTCTTATGCTATGACTGCCAAAACCATGAATGTCAGGAACAACAGGTCAACTGTTCTCAGGCCTCTCTTTCGGACTTGGACACAGAAATAAATCATTAGTTGCTGCACAGTACGAAGAGCTGGAATCAAAAGTTGCCTTATTTTTCTTCAAGAATGACACTTCACCACTAAGGTGACAGTCCGAGCTCCAAGTTACAACAAAGTTCTAAATTAACCTTTAGCTAAACACACAGCTATTGACATTATAAATAGGCTCTAATTAGTAAAGACAAGAAAAATAGGTTTTAAAATAACATGTTTGGGGTGAAAAGGATAGAGGATAGTAAAAGATAGCATACAATTTCAGATGGTGGTGAAGTCACGAGGAGAGAGATTTATCTTGAGAGACACACTCAGAAAACCTTCTATTACACCCAGTTAAATGGAAGCCAGAAGGCTGCTGAGAAAAATACGTTAAGATCTGATCTTGGTGAAATCTATTTGTTTTTAATCTGTACATAATAATCAGAAATCATGTGGAATTTTTACATGTGCCTACCACATCTTAATTCATTTTTAGATGAAAGGTCTTAGTAAACATTTCTCCCCAGTGCAAATCTTCTGTCATTTTTCAATAAAGTTCTTCCTTCCATTTGTCAGTGATTCCAGAGGGAACTTTTGTCCAACATATGCAAGATTCTGTGTTGGTCTTTGTACATTGAATCTTTCTGAATCTGGTTTTTAATTTAAGGATTTTTTGAGCTCTTTTACTCTACCACATGCTCCTTATGGTAGGCTATCTCATTACAGGTCCAAAAGCAAGAGGCCAAACTGTTAACTAGTACCAAAAAATGTATCAGCAAAATTAAAACTTTCTGTTTTCAGTTGATTATGGGTAGTTTTTGGTCCATGGCAACTGAGACTTGATACAATGTTCATGAAATTTTCCATTATGTTTTCATGATTTGGGTTTTCAAAACAACAGCTTGTTAGCACATAAATATTAAGAACAAAAGAAAGCATGTTGTTTCTAATGAATGTTTTTCATGTTAATTCACTTTTAATCACATAAATTTACATAGTAACTAAATCCAGAAAACAGTCTACAGAAATAAGTAAAAGATTACTAAGATTAATTTGTATTCCATGTAGTTAAACTAATTATTAATTCTATAGTTCAAATTAAATAAAATTAGAGTTTTAAAATTAGAGTATTTCTGAAAATATCTTCAGTTGAAAAGATAATGTTTCTAGTGCTGAACCTTTAAGTTTTGAACCTTTAAAAATGCGGTAAAATAATATGATTGTATACATTTAATGGAATTTATAATGCTTTTGAATAATAATTTATACTGCATTCAACATCTGAAATACATTTTGTAAAATATACAAATAATACAGAGACCATCACGGTCATCACTGCAACATCCTCTCTTCTCATATTAAATGTTCGTCTATTTAGTGTTTAAGGTATCTCAGTAATAAAAAAAAGCCTTCAACTGAGAGAAAACAGTATGAGAATCCTGGGTTAAGTAAATGAAATTATGAGAAACACTGTGATAAACAAAACTAAACTAAAAGTTTAGATGTTGTTTGCCTTTGGTCATAGTCTTTGGCTCTGAGTTATGGCAAATGTCAAATTATCAGATTTCAAATCTTTCCCAGAAAACGATAGGCTAGTGACACTGAGACTTAGTCCTCAACGCTGTCTAATCTGTGAAATAAGAAAAAGTGCTTTCACATTCTGTCTGCTCACTAATGACCAAATACATTATAAATCCCTGTCCTCAAATATTATGTAGACTTCTCTCAAATATGTTTTCGTTATCTCTGTTTTCAATTTACAATTTGGAATTTTTTTTTTTAATTGGTAGTGGGGATTGAACTCTAGAACTTAAACTTGCCAGGCAGGTGCTTACTCCAAGTCCCTGGCTCTTGGAAATGTTTTTTGACTAAAGTAACTGATCACGTATTAAATTTGGCAGTTAACTGTTTCTTTGAGGTCAGAATTCACAGGAAGTCATACATATATGCTAAGAGATGAACTTTAAGTAAAGATTAATGTTTAGCTGCTGTCACTGTGGTGATTACTTTTGATGAGACAGTGACGAGGAAATATGGTCTGTACAGTGCATCTGAGAAGAGAACATTTTCTAAAGAAAACTGATCCCTTTAGAAAGGTGACCACGAAACTGAATTGCATTTGGCACCTCGGGCCTCATTCTTCTGGCTCAGGAGTCCCAGGGAAGCAGTGGTGTTATTTGCATGCATGTTTTCCAAATTCACCTCCACACGAAGTGTTCTGGTTACTTTCTCATCTTCTCTTGCCTTGAGGGTTTTCCAAAGCCAGGAATCGTCCTGTGCTCAGGTGCAGCTGCTCAAGGGGAAGAGTTAGAGCCACTATAGCAAAGCTCAATTAATACTGGGACCAAAGTCTGGAAGTGAAGCGCATCCTGCTTTCTCAAGTGGGGCTATGTGGAAGTGTGTCCTACTGAATTCCTCACAGGGTTATTTTCACCTCCACATTCACAAAACCAAAGCCTGTTTTTTTTTTAAATATTTTTTTTACTAATAAAAAAAAAGCAAAACAGAAAAAAAAAGGTAGAAATGATACAGAATATAAAAAATAATATTAAGGAATCATCTCTCATTGATATATTGCACACTGTTATCTTAGAAGTAGTTGTGCAAGTTACAAAATCAAGCATAAAAAATGAACAAACAATAATAGTGCGAACTATTCTGTTTGATGAACTATCAAAAACAGTAGAATCTTTATCTATGTTGCACACTTAAACATGCATAGTTATATGTATATGCCTACAAGTTGTTCATTTTGAGCACTTTTTTCTCTTTCGTTATTACAATATTATACATTTTAGATCTTATTACTTTTATTACTATTAGTATTTGTTTTTAACAAAGGCTTTTTAGCTTTCAATAGTTTTTGACAAAGTAGTATGTCACACAGAAGGATTGATCTAATTTACCAACAGTGATAAAGGATCCAAGAATCCACTGTTTCTTTATTTTCTTCCTTCACTGTCTCAGCGTATCTCCATTTATTTCAAATTTTGAGAATACCTATGTAACATACCTATGCTAACTTGCTTTTGAAGGCTGTGGAGATCCCAAATTAAGATAGTTGTGCAATCTAATGCCACCCATAAACTTATGTGTAGAGAAATACAAGCTAATAACTAACTGCTTGATAACTGGAAGTCTCTGATATCAAACAATCTTCTTGGGGTTTTGATGGCATAGGCTACGACAATAATCATCATTAGTATAATACAACAACTATGACTTAATTACCAAAAAAATCCTCATATGTCTAATGAACTGACATATTCATTAATAATTAATTTATCCTCAGAAGCTTTCCCTACATGTCTAAATCCCTAGTAGAGAGTATGTTTTCCTTAAGCCTATGTTAGTGGGGAGCACAATTTAGAACATAATAATCATTCAGAAATGTTTCATAAATGACAAGATTAATTTGGTTATATTTTATTTTGCGCATAGTAATTAGTAATTAAGATTACACTCAGATATAGACAAATATTAACTTTAGCTGCCAGCTATGAAATATTACATTTGTACAAGTTTTGCTTTTTTTCAGTAAAATATTTGAAATTACTGGCTTCGTTAATTATGAGTAAAATATGAGTTCAAACAGCAAAGCATAATTCTGAAGAATCTATCCACTATAACTGTGTTCTTACATGTAAATCATTTCCACAATCATACCAAAGTTTCTTAATAATTGAGTAATTTTTGTAAAAAGATTTTACCATGCAAAATGTGTATAAGAATTTTTTAACATCCTATTAATATTTATCTCATTAAAAGAAATTTATACTTGGTTTATTCATAAATTCTAGAATGAATGTTGTTTTTATATACAGTTGGCCAGGTATATAATCTTAACATATTCTCATTTCTTTAAAAATTCTTCTTTGAGAAGGCTTTATGTTCACTAGTAAAAATGGTCAAATAATTACCAAACTCATGGATTAGTATGTGTGCCTTTGTCTGTAAAATAATACAAAACCAGCTAAGCAAAATAGTTGTAATTGAAAAATATGTGGTTATTTTCAGGATGGCTTATACAGTTACAGATTCAATTTGATAATGGAAGAATAGGGTAAAATTTATACATTCATAAGAAGTGCTTTAAAATCTGAAAACATCGTTGAACATTCTTTGTGATAAAAGTATAGTGTTTAAATGAAATTAGATTTGTAAAATCAAAACACACGCAGTGCAAACATCTGACAGAAATATCATTTATTTCATGATAGAGTCAAAATTTGAAATGATGCTGATCTTAAATATGTAAACCATCTAAAATGTCATTTAATTCCTATGACCTGAGCACATAATCCTCCACTTAGTGAATACCTAATAGATACTATTCCTATTTCTCTGATTCAAGGCCAAAATTTATTGCATCTTTACTTTTTAATGATGCCTAGTCATTCTCCAAAACCTTCTGTTATTTATTATTTTCATTTATTCATTTCGTTTGATTCAGGGATCTGCCTGTCTTATTACTGAATATCCCCGAGAAGTTGCAGTACAGAATAGTTGGCCTCACTTATTTGCGGATTTTTCCTTAGAACATAACTAATTATTGTTCATTGAAACCCCAGCATCTTTGAAGAAATGGCAAATAATCTACCCAACTGATGTTTTGGTGGGGGATTTGAAAGCAGTCAATCCAAGAGCATTATTTAGTTCTTTTTGCTGTTGATTGGCTGCTGCTCTGTAACCCATCTCTGGCTGAAGTACCAGCCTTCCTGCCATATAACAGGTTGCATGTAGCAGCTACCTGTAGTGTTTTTGATTTTAATTTTAAAGTCCTAAGATCCCTGAGATGCTGCCACAACACCCTGCACTTTGTAAGGCTTTATTAATACAGTATTTTATTAAATTAAATTAAATTACCTAACTGGGGTAGGCAGAGTATATTTAGGATGTAAACTATAGACATAGACATTTACAGGTGTTTTTCTTACTGTATTGGAAATTCATAGTTTTTCACAATTCTCTAATGTTCTAGGTGCTCTAACAATGCAACCCTTGCAAAGTTTGGGGGTCCGCTGTAATTTAATTTCATATAGAAAGTAGTTCCTTGGCTTAAAAAAGTGACATTTGCTAATATTTTAATATCGTCTACCTAAGTGTGTGATGAGCTGAATATTGTCTAAATTCTTACGGATTTCACTTCATGGCCTTGATGGCTTCTTTGATCTGAGTTCCATTCAATTTCTGTTTAGGTACCAAGAGAATTTTAAGAGGTTTCTGTTTTCCATTTCTTTCTCTCTCTCTCTCTCTCTCTCTCTCTCTCTCTCTCCCTCTCTCTCTCTCTCTCTCTCTCTCTCTCTCTGTCTCGGTGTGTGTCTCTCTCTGTCTCGTTCTCTTTCTCTCTGTCTCTTTCTCTTTCTCTCTATCTCTCTTTTTCTCTTTCTCTCTGTATTTCTCTCTCTGTCTCTCTCTCTGTTTTTCTGTCTCTGTTTCTCTCTGACTCTGTCTGTTCTTTAACTTACTAGTTAACTGGATATTTGACTGCTTATTTGTTTGTTTTCACTAGAGATTGAATGTAAGGCCTTTGCACTGAGCTACATAATGTTTTAAAAAATTATTTTGAGACAAAATGCTGCAAAACTAGCAAATTGTCTAGGTTGGGCCTGAATTTTTCATCCTCCTTATTCAGCCTACCAAAGTTCTGGAATTACAGGCAGATATCACCATGTCTGGTTTCTTTATTAAACACTACAACAATCAATGAAACTTATACTGAGATTTAATTACTGCATGTCAAAGTCATAGAAAAAAGCAAAACCGCAATGAAATAATCAAAGTTTTTATAACTGTAGGTAAGAATTAGTAGAGAATAATATCAAAATTATGATCATATGGACATAGAAAACTAAGAAACAGAAACCTTGAGGAAAAAAAGGTCAAATCTATGTTTCATACTACTGCTTACTTTTTATTAATGTGCTTTATATATAGAAAGGTATTTGACATATCTATTCTATGGCATTATAAGCTTTTGGCCTATTAATGTGGTATTGAAGTGGTACTACTTTTATTGTGGCTATTCTCACCATTGTACATCTCATGATCTGAGAACTTGTATGTATGCCTTTTCAGCTAAGATTATAAGCAAATAGCCAGAAATTCTGTTTTAAAAATTATTATTTTTATATATATTCAGAACACTTTTCAATAAAGTGAAGAACACTAGAGGAAAAATTCACTTATATTTTGGTTTCATAAAATTATGTGATTCACTTGAATTAGAAAGTAGAGAAAGGCTTCACATAGACTTTTTGATATCAGCTGGTAAGAAGGAGGTAGACTCTCATCCTACAACTTCATAATTTCCTAAATCCCTGTGAGTGAAGAGAAAAAAAAGAAATCTAACATTTAAGCAACTGGCAAGTTTGTGTTTATTCCCAAAATAGCTTAGGTAGCCAAATCTCTTAAACATCTTTCTCTGTTTACCTTAGTTTTATTTTACTTTCTCTTACTACTTAAATGATTTAGAATCTTTAAAAGCATACCATGTAATAAGATGTACTATGAGAACTGGTATAACTAATACTATTCTTAACATGTTAATATGTTAGTTTCCATGATTATAACAAATACCTGGGATTAACTAAAATTAATGTATTTAAGGAGGAAAGGGTTATTTTGTCTCAAAGAAAATTTCAATCCATGTTCAGCTGACTCCAACGACCTTAGATTTGTAGTAAGACAGAATATCATGATAGAGAACTCAGGTTGAAACAATGCTACTCAGGGGGCTGGCGATTTAGCTCAGTGGCATGAGTACCTGTCTAGTAAGCGAGAGGTCATGAGTTCGATGCTGGTACCATAAAAGCAAAACAAACAAACAAACAAAAATACTACTCAGTTGATGTTGGCTGGAAAAGAAAGAGGAATAGGTGTCTGTCCTAATTTACCAGGCAAAGTGACTCATGGTACAATGTATAACACATTAGACTTCGAATATAACAGGCAAACACACATCTTCAATTATCCAATTTCCTCCCACTAGGCCTTGCCACCTGAGGGAGGTCATTAAATATTTTGTCAGTGATTTCAGGAGTCTACAGGGGCCTACCTGCACTGTTTACCAAGGGAAACAATAGTTATACATCTATATCCAATTCCTAATCAGCGATATCATTGCTTTTCAAATTAGTCATGCTGTGAATAATCTCAGAGCTGAAAAGTTAAACACCACAAGTTAGACTTCTTTTTGTATTGTTTTTTCTGAGACTCTTATAGTTAAATATTTAGAAACACCACTAGGTGATACTCCTACTACAAAACTAAACAATTTAGAAGATGCTACTTTTATGACTTGAGAAAGGTATGCAAGAAAAGGAAACTCTGACTTGAGAAAGGCAAGTGACACCCAAGAAACAGAAATGAGGAATGTGATGAGTTTGGATCTCTTAACATTGTGTGTGGTATTTGCTTCTGTACTCCATTAAGGTTTGTTGAATTACTAGCTTGTTTTCCCTTAATCAGGAAATCTAGGAAATTCTGAACCAGATACACACTATGTGATTTTCCATGTCATGGTAACCCAAATAGTAGCCTGACAGCAGACCATCAGGAGAATATGGATAGTACTCTGAGCATGGAGATGATAGGCAGAACTTTGAGCAACTTACACCCAAAGGTATTTGAGAACAGAGGCACTCATGGAAAGCTGTTGGAGGCAAGGGCTTTCAGTGGGGAGTGGACCTTGGGATGAAAGTTCAGACAAGGGTGAAGTCAGAATTGACAAAGGATTAATGAGTAATTTGAAAGAGTTACCGTTAGTGAGGGGGTTGAGGCACAAACTATACTTTTCAGCTCACTAAAACTTATAAGCAAATAGCCAGAAATTCTGTTTTAAAAATTAATTTATTATTTTTATATATATTCAGAACACTTTATCAATAAAGTGAAGAACACTAGAGTAAAGCTTCTCAAGATAAAGACACCTCAAGGGCCATCTGGAGGACCTGACAATGGCGTGCATTTCCGAACTTCACTACTCATGATGCTAACTGTCAAGATGCTGAATGGAAGTACATGCAGTATATGTTCAAGTCAGGGATGAACTGGATATATTGATACAAAAGAGTGTAAACACCGAGGCAGGGAAAAGGGCCCATTGTTTGCAGGGAAGAAAGAAAATAAATGGAGTGGAGCTACAGAAGAGAATAAATGGTTATGTACTTGCAGAGATCACTGGGAGAGGAAAGCATGTTGTATGAAATGAGAAACTTTGTTTAAGGAAAGGCCTCTCCCAACCGATAAAATTCTTCACATCATTTAATACTTGTATGTTAAAAATAAAATAAAATTGAAAGGGAAATGAGAGGGTTTTATTTTCCAAATTTTAAGTGATTGGTTTTCTGATATAATTAAAAAACCTCATTTATGCTAAAAGTCTACCTCATCTGACATTGGTAGATACACACTGAAGCTCCACTACTGGCTTTCTTTCTTTCTTTTTTGTTGTTTGTTTGTACTGGAGATTGAGCTCACAACCTTCCGCTGGCCAGTCAAGTGCTCATACAGCTAAGCTAAATCCCCGGCCTCCACTATTTCCTTAAAGATGATTTGATAATTTACGCCTGTCCAGTCAAGTCAACAGGCATCATCCAAGAGATTTCAAATGAAGAGGTATTTTGCATAGCAAAATGTGTTAGGACTAAAAGGGCAATACTAGGAGGGCTTTTCCGTACAGATCAGGAAACCACTCCCCTGTCTCTCTGGAGTCACAAGGGCTAAATACAATGCTCCCCACTGCACTGATAGGTCTATCATTGCCACTAAGCAAGAGCTGCCCTGCTAGGGCTGCAGGACCCACGATGGTGCTGGCACCAGGGTTCTCCACTACTGTCTGCAGAACCTGGATTCTAATCCCATCACCTTTTAAAAATTTCACTTCTAGTATCTTGCAAGAATCTCTCATAGGGCAGACCCACTCTCTTTCCATTTACCGAGAGTCTGAGAAATAGTTTTCAGGCTTCTAACCCTTAGTGATACTGAGAAGAGCACAGGCAGGTCAGAATGAGGCTCTGTGCTTACAAACAATATCTGGCAGGCCCCCTCAAAAGAGAAAGAAAGGGGAATGGCTGAAAGCATAGCAGGATAATCAGAATACTATTAGGACTATTAGAAGAATACAGTGTTACGAGACTGCCTGTGTGCTACCTGAATTATCTGATACAGGTGTGCCTCTCTGCCTCTTTCCATTACTCTGGCCTGATTGAGAGATCTGCTTATAGCCAGATGGACCCCAAACACAGATGCACACACACACACATGCACATGCACATTGCACACATACCTTAATATGAACACATATACTCACCTTACAAATTGAAATCCTTTGCATTTGTCATGGTATTCATTCTTTCGAATTTTTAAAAAAGTATCTTATTTATATGAATCATAATTTTATTTGATAATTTACTCGGTTATTAAAATAATATGAACAGCACACTGCATGTATTATGTTAGGGCTTATGGAATATCAATCAATGGTGATGACTAGTATTAAGTTAGCATTGCTTTTGGGCTCAGTTTACATGCAACATACCATGACATTCCTGAAGGTCATTTAATGCTAGATTCTTACTATTTTTGCACCTTAAATAAAAAAACAAAAATGAAAGGTAAAGATAGAAGAAAGTGTAGATTTTTAAGTAACTCAGTCTCCTTTATATAAATAGCATAGAAGTCACGATGATATGAATTGTACAGTATGTCAAGAAAATGTAATTTAATACATTTTAATGTAAAGTAAAAATCACTTGGGTCATAATAATGAAAGAAAATAAATTGCATTACTTATTAAAACATTTTCCCGAACTTTAGCCAATTGTCCCTCAGACAAAAGGATAATATCTAGGGTATATAAATACTGGAAAAACATCATGCCTCCCAAATTCAACGACCTAGTCCAAAAATTGGCATCTGGAATGAACAAGCACTTCTCAGATGAAGAAATACAAATGGCAAGTAAGTACATGAAGAAATATTCATCGTCACTGGTCATTTAAGAAAAGCCAATCAAAACAACGTTGAAATTCCATCACACTCCAGAAAGAATTCCTGCCCTCAGGAAATTAACCAATAACAAATGCTGGAAGGCTGTGAGGAAAAAGGAACCCTTCTCCACTGTTGCTGGGAGTATAGGCTGATGTAGTCATTGTGGAAATCCATGTGGAGATTCCTCAAAAAATTAAGAGGAAAGTTCCATTCCATGCCACTATTCCCCTTCTGGGTATCTTCACAGAACAATTAAAAACATCATTCCACAGAATTATATTTGTACTCACATTTATAGCAGCGCAGTTTGTAGTATCTAAATCTTGGAAGCAAGCCAAAATGCCCATCAGTGGTGGAATGTATAAAAAAAATGTGATGCTTTATCCAATGGAGTATTACTCAAGCTTTCATAGGTAAATGGATGCAACTTGAGGTCATATTTTGTAAGTGAAATAAATCAAACTTGCTTGTGTAAATATCATATTGTCTCCCTACTGTAAAAAGGAGCTGAAAGATTAATAAGATCCAAAATGTGCAATAAATATTGTGAAATGAAAAAAGAACAGAAAGTGTTCAACAGGAAAGAAAAGGAGTAAGGGACAGATAAGCTACCAATATCTGTAAGTTCATCAAAAAGAACAGTTTGTGCTTCACTGTTTGATAATTTTTTTCAGTCCAAATCTTGTAATGTGAACAACTGCTTCCAAAATAACAATATGAAATATATAAATTACTGTTAATTTTTTTGAAATTTTATATCATTACTATGCTTTTTTGTTTTGCTTTGTTGTTAAGTAGATTAGTAAAACTTTTATCTGTAAGTACAACTTCTAGTTACATAGTCAATATTATAAAGTTCAAATATGTATTCAAATAAATTTTGAGAATTTATGTTCAAGATGGGAACTTTGTATGTAGCAAAACATAGTTTTGCAAGACAATTTTCAAGAGTGTATGGAAGAGATTGGAAATTTTCAATATACTCTCAGGAAGACAGTGACATCATATTTAATGGTGTGACCATTACAGACTTTTTAAATTTAGAAGACCTGCTTTTGTATAGAGTAAGATGAAGTCTTGACATCATGTAACCTAGAGAACAAACACAGAGAAGTAATGACAGCTGTCTTGGTTACTTTTCTCTCTTTGTTGAGACCATATCCCTGACACTCAAAGTGAAGCAAGGAAAGGTTAATTTAGCTTACAGGGTTTTTTTTTTTTTTTGTTGTTTTTTTTTTTTTTTTTTTTTTTTTTAGATTTCAGTTCATACTCAGCTGGCTCCAAGCCAGGGTGGCATGGCTGAGAGGGCATCTGGTTGCCAAAAACAACAAAAGCAAAAGGCTAAAAAGGAAAAAGCACATCTCCTTCCCCGCCCTATACTGTATGCCAGCTACCTGTCCCTGGGCAGGTGCAGCACTTACACCACCAATCCCATCACTAGACAATGACCTAATCACAAACGCTAGATTCAGCCAGTCCCCTGACTGCATGAGGCTTGGGGGAACACCAAGACATAAACCATAGCAACAGCATTTCACTCCTTTGGAAGTCATGTATTTCTTAGGAAGTTTCTCTCTGTTGACCTGCAAAACAAACCAGGCTCTTCATCACTGTCACAGGCAGCTGTTCATTGGTTTATTTAATGCTTCCAGACAAATTGAGCAAAAATCAGAGTATATAAGTTAAATGTATAGTATTTGCAGGTAACACTGTAATCAAATTATGATATCGAAGCAATCAGACACCTTCCAAACATTATGGCATGATTTTGTGCTTTGTTTCAGTTTTATAACCTATAATATATATATATATATATATATATATATATATATATATATATATACTACTGCATAGGGCCAAATTTTGTGGATTTTTCTCTTCTAAGGTGGACAAAGAAAAAAGCAGCCACTTCCACACATGATCCCTATAGTCTTAGAGGATTTGGGTTAAGATTAGAATGAATAGCAGAGCTTGGAGGTATTGATAAATATAAAGTCACCTAAAATGGAAAGAAGAAACATAAATCTGGTCCCCTTTCGAGGAGAAAAATTACAAGGAGGAGAATATGTAGGTGAACCCATGCATAATTGCAAGAAAATATTCCAGTATGTATTTGTTCAAAAGTTTAGAAACACATAGACTTAAAAATAAGGCTAGAAAGTGACAAACTTCTTGAATTTTGGTAAAATGCAGCTGGCATTTTGGTTTTTCTATTATCTCAAACATTGGGTTATGTCTGATGTATAATACCTAAGAATGAGTCATATAATTGTAGTGTTTCTAAACTTCAGAGAACAGACATCTTCCTTTTAAGGTGAGTATGATGGGGCCTGATGAATTTTTGACTTGTGAAAGGGCCAAGGAGAATCAGTATTAATATGTGCACTATTTTATGTATTTCTCTATTTATATATTTCACATCTGTTTTCTTATTTTTCCCTCACAATAATTTTTGTGGAGTAGGAAAGACAAATATTACACTCATCATTTTATAGATGGGAAGCTGGGGTCCAGGCGGGTCATAGGAGTTGGCTAAAGTCACATTCCCAAGATTAGAACCCAGGTCTCCTAACAAATTCATTTAGAACTTTGTGACTTAGGACCTTTTCAAAGCAGCTTTGTGACAGATGTGAAAAATAATTTTTACCCTTTGGATTAGTTCTTTTCATGAGATTCATTTTCCTGAAGCAGAAATTTTGAGAAGCCTAACACCTTAGTGTATGTACAATGGATTTTTCCTATTAGGTAACACTGCCCTTTACTTCACCCACCACACACAGCTGGGCTAAGTCATTCTAAAGGAATGCTGCCATGCCAAAACTCAAGGAAAATGAGGTTTAGTGAAAATCAATTTATTAAAACAAATCCAGGTTTTTTTCATTTGTTACACTTTTTTAAAGAGTCCCTTGGTTAAACATGAAGGTGTTCTAACCACAGAAATAAATAATAATTTTATGTGTTTGGATATATAGCAAAAAGTAAAAAGATTATGCTTTCTGAAAATGGGACTGTTTACAAAGCCCTAGAATGTGTACTTTTAAAAAGCTTAGAAACCAAACTCATAAAAACACAAACAACAGTGCTTTGACACACGAAAGTATTAGACTGAAGCAGAGCAAGTTATTTTGACTATGAAATAATAGCACTCTACTTTTGCTCTTAATTATTAATTTAGTTGATTTAGTTCATTTGGGAAGTTCTGTGCAAGCGCACAAGGGCAGATTTATTATAGGGTTCATTTGAGAAAGAAAAGAGGAAAATGCTCATCCAGGAAAGTTTAAGGGTGGATTTTGTTTTGCTTTGGCCTAGAACTTGGCTTGTTTCACTGCACATGAGATGAAACTCATGTGATTTTTTTCTTTCTGCAATGTAATCTGTCAGTATTCAGAGGATTCATAGCGCTTGGTTCTGAAAGATCTGACTCCTCAAAGCCTGGTCTCTATTTTAAATAGAATCTTCTTGAAATGACAGTGAGGTTTCTATTTCACTAATGGCAGATAAACATCAACAAATGACCTGGAGTGCTAGATTTTCACAGGTGTTTCACTTAATTTACACTCGAGTGAAATTAAACCTAAAAACAAAAAGGATACTATTTTGCTGATGCTCCAAATAAGACGTGGATAAACAGCACAAGTCCCTTTAATTGTTCAAGGACAGGCACTGATGTGTAACAGTTTCTAAAAATATAATGTAATGCTCAGATTGAATTGTCTTCTGGAGAGCATTCTAATGTCAGAATTTGAAAAGCTGGGTTAGTGTGGTGCAGTGGCTAATGTTCCCAAAGAAGAGAAAGGTAGAATGTCAGGAAAAAAATTACTGGCAAAATAAGAACTCAAAAAACTGGAAATACTGTACTAGTCTGTGTGTGTGTGTTGTATACCAGCTATTTTTATGTTCACTGGTTAAAAGAAAGAGAAAATGAATCGAAGAACCATAATTTACTTTTATTTCTTTAAATAGGTAAAAAGTAAATTATACATTTTTATTGGTTCTATAGTAAAAAGTATTTTTGGAAGCTTAGCAAATGCTCTTTGGGGGGAAAATACTACTGGAAAAAGTAAATAGCTTGCTAAGTAGATACAGAACAAACTTCTCTTCAAAAAAGAAACCAGGAAGAGGCTGTCTAGAAATCATAACTAAAATAAACCTCCATGTTCTTTGGAGAAAGCTGAACTTCAGTAGGTATTTTCAAATTTCCATGTTCTTCAAATTGTCAAAGCATTTTTGCCACGGTAGTAAGAAATTTTTCTTGTAGACACTAACCAGTTTCTCCAGCCATGTGCTTATCTTCAGCCCCCTGCCACTTATTTCTACTTATGAAAAGACCTTACACTACCCAGAGAGATGGCAGGGCTTGGAGTGGTCTGGGTAACAGGCACAAAGCTAAATGACTGCTTTGAGATCAGGAAAATGAAGACAGCTAATATTTGTACAGCACACTGTTCATGGCAATTTCTGTACCAGGTGTTTTGAACAGAAGTATTCATCAATTCCTCTAATTCCTCATAATAACTCTATTTTGCAGGCGACAAAATTAAGACAGAGAGGAAGCTGGAAGCTAACTAGTCCCTGGAATTCTTGTTCTTCGTTTCCTGGAAGTCAGCTGGTGGAAGCCACGCAGTGGCTACAGCACCGCTGGCAAGCGAGGGGAGTGGTCCCGTGTGTCTGCGGAGCCAAGCGCCTCTAATTCTGCTCCGCAGCTTCTCCCTCTCACAGGTGTCCGCATCAGCCTCGAACTTTCAGCACTGAATCTGTAGCTTCAGTTACAAAAACCTTCCTAATATTTTATATTATGGAATAACGTGCATAAATGAAGGGTTCACTCTCCAGGTATTAAAAGCATGAGAGGCCTCTACTCCTTCAGTAAAGTGGAATCTCAGTTGGAAAAAGGAAAATGATTTATTACTCCAAAGGGGAAAGGTTATGGGCAAGGCTGAACTTGTGTTATCAATGTGTAATGGATGGAATATCATAGAAACGACATAACTTTTGAAACGCATAGGCTTATGGGACTAAATGGTATTTAATGGCTGTTTCAAGGGTGGCTCAGTCTTATAAGACCGTGTTGCAGCCACTCAAAACCAAGCATATGCAGCCCAGTTTACTTGACGCCAAGACAAATGTTACACAGGTAGGTGTGTTGGCTTCGCTAATCTCGGGGTGCAGCTGTGAGGGCTGCCATCATGTAAAACACCCATTCTCTGAACATAGGAGAGTTGTGCTTACCTCTGTTCTCCAGCAGAAGCTCACCTGGAGAAGTCTGCTTATGAGGACTTCTTAAAAGATTGGGGCTTGCTCTGATACTAAGAAAAAATGTCATAATGTCTGTGGAAACTCTGGTTTCACTTAACTCTTTAGATTTTAATTCTTTAGATTTCCAAGTACAGTGAAATGAATATTTTTATGCATATATATATATATATTTTATGTGATATATATGTAAATATCCATGTACATACAAACCCATGCACATACGTATCTCACAGAAATACTGTCTTTTAAATGCGCCCAACTGGAGACATAATGTCTGTACATCCTGATTTTCCATACCTCAACTAAATTTTTCTAGAACATAAGCAATAATAATCTAGTTTTACAAGAATAACATGGATTTGAAACCTTATTGAATTACTGATAAAAACGGGATTCCATAATATTCAAATATTATTTCTATTTTGAGCAATGGCATCAAGGGTTTAAAGAGACTTAAATTTCCACATATTAATCACATCTCCAGAAATCTACACTCCTGAATCTTTTGTGATGAGACTTTACATCTTTACATCCCAGAGATTGTTATGTGGCAATCGAGCACAGGTCATGTGGTCCCTGTGAATCCTGTTCTGTTTCAAAAGATGGTCTTTCCCTATCAGTATTTGATTTTGACTGTAGTTCATGGTAAGGAACACATCAGCTGTTAGGAATAAGCACATAAACCTAGATAAACTGATATCCACCCAGCTGAAATGGTAAGAAAAATTCATTTTCACAGTCAAACAATAATCGTGCATCACACACATATACACATAAACACAAATTAACACATAAATATATGTGCATGTATATATGTATGTGTATTTGCTCTAGGTAGTCTCTCCCTCTGTTAGGTCTATTTTCTTTCAACATCTGCTGAATGATTCCTCACACACACACAAAATACTTCCTTCCAATACTATTCAGCATTCACATTTATCTATTGAGATAACTTCATAGTATGCATACGTTAAAAAAAAAAAAAACAGCTGGTGCGTTTTCTTTCCAAACAAATAACTATGTCATTTCAAACGTAATTTCTTAAGGCTTACTCAAAGTGGGGGAAAGGGTTTGCTTTAAAAGAAAGCTAGGAAAAAAAATCTATGACTGTTTTTTTTTTTTTTTTTTTTCAGTCCTGCCATGTCAACCCAAAGAAGCATGTGGTAAAGTGCTTGGGGCACAGACACTGGCCTTTTCTTCTGTGGAAAAAGGAACCGCTGTTTTACAGTGGCCTGGAGACCACGCACAGCTTGCTGCCCAGTTCTGTGGCTCTAATGGTTTCCCAAGCCAGAGGAGCCCTGGGAAGCATGGATGAACCTGCCCTGCTGTTCGCTGCCTCCCGGAAGACCAGCTACTGCCCTCCTGAGACTTTCTGTCTTCTTTTTGCCTCTTTTTTTCTCCCCCTCATGAGAGTCTTAATCAGATTGTACTTAGGTTGATCAGAGATTTTTTCCATTGCTGTTATAAGAAAAGATTTAAATGCATAGATTCATAAATGCACGTATTTTTTAGGGTACCTACAGAATCTTTATCTGCTACGATTGCATTGTTTATTGTTAGACAGGCAATATAATACAGAAAGTGTTTGTATGAGTTTGGAACTCTGAAATCTATCTTAGCTCTCCTGATAAAGGACCTGATAAATTTTTCTGAGGACTATTCCTCCACCTCCAAAATACAGGACTGAGGTAAACAGAAAAGATTATATTTTAGAGGCTGGTTAGTTCATACTGGATGTTTAAATGTTTATGTTATCTTTGTTATGAGAGTAAATGTAAAGCATGAATGATAAAAGAAGGAATGCTTGAGATTCTCTCAAAATATTAACATAAAACATGAAATGTGTCATCCAAATGTACTTCATTTAATTATGCTATTCATTTTATTGTAATTAAATGTACTTCATTTTATTATAGCATTGATTAAAGACGCACTTGGAAAAATAAAGGCTACTTTAAATCAAAGTAAATTTAAACTATCAAATACTTTTCTAGAATTGAAAAAAATGAAATTTTAAAAAAGAAATCCCCAAGCAATTTATGTCTTTAATTTCCAAGTATATTCTCAAATTTAGAAATTTATTTAAAAATCTCAGAAACAAACCATTTCTTCACAGTACCAGAGCCCTGGTATCCAAAGCATTGCCTGGTCTTTAGTTTGGGCATCATCTACCTCCTGAGACATCTACCATTGCTAGAATCTTAGCCCTAAACCTGGATCGAGGCACCAAAGTCTGCATTTTAATAAATTCCCTGTTAGATGGATGCAGAAATATCTACCTCTATGTACAATATGTACCTAGAAATGGAGAATCATACAGCATTTCTTCAGTTATACAAGATGATGAGAAAAATCTGTGTCTGTTGAGACTCCTCAGAAAATTACAAGACAATTCAATTCTTAGAAATATCTTTGTTTGTAAGAGAATATTTCTTATTTCAAAAGGAGAAAACTTCACTGTGTAACTTTTTAAAATTTACCTATCTTGTCTTCTTATTTCCAAGCAAAACAGTCATAACCCTTTGCACAAGCATTGCATTTTGAAGAAAAAAAATAAGAAATTCTACCTACAATTAATTTTCTTTGTTTTTAACTAAGAGTGAGATTGGTACATTTTGAGTCCTAACTAAAGCTTCACCTTTTTGTGAATAAGATTTTATAGAAACACTATCAGACCCTTTGTTTACACCGTCTCTCCTGCTAGTTCAAGGATGTATGGTGGTGCTGAGCAGTTGAAATAGAGACATATGACCAGTAAAGCCTAAAATATTTACTGTCTTTCTCTTTACATAAACAAAGTTGTTCAGGCGTGGACTACCCTACACATTTTCATTTCTCCTATGATGAAAATTTATGAGGCCTCTGGTGTGTATCAGAACCTGCTTTTCAGATATCCCTAGAACATGTTGCTTTTTAGACCCCTATTTGTAAACATCACTTTGCAATATGGTACACAGAATTAAACTTCAGGTGAGATTTTGTAAAGACAGAATAGCAGTATCATTTATCAGTGGATTATATTGTATGGAAACAAATGCCTCTTTTGATATGGATTTGCTATTTCTTTTGTGAACTTCTGGAATAATTTTTGCCTCTTTAGCTTTTACACAAATTTCTGATCAGCAAAATTACCAATTAGTAAATGTGTGTGTGCTTCTGTGAAACTATTTGTAAGCCAGCTTCTTTAACACCATGATTGCACAATTAATTAATATTTAAATAAGTGCAAAATATTCCATAGAGAAAACTTATGGAATAATATAAATCTAAACATGGGAGAGTAGATGCTGTATCTCAGTATTTTGATGTTGGGAAAAAATACTAGGAATTGTATACATTCAGAGACACACACACAGAGAGAGAGAGAGAGAGAGAGAGAGAGAGAGAGAGACAAAGAGAAAGAATATGAGAATGAGTGTAGCTTTCTTGGAGGATTTTGAGGAAGATTAATATGGCAGTACTTATACAAAGCTTTCTTACCTCAGAAAGTTCTCCATATATAGAATATATCTTATTATGTTTAAGCATAAAACAACAGTTTTCTACTCTTCGTGATAATGGTGAATAATTATAAATCTTAAATGATGGCTCACTTAGCTTTGTATGCCAAGTTGGATGAATTTACCTCTTAAATATTTAATTTATTTATAGATGATTATTTCCAAGAGATTCAAAGATACAATCTTAACACAAAACAACTCTTGCTTTCCTCTGATAGTGATTTGCTTTTTACCCTTTTGTTGTGATATAATTTTGGAATTACACACAGTTATTAACAAAAAGTGCAAAACACACTCCATGCTAGTCACCCAGGTTGATGAGATGTAACGTGTTATGTCAGTGTAGTAATAGATCCCAACATGTCATCTCCTACAAACTCTACTGAGATGTCTCCAGGTTTGCACCCATACATTTAAGAGTGTGCTTAATTGTATGCACTTTTATCACTTTTATTTGTAGTTTCATGTATTTAATCCGGTAGGACACTACTTTTATGCTGGGCAAATGTGTATTAACATTTGTTTCTCTACTTTCCCCATTTTTTCTTTAGCTTCTGAGAACTATCTGATGCTTATTTCTATAATGTTGTAATTATGAGTATATTTATGAATGTGTAATTACTCTAGATATAACTTAGTTGACTACTTAAGCAATTAATTAACTTGAGCTATGCCCCACTAACATTTTTGAGGGCGACTTCTCACTCACTATACATGCTTTCAGATCCATCTAAGGTATTATGTGAGCCAATAGTTTACTTTTATTGTCCAATTAGGCAAGACATTTTAAATGACACATTGTTTTCTTTTGTAGAAACATCAAATACTTGTGATTCTCTGTTGAGTGGCATTTGAAAGGTGCCCCAGAGCCCAATTTAATTGCTTCTTCCTGTCCTCAGTTGGGCGTGCTGGAGGGATGTGCAGAAACCCGGCCCACACAGGATAAAAGCAAATACTCCAGCCTGTTAGCCTAGATTCTAGCTTGAAATCAACAAACATAATCCCCATAGTAAGATTCTGTTTTATAAGTTCAGATGCTCTCCTAAAGAGAGGGAAGTTAGTCTGCCTTGACTTCATATTAGTGCAGCCAGGATCCTAGTGACTTGCTCCTGTTTATTTTCTGGACAAGGAGGCCTAAGGAATAAGGAAACGAGGCCTGGAGTGACAGCATTGCTCAGTAAAACGTCCCCATCAAAACTCTGAACTTTTCTGAATTTAAGTAATTTTACTGTACGATGATGAAAATACGGTTGGCTCATAAATTTAGAAGGTTCAAAGAAAAATGATGTATATAGAACTAATTAATTAGGGAAAAAATCTGCAGTATAAATCGGAGTACCAGTTATACTTGGAATAGTAGCATTGATTTAAGAATATATCTTATACACCTTGAGCTCCTCTGAACCCCAAGCCAGACCTCTCTGCTGGAGGGACATTTTGCTTTCACAGGCCCTGGAAACACAATTTAATTCTTCTTTTCATCTGGTTTATGTATTCATTTCTCTATGATTTCCTTTTATAAAGACTGACTGTGGAGTTATAAACCATGCCGACACTCAAAATGAATAAGATTGCATGTCATCTTTTTTGAAAAATGTATTTATGTATTATTATTATTGTTATATACTTGCTATATACAGTGTTCACATTCCTTGGAAACAGTTGGCACATGTACTTAAAACATCTTAGTCCTTTTTTCACCCACTTTCCCTGATCCTCTTCCCATCTGGGACAGATCTATCTGCCTGCTTCCTATTAACTATCTTTTATTTTGCTCTATACTTATAATTTGGGTTTTTCACATAAGAGAAACCATGTGGTATTTAAACTTATGCCTCTGATTTATTTCACTTACCATTACAGTCTGAAGGTGTGTCCACTTTCCCTCAAAAGATTTAAATTTATCTTTTTTTATGACAAGAGTAGTACCATATTATGTGTGTGAAAACAACAATTTTGAGAAGTTTGACTGACAGTGCAGGTCACAGCAGCTTGACTGACCCAGAGGGGAGGTGTTGCAAAGAAATGCAGTGCACGTCACAGCAACTTGATCCTCGCGCCACCTGCGGTACCTCTGGGCCACTGGTGAGACCTGTAGCCATGGGCCTGGGAGTGACTGGAAGCCCACCAGGTGCCCCCGGCAGGTGTCCCCACCACAGCCACCGACCCAGAGGGGAGGTGATGCAAAGTAATAGAGTGCAGGCCACAGCTCTTGACTGATCCAGAGGGGGAGGGCCAGCATACACTGTCCCTGTCTGCAACTCACTAACACACTACAGTGGGACGGGTCATACAGCCAGCGCACTTCAGAAGAATTGTAACCAACAAAGAGAGAAACTGGGACCTCCTGGAAGAAGCAAAAAAGATGGGAAGAGGAAGCAACAGCAAAAAGTCTCTAGTTCCCAACACTGAGCACATTGACCCATGACAGGTAAATACAAAGGAAAATGAGAACAGCAAACATGCAATATCAGACACAGCACCAGTGGACATAAAGAGATATATTTGGGACCTCATAGACGAGTTCAAAAGTGAAATATTTAGCCAAACAAAGCAAGATATAAGAAAATTAATTAAAGAGATACTAAGCACCCCTCAAGCAGACACAGATGGAAGGGAGGAACTCAAACAAAGGAGAGAACCATTTGATGAGGTATATAACAAATATAGAATACATGAAGCAGATTCAAAGAGATCACCAGGAAATTAAAAACTCTATGGAAAGATGGCAAATCTGCTTGAAAGAGACTAAGGATAGATTATTCAAACTGGAGGACAATTTTGCAGTGTGGGAGTATGAAAGGGAAATCTTTTTAAAAATAACAAGGAAACAAGCAGTAACAATACAAAGGCTAGAGGATGACAAAAAAGATCTATAACTTGAGAATAAAAAATGTTAATGAAGAAGCTGGGGTACAAACAAAGGAACTACAAAGGTTATTTACAGAAATAATTAAGGAAAACTTCTTAAACATAGGAAAAGGAAATGATATTCTGATATATGAGGCATACAGAAGTCCAGCCACCTACAATCAAAACAGAGCTACATCCAGGCATATAGTAATCAAGATCCCAGAAATTCAATATAAGAACAAAATATTAAAATCTGTTAGAGACAAGAAACAGGTAACCTATAGAGGATTGCCCGTCATAATATTGGCAGACTTCTCGACACAAACCACCAAGCCAAGAAGAGCCTGGAGTGAAATATTCCAAACCCTGAAAGAAAATAACCTCCAGCCCAGATTGATATACCCTGCTAAACTGTCTCTAGAAATTAATGGAGAAACAAGATGCTTCCAAGACAAAGAGCAATTTCCAACCACCAATCCAACTTTACAGAGAATACTGCAGGGCATTCTAGAGAGAGAGAAAAGTACTAGGATTTCAGGAACAGTGACAGAGAGGCCTCAATGAATGGAGCAGAAAACAGACTGAAAAAGATAAGCAGACAATTGATGACAAAAAAAAAGCATAACAGAAATGAGGCAGAGAAGATTTTATTCAAAACTGATATGATTGATATCAAGTCTCAAGTCTGAGAGTATAAGCAACTACACTGAAGATGACAAGACTCTATGATACACATTCTAGTTTGATAACTACCAGTTTTTGAAGTTCTATACTATATATAAAGTTGTGTTATTATTAATACTGTTATGTACTGATATATTCAATTATACTATGTCTGATGATATAGCCAATTCTATTGGAGATAACAAGAGACAACACAGGAACCATGGTAGAACCCTTGTACAACGGTCTTCTATGTTTATTTCTTTTCATGTGTTTATAGGAGTATGTTTTGTTTTTCCGTGCTTTGTTTTGTTTGTCCCTCTCATATACAAAGGAGAGAAATACATGTTAAGACTTATGCATGTGTAGAATCTGTAAACAGTTTATGAGAACAGATCTTATGACACATGATAAAATGAACAGGTACTTTAAAGAAAAAGAGACACTAAAAGACCCAGTGCTGACCCTGGAGTGTCATAATGTGAAACCAGCAATAGTATTATTCTTTGTTCAGAGTGATATTAGCCTGCTTGAGTTTATTCAGTGTCAACATAATTGAAGAGATGGATAAATGCATGCATGTTTAAGTGTGTAGGATTGATAATCATATTTCTAAGTTTTTGTTGAATAGTTGAACAGAACTGGTTGCGATCTCCTGTTTGAATCCCCACTTTATATGCTCCACTTTAGTATCTTGAATAACTATTTGTAAGAAAACAATCTATAATCATCACTAGTGATTTCCTACTGTTTATTTTTTCTTTGAAATTATGTATTATTTCTACCTGTTTTCTGTTTTGTTTAGTCTTTCTTTAAATTAAATTTTTAAAAAGGCACTAGAGTACCCAGTGCTGATCTCAGTGTGTCATGATGTGAAATCCAGCAATACTATTTTTCTTTGTTCAGAATGATTTTAACCTGCGTTAGTTTGTTTAATCTAAACATAAATGAAGACATGGATAACTGCATGTATGTTTAAGTGTATAGTATTGACAACCATGTTACTAAGTTTTTGTTGGACAGTTGAACAGAACTGTTTGCAGTCTCTCTGCTTGAATTCCCACTTTACATGTTCCATTCTTGTACCTTGAACAACTATTTGTAAAACGACAATATGTAACCATCAACTAGTGATTTCTTACTGTTTAGTTTTTTCTTTGAACTTATGTATTATTTCTATCTATTTTTTGTTTTCTGTTTTGCTTAGTCTTTCTTTAAATAAAATATTTAAATATTACAATACTTAAGTGAAAATAGAAAAAAAACACATTTTCATTATTCATCCATTGGTTGTTGGATATATAAGCTTCTTCTAAGATTAGTTACTATGAATTTTGTTCTGTAAACATGAATCTATATGTGCTATTGTAATATGATGTCTAACTTTTTTGGGAAACTGCCTAATATTTTAGTCAAATAGAGTTTCTATTTTTAGTTTGTTGAAGGATCTCCTTACTTATTTCCATAGTGGTTGCAAGACTCATGCTATCTTGATTGTAATTTTATTTATTTATTTATTTTTGGTACTTTGGTAGGGAACTCATGACCTTGTGCTTGCCAGGCAGGCACTTATGCTGTTGAGCTAAGTCTGCAGCTCTATTAATTATAATTTAAATCATTCAAAACTGAGATGCATTCAGAGTTTAAACTACCAATATCAGCTGCATATTTGGAATACTATTCCATGGTAGAGCATTAGAAAGAGCAGATTCAAATGAATAGTGGAGCAAGGGAGGAGGGAGGAGAAAGGGAAGAAAGGGAAAGGAAAAAAGAGAAAGGAAGGAAAAATGGAAACAAAGATTTGTAAGTGGGGAGGAGAAGCAAGGCTAAAGGAAGGGAAGGAGAATAAGAGGAAAACATGAATTAATATATATTATGTACAGGTACAAATTCCCTGCCATGAATGTATTTAATATGAATAACAAATAGATACTAATAAATATAAAGTTAAGAAAAATTAAAAGAAAATTTTCAAAATCCCAATTTACTAAAACAGATTGAGAGTTCTGTACTTTCGGGAACTGCAAATGGGAACTTTACCAAATTTATTATTCACAATTTTGTCCTTGAAGATAGGGTCACTACATAAAATAATCAGCTATGAAAGAAAACCAGAGCAGCCAGTACTTCAGTCACTTAGAGTGAATTTTATTCAGAACTACAGTAATGAGGGAAGCCTCATTATGGAACTGGATTTGATCATAAATCCAGCAAGAACAAGTGGGAATTTATAACCAAAGAGCAGGCTGTGGGGTAGCCTTTACTATGCATGCGTATAAAATTACTAGAAAGAAACACACAGTGTTGGGAAGAATTCTTCCTAAACTGATTCAACAGAGAGTTTTGCAGAAGGCAAGTCCCGGTGATTGGGTATCAAGGGAGGAGGTTTCTCTCAAACTGAAGTTAGCTGAATTTGTTTTGAAATTGGGTCATAAATACCAGCAGGTCTGGTTGAGAAGAGGGTTTGGAGAGTCTGGCAAAATTTTGTCAAGAAAAACATCTCTGTCCATACACTAATCTGAGCTAATGCCTTGTTAGGAAGAAACATGAAAAATAAATAATAAAAATAATAACCAAAGTTTTGCCTAATGTGAATAATTTATATTTGTTTTATTTCTCAGTATGAGGACATCAATCTCTACTATTTTAAAGAAAGATTCATTTATAATTTACCAAGGTATTTTGCAATATATGTAAAATATACTTCTTTATATATGGTGAGTACTCGTTCAAAATTACTAAATAAATCTTAAATATTATAGCAACCAAACATTTAACTCTCCAGTCACAAATTGCTTTACAGCTCTTATAAAAAAGTGAGAATTTATATGGTAAATATATGTGCATAGCAAATTGTATTAAATGAATGGATACAACAATATGAGCAAAACTGAAGAGAAACTAAGCTTTGTTTTTAGTGAAAACACCATACAAGTTCTAATTTCTAAATGAACTTTAAATATAAGATCAATTGAAATTTATAGAAAAATGTACAGGAAGTTCCAATGTATCTTATATACAATTTCCCCTCTTATTCATATCTTACACAATACATTTGTCAAAGTGGACAATAATAACTTAATAGCACTAATTATAGTCTACAGTTGTTTCACATTAATTTTTCTAGATTTTACCAAAGTAATTGCTTCTGTTCCAGAAAAATATCAGAAGTTATATTTTATTACACAAAATTGTACTGTATTATGGTATTGTATCTCCGTAGGCTTTTTGTGGTTCTGAAAATTTCGGATTTCAATTGATTTTGATGACCTTAATAGTTTAGAAAGTATCGGTCAGGTATTTTGAGGAATTTCCTGTGTACTAACTTTTGACGTAATTAAGTGTAAAAATGGGACAACCAAGTGCTGATTTACTAGAATCCTTTTCATCAGTTTTCATGTTCCCAGAGAGGGGTTTTCCTGCTTTATTTTGGCTAGACTACCATTTCTGGAAGTGGCCACAGAGAACAATGAACTAAAAACAAACCAGCTGTTATTCTGAATTTGCAGTCATCGAGAATATCTAGATTGCAGAGTAAGCAAGAAATCTTGACTACTGTGTCCTCTGTCAAGTCAATAATGAATGTCTGCCAGTTTAATAAATGAACACTTTTCCTCGGCTCTGAGCATTAAAGCTACTCTTCAGAATCTTATGTAAGAAGAGTCTCCTCTTTTGGTAACAGTAATAAAGCAGAAGCATTTTGTAATACTGCACTACTCGCATTACTTGTAAATCCTCTTCCATATGAAATGATTACTCAGTGTGTTAACATTTGCCATAAGCTGTTTCAGGCTTCTCATTTTCTTGAATTCCTAGTTCAGTGTATTTATCTACACATCACCTCTTGTCATTGTTACCATGTGCTTTTGAGTACAATAATTACTTTTCCGTAGGTGGCATGCTTAAGCTTAATTGTTAGCTTGCTTGACATAAGACTACCTGGACATAGCAGATCACACATCCGGGTTCATCCAGGTGTGTCATGGAGGCATTACCCTGGAGTCCCTTCTCTCTGACACTGTTCCTTTACTGTGCTTTTTAGTCACCACAAACTTTAGTTTTGCTTCACCAAGCCCTTCTGTCCTGATAGTCCTACTTAAGACCTAACTTGACCATGAGTTAAATCATCTGAGACCAGGAGACAAATAACCTCACCTTCTTTAAATTGTGGATGGCAGCTACTTTTTCCTGACAAAGGGAAAGCTGGTTAACAGAATAAGCAATTTTAGAATATAGTTTAATTCTAATACAGCATAGTAGGTTTTTAGAGCATTAATTCTTTATAATCACATGAAATTCCAAGGGAAACCTGGCACTGGAAGCATACTATTCATATGCTTTTTTCTTCAGTGTAGAGGCCAGTGAACTGACAGCAAGTGGGCGTCACACACTAAGGCTGATAAGCTTTGTGAACATGGTCTAAGCAAAAATCTAGGACACAAAACTGTTCTAATATGATTACTTTTGTGTAAAGTTTGAAAAAAATTGCAAAACTAATACATGCTTCACAAGTCAGTAACATTTGGACAAGAGTGGATGGGACAGAAACGGGGACCAGTGGTGGCTTTGGTGGCATGGGTAAATTGTTGGTTCTGTGTGAGTGACATCCATATATTCACTATGAAAATCAATGTTTGTACTTGGGGATAGTTTTCTGTGGTTATATTAAATTGCAGATGGAAGTCTTAGAGATTTACACACACACACACACACACACACACACACACACACACACACACCTATTTGGGCCCTTATTCCATTTTCCTTAATTCTTCTCTTCTTTATAGCCATGATCACTTTCTGATCTCAATATCTTAGCCAAAGTATTCCCATTAAACTGTAAGTCACACCATCTTTTTCCATTGCACAGGCCATCTGGTCACCTTCCACATGACACAGATTTCTTAGCCACACTGTGATCTGTGCTGATGTTTTCTGCCTTCAGCTCTTGCAAAATTCGCCTTTCCTCTCTGCCTCCCTCCATCTCCTAAGCGCTGAACTGAGTGTCTTTTTCCAGGTAGCTGCAGCATTTCTCCTTTGTCTCTTTCTGTTCTGTACTTAACTTTTTGCTTTTCAGTGGCACACTGTGGAGGTTGCATGGTATATATGATGTCCACAGAGACCTCCAGAATTTCCGGTCCCCGCTCTCCAGTTCTATTCTCTTTTGGTTTCAAGTGGTACTTGTGGTGATTATTTTCAGGCTCTCTCTTAAGGAGTCAATCTCTAGGAAGACAGGGATTTTATTTTTTCTGCAGTAGTTTTTGCCATATCCTCAATGTCCGCTGTGTATAAAAATGATTTACAAGCATTTAATTAAGTCAATAAATGAAGGAATAAGACAGAAGATTTGACATTGGCTAATGTCATTGTTCAAACAATGACCTCCAGATGTAGGAATACAACACTCTTGGTGTGGCATAGGTTAGAAACTTCTAAAAACATGGTGGGAAGAAAGTCTCAACTAAATCTTGTGTTCGCATTTTATTGTTAAAGAAATAAGCCACACAAGTGAAATAGTTTGTCTACAGTTGTAGCTACGTTACTTAGGAAGAAGACTTTGGCAGAGAGATTGAGTGACTTAATTTTACCCATCAATAATAAAATAAGGGATAATGTCCAAATTCTTTTTTAATCTAATCTTCTGAACTTGTTTTGAACTTTAAATAAAAAAAAAAAAAAAAAAAACAACTAATGAAATTGCCTTACCTTAGAAGTCTCTCTATTCTTGGAGCTAAATATTCTTTTCACACATACAACAAAATTCCAAAGTAATTGAATTACTGGAGGGATTTTTAGATTAAAATGATATATTTTTTCAGACTCCAACATTCAATTTTGACAAAAAGTGGTAAGATAGCTTAAAAAGTTATTTGCTAAACAAAATCTTTCAGCAGTAGTAATTTGAATAAGACTGGAGCAGAATTAAATCGCAACAGGAGTTAGGCAAAATGTGCCAAATAATATGAGATTTACGGGAATTTGGTTAGGGAGTAGCTGAGAAGCTTGTCTGATTCATTTCCAGTTGTTAAAAGGATTTTGCATTGCCCTTTCATGGAGACTTAACTTCAAAGAGTTTATTAGCAACTGTCACTAAGAAGGTGTGGGAGAGACCTTGTTCACACCATCTTGTGCAAACACAAACACAAACCCCTCACCATTTTATAATCATTAATTAGTTCACTGGATCAGAAATTTGGCTTGTGTCTAAATATTTTAGATACAAAACATTCTTTAGAGCAGTACTCCTCAATCCAAGATGCCCACGTCAGGAGTGTAAAGGAAAAATGTAAAAGGCCAGTCTTCTATATTGTAATCTTATATTTTCTGAGAGGAGTCTGACTTTTGAAAATAACTTTAAAGCTTTAAAATTAGTAAATAATTTCATTATTTTTATTTATATAACTTGTATATTTTAAGGTTTTTAAGGTCATCAGAGTTTAAAAAATCACCAGGAACTGAAATCACTAGCTTTTTTTAGTGGGAGTTGTTACTTTATTCCTGAATCAATTATTTGATAAAATATTTTTATTTTAAAGTTTATAGTGATTAATGCATTTCTATGTAAAAAGGATAAAAGTGGAGTAATGAGTAGGGTATGTTCTAATACAAAATTCAGATGAATTCAATTATCTCTTATGTGTTGGAAATATCATAAAATTAGAGAATTTTGGTTTATTGACTTTTTCGCATACTTGTACTCTAACTCAAAACTTAAAGAGCATTGCTATTTAAAGAGAACATGAATATGATTTGCTAAATAGTTTGAATCACTTCCTAAATGTGGTACAGGGTTCTTCACTTTAACTACCAATTGAAGCATTTCCTTTAAACGAGGCATTAGTTGTCTTTTCCTAGAATCTGCTATAATTGATCAGGTCTAGAAACAAAAAGCAAATTGAGTACATGGGAGAGAAAATCTTGTGATCAGCTGCAAGCCTGTTTTCACCAGCAGTGCAGAATGTAACTGAAGACATGTGTGAGGAAATGTGGTCATTCCGGGTTGGTGTCAATTGCAGCTTCTTGAGTACCTCAATTTCCTAAATCATTCCTGGTAAAATGGTTTCATCCTTCTTAAATTTCCCATCATGAACACATTACTCAGGACACATCTTTTCCTTTAGTCAAAGGAAAAAAGGTTGAATAAAAGTCCTTAACATCTTTCCATGACATAAAACATTATTTTGGAGATTTCTTATATTATGTCTCTTTCAATTCATGGTTCTCAAATGCCAGATTTAGAACATAAAGTTAATTAAGATCCTGAAAATCATTTACTTGTCTATTCGTTTGCATACATACAGTATTTATTCTTCACCTTTTGGAATGATTTTGGATTTTGAATCTGTTTTTAAATTCTGCTCTTTGAACATAAAATTACTTTATTAAAATTCTGTGGGAGTTGATTGAAGTTACTAATTTTCTCATCTGTGAAGAAAGGGTTGATATGCAGAGCAAAATGTCATTATTTAATTTGGAATTTAGCCACACTTCTGAGACTTGAGACACTGTTTCAATGAAGTGTTTAGAGTATTTTCTTTTTTGCTTACTACAACAAATCACAGAATCTCCTACAATGTACTAAGGGACAACTTGGTGCTAACTTTGATGTAAAACCTTCAATGGCCATGTTTTACATAATCCATCACCTAGAATAGTTAGACCTTCTGCTTATGTATGACACTTTGCTACAGTGTATAGAATAACTCCTCTAAATTTTACACGTTAGGTTCCTGGAACCAATGGAAATTTCCAGAAAAGCAGTTCTTTTCAAATACATTCACTGATACCTATAGTATCAAAACAATTCAGACTGACCTAGATATGCTCATAAAAACAATAGTATTGAGTAGAAATATGACATTTTTGGGCTCAAAAAACATATTTGCGATCTTCAAAATATATAAATTCCAAAGATCTCTCTCTCTCTCTCTCTTTCTCTCTCTAACACACACACACACACACACACACACACACACACACACACACCTTCTGTATCTTTCCAATTTCAATTGCCTGAACTTTAGGACAGTACAAGAGGTAATCAATAATACTGATAAAGTTGATCATAGTCACCATAGCCCTCATGATCTCTTATTTTGCCACATTTAATAGTAAGTATAATTCATGGATTTATTTCATGTAAATGCTGTAAAAATAGATGTAGTAGTTTGAATTGAAATATGAAAGAATAATTTGTACACAAGAGATGAAATATCTCACCCAATTAATAATTACACAATTATTAATGAATGCTCTGGGAAAGAGGGGCAATTGTGACTGTAAAGTCGATGCACATGTTATTTTATGGTTCTCCTCAGTATATATCATTTCATGCATCTCAATTTGCCAAGAAGGACTAAATATAGACTACAGAGATTTATGTCACTGTAAGAGTATGGGTGTTAATCGTTAACTCTAAGTTGTAGAAAATACAGTCCATACTAGTGTGGCCACACCCTATGATTTATCCTATAAATCACTAATGAACAATGAAATGCAGTGCAAGTCATGTTACAGACTACATTGACCTTGATGATGACAGAGCCAGAACTTGAATGTTCAGTAATGAAATAATGATGTTTAGTCCAGGAATGTATTAGTTTGGATAAGTTATAAGAAGTTCCATGAAACTATAATATCCTCGCTCAAAAAAAGATTTTTAGTTTTCTGTAATATAAATGTCTACAAGCTTTCATATTTTCTATGTGAATTTTTGTTACCACTGGCTAAGATCTTTTATCTGCTAGTCTATTTATTAAAAAAAATCACAGGTAAGTACTAGAGAAGCAAGTGGTTAAAGAGAGAAGTAAAAAGCA
The DNA here is from genome assembly GCF_034190915.1 of Cavia porcellus. Classification (NCBI taxonomy): domain Eukaryota; kingdom Metazoa; phylum Chordata; class Mammalia; order Rodentia; family Caviidae; genus Cavia; species Cavia porcellus. The sequence continues at coordinate 10,800,533 of NW_026947490.1, forward strand.
CTCTCTTTCCTTTTAAGAACATAATCCACCAACAGAATATCAACATCCTTTGTAGTCTAAACACTGAGCCACATCACATAGAAGATCAATATGCAAAGAAGACTAGGAAATTTAGAACAATAGATAAACACACAGAATTGAGAAGATAGTGGCGTTGGAGGCAAAATAGTTTTCTCTATTCAGAGAATTATATCAGGCAGTTTCTTGAGGTTTTCATTTTCTAAATTTTGTTTTGGATCAAGAATAGAGTTGTGAGTCAAGTCTAGAATATTAAATAAGACATAGCTTTGATATTTTTGTACCTAACCTCCCACTAACTATCATAATTGCCTGATTATTAAGTGTGTGAAAAAATTAATTTTAAGAAAATTGATACAATTTCACATGCTAATGAAAAACATACAATAATATACAATATACATATACAAAAACATACAATAAGGCTTAGCTTAGCATGAATTCTACTAAAGCCTGTATTTCAATTAAATTCTAGTCATAATAAAAAATATACACCAAAATCAACTGTTACTAAACAATTTATCTATTCATAAATATATAATGTTATGAAAGCATTTCAAAATTTTATTTAATAAGGAAATTTTCTATCTTGTGTGAAATGTCTATGTTTTGATACATTAATTGTTTTGTTATCTTATTTCTGAGGAATATATTTATTGAGAAATTTCTTTAAATACTGTTTATGTACTGGAACCAGGTCTACAAATTAAGCAGATAAAAGCCATTGCTATTAGGAAGGTGACAATCTATACTGAAATGAGACCCATTCTATATTTAAGAATGAGGAAGAAGAAAGCAAGAAAAGAGACCAGAATAGGGAAGGTCAAAAGCAGAACAGAAGTCTCATTTAAAATAGTATTAGTGAGTCCTTGAACTAACAAGGTTCCATTTGAGCAAAAACATAAGTACATATCAGGAGAAGAAGTAGAGCTTCTGAACCCTGAACTTAGAGAATATTTGGACAGTCCTGATCATAATAAAGAGAGAATGGTGAATAATAATACATGAGATATCAGAACAAATATATAGTAGTGTCACATACACAAGGCATGAAAGGATTTGGACTTTCTATATGAGGAAGCAAGGAACCTGGTTCCAATCACAGTTCCGAGCTAATATATTCATAGAGGTTTATTTTACTTGTTCTGTGGAGAAAAGACACTAGAAGCTACAAGAAATACTTTTAAGTTTCTAAACTTTGTCATGCTTATAAGAGAATATGTGTCATTTAGCAGATACTCTTGCATAGGTCCAAAGACTTCATGAACAATTATTTGCTTAAAATTCAAAAACACTGATTTTCATTCTTAGAATCTGTGAGATACCTGCAAGTAGTTGAACTATTTTAAAGGATTAATTAAGAAAATAACCTTCTCTGCCTTTCAAGCAGGCCGTCATGAGTTCGATCCCTCATAAAGATAAAAACAAAAATAAAAACAAAAACCTGTGGAAAACATGACTTGCCATTTTTCTGTAAAATGTGGTCTTTTTCGTTTGTTTCTTTTAAAAGAATATTTTCTGGGGTTTTCTTCCATGAAAATATTCAGGGTATGTACTGTAATTCATTATTTAATTACCTAGTTACTTAATGCATTATTTATTTATTTATTTATTATTTAAAGAGAGAAAAAAAAGGAAATAAAAAACCATAGCAGTAAAAAGGGTACAAATAATACATAATTTCAAGAAAAGAAAATACAGTAAGATATCACTATTTAATAGGTTACACATTGTCATCTTAGAAGCAGTTGTCCAAATTACAAAATTAAAGCATACAAAGTGTACATTCATACAATAAGATTGCAGACAGTGCCGTTCAGTGATCCAACAAAAGCTCAGTAATATGGATTTCCATCCTACACACTCAAACATACATGCAGTTATATCCCTTAGATCACCTTCCTTTCATCTCTTTTTAATAACAATTACACTTTTTGGGTTTTTTTACTCCCACAGTTCTTATTACTTTTTTTTGAAAAAAAAAAATAACACCTAACATGACTAAACAAAACAGAGTCAGTTAGAACAGAAGGATGGGCATAGTACACGATGCAAAAATAGAATGTCAGATAATCAAAAATGGGTACCATTGTGCCTCATGCTATTTTTAAAAACAGTTGCCTATATCATCAGGTATAATAGAATTTATCAAAACAGTACAGAACAAGACCAATAAAACATACACTGGAGACCTTACAGGATTTTAAAAGGAGATAATAGCCAAATCATAATGGGCATCATAGAGAATCTTATTGCCTTCAAAGTGGTTGCCTAAACCCTCAAACTTGATACTATCAAAAAAAGTAGAATATAGCAAAATCTGACAGAACAAGATGGGGAGAGCAATACTGGGGTTCATATCAGGTTAATAGGAAAACAAAAAAGTTACTATAATATATCCCACTATTTTTAAATTTAGTTTTCCCTTAATTGAAAAAAAAGTAAGAAAAAATAGATTAATTTAAAAAAGGGTGCAGATTGAGATAAATGAGGACATTGTATTAGAACAACACAGGTCAGAACCGAACAATTTAAGGATCATTGTGTTTCACCCCCAGATAATCTAACATAATAGCAGTCACCATAGTGCCTCCTTTCTTGTATTATTTGAGTATAACTTCATATACTATAGCATCAACCATATCAAGACAGTCTGAAGCTATTCAAGAGAATGAAGAAGTTACAGGGTATTTAGAACCAGTTAACAGAAAACGAACAACAGTTTCTATATTATCTCTTTGCCTATAAAAATTTTGTTTATACTATCGCATATAGTAAAATATAGTAAGATACCACATGTTAAAACCAGTGGAAATAGATGTACAACAATAAAACAAGATGATATTAAAACAGCACTAGTTTTATGATGTGTTGTTTTCTTCAGAATAGCTATTCATACTATCACCGATACTAAAATCGAACAACCCAGGTTAAAACAATTGTAATTAATGAGTGATAACATTATATGGATTCTACCCAATATGATTCAGAATCATGATTAGCACATATTTTATGTATTCTTATCATTTCTTACACTAAGGAAACTATTTGGTATTTATACATGTGAGTTTGATTTATTTCACTCATGAGTATGGTCTCAAGCTGCATCCATTTATTTATAAATATCTCAATGTGATCATTCTTTATAGCTGAGTAGTACTCCATTGTATAAAAATAGCACAACTTTTTTATCCATTCCTCAGTCGATGGACACTTAGGTTGTTTCCAAGATCTGGCTATTACAAATTGTGCTGCTATAAACATGGATGCACATATATCACTGTGGTATGATGCTTTCAGTTCTTCTGGGAATATGCCTAGAAGTGGAATAGCTGGCTCAAATGGTGTTTCCAGTCCCAGCTTTCTGAGAAATCTCCAGACTGACCTCCACAATGGTTGCACTAGTCTACTTTCCCACCAACAGTGCAGGAGAGTTCCTTTTTCCCCCACAGCCTCTCCAGCATTTGTTGTTGGTGGTTTTCTTGATCCTGGCCATTCTTTCAGGAGTGAGATGAAATCTCAGTGTGGTTTTAATTTGCATTTCTCTAATGACCAGTGATGGCAAACATTTTTTCATGTATTTATTTGCCATTTATATTTCTTCATCTGAAAACTGTTTATTCATCTCAGATGCCCATTTTTGGATTGGGTCTTTGACTATTGGGGGTCTGATTTATTTTAATTCTTTATATTTAGACAGAAGTCCTTTGTCTGAGGGGCAGTTCACTAAGATTTTTTTCCCAGTTTGTGGGTTTTCTTTTCACTATGCTGGAGATTTCTTTTGACGTGCAGAAACTTTTTATTAAGAGGCAATCCCAGTTATTACTCTGGGAAGTATTTCCTATGCACTTTGAGTCCTGTTCATGAATTTTTTACCTACTCCTATGTCTTCAAGGTTTTTACCCAATTTGTCTTCCAATAGACTTAGTGTTTCTGTTTTAATATTTAGATTTTATTTTAGTACATGGTGATAGGCATGGGTCTAGTTTTAGTTTTTGGTATATGGAGAGCCAGTTTTTCCAACACCATCTATTAAAGAGACTGTCATTCTTCCAGTGGACATGTTTGGCCCCTTTATCAAAGATAAGGTGGTTGAGTGTGTTTGTAATTGTGGTTGTATCTTCTAATCTATTCCACTGATCTTCAGCTCTGTTTTGGTTGCAATACCATGTTGATTTTACTACAGTTGCCTTGCAGTATAAGTCAGGGATTGTGATACTTCCTGCCTTATCTTTGCTGCTTTGAACTGTCCCTGCTATTCTAGGTCTCTTCTCACTCCAGATGAATTTTAGGAGTAATTTCTCGAGATGTATGAGGTATGTTGATGGTATTTTTATCAGGATTGCATTGAATCTGTATAAAAGTTTTGGGAGAATGGCCATCTTCACAATATTTATTCTTCCTATCCATGAGCAAGGGATGTCTTTCCATTTTCTGAGATCATCTTCAATTTCATTTTTCAGTGTGTTATAATTTTACCTGTATAGGCCTTTCACTTCTTTAGTGACAGTAATTCCTAAATATTTCTTTTTTTTTTTTTTTGGTAGCTAGTGTGAAGGATGTGGCCTCTCTTATTTCTCTCTCTGTGACTTTGTTGTTAGTGTATAGGAATGTTATTGATTTTTGAGTATTGATTCTGTATCCAGCTACATTACTGAATTTATTTATTATATCTAGGAGTCTTTCAATGGAATTTTGGGGATCTTCTATATAGAGTATCATGTCATCTACAAATAATGATAATTTGACTTCTTCTTTTCCTCTCTTTACACCTTTTATTTCTCTCTCCTGTCTAATTGCTCCAGCCAGTATTTCCAGTACTATATTAAATAGAAGCGGTGATAAGGGACATTCTTTTCTTGTGCCTGATTTTTAAGTAAATGCCTTCAATTTTTGGCCATTTAGTACGATATTGGCTGTTGGTTTGTCATAGATGGCCTTAATTATATTGAGGTAAAGACCATCTCTTTCAATTTTCTGTAAGGTTCTTATCATGAATGAATATTGGACCTTATCAAAGGCTTTTTCTGCATATATAGAAATGATCATGTGATTCTCACTTTTGGCTTTATTTATATGATGGATTACATTTATTGATTTAAGTATGTTGAACCATCCCTGCATGCCTGGGATGAATCCCACTTGATCGGGGTGTATGATCTTCTTGATGATTTGCTGCATCCTATTTGGCAATATTTTATTGAGGATTTTTACATGTGCGTTCATTAGGGAGATTGGTCTGTAGTCCTCTTTTTCAGTTGGGTCCTTCTCTGGTTTTGCTAGTGGAGTAATGTTTGCTTCTAGGAATGATTTAGGAAGGATTGCTTCCCTTTCAATTTCATTGAAGAGTTTGAGGAGTGTTGGCATTAGGTCTTCTCTGTATTTCTTGTAGAATTCTGCAGTGAATCCGTCTGGGCCTGAGCTCTTCTTTGTAGGTAAAGATTTAATTACATTTTCAATTTCATTAATAGAAATTGGGTTATGCAGTAGTTTTACATCTTCATGACCTAGCTTTGGTACTTCGTATGCTTCTAGGAATATGTTAATGCATAATTTAATTCAATATTCAATTACCTAGTTAGTATGTTATGCAAAACATTTCTCTTTTCTTGAGACAACTATGACATTATTTAATTAAATATTTGATGGAAATATTTAATCATATATTATATGCTCTTTCTGAAAATTTAAACCCTTTTTATATGGATATATATATATATATATATATATATATACATATATAGAGTAAAATATAAAGGTATGCAAGGACAATATCATTCATTAGTATTTTCTACCACTGTATTTTTTGTCTCATAATTAGATACAAATTTTATTCAACTTTCACAATAAGGAATTAGGTAACTTGACGTTAAAACAGAATTTGAAATCTCCCTCTTGATCATTTGTTTTCAAGTAGTTGGCACTAATCACAATAAAAGCAAACAATTAAGCAAAAGTATACAATAGTACATTACTCTCTTGTCAGAAAATGAAGTGACATTTTGAATACAATTCTAAAGATGAGAAATATTACAGTGATTTGATTGCTGTAATTGATATTTTTATTTGGTAACTAATCATTACCTGTGGTCGTCACCTTCATAACCATTTTCTTAAGCTGCAAACAAATTTACTGTCATTCTGTGAACTGGCATGTATTTTGTTTTTTTTAACCATCAAAAATGTAGCCAAAGTTTATTAATGTTCAAGTGTATCATAGGAGGAAATTTTTGAAAGCCTGTGTTACAGACATGTAACTCTTTTTAAAGTAATCATAGTTGAAAGCATTTTAATGATGAGAAAATGAGGACTTGTGTACAGAATGTGAACAGTATAGATTTCAGGAAGTAATGAATAATAGTTAATGAATGGCCATCTAGTTTCAGAGAATAAGAGCACAGCGCCTTTCCTCTCTGAAATGGGAAGGACAGAGCATCTTTCTCTAGACAAGGAAACAATGCTCTTGAATGTTTTTTTTTTTTTGTTTGTTTTCTAGACTGTTATCTCTTTGGACTCTATGTTCCTGTTTCTGTTAAAAGTGGATGTTCTACATTTCTGTGAAAATGGTATTCCTTTTTTTGTTAAAAACTCTCTATGGGTGAAAGGAAAGCTTTTCCTTCACTCTTTAAAGTTTAGAAGTAATGATCTGACAGCAAATATATCAATGGATGAAAAAAGTACAAATTTATTATTTTTTAAGGAAAATCAGCCAATTAAATTGGAAGCATTATTAAAAATTTATCAACAAAGCAAAACCCAGGCACTCACAGAGTCATTGTTGAATTCTATAAGACATTTAAAGAAAACTAAAGCCACTAATACTGGAACACTTTAAGGAAATTGAAAAGGACCCAATACTTCCAAAATCTCTCCTGGAAGCAAGAATTACCCTGATTTTAAAACCAGAGAAAAATTCAACCATAAATGAAAGATACAGGCCAGTCTCACTAATGAACATAGTCACCAAAATCCTCAATAAGATACTAGCAAACACAATGCAGCAAATCTTCAGGAGGATTATACACCATGATCAATTACAGTTCATCCCAGAGATGTAGGGATGGTTCAACAGACACAATTAATATCTGTAACACTGCACATTAACAGCACCAAAGACAATAATCACCTGATTATCTCAGTAGATACCCAAAAGAAAGCATTTGACAAAGTCCAAGTCATCCATGGTAAAAACCTTACAGATAATTGGAATATATGGTTTTTACCTCAGTCTACTTAAAGCCATCAATGACAAGCCAATGGCTAATGTCATACTAACTGGTCAAAAACTGAAAGCTTTTACTCTAAAATAAGACCAAGAAAAATATGTCTATTATCACCACTCTTATTCAATATAGTTATGGAAACATTATCCAGAGCACTTAGAAAAGAGAGAGAAATAAAAGGAGTAACAATAGGATAGGAAGAAGTTAAATTATCATTATTTGCAGATGACATAATATTCTATATAGAAGACTCCAAAAACTCCACCAGGAGACTTGTAGGCTTTATCAACAAATTCAGTAGTGCAGCTGGATAAAAAGTAAACACTCAAAAATCGGTAGTATTCCTGTACACAAGCAACAAATTCCCAGACAGAAAATCAGGTATACCTTTGCCTTTAAAATTGCATCCCAAAATATGAAATATGGAGAAGTGAATCAAACAAAGCAAATAAGAAATCTATACACTGAAAATTACAGTACTCTGAAAAAAAAAGATTAAAGAAGACATTAGCAAATAGAAAGATATTACTTGTGTAGAAAATGAATAGGACAGACCAATGCAGTAAAAACGGCCCTATTCCCAAATTGTTATACAGATTTAAGGCAACCCCAATCCAAATCACATTAGCATACCTCACAGAACTATAGGAAACATTTTAAAAATTCATTTAGAACCAGAAGAGACCTAAAATGACAAAAGCAATTATAGGCAATGAAAGTGAGTCATGGGGCATCAAAAAACCAGAGCTGAAATTATACTACAAAGCTACTGTGATAAAATGATCAGGATATTGGGGGGAAAACACAGGCATGAAGATCATAATACAAGACATAATACAAGATTCAGGCGTAACTCCAAACATATTCAGCCGCCTTATATTTGACAAAGCATCCAAATGTGTTCGCTGGAAAAAAGATAGGCTCTTAAATAAATAGTGTTGGAAAAATTGGCTTTCTACATGCCGAAGACTAAAAGTGGACCCGTATCTTTCACCATGTGCTAAGTAAGACTGTATCAAAGATCTAAATGTACTGAAAGAGAAATGAGGCAGAAATCTTGAAGACATAGGTGTAGGCAGCGACTTTAGACCTAGATGGCACAGGAAATACTGTGAAGAATCAATAAGTGAGATCTCACCTTATTAAACCTTTTGTACAACAAAATAAATTGCCATCAAAGTAAAAAGACAACTCAAAGAATGGGAAATAATAGTTGTCCCTCAAACTTATGTCTAGAACATAAAAAGAACTAAAAAAATCAGACCCCCAAATTTCAAATACCCAACCCAAAAATGGGAGCCTGAAATGCATACATACTTCTCACATGAGGAAATACAAATAAATATATTAAAAACATAAAATATTATTGATTATTTGAGAGATGCAAATTAAAGCAACAATGAGATTCAACCTCACTACAGAAAGAATGGCTACCATCAAGAAATCAGCCAATAATAAATGCTAGTGGGACTGTAGGGAAAAAGAGAGTGTTGATGGGAGTTTAGGATGGTGCAACTACTGTCGAAATAGTGTCGAGATTCCTTTAAAAAACTAGGAATAGAGGTCTCATTTGACCCAACTATTCCTCATCTAAATATCTTCCTAACAGTATTAAAAGCATCATACCACAATGATATACATGCACCCATGTTTATAGCAGCACAATTTGTAATAGGTAAATCTTGAGAACAATCCAAATGCCCATTAATCAAGGAACGGATAAAAAAGGTGATTTTTAAATGGAGTACTACTCTGTCATAGCAGGACAAATTGGAAACTATTATAAGCAAATGGATGCAACTAGAGATCATATTTATAAGTAAAACAAATTAGACCCAAATGTTTAAACATCATATTGTCCCACTAGAGTGAGAAGCTTAATGACAATTAAGATTCAAAATGTTGACAATATGTAATCCATTAACTAGTGATTTCCTACTGTTTATTTTTTTTCTGTAAATCTGTATAACTTGTACCCTTTCTCTGCTTTTTTTTTCTCATTAAATAAAATTTAAAAAAAAAACCAAAATGTATAGCAGGTATTGTGAATTAGGAAGAGATTGATCAAAAAGAAACAGAAACTGAGTTGGAGATAGGAGAAAGGAAGGAAGTAAAAAGACATAAAAATATTATATATATATATATATATTTTATATATAGACAGTCATACAGCTGGTTTCTCCTAGTTTATTGAAAAGAAAGGTTTGAACTAAGATTTCTTGGATAAAATTTCATGCCTAAAACTTTTAATTTGGATACAATGAAGATGAAAATATGAAATATATTATTTATTGTTACTGTCCTACTAGCCTATTTTGAAACCGTTTTACTGCTATTTTTATTTTTTCTTTCTTTCTTTAAAAAGAAAAAATATATCTTCTAAATATATCTTCTAACATCAACTTATCTCCAAACATTTTAATTTAAAATATCTAAGTGTGCTAAATCATACTTGCATAAGAAACTGAAAAAGTAAATAGGATCCAGAATACACAATAGATATTGTGAATTGGAAGAAAGCTGTTCAAGATGAAAAGGTAAAAGTGGAATGGGGGAAAGGAGAAAAAATGGGAGGAAAAAGGAAAAATAAATAGATACAAACACGCAAAACAGTTTAAGTTATATTACTAACTGACATAAATTCATTGAAAAGAAAAGTGAGAGCCTACATTGTTTGATCAATTTTTCATGCCCATATCTTGTAATAGGAGCAACTATTTTGAAAATACCAAAATACAATGTGCTAAGCATTATCATTCTCCTACAATCTTATTTTGAAATTATATACCACGACTTTTATTGTTTCTTTAATAAAATAAAATAAAATGTCAGCATACCAGAGTGGCTTATTTCTAGGTGACCGTATACACTTCACCATGAAGAAATGGAAAATATATTTTTAAAAAGCAAAGTTATTTTTTCCCAGCTACACTTCCATTTTGCTCTCTTGTTTTTTATTGGACAGTAGCTCACCTAATGGTTTATTTCTACAAAAATTATTTTGGAAAGATATATTCCGTCTTCAATCCCTTAAAGCCTTGTTTCTACCTACATTGTCTGTGAAAATCACAGGAACAATATTTAAGTGTAGTTCTCAAATCCAAGAGTCTTGAATTACCTTCCAGATCACGGTACAGTTAAAGAATTTACTTTTACAATTGCTTTGGCTCTTTGAAAACACATTGCTTCTTTCGCTCTTACTCTTTCTCAGTTTGTGTCTTTCGTTTGTTTGTTTTTGTTTTTGTTTTTGTTTTTGCTTTTCTTTTTAAGAATTTTTTAAATTTTACTCTTCAGAGAAAAAAACAAAAATTAAGACGCAAATAAAAAACAACAAAAGCAAAGTTACAGAGAACAACAGCAACAAGAACAAAACAGTGATGATACAGGATTTCAACAAAAGATGATAGAATTTAACAATCAGCATGGTACTAATAAAAAATATCTGAGGATCAATGGAACAGAAAAAAAGATGCAGACACAACTACAAACACTCTCAGCTACCTTATCTTTGATAGAAAGGCCAAACACTTTCCCTGGAAGAAAGATAGCCTCTTTAATAAGTGGTGTTGGAAAACCACTGGCTTTCTACATGATGAAGACTCAAACTAGACCCATGCCCATCACTGTGTGTTAGTTTTTCTTGTGAACTCACAATTCTACTTCCAAAGGTTTAATTAGTCCTCAGCCATTTACTTTTTATCCCAAATACACGCATGACTTCCAAGTTCATGGAACTGGAATTTTATGTTTCCAGCCACCTATGGAAAATGCCACAAAAATTTTTTTATTATCTTAAACTAATTAAACTTAATTGGATCAATCATATTTTCTCCTTCACCCTTCTAAATGTAACTATGTCTGATGATGTCTGTACTATTATTCCAGTATTTTATCTTGTCTCTTTCTTTTCTCTTTCCCCTTTTCCAAGACTGTAGTATATTCCAGATGAGAAAGCTATATCTTCTTTACTCCACAATACTTATGGCTAAATACTAAATCATATATTCAGAATTAACATGTTATTTGCTTTATTTTTATTTCTCTGACACATTCTCTGAGAAGCCAAGATATATTTTGACATTGTTTTCTGATCCAATGCTCCTTAAAATTCAAGCCAAGTTCACTGGGTACTGGGATGAGTCTGAAATCCATGGATCACTTCAACTCTCATTGAACATAAAATCAAGGCTTTGGGGAGAGTCTGTGGCAAACAGAAGGGGGTGGAGCCCAATGCACACGCAACTTCATAAATGAGAATTTACTTTCTTAACTGAGGTGAGGCAGGTTTGCAAGTCAAGCTATTGAACCCTTGGTTCAATACTGTTGTACTCTAAGAAAATAGCTTCGTTATATGTGTATTATAGCAAACTTGTAAAGTGGCTTACTAAATGTGTTTTTTTTATCCTTTTTCCCTAACTGATATGTTAAGTGACCTAATTGATATGTTGAGCAATACTCTCCTCTGTAAAGAATTGCAAGGATCTCACTTAATTGATATGTTAACCATTGTTGCCCTCTACAAACTACAGAAGTTGTGCTAAAACAAGCTAACAAGGGTTGTTAATCACTGTTAGGCGCCTCTATTCTCCGCTAAAGAGCTAAAGAAAACTAGGATGGCCCATTAAATTACACTTGTTTAAAGTAACCTGCTTGTGTGCAGAGAGATTTGCGTATGAGTTTAACACTTTACCCTGACCTTGACACATAACTGCCGTGATCTGTTCTGTATGGCGCCTTATTGCCTCCCTCTCCCCTCACCTATCTATCTAGGCCGTAAAGAATTTGGGTTTCTAGTGACCTCTTCCCGACCCGGTGATGATCTGTCATAAAATGAGCCTGCCCCAATTTTAAGAACTGTTTGGCTTCAAAGAAATTACCAGGAAATACTATGGCCCAAACCCCAATCAGTGCTTTCCTTTTGTTCTGTATGCATCAAATGAGTTAGATATCAGATCTTTGTAAAACTTAAGTTTCAGCTTCTTGTAACTCTTGACCCCTTCGCACCCACTAGCGAAAATGAGCTGTCCTGAGATAATTAACTTTCCACTTTCTTCCCCAAATATTGCTGCAGATGTGCCACTCCGAGATAATGTCAGTCTGTAGGATGGGAGTAATTTGAGAAACACCAGGAACTCCCGAGATTGTCAGAGCTAAGTGGACAGCAATACAGTTTCCAGACTCGGGTCAACAAGTTTGATGGCTCTGCAGGTTTCTTTGTTTCCCCCAACCCTTTTCCTCCAGCCTCTTTTTAAAGTCCTCCCTTCAGTCTCTGGGACACAGTCTCCAAATTGGCTCCCGGAGACTGGTCGCCAGGCCTGGAAATAAAGCCTTTGCCACCTAAATTTTCGGTCTCTTGCCTCCTTGGAGTTTATACCGGGGCCCATGTTATAACAATACCTGACCCAACTGCTTCATAGTAACAGTGATATTTTTAATTTAATCACTCAGAAGTTGAGGCCATTAGGCTCCTCTTATTGCTTGTATAATGAAATAATAAATAGCAGAAATGTTTCAGTACAGTCATTCTCTACCACTATCATTGTCCTGTTTTTACTGAGGACAAAAAAAAAAAAATCAAATTTTTGCGACTAGTGCTTCAAGGATTTTCAAAGGGAAATATTTGCTTTGCAATGACAGATTTTGTACCCATCATGCTGTTTGGATGACATATTTACAAATTCCCAATTTGTGTCTCTATAGTTAACATCTGCCTGACTTTGCAATTTGCACATACTGTCTTCTTTCAAGTCTTTCTAAGTTTCCTCAGTCTTTAAAACATGGTAGGCTGATCTGTAGTGGAAAATGCAATAACCAAATTTACCCTAATTTCCTTTATGGAAAAAGTTATGAAAACGGGACCTTACTGTCCAAAGAAAACAAAATGTGCCATACGTAACTTGACCTTTCTAGTGACTTAATTTTAGATGAATAAAACTATAAATGAACTTGAATTTCATTCTAATTTAGGCAAGGAAATGAGTCTGACCACAAAGATAAAGATGGTTTTTAAGAAAAATAGGAAGTGAGAAACAAATCAATTTCCATTCTTATTGTTGTTTGAAACAATGTGTTCCTTCCTAGTTAGGGCTTGTATCATCCTCCAAAGAACACACAAAGGCCTTTCATTCTGAAGAGTATAAGAAGGAGCATGTTCTATGTGAAGATTTTCTTGGGTATGTGTTCATTTTCAGTCCTGAATTCACTTGGTGAATGAGGGTTAACTGGTAGGAGGCTGCTAGAAGGCAATTTACAGAGGCAAGAATTGTTAATTACAAATCCATCACACACAATGTGTGGTCTCATTTGTGGAATCCGTACTGAAACTGCATATTTACACCAGACTTGATTCCCTTGTACTTAGGAAGTGCTTGAGGATATAAAATCTTAATCACTTGGTTATTATTTCTAATTAGAAGGTTGGCAGTTTCTCTTTAATTCTTTTTTTTTTCTCAATATAAGTCATGTAAAATGTATCAATCCTGATATTCTAAAATTTTTTTTCATTAACCTGCAGAACAGACTATTTCTTCAAAATCATTTTAGTATCTGATGAGATATCTTCAGTATCATTTTGTTTAATTTTGTGTGATCTCACTCATCTTAAAAATAATAATCTGTTTTTTTAAAAATAACATTGATGCCAGAAAGATTCTTGCACAGGAGTGAACTCAACAATAATTTCTGCATCTCACAAATTCTGTATTTTCTTTGTTGCCATTCCTTTTGAACCTTGTGCTGTCCTAAATGGTTCCTGTAGGAAATTATAAAAATAACTCAGACCCTAATGAGAATACAAGTCTCCAAAGCCGCATTCTGAGATTGCCATCCCTTGAGTCATATTTATACGTGACAGAGTTCCATTGTCTTATGTCATTACACATGATCTCAAACTGTCTGCTCCAATTTCCCAAAAATACTAAGTAAAAGGAGGCTTTTAAATTCAGGAAGAAGCTTTTCCCCTTTCAACAAAGATAGAATTGTAGTTGGGAACATGGTTGATTAGATAATGTGTGTTTACTTGTAAATAAATATCTATCAATGCTGCTGAATATCTTTTGTTAGAAAGATGACAAGGTAACATTTTAACAAAGATTAGTCACAAAAAAAATCTACCACTATAAAATTGATTAATGAATATTTTCTTTTGGTTTCATATTAAACCTGGTGTTGTTAATATTACCTTTGCAAAAGAAACATGAAACTTGGGAGGAAATTTATGTATATTTTATATGAATGTTTATCTATGTTCCTGAATCAAAAAAATAGTGCACTATGATATGCAAAATAATAAATTTAATTTATTTAATAGAGAACTAAAGAACATTATATACTATAATATAATATTCTTTAAATGTCAATTATTCCAAAAATGGGTAATTTGTATTTTTGTGAAAATATTGTTACCGGTTTGTGAAAATCATTGAGACAGGTCTGGTCAGCATCTTTTTCAGAGGAATTTTAATGAATAAGTACATGCTTTGGAGATTTTCTCTTTAACTCAATTATGTCTGAAGTACTGTTTCATTGGTATGTTTGATATGGTTTGGCTCATCATGCAGAACTTAATATTAGGTATATGCAGGACTCTAGAGGAAGAGATAAGGAAGTATCATATTGTCAACTTTAACTGGTTAAATCTTTAAATGCCCTCCAACATTCAGAGTATCTGAAGGAAAAGGAATGTAGTCAAATTCTTTCTTCTACACACATAATTTTATGATAAAATGTAAAATTTTCCAATTTTGGAAAGGTCTTATTTTTACTTTAAAATCTCTAAGACCAGAGCTTTTAAACTTCAAATGGGAGCCTGATTGTTGCAGTAGAATTTTTACTCTATAGCAACCCTGTCTTAAATATTAATGGCCACAGGATTAAAAACAAATGCAATTGCTTTCTATTGTTTCAAGTTACAACTATGCAAAGAAAGAAAGAAAGAAACAAAGACCAAAAAGCAAAAACCAATTTCACTTGGAGTCACTGGAAATACACTTTTACTTTTGTATATTTAAGAGAAAGTTCTTCTTAGGCTACTTGAAACCCACCAGGCCAAACATTCCTGTTTTGTACCTGGACCTATAGTCTTGATTTTATATTCTTCTATTTTGCCCCCAATTTTTGACAGTTACCACTTTAAAAGGGGGAAAATTTAATTAGCCTCGTGGTTTCAGCAGACTCAGTCCATGTGGGCTGATGGAAGGAGAAAATCTCCTGGTAGAACATCATGGAAGAGCAACAGCACATGAAACAGAGCCGGGGGCCTGTAGCAGAGAGGAAGCTGGAAGGGTCAGATAGAGACCCTAAATTTATGCTCTCACGAACCGTTCAGACACCCCTAGGTGTGTGCCTTACTTTCTGATTAGTCACTCAGTTGACAAAATTAACTTAACCGTTACATCTAAGATGTGATGTGTTGGGAAGTATGTTTCTTTCTGGCTGGATGATCCGAGATAGAGTTTCTGGTGTATTAGTTATTTATCCCTAAAAAAGGGGGATATTGGATGAAAATATTTGTGAAGTCATTTATGTATCTTTGCATTTCTGAATATTTTTTCATATATACTCTGTTTAAAATCATACAACAAAAGGTATTTTAAGGAAATGTATACTTTACACATTTCAGTAGTGTTTTGAGGACATTTCATCTCTCAACTCAAAGGAACAATTTCATATTCTTCTTTTCCTCCAGTGTCTAGAAACTACCCTTCCACATGATTTTTTTCTATAAATTTGCCTACTTGAAGTCTTTCCTTCCTTCCTTCCTTCCTTCCTTCCTTCCTTCCTTCCTTCCTTCCTTCTTTCTTTCTTTCTTTCTTTCTTTCTTTCTTTCTTTCTTTCTTTCTTTCTTTCTTTCTTTCTTTCTTTCTTTCTTTCCTGATACCAGGATTTGAATTCACAACCTCGCACTTGACCGGCAGGCACTTATGCTGCTGAGTATCCCTGGCCCTTTCTTTCCCTTCTAAAGCTGAGTACTATTCTGTTGTATATTCACTCCACATGTTCTGGCATCCCTTCATTCATCTATAGGCATTCAATTTACTAGACTATTTGCTATGAACATAATATTCAAATCCTTCTTTGAATACTCCATTTTTCAGTTCATTCAGTTAAATGCTAGACTTGGGACTGCTAGATCATAATGATAGTTCTGCGTTTTCTACTTGTCAAGGTGTCAACATATTGATTTTCATGGCATTTTTGTCATTGGATAATCTCGCCAACACTTTACTGAGGTCCAATTGCCCTAAATCCTTACCAACATGTAGCATTTATTTGCTGATGGTAACCATCCTAATGGTTATGAGATGATATGTCTTTGTGATTTTTGCTTGCTTTTTCTAATTAGTAGTGCTAGGACCATCTTTTCATAGGATTATTGACCGCTCATATGTTTTTAGAAAATTTCTATTCAACTCATTTGATTATATTTAAAAAGTTGTCTGACTTTTTGTTGATGCTGATTTGTAGACCTTGTTATACATTGTATACACTAGCTCCCTTCACTTATATAATTTGTGAATATTATTTTCCATTTTGTAAGTTACATTTTCACTCTGCAAGTTCTGCCCATTGACACACAAAGGATTTTATGTTTGATACAGCCTTGTTTACTATTTTTCATTTTATATATTGTGCTTGTTATGTTCAAGGATTCTATTGTCATATCCAATATCATGAACCTGTTCCCCATTGTTCTCTACCAGAACATTAATGCCTAATTTTTAAAAACATTGTAATTTTTTAACCATAACGCATTCAATGTGATCAATGAAACAAAAGAAGTGTTATTTGGCAATGGCAAATTTGCATTTGGGTTTCCATATTCACAGATCTAATAAATGATCCATTTTGATGTGCATATCGTAAATTTATACTTGAAATAAATGATAGTCCATTCCAAAGAATAGAAAATGCACCAAGTAAGGAAGTCATTAAATAAGTGTTTCTTTGTCATTTTTGTTTGTTTGGTACCGGGGATCAAACTCACAATCCCCTGTTGCCAAGCAGACGCCTACCCCATTGAGCTAAATCCTAGCCCTTGTAATTTTCTTTTGTAAAAGTCTGCCTCATAAGCACTTTTTTTTTGAAATATTGCTAATTGAGCCCCAGGGCTTCAAACTGAGCGTTATCTCCATACCATCACTGTTATTTTCAGTTTACTGGGAACAAAGTCTTTTTAATCAGCTAAATTCCCTAGTTGGGCTTGAATGTGTGATCCTCCTGCCATAGCCCTAGTGCTAGGATTTGAAACTGGCCCACTGTTCCACCTTCCTCCTCATCTCTGTCTAGCTCTCTCCCACCCTTCCCTGGTTTTCAAAGCCAGTCTTTCTTCTTCAGGACAAAATAAACCCTCCCTACCACAACACGCCTTCTTCCCTTTTGCCCGCTGTGTGCATCTCATTTCTGAGTTAGTGCGTGCTCACTCGGACTGTCTGCGTGCAGGGTGAGCACCAGTCTCTAAGACGTTTCCAAGCAGAGCTTGGCTTTTTAAGAGCATTTTTACATGTAGGTAATAAGCGAGGAGATGAGGCCTGCTTTACCCTGCATCTGGACTGCGGTCCCTCAAATGCTGAGTCTTGGAGGCTTGATCGGCAGCTCCAGGCACTGTGGGAGGTGGTGGAAACTTCAGGAGACGTGGTGTAGTAGGTGAAGTCAGGCCCTTGGAAGCATGCCCTGGAAGGGTGTATTAGAGCTCTAGGTCCTTCACGTCTGTCTCCTCATTGCTTTCCGGCTGTCATTAGGGTGAAATGGTTTTCTTCTTTTGCATATTTCCCCCACCATAGTTTGCTTCACCACAGGTTCAGAGTAATGGCACCTGGCAAACATGAGCCAAAATCAAGAGATACAACTAAGCATTTCCTTGTTTTAGGCTGTTTATCTCAGGTGTTTATCACAGTAGCAGACATTGACAACAGGGCACAAGTGTAAACATGAAATTGGTTTGCATTTATCTACAATTTATGCACGTAGGCTAAAGTTAATTTTTATAGTACTTATATTAATACCTAAGGTCTAAAGAAGTGGAATTATTAATTCGTTTTTCAAGTAAATATCAAATGCTACTGTATTTATTCGTGTCTAAACAGGTGAGAGAAAACAGCACGGTGATTTCCACAGAGAAAGCATGTCAAGAATTAGTACGTGGCACAAGTGGCACATTTTAGAAACAAGTGTTTATTGTAGCTTAGATTTTAATACCATTGACTTTGATATTTTCTTCATGAGAATTTATAGAAATGACACAGATACATGACACTGTTTATTCATGAAAAGTGATTCATCTTTTATATAGAAATGTAAGTGGTGGGCAGCTTGTACTTTTAGAGGCAAAGGGGAGCAAAGGCCTCCTAGAGTTTATGAAGAGCAATAATTCAAAAAGGGTGAATCTAACAGTTTTAGCACTACGTAGAAATTTAGGAAAAATGCATTTTCCATCTCCTTCATAGACTTACAGTCAAAACATCTGAAGGTGACTTACAGAAGTTTTTGTTTAATAAGCCCTGTAAGTAGACCATCGATATGATGATATCTGAAAAGCAACAATCTAAGGTAAATTATGTCATTCAAGTCAGCTTTCATTCCTGATGAAGGAGTCTCAGACTTAAAGAAGTTTTACGATAACTTGGGATTTTGTCCAATTAGCAAATAATTTTTATATATACTTATTGTTCTGGCTTAGATAAGAATTCATATCTTAAATTTAAATCTCCACTATGCAATGTTTAGAGCCTGGAAAATTAATCTCCCTATGGTGTTTGCAGGTAGGGCCCTTGGAAGTTGATTAGACCTGGTAAAGACCATCAGGACGGGGGCTCGCATAACGCATTCCTAGTGGCTTTATATGAAAAGGGAGAGAGACCAGAAGAGACATATGGGTGACTACTCCCCTTGTCTTTGTCATGTAATGCTCTGCACTGCTCCCTGAAATGGCCATCTGAGCACCTACAATGGACCCAAAGCAACGAGTTCGCCTCATCTTGAACTGAACCCTCCAACTCTGTGAAAGCGAAGAAAATATTATCTTTATAATTTGATAGTCTCAGGTATTTTATTACAGTAATGCAAAGCTGACAAATAAAGATCACTCTGAACTCTACAAATTCTATTACATGACAAAGTTTAGCAGTTATTCCTTGGATGAAGGCAATATATGGTTTTCTTGAAGACTTGTTTTAATTGACTGTAGGGATATTAACCACTGCAATGAGATCTGTCACTTTTCATCTCCATTATCTACAAGCTGCATGTATAGTATGCTGGATCAAAACCTTTCCTGCATTGCACAAGTGTGGCTGTAGATACTTTAGGTAAACCATTATGTTTACAATATGGGTAATAAGTGGACAAATGATCATTGTTGCTTCTGGAATTTGTATACCTTAAGTACAGGATGCCTAGATATTGAATATATGTCTTGTTTTAATTAATGTAAAAATAACTTGAAAAATAGTAAGTAGGGGATCAAGCAATGATTCAGAAAAGCATGACTACGTATCGATAGACTTTGTGGTGGATTACTGCTTTGGAGACAGGTTACAGTAAACCGTGATCCAACCAGATAAACACTGCAGTGAAGGAGAGTGCTGTCTCATGAAACAGGACCCTCAGCTCTGCAGGGCCTACAGCCACGGTGAGAGACCCAGTTCTTGTGGTCTTGGTTTCTCCTGCTTCCTCTGCATTCTTATACTGAGGATAACAATATGGCTCCACTGTTCTCAGCCTCAGCTATCTAATTCACTCACAGTTACTAACGCATTTCCTTCAATGTGAGGAGACATTACAAAAGTGATTAGACACATATAATTTTATTTTCCCAGGTTTTACTAGAGAAAAGAGAAACCAGCTACGCAACCAACTTAGCCAAATCAGGATGCCCTCTGCACCTGTCCTCTGCCCTTCAAAGCTACCTAAAGTGAGAAATTACATGCTCAGCACTCACTGAGAGAAAATTCAACTGTTTTGTCTTACTACGTCAAGACACTTTTTTTTTTTTTCTATTTGTAGGCATTGCCGTGTAATATTTTTTTCTGGTGGATATTCATTTTTTTTTTTTTCTTCACAGTAAAAACAACTAGTCTGCCTGGCAAAAGAGTCCCAAGCTTCCCAGAGAGCTGCTAGGACTGTTGTTTTAAGACTAATTTCTAGGTAATATGTGAAAAGAAGTGGAATAAATTTTCCTGAACAAGGTTTACTTGTCTTTTCTTTGCCCTTTTCTGACTTTCTCCTGAGGGATGATAATGTGATGGATGGAGCTGCAGCAACCACCCTGCTCCATGAATAAAGGCAAATATGCTTAAATTGCAAGGCAAAAGATAGTTATCTCCAAATTCTGATTAATGATACATTCTCCATGTAAGTCCAGTGACTTTCATTTATGTTAACAAACAACAAAATTTTATTTCCAGTCTGATACCTGTGTTATATGATCATATTTTGAAGTTTGGAGAAATACCAGCATTTTCTTACAAAAGAAAAATTTTAAGTTTCAATGCAATTGTGTAGCACATTGTATATGGAAACATTTTCTTGATAGATTTAATCTTCATGTGCCTTTCTTCACAGAGACTCAATGTTGATTTCAACCTTGATTGCAAAATGTTTATGTAATTATGCCAAGATACAATGATTTACCTTTGACATAAAATAATAAAAATAAATGTTACTCACAATTGAATAAATGTTTATTTTCATTCGATAAGCATTGATGTGGAGTTATTAAATTTTTATTTCTCCAACTATTTCAAATTGATTTAGAAAATGATTTTAATTATTCCTATACCTTCTTTATATTAAGTAACTATGATTTGATGACAAAATATTCAAAGCAAAAGGTACCTCATTTTAAAAGCATGAATTTGATAACCTGAAAATTATTTCTTATTTATAAGATAACATTGTATAATATGAGCTTTAAATCAGTAAGATCTAAGCCTTATAATGTTTTCATTCATTAGTTGGAGTGGTTTTATTCTGCTTTGTTTGACTTTATTATGTGTGATGGTATGAAGAGCATTTTGAAGAAAACAAGACATTATGGCAGCCATTGCTGATTTAATATCATCTTGCTTTGAAGTCCTACCATGCTTTTGTTCCTCTGTTTCCATTGGTTCTATCTTGTTGTATCTTATTGGATACTAATATGTGTGACACTATAAACAAATTTTCTATGGAAAATGAGATAATATAGTAGCCACTGTTTATTTTCTGTTACTTGGTTCTGAATGCCTTGTAATACTTTCATTCTCTTGAATGGCTTTATACTATTTTGTTATGTTTGATACTATTGTGTATAAAGGTACGCAACTATTTGAAAGAAAGAGACATTACGGTAGCTACTGTTAATATCTGGTTGTCTTGTTAGAAGTGCTGCGTTACTTACATTGTTCTGTTCTGATCTGCTTTTGTTCTGTCCTCTCTTGTCTTAATGTCTTTAAAATTAAAAACAATCAGTAAGATTTATTACTGTAAGAGTTTACAAAAAACTCACAATTTTCAAATGTCATCCTTGTAACATAAGTGCTATTAAATAATCATGAATTACTTGAAGGCATAAAAAGCATACATGTAACTATTCAGATTTATCAAATACAAATACATCCTAGTTTGTTATTTCATTGTGCAAACCTCCTAATACAATGTAAGCACAACCTTAATCAATTTATCATTCTGATTATTCATTATAATCTAGCCAATTTCCTCTACACATCTTGATTAGAATGCATTAGAACCAGGGGAAAGGAAGTGAGTTACCATTTTTAAGTTGTATATGCAAGGCTTTGTCATTTATGGAATTTTAAACCGTAACACTTCCGTGATGCCCATAACCCCATTGATTGCTATAGTAACTATTGAGAACTACTGTACAAACAAACAAACAAAAAACAAACAAAAAATGAAAAACTATTCAAAGAGTTCCATTAATTAGCCAGACTCAAACTGTGGAAAAGCAGTGAACTCAGCATTTTCACTCATGTGTTGGAGATCACCAAGTCTTCATTTTTAACCAAATATATAGACATCGTCTAGTAGTCAGCTTTCAAGTTCCTATGACAAGATACCTGGCACATGCAATTTAAGGAAGAAGAGATTTACTTCTTGGTCATGATTTGCTAGCTCTGAGGTAGGGACAAGGGGGTGGAGAAATCTTGAGGCTCAGCTCACAGCAACCAGAAAGAAGATTGAGTCAGAAAGAACCAGAGAGGAAGTTAGTTGCCAGGGACCAGATGCGTCCCCAAGGTCCTGTCCCGGCCACTCATTTTTTTCTAGTAGCCCTCTCTCCTTCGTTGTTCATTCAACTATGAACTCAAAAAGATTTAACACCTTTCCCGAAATCTCAACCCAGTCAGGTGGACAATCAATATTTATTATTGCCCTTCAAGCTAATTTTTCTGTCTTCTCCAGTATTCTGCAAGCCACAAGACACTAGCATTTATGAATATAATTCTGCGACTTCCTTGTTAGCTGGCATGTTGATATCAAGTTGGGGTTGTTTACGGAGAGTTACCAACAACAGCCAATTGTGAAGATTGCGGAACTTATTATGTTAGCAAGGATGGTCCTGTTTAAGACATGGAAAACTACAGGGACGTGAAGAGACATATAAGAAAGAAAGCAGTTAAGCATGTCTCCCTATGTGTGCGTTGGCTCTAAGTGTTAAGTTTTGTTATATCCAAAGTACCCTCAGGCATACTATAAATTAAGACATCAGCTAAAAATTTTATACCCATATCATTCATAACAGAATGATGGGGAAAAAGTAGAAATGGACTTGCTTTTATGGGACTTTGGTTGAACGAGAAAGATATATAACACAATTTTATTTTTATTTTTTATTTTTTTATTTAAGAGGAAAAAGAGAAAAACACAAAACAAACCAAAGCGGCGTAAGGGTACACGCAATACAGAACTACAAAACAAAACAAAAAACCATAACAGTAAGAAATTACCTGCTAGTAGATTACACACTATTTTCTTGAAAATAGTTCCTCAAATCACAGCATCAAAGAACACAAGGTGGACATTCAAACAGGGAGACTGCAAACAGCTGTGTTCAATGTTCCAAAAACATTGATAAAGTCAGCTATTTAACACCCCCAAACACATTTGCTGTTATATCCGTTAGAGCTCCTTTTCTTTTTTTTTTTCCCTCTCTTTTTTACAACAAAATTTACACATCTTGGATTTTATTACTCCTTAGTGCTTATTACTTTCTTTGGGGGGGAGAGAATAAAGTCAAATATGGCAAAACAAAGCTGTCAGTCAATACCAAGGATAGACGTAGCACATGGTGTAGAACAGAGTACAAGTTTATCAACAATGGTTATCAACGTTGTCCCTTGTTTCCTTAAAAAGAATTGTCTATCTTATTAGATATTATAAAGTTGGACAAAACAGTAGAGAACAAGACCAATAAAACTTAGGCATTGTAAACATTACAGGACTTCCAAAGAAGACAATAGTCAAACCAGAATGGGTATCTTAGTGAATCTTATTGTCTTCAAAGTAGTTGCCTATGTCTTCAAACTTGATACTATCATATAGAATGGAACAGAGTCTAAACAGTCAAAACAAGATCGTGGGAGTACTACAGGACTTCAAAACAAGTTAATAGGAAATCTAAAAGAGTTACTATTTATATATCCTAATTTTTTTTGAATTTTTTCTTTAATTAAGACAAACATAAGAAATGACTAAATAATTTTTTTTTGAAACAATAAGGGGGAGATTGAGATAAAACAGGACATAACAATATAACAATAGAGGTCACAGCATGACTGTTTCAATAATCTAGTACTTCACCACCTTATAACCTGACTTAATAGTAGTTACCATAGTGTCTTTTTCCTTGAAATATTTGGGTAAAACTTCATATACTCTAGCTTCAAATATTTTCATATCAAGAAGCCCAGAATAAAGCTTTTCTAATTAATGAGTGAAAACTTTATAAGGCTTCAAGGCCACCTAATGGGGAATCATGATTACCACATATTTTTATATATTTGAATCATTACTTACATTAGGGAAACTATTCGGTATTCACACATGCTAGATTGATTTATTTCACTTATGAGTATGGTCTCAAGCTGTGCCCATTTATTGATAAATATCTCAATGTGATCCTTCTTTATAGCTGAATAATACTCCATTGTATAGAAATACCACAACTTTTTTTATCCATTCCTCAGTTGATGGGCACTTGGGTTGTTTCCAAGATCTGGCGATTACAAATTGTGCTGCTATAAACATAGGTGCACATATATCACTGTGGTATGATACTTTCAGTTCTTCTGGGAATATGCTTAGAAGTGGAATAGCTGGAATAAATGGGATTTCCAGTCCCAACTTTTTGAGAAATCTCCAGACAGATCTCCACAAAGGCTGTACCAGTCTACACTCCCACCAGCAGTGCAGGAGAGTTCCTTTTTCCCCACAGCCTCTCCAGCATTTGTTGTCGGTTTTCTTGATCCTGGCCATTCTTTCAGGAGTGAGATGGTATCTCAGTGTGGTTTTAATTTGCATTTCTCTAATGACCAATGATGATGAGCATTTTTTCATGTATTCATTTGCCATTTGCATTTCTTCATCTGAGAATTGCATATTCATCTCAGATGCCCATTTTTGGATTGGATCTTTGAATTTCGGAGGTCTGAGTTTCTTTAATTCTTTGTATGTTTTAGACAAGAGGCCCTTGTCTGAGAGAGAGTTCACTAAAATCTTTTCCCAGTTTGTGGGTTTTCTTTTCACTATGCTGGAGATTTCTTTTGACATGCAGAAACTTTTTAATAAGAAGTGGTCCCAGTTATTGATTCTGGGAAGTATTTCCCGTGCGGTTTGAGTCCTGTTCATGAATTCTTTACCTACTCCTATGTCTCCAAGGTTTCTACCTATTTTGTCTTCCAATAGATTTAGTGTTTCTGTTTTAATATTCAGATCTTTGACCCATTTAGATTTTAATTTAGTACATGGTGATAGACATGGGTCTAGCTTTAGTTTTCGGCAAATGGAGAGCCAGTTTTTCCAGCACCATTTATTAAAGAGACTGTCGTTCTTCCAGTGAACCTGCTTGGCTCCTTTATCAAAAATAAGGTGGTTGAGTGTGTTCGTAGTTGTGGTTGTATCTTCTAATCTATTCCACTGATCTTCAGCTCTGTTTTGATTCCAATACCATGTTGATTTTACTACTGTTGCTTTGTAGTATAACTTCAAGTCAGGGATTGTGATGCCTCCTGTTTGTCTTTGCTGCTTAGAACTGCCTTTGCGATTCTAGGTCTCTTCTGGTTCCAGATGAAATTTAGGAGTGATTTCTCTAGATCTATAAGGTATGTTGATGGTATTTCTATTGGGATTGCATTGAATCTGTATAAGAGTTTTGGGAGAATGGCCATCTTCACAATGTTTGTTCTTCCTATCCATGAGCAAGGGATGTCTTTCCATTTTCTGAGATCATCTTCAATTTCCTTTTTCAGTGTATTATAATTTTCACTGTATAAGTCTTTCACTTCTTTCGTAAGAGTAATTCCTAAATATTTCATTTTTTTGCTTGCTAATGTGAATAGTCCAGTTTCTCTTATTTCCCTCTCTGTAATTTTGTTGTTCGTGTATAGGAATGCTATTGATTTCTGAGTATTGATTTTGTATCCAGCCACATTACTGAATTTATTTATTGTATCTAAGAGTATTTCAATGGAGTTTAGGGGGTCTTCTATGTAGAGTATCATGTCATCTGCAAACAATGATAATTTAACTTCTTCTTTTCCTATCTTTACCCCTTTTATTTCTCTTTCTTGCCTAATTGCTCTGGCTAGTACTTCCAGTACTATATTAAATAGGAGTGGTGATAAAGGACATCCTTGTCTTGTACCCGATTTTAAAGTAAAGGCTTTCAATTTTTGGCCATTTAGTATGATGCTGGCTGTTGGTTTGTCATAAATGGCCTTTATTATATTGAGGTAAAGACCATTTATTCCAATTTTCTGTAAAGTTCTTATCATGAATAAGTGTTGGACCTTATCGAAGGCTTTTTCTGCATCTATAGAGATGATCATGTGATTCTTATTTTTGGCTTTATTGATATGGTGGATTACATTTATTGATTTGCGTATGTTGAACCATCCTTGCATTCCTGGGATGAATCCCACCTGGTCATGGTGTATAATCTTCTTGATGATTTGCTGGATCCTATTTGCCAATATTTTATTGAGGATTTTTGCATCTGTGTTCATTAGGGAGATCGGTCTGTAGTTCTCTTTTATAGTTGGGTCTTTCTCAGGTTTTGGTACTAGAGTAATATTTGCTTCCAGGAATGACTTAGGAAGGATTGCTTCCCTTTCAATTTCATTGAATAGTTTGAGGAGTGTCGGCATTAGGTCTTCTTTATATTTCTTGTAGAATTCTGCAGTGAATCCATCTGGGCCTGGGCTCTTCTTGGTGGGCAAGGACCCAATTACATTCTCAATTTCATTAGCAGAGATTGGGTTATTCAACAGTTTTATATCCTCTTGATCTAGCTTTGGTACTTCATATGCTTCTAAGAATCTGTCTAGTTCTTCTGTGTTATCAAACTTTTGAGAGTAGAGGTTTTCGAAATAGGTGTTGATGATCCTCTGTATTTCTATTGGGTCTGTAGTGATTTCTCCTTTTTCATTTCTTATTGCATGAATTTGAGCTTTTTCTTTCCTTTTTTTAATAAGGTTGGCTAGGGGCTTATCGATTTTATTTATTCTTTCAAAGAACCAACTCTTTGATTCGTTGATTCTTTGGATTGTTTTCTTAGTCTCTATTGCATTGATTTCTGCTCTGATTTTTATAATTTCCTCTCTTCTTTTGGCTTTGGGCTTGACTTGCTCTTCTTTTTCTAGCTGTTTGAGGTGTAGCATCAAGTTATTTATTTGTATTCATTCTGTTTTCCTGATGTGGGAACTCAGTGCAATAAATTTTCCTCTCAGAACGGCTTTCATTGCATCCCACAGATTCCGGTAAGTTGTATCTGCATTTTCATTTTCTTTTAAGTATTGTTTAATTTCTTGTTTAATTTCTTCTGTGACCCACTGATTACTCAAGAGTGTGTTATTTAGTTTCCATGTGTTTGCGGAATTTTTGCAGTATCCTTTGTCATTAATTTCTAATTTCAGAGCGCTATGATCCGATAATATGCAAGGGATGATTTCAACTCTTTTGCATTTGCTTAAATATGTTCTGTGAGCTAATATATGGTCTATTTTAGAAAATGATCCATGTACTGCTGAGAAGAATGTGTATTCTGATGTTGTTGGGTGGAACATTCTGTATATGTCTATCAAACCCATTTGTTCACAGGTGTGATTCAGTTCTGTTATTTCTTTGCTCATTTTCTGTCTGGTTGATCTGTCCCTTGGTGTCAGTGGTGTATTAAGGTCTCCTGTTACAATTGTGTTACTGATAATTTGAGTTTTCATTTCTGTTAATAATTGTTTTATATAACTGGGTGCTCTGGAGTTTGGTGCGTATATATTTAAGATAGTTATCTCTTCCTCTTGGAGTTTTCCCCTTACGAGTATGTAGTGACCTTCTTTGTCCTTTATGGTCATTGTTGGTTTAAAGTTCACGCTGTCTGCAAACAGAATGGCTACTCCTGCCTTTTTTTGGATTCCTGCTGCATGAAGAATTGTTTTCCATCCTTTGACTTTCAGTCTGTGAGTATCTTTCTGGGTTAGATGGGTTTCCTGTAAACAGGATATGGTTGGATTTTGTTTCTTGATCCATTCTGCTAGTCTGTTTCTTTTGATTGGTGCATTGAGACCATTTACATTAATGGTTATTACTGTTAAATGCTGGTTAATTGTAGGAATGTTATCTCTCTGCTGTTGCATCTTTATCTTTCGGTTCTGTTTAATTATTTGCTTTGCTTAGTGGTGTTTTCCTTTGTGTATCTAAACTGTCTTTCAATATTTTTTGCAGGGTTGGTTTGGTGTTCATGAAGTTCTTCAGCTGTTCTTTGTCATGGAAGTATTGTATTGCACCATCTATTTTGAATGATAGTTTTGCAGGATATATCAGTCTTGGTTGGAAATCATTTTGCTTTAGGATCTGGAATACTTCACTCCATGCTCTTCTTGACTTTATCGTTTGTGCTGAGAAGTCTGCTGTGATTCTGATAGGTTTTCCTTTATAAGTGATCTGTCTTTTCTCTCTGACAGCTTTTAATAATCTATTCTTGTGTTGGATTTCTGGGATGGTGACTATTATATGTCTGGGTGTAGTTTTATTTTGGTTATGACTGTTTGGAGTTCTATATGCTTCACTGATCCTGATGTCAGTTTCTGATCTCATGCTTGGGAAATTTTCAGCTATTACTTCTCTAAATATCCTCCTGACATCCTTCATGTTGTCTCCCTCTCTTTCATTAATCCCTATCATTCTTATGTTATTCTTCTTTGCATCGTCTTGCAGTTGTTGAATTGTTGTTTCCTGGTTCCTTGTTATTTTCAAAAGATCTTTCCTTTCCTGTTCACTAGCTGCAATCCTGTCTTCAAGGTCTGAAATTCTATCTTCACTTTCATTAAGGCAGTTTTTACAACTTTCAGTGGAGTTTTTTATTTCCTGTATATCTCTGTGCATCTGCATTATGTATTCTGTTTGTTTCTTATATTGCTCGTCTAGGGATTCTATCTTTTTGTTTAGTTCCTCCAATTTTTTATCTGTGTTTTCTTTAGATATATTTAGAATCTCTTTCATTTCTTTTATCATTTCTTCTTTTATCTGGGAGATTATTTCGAGTTTGAATTTCTTTAAAGCTTCCTGGAGTTGCTTGTCAATTTCAGTGGCTATTGTGTCCGATATATGAGGTGGATGCGATATATTTTCTTCTATATATATCACTCCTAGGGTTTCTTGAGATGGGCTGGAGGTTTGAGGTTGTAATTTGGTCTTTCGTTTTGTCATTTTCCTATATTTCTGTGTTTCAAGTGTTATTTGAAAGCTTCCTCAGGATCTGTTGAAAATCCCCTTCTATGTTTGGAGCTACTGGGACTCTGGCGCCGCGCTACTCCAAGCCATTAGGCCTACAGAACCAGTGGCCCTCCTCTGCCTGCTCAGAACTCTGCAGTTCCAGACAAGCTGGGCCTCAGGGACACTGTGCGCCCACCTGCCCCTTGGAAGCTCCACAGTTCTTCAATCGCAGCCAGGTTAGGGTACTCACCACAGGCCGCAGTGCTTCAGGAACCTGTGGACCCTCCCTGGTTGCAGAGATATCCACAGTCCTCCAGACACGCAGAGAGGCCAGTGAGGGCACCCCAGATCTGCCCAGCTCCTCCTCTGCAGACCTATGGCCAGGCGCGGCAGCTAAACAGGCTGGGCTAGGCTGGTAGTGTGGGCCAGCCCACCTATCGGGCGCTCAGCAGGTCTCCAAATGAAGCCGGGAATGGGGAGGCTGATGTGGAAGCCTTAAACCCACCTCTCTCCTTCACTGCACCTGGAAGCCTGAGGGAACTCCAGCAGTCTGGGTGCAGATATCCAGAGTCCTCCAGACACGCAGAGAGGCCAGTGAGGGCACCCCAGATCTGCCCAGCTCCTCCTCTGCAGACCTATGGCCAGGCGCGGCAGCTAAACAGGCTGGGCTAGGCTGGTAGTGTGGGCCAGCCCACCTATCGGGAGCTCAGCAGGTCTCCAAATGAAGCCGGGAATGGGGAGGCTGATGTGGAAGCCTCAAACCCACCTCTCTCCTTCACTGCACCTGGAAGCCTGAGGGAACTCCAGCAGTCTGGGCGCAGAAATCCAGAGTCCTCCAGACACGCAGAGAGGCCAGTGAGGGCACCCCAGATCTGCCCAGCTCCTCCTCTGCAGACCTATGGCCAGGCGCGGCAGCTAAACAGGCTGGGCTAGGCTGGTAGTGTGGGCCAGCCCACCTATCGGGAGCTCAGCAGGTCTCCAAATGAAGCTGGGAATGGGGAGGCTGATGTGGAAGCCTCAAACCCACCTCTCTCCTTCACTGCACCTGGAAGCCTGAGGGAACTCCAGCAGTCTGGGCGCAGAAATCCAGTGTCCTCCAGACACGCAGAGAGGCCAGTGAGGGCACCCCAGATCTGCCCAGCTCCTCCTCTGCAGACCTATCTATAACACAATTTTAAACAAGTGTATATATGTGATTACAGATTGTGATACATACCTACAAGAAAAATATGAAATGAGCTATTAAAACACAGGAAGGGAGCTGTAGGGTATGTTGGTGGTAGAACATGTGTTTAGCATGTGCAAGGCCCTGAGTTCAAGGCCCAGCATCAAAAAAGCATAAGACAAGAAGATGATTTAGGAATTGAGCTGCTCCTCAGTAAGTGTCATTTTTATGGGGCTCCTAAAATGAGTAACACTAACACTGGGAGGTGAAATATCTAACAGATAAACACAAGGTAAGTATACACATTGGAATCTGGGGTTAAACACATGAGTAGAGAAAGAGATGAGATAGACTACACTTGGTAATTACAGTGGAGGGAATGAGAATTCACTTCTTTATGACAAAAGCTATGTACTTAGGGTTTTAAAAGAGAGGATAAGGAGATGTAAATTACAAAGAATAATTGTATTGAGAAATAGGTCAAAAACACATAAGTGTATCTAGTTTTATAAAATGTTTGAGAAAACACTGTAGAACTTTTAGAAGCTTAATGTTTATTCTTTGAGCAATTTTCACAGTAACGTCTCAAGCAGAACCATCCTGAGCTTGAGATCTTTGGCTATTTCAATTCCCATGAGCAAAAGTAGCAATATGGTTAAATTTCCATTCTGTCATTCAAAATGAGCTAGAATTCATCTCAAAATCAGGAATTTTGTGATGCTGCCAGACATCCCACAGCCAAGCCCACACACTGCCACACAGCCATCTACTCTGGGCTGAGAATAGTTTGGCACCTGTCTACACAGTAGCAAAAAAATATGTTTGGGGAAATAAACAGTTGTGTGAGTGGCCCAATCTGCATGCTGCAGCTGGAATTAATATGCAATGATCTCTTTGAAGCCTTGAGTTTAATAACATAAACCACAAGGGAAGGTATCAGCGACTCCAATTAATAAAATATAATTTTATTGAAAAAATCACCAAAGAAAGTTAAGCTATTTCAAGTGGATATGCAATGCAAATAAACACATGAAGATAAACGAGCTACAGCAATTAAATTAATGTCTCTTGATGGCCTGTTTTCAAATATAGTAAAGGAACACACATGCACTTACTGTTGTACACAAACCTACACTGTTTTATTTAAGACTTGAACAGTCTTTCATATAGTTCTATCAGGAGATGAAGAACTAGACAGAAAGGATAATAAAGGGTTTAGAATTTAACTGGCCCTAGTAGTGGGGCAGGGCCTACGTGATGAGAGGTGAAGTAGTGGATTAGTTAGACACAATGCATCACATATTACTGAGGGTGGTAGCCGCTTGTCTTAGGCATCAGTAAGATCTGATAACCTAACCAGCTCAGACATCTGAAAGTTGAGTTTCTACCTAGGTAGGCAAAAAGAAGCCACAAGTCATCACACATCTAAAATAAAATGTATTTAAAAATAGAAATTCTCAATTGTCTCCTGTAGAATAACTTGCTTGCCCCTGAGTGGAAATCTTGGACTGCACTATGGGCTTCCCGTAGAGCTCAGCCTTGTTTTCAAGCCTCACAATGATGACGCTGTGCGAAGGGCCCTTGTGTCACCAGTGGGTGCGGGAAGAAAATAACTACAAAGCCTTCAAGCAACACAGCTGACAACCTTGCCAAGCTGCGATTTGAAACTAGGCCCTCCCCAAACAAAATCAGCATGTCTTCAATTGTGCCATTTAGGAAAGCCAAATGCAAGGACAGCTTGCCAGAGTCTGAATAGAAAGTAGAACTCTAGGACAACACGGCTGCTGTTGATGTGAGCTTGCAATGACCATGGAAACTAAATACTCATTATACAGATAAGGAAACAGGAACACAGTTCTCCTCTCTTCCCTCTGAGTGACTTTCCACTCAGGGGAGCCAAATTTGGACTTTCACCCACGCTCACCAAAGGAACAGGGCTCTAGAGTAAAAGAATATTCCCTCTGTGTCTCCTCTAATAGGTACACCTAACAGGTAAATATTCACAGGTTTCTCTCCAAATAATAAAAGATACATTCAGTGCTATTAAAACAAGTTAAAACGTGGCAATGGAAAGATATTTTAGCAAAGCTATTTCTAAGCTATTTTAAACTGCCAAACCACTAACTTCCTTTAATTTGGGCTTGCCCTTGTTAATGCACAACATTCTTAGTGGTTGGAAAATCTTCAAAGAAAGAGAAGAGAGAGAAAAACATTATTATTTTTAATGCCAAACAGTCTGAATAATTTTAAAAATATATAAGCAGATATGCAAATAGGCTTTGATGCAAAAGATAATGAGACATTGTATCCTTTCTTGTTCCCAAATCCACCAGATGCAATCTGGTGCTTTCTGGAGGAAAATCTTAACGTAGCGTGTATAACAGTTTACTGTTTATAATATGTTGCCTAGTGCTTACATTGATGTTTAAGGAGTTTTTTCTTTTTTTTCCCCCTAAGTTTCCAGATTATAATTAAGCAACTGTTCACTGCACATAAATCATGCATTCAAGAACATATTGTTTGCATTTCAATTTGTTTATTTGGATGTATGTCTATATAATCTATGTACATTTATATATGAACATAGTCTATTGTACATAGGTTGAATTATGTTTCCCCTTAAAGTCATATACTGAAATTCTAACCTCTGTTCCATCAGAACATAACTTAATTTGAAAACAGAACCACTTTGTGATTCAGTATGACACGTATCTTTATTTATTTTTATTTTTTATTACTTTGAAGGTAGTAAAATATAACAGAACAAGACAGAACAAAGCCAGTTGAGACCGTGTAGTGAAACTGTACAGAACTTCACAGCAGGTTACTGGGATAACAGCAATAGGTATCACAATATATCTCGTTAGCATCACAATAGTTGTTCTTTCAATCAAGTATAGCAAAATAAAATGAAGTACAGAACATTATAGAATTTATCAAAATAGAATGTTGAATAGAACAGTACCATTAATAAGAATAAAGCAAAACAGTTGTAAAAAATATTTGCCTTCAAAATGTTGGTAGAAGGAAATCCCCCTTATTTGCAATATTGCATATGGTCAACCTCCCAAGAGACGTTCAGATCTCTTGTTCCCATTTGCTAAAAAGGGGCAGGGGAAGTAGAATGCTTGACTCTAAGCCTGTGTACTGGTAGGCTCACTATTGCTTAACAGGAAGGCAAGCTGAGTGACTGATTTCCCAGAATCCTAAGTTCCAACATGGTGTGGCTCTCAGGAGACACTGGTGGTTCTTCCCCTGGAGGGTCTGTAGCCTCCACTTACCAGGAAGCTTACCAGGTAGGCAAGCTGCTTGCTTCAACCAATATCTTTATAAAAAGGAGAAATTCTGACTTAGAAACATGAACAAGGGGAGAAAAGGATGTATATGGAGGTAAAGATCAGGATGATAAAGCATGAATCAAAGAACACTATAGTTGGTATGGAAGGCATTGTGCTTTAGCTAGGGGAGAGACAGGGAGCAGATCTGCCCTCAGTGCCCTCTGAGTCAATCTGTTGACATCTTGATCTCAGAGTTCTATTTATTGTGAAACAATAAATGTCATGTTGGCTTCTCAACCTATATATTTTGTTACAGCATCTCTAGTAATTTAATATACTATTGAATTTGGTATCCTCTAGGTGTGTGGTTACAAACAATAAATCAATAAATATAACAATTAATATAAGATATTGATATGGTTTCCAGAGGAATTTTCATGAAAACTTCAGACTTCCTAATGTTAAACATCCTGCAAAAAAGAAAAAGAAAAACTAAACTTTCTCTGTTGAGTAAACTTTAAGTTCTTTTAATGATTATTTTTAGTATTCTCATGGGTTTAAATACTTTTATGTGAAGAATTTTTGTGTTATCATTCCTAAAATATTTTCTCTAATTAAAATAAAGTTGATTATGGGTGTTTTGATAATTTTCATTTGTCTTGGATACTTGGATTGGCTCTCCATCTCTATTTCATATTGCTTCAATTTGAAGGAGTTGGGAAGAGAAAACTATTTTCAATACATCTTTGACACTTGGGGCCTAGAAGTAAGTGAAACATTTAGTGTTAAATTCAACATAACTTACTGATGTTTACATACTGTTCTAGAATTTGTGTATTTCATCCCTTTCAGTCACTATAATTGTACCTAAATTATACCTAATGCTTATGGCATTTTTTTCAAAATGTCCAATATGTTTTTTTAAAATGTCCAATATGTTTTCTAAACTAAACTCTAATATGTAAATTAAAATATGTCAACAAAGTTTGAATTA
Organism: Cavia porcellus; assembly: GCF_034190915.1. Taxonomy (NCBI): domain Eukaryota; kingdom Metazoa; phylum Chordata; class Mammalia; order Rodentia; family Caviidae; genus Cavia; species Cavia porcellus. The sequence continues at coordinate 10,835,135 of NW_026947490.1, forward strand.
AAATATAGTGGTGTCTCAGTATACACATTTAATTTGTTTTATGATTTGGAGAAAGTTGGCTGTATTTGTATTTATGTGGGGAATATGTCCATGGTCATGTTTGGTACCTGTCTTAGTTACTTTTTACTCATTGCTGAGACAAAATACCTGAAGCCCAAAGCTGGGAAAGGAAAGGTTTATTTCTTACAGTTTTTGGAGGTTTTAGTCCACACTTAGTTGGCTCCAAGGCAGGTGGGCATGGCTGGGCTGCCTTTCATGGCAGCAGCAAACAGCAAGCTGGAACCAGCAAAGAGCAAGACACACCTTCTTCCTGCCATTACATCACATCCTGGCTCCACCCCTTTGTGGGTGGAGCACTGACACCAGCAATCCAAGCACTATACAATGAACCATCACAAATGCACAATACAAATGCGTGAGGCCTGGGGGACACAAACATAAACCATGACAGTACCATATATGGAGTTTATGCATTAAAGCAAAATATCACTGAAAGCTTTTGTTTGTGAACCGAATTGTTTGTAAACAGAAGCATTCATGAACTATCGCTGAACATCTATTTATGTCCTAACAGAGGTAGAACAATATTCTCCGTATCCCAGTGACACAAACTGCTGAACGGACAGCAGATTGATATCGCCAAAGGCTTCTGGGCATTACTGTATCTGTGAAATAAAAATCCCAAGGAAAGCTTTGAAGATGATGAATGATTAAATGGCAGCGGGTAGGAAATTGAAGTTTCTTCTCTCTACAATTTTTCCAGAGATTTTTAAGACTGTTTTCACATCAACAAGTCATTTCCCAGGAAATAATAAAAACTGTATGTGGAAGATCATGTTTGATCCTCCAGTGAGAGAAAGCTAAGAGAACAAGAACAGGGATTCAGTGTTCGTGGTTTCATTTTTCTTTTAAAGAAGAAGGACTTTGGTGCATTGATTACAGCTATGCTTGGGTCTGAATATACTGGCCCTTTCTTCACATCTACAACTCATCGTATTTGATGTACAAAAAATGATAACTATGTTATTTCAGTAAAATATAGTGAATCCAACAATGGTAATGTAGGTTCTCGACTAGACTGATCATCTCGTTCAAGTACCCTATTTAGGAATAGAATCTTAGATGCTGTAAAGTCCTTGGTTAATGACAGACATTTAAGTATAGTGCAAGACTAAACTTGCACTATACAATGTTGATTTCTTTTTTTTTAATTTTATTTTGAAAAGATACAACAGAACAAGACAGAATAAAGCCAACTAAGATCATACAGTGAAGTTGGTACAGAACTTCACAGCAGGTTACCGGGAAACAGTAATAGGTATCACAGTATATTTTGCTATCTTTATAATAGTTGTTCTTTCAATCACGTATATCAAAATGAGATGCAATATAGAACACTATAGAACTTATTAAAACAGAATATTGAATAGAGCAGTACTATTAATCAGAAAAGAGCAAAACAGTAATAAAAATATTTGCCTTCAAAGAGATGGTAGAAGGAAGTCCCCCTTATTTGCTATGGTCAATCTCCCAGGAGACACTCAGATTTCTGGTTCCCATTTGCTAATGGGTGCCAGGGGTGGGGTGGGGTGGAGAGAAGGGGCTTAGGGGAATGGGATATTTGGTTCTAGGCCATGCATCAGCATCAGTAGGTTCACTATTGCTTAGCAAGGAGGCAGGCTGGTTGTTTGGTTTCACAGCATCCTAAGTTCCAACATGGTGCGGATCTCAGGAGCTGCTGCTGGTTCTCCCCCTGGAAGGGTACAATATTGATTTCATTCTATTGGTTCTATTGGTCGCATTTTTCTTATGATTAGCCTGTGGGGTTTGTTTCATTAATCCGAAAGATCAGTTTGTGAACAGGCCTAGGTGATTGCATACTGATTGGAGGCACAGCCACTATTCCAGCATTGGAGTATAGCAGTAAATATGAGGCCATGAAAAGAGAATTACCATACAAACATTCTGGAACAAAGATATACTAAGAGTGCGCTAGAATGGCAGAACTCCTCCTATGACCACATACAGACTCTGCTCCATGTTCTAGGAGGCATTAGTCTCCCAAACATATTCTTTTGTCTCTCTTACATGGAACTCAACACTGAATTTCCCCTGGGCCAGAGGAAACCTTATCTAGACTGCCCTTACCTCTGCCAAGTCTCAGGTACTCTTCCCTAGTGCTCCTGTCCTACACCAGATAACTGGATTTCAGAATGTCAACACTTTTCCATGTAAAGAGCTCTCTTTGCATACAGAAGCTGGTCCTATCCAATGTTACAGACAGCTAAGTTAGATAGAAATATCATAGGCAGTCAGTTAGGGTTAGAATCTCAAAAGACCCAGCGCAGAAGTCAAATATCTTACAACTTTGGGGGAGACAGGGCCAGAAACAGAAAAAAGACAACAGGAACGCACCCATATAGTTCATAAGGATAAACATCAAGGGTTGATATCTTAAATAGACATCTATCACTTTGAGGAAGCCAGGAGAGCAATTGACCCAACCTCCTGCAGAAGAGCACCTATTCTGTATTTATGCCTGCTTGCTAGGTGAATGGCTTCCCCTTTTGATTCCCATTTAATCAATTTTACCCAAGCAATTATGCTCATAATCTGATTGGTTGACCATAGGTTGGTCCCACCTCATGCTCACCTTGCAATTTCCCACTTTTCCTCACCTGGGACCTGCCTTACTTTGTGGTTTTGCTCCATGCAAATCCCTAGAAAAGGCAGAGTCCTTGGCAGCCAACTCAGGACCCCTTCTGTCTCTCTTTGACAGATGCTTTCTTTCTGCCAATAAATACATTCTGCCCTTAACCTCCATTGTTTCTAAATTTCATTCTTCAATTTTAGAGGACAGGAACTTATACCAGACATTAGTGAATTGGAGGTTTCTTTCCCCTATACCACTAGGCCTTTGCAAGTATGATCCATCAGAACACAGGAATCCTATATCATTACATTTGTCCATATGTGAATTGAACATGCAATACCATGTGTTGATCTTCAACTTCAGAGTACACAGTAAACTTTAGTGATTCCTCACACAGCATGAAATCCCCATATAATGCAGCGGTGTTTCTCTCAATAGTCTTTTAGCAAATATATGGACAAGACCACACACACAATGCATTTGTGTGCAAGAAAAAATAAATATAATTAGGAAAAGTAGAAGCCATAGTCAAAAGAAGCAGTTCTGAATGGGATCTGCTTAATTGTAATTAATGAGGACTTTTATTTTATATCATTTGGTAGCATAATTGAGGTTCTTAAAGCCAGGGGATCTGGAGATTCAACATTCTTGAATGAGAACTCCTCTTAAACATTGCCTAACTCAAAGTCTGTTGAAATAATTACCTGCAAACAATGAACTTGCCTACTCTCAGTGTAAATCCCAGCTCCAACCTCAAAACTCACAAACCCAACCCACAGCTTCTGAGAGCCACAACTTTCTCTTTCATAATTATGAACACTTCAAAAACAAATAGTGGTCAGACACAGCTGCTGGAGGCTGAAACTTTGAACTTTAAGGAAATAGAGATACTGCAAAACCAAATCAAAAGATAAAAAGGAGTAGCTACACGAGACTGAGAAATGAAAAATAATATCTTGATCTGATGGTGGTGAAGCCTTTCCGGTTTTTAAGTAATGCTTTGGTTTTCACGTACCCTTGTGGTCTGCTTAATCAGCTGTGCCTTATTGTTTATCAGTCTATGATTGCTGTACATAGTGGTTATGTTCATCTTTGGAGGCTGGAACATGTACAGAACGCACTAATATTTTGTAATCATTCTTATCCTGTGTTTAACAGTACATGTTTGCAGCACATGGTGCTCACATTCCTAGTGTGGAGTTGGTACATGTACACAACTCATCTTCTTTCTTTTCCATCCTTTTCCCTTCCCTCTCTTCTCCATCCATCTCTTGATCCTCCCCCTTTGTTGTACATTTTTGCAGTAGATAGTATTTACATTCTGCATGCGCAGTAATTTAGTGACTATATTTTTTTATTAGTTGACTGGGGAAATGTACCTATTTTATGTAGATGATAACAACATAAAGTTTGAGATAACTTAGTCAAATTATTATTCTCCTAATCCACTTTATATATTTTGGTAAAAATAAATCTAATTTGGTCACTTGCTTTTCTTCTCCCTTGCTTTATGTCAAGAAATATATATTTGTTTTAAAAAAAGTTGAATAAAGTTGATTTGTTGTCTTCCTCTTAAATCATAGTAGGTCCACCAGCAGAGGTATACCCCTCTAAAAATAATGACAGTTTGAACTTGCAGGAAAAGAGAACATATAAGATTACCTAAAAGTCTAAGGATATACATTATGGAAGGAAAAAAGTAGAAGATATCTGTGATAAACTGGATGTGACATAAAATGTGTAAAATAGTAACATACATAAAAGAATTATGGAAGGAAATAATAGTCTTTAATGTTGGAAAGTTCATTTTTAGAAAAATGGACAAACTTTTGCTGAATGACCACAAACTTTGGATAATAACTTTTGATAATAGCACTATAATCAACCAAGAAAAGTAAAAATGAGGCAAAAATTATCTCCATGTAAGACAATCCCTCTAACATTAGAGCTTTCAGAAACACAAAGTGCAAAGACCTTATTTCAAACTAGTGAAATGCATTTCAATGGAAAACTCACAATTTTAGCTATGCCAGAGTGTCTCAGACATATTTGAAACAATATACTTATAATCCATAGCACTGGCTAAAATCATGATGCATGGTCATTAAATGCTCCTTTATTTCATTGGTTCCCAACTAACAGTTTTAAGTTTATCATGCTTTACCATGGTTTCATGACAAAGGCATTTTATTTATTACAACATGTAAAAGAATAGAAATTGTTCCAGAAAATTTATAATATCATTATGTGAATGTTGCTTTTGTAACTGTAAAATCTTAGCTTCATCTGCTGACAAATTTTTATTAAATTTGAGGAGATTGATTTAACTGGAAATAAAAACAATTATTTTATGTTCAAAGGAAGCACATAATACAGCTTTTGTAAAATAATTGTTTGAAGTATACTTTTTCTAATGACCTTTTATTATAATTTATTTAAATAAATTACAAGGTAAAATGATAATACTGAATTGAGGATACCAGATCAAGTCATTGTCAGAAAAAATGTGTAAATATTATTTTATTATTTGATCCCCACAGTCCTTTTACCCTTCCATATGTGAAGCTGAGTCATGCATTCTAAATACTTCAGTGTGGGGAAGAGAAAGAAAAGAGACACTATGGACAAATAGAAGTGGAAAGAAAACCAGACTCAGAAAAAATAAAGTGGATAGAAACTGTCATCATTTAAAACCTTAAACCTTTTAAGAATAAAAGCTCCTGTGTTGAAAGCTTGTTTCCCAGCTTATGCTGCTGTTCAGAGGTGCTGCAAATCTGTGTGGCAGGGGCTAGCTGGAGGAAAAGCATCATTTTTGAGTGGTGCTTAGATGTGCATTTTGTCTCTGGCCCTTTTTCTTCTCTTTCTACTTCTTGTTCTCCAGGAACCTTGAGACTTTTGCTCCAATATACACTTCCTCACCATTGTTTCCTGTTTCATCAATGGCCCAGGAGCAAAGGAACCAAGACACCATGGACTAACACATCTGAAATTATGAATCAAAATAAGCCCTTCACTCTCTAATTGATTTTCTCAGGCATTGTGTCATATTAATGGAAATCTGAATAATTCTGAAAGTGTTTGCTAAATCCTCATTAAAAATCAACAACTAAATATTAACATCATAGACCATGTATGCATGGCTATAGTTCTCAGTGTAAAAAACTTACTTGAAAGGGCTGGGGATTTAGCTCGGCGGCATAAGCGCCTGTTTTGCAAGCCGGCAGTCGTGAGTTCAGTCCCCGGTACCGATAAAAAGGAAAAGACAAAAAACAAAACAAAACAAACAAAAAAACCAACTTACTTGAAAACGTTTTCTTACAGAAAAATGTCATAATATTTTGCAGAATGAATGTTATTTTAGTAGAAGTTTAAAGAACTGAAAATGTTGCAACAAAAATATAAAATATAATTTCAGTCATTAGATTAATGTGAGATTTTAAAAACTGCTATTATAATCTCGTAAAGATCTTAGTAAATGAAAGTTCAAATAGCTACTTAACTTTTGGGGCATTCTTTCTACTTTTATTTAAAATTTTGTTTTTAAAAATAGATGTGTCTTTCTTGTGGCAGACAGAGATGGTAGTCTGATAGAAATGACAAGTGTAAACACTTACTCAAGCATAACACAGCATTAGTATTTTCTTAATATCAATTTCAAAGCTTTCCTGGGCCAGTATCCTTTGAGCTTTTTACTCTCAGGATATTTCAAAGCAGCATCCTCTCCACCAACACTTAATGACCAACCTGCAATCGCAGACGTTTGTAACTAAAGTAGCAGACATCCCCCAGGCCATCTAGAGGTAGAGCAAAATTCTAGAGGAAAGAAAAGATCTTGTGGAAACAAAAGGTAAGCAAAAGTAGACACCATGAACCCTCATAAGTTTCCTTAGTTATGTGGATGCAATACAAGTTGCCAGAGACTAAATAGAAAATGACTCTGGTAGAAATGTTATTTGTTTTTGTTTTTTTTAAACTAAAACTACTTGTAAATATTCTCCAATTATACATATGCTGTCAGTAGATTTGCAGTAAAGTACATTACTAATATTGGTGATTATATTTTCTAACTTGTTTTGTTTGACTAGTTTTGCTAAGAGTTTATCCACTGAAAATCTAAAAATAACAACTTTTGTCTTTGTTGATTTACACAATGGCTTGTCTATTTTTTGTATGTTTAATTTCTATCACACCACCTTCCTTCTGCTTACTTTGAATATAAATTCTTGAAATTCTTCTAGTTATATGGAGTGGAATTTTTATTATTCACTTAACCTGATACATTTAATAAATTTATTGTTAATATATCCTTCTGCATATACAATTTTAGTAGTATTCCAGATAATGTGATGCTTTGTTACCATTATAATGTAAAACATTTCATAATTTTATTGTAATTTATTTTTTTTCAAATTACTTGTCTAGAAGCAAGCAGATTAATTTCCAAATATTTTGAACTATTTTTGTTTTCATCACTTTGACTTTGTGATGTCTCTTGTACACGGCTTATTGTTCTTAACTGGGTTTAATTTTGCTAAACTTCTTGTATTTGTGTGTTGGTGATCTTCTCCAGATCTGGGATATTTCTTGTCATTATGTATTTAAATTTCTTATTCTCAATTTTCTCTTCTAGGATCCTAATCATGTTTAGACATTTTGATATCCTTTCAATTGTCCTTAAATCAATTTTTAAACTTTTTTTTTCTAAAACAGAATTGAATTGATTGATGTCTGATTATCCTCAAATTTGTTAAATATTTGTTCCACTGTCTCTTGTTTGTTTTACAACTCATACAATGTTTTCTAGTGGACTTTTTCTTTGAAATGAGTTTTAGATTCCTAAGGAAAAGTTGAAAAGATTGTACAAATTTCTCACATAACTTTTCAAAAAGTTTTCTATTATTTACATATTGCTTTGCATAGCATATTTGCTGCAATTAATGTACAAATATTAATATATTCTTAATTAAAGTATACACTTTATAAAGTATACACTTTTTAAAATATGCGGTTAGTTGGGCTTCCATAATTTTACCTGATATGCTTTTTGTGTTTCAGGATATCACATTACATACAGTCATCACACCCTTTTGAACTTCTCCCTGATTGTGAAAACTTTTCGTACTGTTCATTTGTCTTTCATCTTCTTGATAGTTTTCAGAGCTCTTGGTTATGTATATTATAATACGTCACAAAAGTGGAGTTTGTCTTTTTTTCATCTCATAATCAGACTGAAGTTACAGGTTATGACAAAACAATTACATAGGTAAAATGTTTGTTTACTTTTTGCTGAAAGGAGAGTCTGACAATGGTTAATTTGCAATTCTGAAATAAGAATAATAAGTTGCTTAATTTGCAGTGATATTAAAATGTTTTAGAAAATTTGCCACCTGTCATGAAAGCATGGAAAACAAATCTTATTTACTGAGAAATTTAGTAACAAGAGGAGAGACTTTTTGAAGAAACATCAAATATTCAATCACATTTTTATCCCATGGTTTAGGAGAAAACATGAGTTTGCAGCAGAGTTTCAGTATCTTTGCAACTAAGCTCAGTTTGCCTTGGAATATAAAATCAAGTCCTATTTTTATTGAAAGCTACCGAATTTTCTACCTTGGGCTGATAGAAGGCCTTTGGCGTGTAAAGAATTATAAGTACAAAGAGACAACTTGGTATCCCACAGGGAGCCGCACTGACTCAGACATTTGGAGTTGAATCAGAAATCTGTTAATTACTAGCTTGATAGCCTCAGAAAACTTTTAAAACCTCCTTGAGGTTTAGGTTAATTATCTATAAGCAGAAAGATATTATTCATAACAATCTTAAAATATAATTAGCATTCTATAATTGCAAATGCTTCATTGCTAGGATATATGGTAGTATCTTTCAAGACCATCTTAAAACAAAGAAAAAACCAAAATGATTTTTTTCTTTGTAATTTATCTTGATAAACTCCAAGGTGGCTTGACAAGCATGACTATGTTGCCAGTCTTGTTGATGAAGAGTTTAATAACCCAGTGAGCATAATCTGGTATCTGATTCCCAGCCAGCGCCAGAGGAAAGCAGGAAACAAAGTCTAATGCCCAGACTGAGAATCTCTCAAGTGACAGACAGAGTTTTAATGTCTGCAGCTTAAAAGGGTAGGTGGTAGGGGCAAAGCAGATAAAGAAAAGCCTGGCCTTATGATGGATATTAAAGTTCATTGAAATATCATAAACATGTAACTTGTTGAGTTTTATTGGACATCCCATTCGATATTTGTTAACAATAACTTTTAACCAAGGTAGAAAATTATCAATTAAAATAGTAAAAATTGCATTTTACAAGGCATTATTTACGAACAAAAACAAGTGTATGTGCATTTGAAAGCAAACCCATTGGTAGCTGGGGGAAAAGTAAACTGTAATGAATAAGTACACACACCCACACACACGAGAAAATCAATACAGGAGTGATACTTCACGTACATTATAGGGGTGAAAGGTAAACCGAAGTGCTATCCAAAGAGAGTTCCAAGATAAAACAAAATGAATTGAAACATCTAGATTTACTTGGAAAACTTACTAGAAACAGAACACACTAACATATTAATATCCCATACAAATTTAATTATATCTGATACATATGCACTGATTCATATGGAATACAGAAATACCAAAATAGAGATTTACATTATTTTAAAGGATATTTGACTTACAATTCTTAAATATTTGCAAGTTAAGAAAAGTCTGAAAAAAAATAAAGTCTGCTTTTTTTCCTTTAAAAAATTTGTCTCACTAGAAGAAAATATTTAATTGAAGAGAGAACGAAAACAATATCCCCACTAGATAAAGATTGAGGACACTGAAATCTTGATGACAGCAGAATATTCATGACCATACCAGAGGGCTTCAAAAATAGAAGCAAATAAAAGAATATTTTCCAAGTGAAAAAGAAATGACCAAATAAATTATGTACAGCTTCTCCATGGTGGGCTTACTAGTGCCATATTGATGGGAAATTAAATCCTGTCTCTTCCTATAATATTCTGCTTCTTCAATTCTGCTTCTGCTTCTTCAATTCCACAGAAACAAAGGCAGTATGAATATTGCCCTTAAAGGAACGCTTCCAGATATTAAACCATAAATTGAAATACAGCGATCTGGTATGAACTGTAGAGTATTATCTGCTGCTACAGTCACACATGGGGAGATAAGACTGGCACTGGGGAGATGAGGACACTGAAAGAGAAAAGATGTAGCACTCGTGTTTCATTACCCAACCCTGGAATAAATCCTGCATGCATAAGGCATAACAAATAATCAAGACTCCAGGAAAATCAGGTCTGTTGTCTGGGACATTAGGTTAAGAGTGGATGGATGCTTCATCACCTCCCACATGCATCTGGGGATGTTTGGATCAACAGCCTAGCAGCTGTGTTCTGCACCAGAAAATTTATGATTTGAATAGAAATTTTTTTCTCTCTGCACATGGTTCAGGGGGATGAAGAATCTCCTCCATCCCAATTTGCTGGTGAATTGAGAAAATAGACAGGCCCAGAGGGATACAGGATTGAGAGCCTCTCTGAGGCAGGATGAAAAATGCAAAAACAAACACAAAAATTTGCATCTAGAGGAGCAGTAAGGAAGTTTGATGAGAATCTGGAGAGAGACAGATTAGAGTGGAACAGTATCTCAAATGCATAATTCTAATGTGAGACGGCAAAAATCTGGTTCATAACTCTTCATAACTCTTCTGTCTCTTAAGAAACAGCAACATCACTGTGACCCTGTGGTACTGGGAATTTGGAACCATCTGAGAGCATAGAGCATCCTATTGTGGATATAGTCTGTCTAGTCAGAGATGTCTGCCTAATACTTGCTTTTTCTTTATAGAAAGGCTACAATCACTGGCTCTTGGTTTCTGGACATAACAGACATAATAGTAAATTTTAATTCTCAACTCGACTGGATGAAGAATGCTTCAGTGTTGCTGAAACATTATTAATGATTGTATTTCTAGTTTTCTGATGACTATTGTGGAAGATTTTGGCATTTAAATCTGTGCACTATGGAAAAAAATATCCACATCCCTCAGGAAGGCAGTTGCAACGCACTGGAGGCTCAGATTGGATGCAAAGGCAGAACAAAGATGAATTCTCTCTCTTTCTCTCTCTCTGCCTGTCTCTCTCTACACTCCATCTCTCTGTCTCTGTTTGTGTCTCTGTCTCTGTCTCTCTGTGTCTCTCTCTCTGTTTCTTTCCCTGTCTCTTTGCCTGGAGCTGGAACACATTTTTCTTGCTCTTTATCATCTGTACTCAAATATCTCCAGCCTTTGCACTCTGACACCTGCACCAGCCCAGCCTCCAAGCACACACCCCTCTCCTTCAGTTCTCTCTAGCTTCATACTCAGTGTTACACCCCTGAGTATTACACCCCTGGCTTCTCTGTTTCTCCAAACTGCAGATGGCTTACTATGGGACTTCTTAGCCTTTATGATTATGTAAATCAACTCCTTTAAGAAACCTCCTCTCATATCGTTTCCTTTCTATCCATTTATCTATATTATAGGTCCAGTCACTCTGAAGAACCCTTATTAACATAAAGCACAATGCACAAGGATGACTAGAGCCAGCGACTTGGAAGTCCAGTTTTGCCTAAGAGTCATACTGATTTCTCCAAACAGTTTTATTTCCAAGAAAAGAGTTGCTGCTCTGATCTGCCATCTGATTCTTGTTTACACGTATACATTGGATCTGCATTTGAAAGCAGAGTTGGCGAGGAGTTTAGTTACACATAATCTGCACAGTGGATCAGTTTTTGCTTTTTCCCGCCTACCTTTGCCAGGAGGTAGCATTCACTTCACCACCCCATCTAAGCTGAGTTTTGCTTGCAGTTGCTTTGGTGAGTAAAATAGAGGAGGAACTGAGAGAGGCCAGTAGTAAGGCTTTAAAGGCTAAGATATATTTCTTATTTTCTTTCTGGATTTCTTCCAGTTACAATTAAAAGAGCAGACTTCAATCAGCTTCTGGGTCCTGTTCTGCTTGAAGCTGAGCCAAAATTCCTCAGCATCTTGTAGCTAGATGCCTCAGCTGACCTTGGATATCCATGAGGAAAAAGACATGCTTTTTGTTGTTTTAAGTCAATAATAATATAACGTATTTATGATGTAATTAATACTCTTACAAAAAGCCTGGAACTTCAGAGGGAACTCCACATCAAATGTGTAGCAGCAGGCTCGGTCCAGTTTCTGCCCTTGCCAAAAGACAAAAGAGCAAGACAGACAGAGGCCTTTCCTCTTTCCCCACCCATGAGTGAGAACCACCTAGGATGACATGATTTGAGTCTTCGGAACCTGAAGCTTCCCTCGGAGTTGGACAGAGCTAAGTGGACAGACAGATGAGGGCCTGATTTAATCTAGGGATGCTCAGAAAGAGCTGAACGGAACTTTCATGGTGATTTCATTTGATGAGTTCACTCTAGGCAGGCATAGGCCTCATGTTTCAAATTAAGTGCTGATCTGGAAAAAATACATTTTGACACACCTAAATAATAAATTGTAACTCACATGCCCAGGACATTTTTAAACAAATAACAGTATACCAAGTTCCATATCCATTATGCACATTAAAGGAATTCTTCCTTGATGTCTAATATGAATAGGAGCACTGAGGCCACCTGCGTGGCTATGACCTTTTGACTGTCACTGGTAAGTGATCATCAGATCTACTTCTCTTTCTGCTAGAAAGCCCAGCCATATTTGTGTTTGCTAGTATGTAAGATCACTCCATCCTTCAGAGAGGCTGTGCATGCTTACCGAATGGAGACCTCCCATGTGATCAGACTTCCAAAAAAATCACTCTAATTGATCTGGTCAGTGGTTATGTTTCCTCTAGGTAAATTTCTATAGGCTTATGAATCAAGATATATGCCATAGGGATTTTCTATGTAATATTGTTATTAAATGCATTGTCCAGTTGGAAAAACATTCACCTAGTGGATTGGAAAACAGATTTTCTCAAATATTGATTCCTACATACCATGCTGTCTACAAGCTTGTGGTTTTCCCCTGAGCAATATAATCACTTACATTAATTCTGTCTTCAACTCGGTGACTTACACAAAGTCTCACCTCTTTTACGATTCATTTGAAGAGAAAGAAATTAAGTCTTCTCCCCCAAATAAGTCATATTTAAGATTCTGAGTATCCACAAACAACATGAACTGATAAATTTATCTCTGTGAGGCATAGAAATTCATTATAGAAAACAGTATGAAGATTCTTCTCCAAACTAAGACTAGTAATTTCATTCTACCAAGGTATTCTTCTTCTAAGGATAACTCAATTTAGGAAGTGGCCCACAGGTTCATCAACAGGTGAATAAATAAACACAGGCTGGGACTTACACACACTGGAGTACCGCTCTGCCATAAAGAAGGGTAAACATGCAGCATTCTCAGGAAAATGGGTGTACTTTGAGATCATAACATTAAGTAAAATAAACCTGATTCACAGATGTAAACAGCACATGGGTTTTCTTTTGTGAGAAACTGAAAATAAAGACAGAAAAATAAAAGATAGATAACATGAAATAGGGAGATATGTCTTCTGCAAAAGTGAAGGGGACTAAGAGTAGAGGAAGGAGAGGGGGATAGAATGGGATTAAAAATTAAAATGTGTTATGTACATATTCTAACTCCCCACAAAGAACATAACCATTTTGCCGGGGATGTAGCTCAGTGGCATATGTGCCTGCCTGGCAAGTTCAAGGTCCTGAGTTCAATTCCTGGTACCAAACAGACAAACAAACAAATGAAAAAGAACATAATCATTATGTTCTGAAGACAGGTACTAATAAAATACTATTTTTTAAACATAAAAAATACAACAAAAAGCAAAGGATGCTCCTATGAAAAAATCTCAATAGCTACTTTATGCAATACTGACAAAATGTGACCTATTAATAATTCTAGGAACAGTGTAATCTACAAGCGTGAACATTTTCACCTTCACAAGCTAAGAAAAAGGCAGAGGATAAAGTGCTTATTAGAGCACGATTAGGAAATTTTTATTGCCAGGCAAATCTTGAAGACAAAGCTTCTGCTGTACCACTCACCTTACACGACTGTGTCTAAACACTGCCAATACCAACTGCATCCTCCTAGGAACTCACCTGGCTGTTGGCTCCAGTGACATCAGAAAAGAGGGTTGTGTACACTGCTGCTGTGCAGATTACGACAGAGAGATACTCACACCCTGCTCTTCTACAGGTAATACTTTTAAATTGTGAAATTTGTGCCCACATTTCAAAATATGTCCCAAATTCACCTCTATATTCTGAAGAGAAGACATGTAAATGCACTCTTTTTTTCATTTAAATATTCAAAAAAGACAAAGAAAAAAGTGGACATTGTGTGACTATGATTCTCTTACTCATAGAAGAGAGATAAGGAGAGAATAAATGGTAACCAAGGTGAGTCCTCAAGGTCTAAATTTTGCTTCAGAGTAGTAATATTTTAAAAGGTAATAAACTTTACTATAGAAAAGTCAGTTTTATTTCCTTAAGTAGCAACAAAAATCTCTGCCAAATATGGAGTATTTTCAAACTTTCATTTCAATTCTCTGATAGATGCATTCAGGTAAGTTTGAAATGTAAGTAATGTATCCTCAGCTGTTTCATGCAGCACCTAAAAATAGCAATGAGAGAACCAATTACATAAGCAAGGTGCATCTAGATATAGAGATCTCTAGATGCCACAAACTACATGCAAGATCTTATTTTATTTTGCACTGAATAGTGTTTGGAATATAGATAGAAGTATAATAATTTGAAGAACAAAATGTCTGTCTTGTGGTACTTTACATAAACTGACTTCTTTCTCAATGGCCTTTTTTCTTTTAATTTAAGAAGAGTTTCAAAAACAAAGCAATCCATAAAATAGTCTTTTCCTCCAATTGTCCTGTCCAACTCTTTTTAAGCATGGTGAGTTCTGTGCATGACAGCTTCATATGCCTGGAGAAGTGTACCTAAGCGATTCTAGTCACAGAAGGTTGTGCAGGTGGAATCGAGCTTGAGACCTCTTTCATCTTCTGCTCTGGATAATTCACAGTGACAACCATCACAGCTCACAGCATGAGCCAAACTGAAACAGCTGCTGCAGTCAAGGCAGAGGAATAGAGAGGGAAAATAAGCAGGGCATTAGATGCAGAAAAGTATTTTTGGTTTCATTCGCACATCCTAATGGTTTACACCATTGCTTGTGTTCTGGCAGATATATAAAGGCTTTTATCCACGAAGCGCAACGTGGTGTACTATGATAATCCAGGACTTTGGAATCTGAGCAGGAGAATCACAAGTTCAAACCAAGCGGGGACAACTTAACAATTTAGCTAGAATCTGTCTTAAAATTTAAATAAAATTAATTTTAAAAAATAAAAGAGACTGTAGATGTAACTCCATGTGAACAACCTAGGACCTCACCCCACCAAAAATAAAAAGGAAAAAGAAAAGAAAATGAAAAATTATCCAAATATCAGCTCAATAACTTTTCATAACTTTTGTACTAAATTTATTTCTGTCTTTTCAACAGTACAGAAGGCAAAGGTCTCTCTCATCACCTTTTAGCATTGGAGGAGAATTTTTGTAGCTGGTGTGATTGAGAGAAAGCAAGGGGTGCTCTTGCATTTTTAGTTGAAGACACATTTTGGATGGAGCTGAAGCTGACTCATGACAAGGTAGTAAATTACTATTTTGTTGCATAGTCTCTTAGAAAGCAGGGAGATATTTTTAAAATAGTTACTGACGAACTAAGGACGGGATCTCTGCTATCATCTTTACAAACTCATTAATGACGCTATCATTCAGGACATCAAACCTGGCTGACAAGACCCGCTCTGCGGGATGTAAGATAAGGAAGAGTTATTTCACTAAACATTTACTAACTTAAAATATGTCCCTTGAGTCAGTCCAAACTACTGAAGAAATTTATAGGCTTGTGTGTACTTTGATAAACAGAAGTGAAATATAAAATTTGCCTGCATGGTTGATGGACTGCTCATGGTGACTAGACCAGGATTTGGCTTGAATACAACTGATAGCGACTCACACACAGTCCAGCCTCCCCGCAGCCCGTGTCCATTCTACAGAAAGTGTCCAGTTGAAAACATCTACAGGTAACCTTGGATGTTTCTGAAGTTAATACATTTTCATAAATTTTCATGATTTATGTAAAATTTGTAAGGACTACAATGAAATTCCATTGTTATCACTCAGCAGGTTGAATCTCTCTAGAATGGAAAAAAAAAACCATCAAAAATCAGAGGTTTCTTTTCTTCTTTGAGTCACTTTGCAAAATGGAGTTATTTACAGGAAAAAACTAGCAAATAAGAGAAATCACATGAACACATTAATTTGTGCACAAATCATTTGAAAATGAATTTAAAAGACATACACGCACAATCAGAAGCTGCACTATGATACGACACATGAAGAAAATTCTTAGATTTGGGAGTTAGACACTGCTGGAATCCAATTTGGGCTGTGCCGTTGTACAACTCACTGACTTGCTTCCTCGTTTCGTTCTTTGTCTCCTTTCCTCCGTGTCTCTCTTTTGTTGTTCCCCAGACCTTTCTGCTAGTCCTCTCTTACTACATGGATAACTTGCCTGGAAAGCTGTATGAGCAGGTACTAGAGCCTGAGAGGAGGGTGGGCAGAGACGGGAGGAAGGAAGATGATGAGAAGGATCCAGGTGCAGCAGTGTCCAGGGCTGACTCAAATTCTAAGAAAGCCCAACACACGTTAGAGTACACAGCAAGCACATTTCAGAAAATGGGACCCAATTTTCTCACCAAGAGAGAAATTAAAAAGCAGGCACGGGAGAGCAAAAGCTACAGTGGTGAGTTAGGCTTGGAATTATTAGTGTGAACTCTCAGTCTTTCAAATTGTCAAGTAGACAGGAAATAGAGGAAATGTGTATGCTAAAATTGTGTATATCTACTAGCATTTCCCGGTTTTCCCTTCTAAAATGGCACTGGAAATGTTACTGTCGCAGCAATGGTCACACCTAGGCCTTGATCTTAGTTTCTAAATCCCAATCTTCACTAAAACAAACTGGAGTTGCCTATAAAGATAGGTAGGTAGTCTAAGGCTTTCCAGAACAAAGTATAGTGGTAACTCAGTTCATGAACTTAACTCGTTCAGCGTCCTGGGCAAGATCACAGCCATTGTGTTTCTCACCAGCTGAGGAATTCACAAACAGAAGCAAAAGTTTTTGCTAAATGCTTCTGTTTGTAAACAACATGATTTAGAAAAAAAAAGTAAAAAGTGTGGGCACATGCCATAAAGAGACAAAACAGCATTAAAGGGCTCCCATTGGCCACACTGGGGAAAATACGATATTTATTACATCCTCTTTAACAAAACAGAAATCTTCAAGCTCAGTAAAAAACACATGGTGTATGAATGGAAGAAGACATAGTCCTTTCCTAAAGTGGAGGAATTCACAGAATGGATAATGGAATTAGAATATCATCAATTGCCACAATCGTAACACATTTCACTTAGGATAATGTGTTCAAGGTTTCCTTTGTAATATAGCAGATGTTAAAATTTCATTCCTTTCCAAGGATGATCACCATTCTGCTGTTTGTATGTATCATATTTTGTTTATTCGTCAGTGGATAGATATTTAGGTCACGTCTATGTTTTGACTATTGGGAATAATGATTAAATCAAAGCAGGTGTGTAAGTGTTAAGTTTAGTCGCAGCTTTCAGCAATTTTGAGTTTATGTTTGGGAGTAGGCTGGCTGGATCATTTGGTAACTCTGTGTCACTGCTGAGAAATCACCCCCTGTACGTGGCAGTAGGTGCCTGATGTTACCTTCCCATCAGCACTGTGCAGGGTTCCATCACTCAACATCTTTGTCAACACGTTGTTTTCCCTTTCTCTTAAGATAGTTACATTTACTTTAAAAATATTTCACAATACCTAAAGTAGAGATATTTGAACAATTCAAGAGTAACAGGGCTATTTTCTTTTATGGATACCTTCTCATGTAATAAGTTACATCAATACTGTGAACCATGCACTTTTATCTATTAGTTATTAATAAAATAAAACAATGATTTGTTAGATTGAAGTTCAGAATTCGAATCTGTACAAGAGCTCTTTTACTAGGACTTGATACCTGTTTCAAATTTGGAGCAATGCATATACCACATGTCTATTTCTGATTAGGAAATGATGACATTGCATTTGGATTCGTTCAATAAATTGGTATTGAGGCAAAGAGGCAGACAAAAGGAATGATAGGCAAAAGAATCTCCACCATCTCTGGGTGGATCTGGCTAACTAATGAAGGCAAAAATTAAAATAATATGAAATTTAGCCTTAATGGTTGCAAAAAAGAACTACTTCCCAATAATTCATAATCTGCTCTGAAAAATCAAGCTAGGCAATGAGAGAAATGACACTGAAACACAAATTTAGCTTGCAGAAAAGAATTGGAGACATAAAAATATATAGCTAGGAAAAAGAATAGATAACTAAGTTGCTCTGTGAATGCAGGGAATGGGAAAGAAAATACATTTAAGTAATTTGATGTGTAGAGTAAAATGAGCCCTCTGAGATCAGTGGTGGCCAAATTATGCAAGGACTCCCAGGAAACATGCAAAGAGTTTGTTTTTAAATCACAATTCAGTGAGAATTTACTAAAGAATTTTAAGCAAAAGGGCTTCTTTGAATATTAGAGTGCTATCAAACAGTCACTTTATGCCAACACCTCTGGTGCTTAGAGAAGTGGCCTAAGAGGCATAAGTAAACTTGGAAATCACTATGTCGTTTGTTATGAAAGCCATGGGTTACGACTGAGCTTGCCAAGGAAAGAACTTGGAAGGAGAAGGAAAGGGGGTCCAAGGTCAAACCCTGAAAACTCGGTTAGTGGTCCACATTAAAACAAAGATGAAATAGAAATGAATAACTAAGACAACAACCAGCCAGCCAACCAACCAGCCAACACAAAAAGACAAAAGTAAACCCAGGAAAGGGTAAAGGCCAAAGTAAAAGGGATGGCACCACATTAAGAGAATTGTTACAACGTTCGGTATTGTCCAGTTGTCCCGTGAGGGCGTGACTGAAAACACTCCATGGGATTAAGGAACACACAAGCCACAGAGGACTTCAGCATCAGCACTGGGGAGAGAACAGAGAAGGGACCTGCATTTTAGTAGACTGAGAAGCCAGTGGGAGGCAATGACAGAGGCGGGAGGGGGCTGATTCTCAAGACACATGGTTGTGCAGAAGTCCTGCAGGTGACCTCTGGCTGGACCAGGAGAATGCATGAGTCGTGAGGAGAGAGCATTCCAGTTTTCATGTAAGATGTTAGAGACACAAGTATAGTTAAAGCTGGTAAAGAAAGAACTCAGTAAAGACAAACGGGAAAAACAAGACATACAGCGGAACTTAGGACTGGGCAGAGCATCATGGTTTTAGTGCAAAGATGAGGAAAAGGACCAGGGCAGAATGGTGCAGACGCAGGAAGGCTCCTGTTTGAATGTTCTGGGCGCTTCTGGCTGTCTTTGACACATGACTTTGAACATCGCTCACAGGTTCAGTTAAAGAAATGGAACTGATAACTTAGTAATACTCAATCCTACAATTCATAAAACTGTTTCTTCTTTTCAACTCTGTCAGTGCCAGACAATATGTAGAACCTGCACACTGTTGGATCTTCTGTGATTTCTTGGTTTGGTCTAATGCTGTGCACAGAGCCTGGTTCCTAAAGACCCTGTCTGTGAACCGTAATGAATAAATGATATTTATTGTGCTCCTCCTCCTCACTCTGGCCTCACTGACATGGACAGTGCTTGCAACATGTGCAATTTCACCAACTACAAGTGTTGAAATTCTTGAGAAAATGAAAAGGTTTCACAGACTCTATGAGGCACCCTTCATGGTTCTGACTGCAGCTCTCTGAGATTCAAACTTCAGACTTTTTTTCCCAGACTCCTAATGTATTATGTCACACAGGTGTTTCATAACAGATTTTAAGAGTGTCAAATCAAATTATGATTAAGCTGTCAGCTGACCTCGTTTTCTGTAGTAAATTTTAAAAAAGCAATAATAATGTTGATTGAATCATTTTGTTTCACTGATAGAACATCGAAGACTTCGAATTCAGTAAGGAATAAAAATATGTAATTCATGTTTACATCCAAAAATATATTTAAAGCTATCAGGAGAGGCCACTGTGGGCAAAATGTTCTAACATTTGGCTCCTTACATGTTCTGTTTTTTGTTGAGTTCCTTGTCAAACCATCTAAACAGAGATCCTGTAAGTAGCATTCTTATCATAATTCTTCTTGGCTTCCTGTGATGGCAGCTTTTGTCCTGCCCCTTATGGAAAGAGAAAAGCGTTGCATTGTCTTAACAAATTCCATGTAACACTGGTGAGGTTTTTTCCCAAACAATGGCCTGATGGCTCAATAACCCATTTCTGACAGGAACTCATTCTCTACGGCTCCTCTTCACATCTTCTGTTTGTATTCTATTTACTAATTCTCTCAAAATTAGAGACAGAGGAGACTTTGATTAATGGGATGAACTGCTATGGTATCACCTTCGATTATATTATTTAATGTTTAGGATGTAGTTAACAATAACAATTAGATAACAACAATTTTATAAGAATATTTCTATTAAACAATTTTGCTTTAATTTGCTAAGTCAGTGTTTTTTCTCTTCCAATGAGAATAAGAAAAACATTAAAAATGTAAGAGTTATTTAAGCGTTTCTACATTTCCATTAAAACTCGTTAGCTATTGTATAATTTGCAAGCACACATGGTGGTGCACACATGGCTGGGGTGTGCAAGAAAATAACAGTTCTCCAGTCATCCCCTATTTTCATCTAGAGGCTAAGTCAGGAGTATTTCAAAGAGGCAGCCCCAGTGCAGGCCACATTTTTCATGCTGACTGGTTGGCCACCAGAGGGCAGGCTTGGATCACAAAAGTTGTCCCAGACCCTTTCATTCTAAAGAAATGTATATAGTTCTTTAGCTAAAAACACAATGCAATACATTTTTCACAAATTGCATCTCTGGTGAGAATATTTTGTATTCCTTCACCATCTGTGATATATCTTTTATATAAAAATTAACATTCTACAGTTTTACAAATGAGGAAAAGTTAATTCCAGTGTTCTCTTTAATTCTATTATATTGTATTTAATTATATTCATATTATCTATTATATCACATTATATATTATATTATGTTTATTTAATTATATTTGTACAAGTAAAAAATTCTTACTGCTATTAATTGTCCTCTACTAGTCATATACAATGAAATGTTTTAGTAAACTTAAAATGATGAATAGAGCATATTTATAAGAACACTGGTTAAAGTATTTGGAATCTTCAATGTTTTAAAATCATTGCACTTTATCTTTGCAAAAATAAGAGTTATTTTAACATGGAAAATAGAAACCACTGATGCATACAAAAGGTGAAAATGCTAAGCAGCTTTTACCTCAATACAAAAGAATTCCACTGTTACCCTGTTGGTACATTTCTTTTAAGTATGCTTAAATCAAGATGCTACCATCCATCTTACTCGGTCTCTTCCAAATACTGGATCATAGAATGGAGTAAACTGCTTCTGTTTGCAGAGAATAGCTCACGATAGCTAACTTCTCTGTCGCTTTTATTCTTCTACATCATGAAACAACTTCATGATACTATTTCATTTTGATTTGTACAGTTTATATACACGATATTTTAAGAGTAAATTTTTGCTTAAATTATTTCAAATGTTTTTGTTGGTTCCTTTTAAATAATAGTATGTATAATCTATTTTCCAGATGAATGGAGTATACGACATATAAAGTTAATGTTTAATACTCAGAACATTTCTTACACACAAAAGAATGCAGTGTAACTTCAGATATTACAGCTGTTAAGAATATTTTAATATTTATATCTTTTTGAAGAATGGTGACTCACAATGTACAGACTGTATTTTGCATTTATTTTTGGTATTAATCATCTAATTCTCTTCCCAATGGCATCAAATGGAGTTGCACTTTTATAAAAGCACTGCCCAAAAGAAGTAAAATGTAGTCCCTCACTATGACTAAGAATATAATAAATTTACGTTATTCTCATTACCTAACTCAACCTTATTTAATATAATTTGACGACATCTTAATGGAACGCTTTTCTACATTTCTCTCATGCCAGTGCTTGTTAACACGGCAATGTTTGGGGGTAAGGCACAGAAAAGCAGAGCTACAGATGTCCATTCAGGCTTAGAAAGCAATCTATTTTCCAAAATGGTGTTGTACTGACTTGGAATGTGGCTAAGTGGGGACTTACTCAATGAATGCCATCTATGTGAGTTTGTGCAAGTTGTGCAAAAACACTTAAAGCCCTTGATTATGCTTCTGAAGAGCAGGATTGGCAATAGTTATCTTTGCGAGATTGCTGCATGTATCACAAGTGCTTGTGTGTCACTCAGTCCCCACTCTCGGGCAATAAAAGCTAGGTAAGGAGTCCCATTGTGTGATATTGGGATGCCCCAAAATGTCAGACTCATAAACTGCAGCCAAGTTGAGCTTTTGAACTTGATGGTCAGGAGTGGACCTGGACACTGAAACTAAAATCATGTTACCCTCACAATGTCACCCTTCAGTTCAGTGGTTGGGGGAGCCACAAACAAAATATGGTGTCACACAAGTGCATTTTCAGTACTATAGGAGGCTGAAGCAGGATGATCACAAGTATGAATCCAGCCTGGGCAACATAGTGACTTAATGAGACCTTGTCTCAAAAACAGACAGAAGCTGAAAAGACCAGAGGTGTACCCCTGGTTCCAGTTCAGTACTAAGCGGGGGAGGGGGGGCAAAGAAATGATAAGAGTCACAAACTGGCCTCTCAGGCCTAGCTGGATGCACTTGTCAAGACAGGAAGGAAGGAGTCGCAGCCCTTGTATGTTGTTAATAGAAATATAAAGTGCGCCAGTGTCACGGGCATCGAGTTGGGCATTTCTGCAGAGTGCTAAGTATAGAACCACCATATGACCCAGCAATTGCGCAGCTAGACACCTGCACAAGAAAGATAAAAACAGCATTCAAACAAACATGTGTAAATGAATGAGCATGATTCATAAAAGAACGAAGCCTCCTCTACCAATGGATAATGAAAATGTTAAACTAATAAATTATTCAGCAGTACTGAAAACAGGAATGAAATTATATGCTACGACAGGATTGAAGTTGGGAACCAGATTAATTGAAAAAACTCAATATCAAATACTAATTTCGTGATTCCATTTATATAACATGTCCAGAATAAGCAAATTTATAGAAGTATAACTTAGATCAGTGTTGCCCCTGGCTCAAAATAAGGAAGGTGAATGATTACTGAATAGGTTAAGAGCTTCTCTTTGGACAGATTAAAGCATTCAAATATTAGATTGTGGTAATCATTATATAATCGGTGCAAAACCTACCAAATTATACATATTAAAGGGGCCAATTGTCTTACGTTTAATATCTCAATAAAGCTTTCTGTTTTATAAAAATGGAGTTGATTAGCCTTTCCTTCTTATACCTCATGCTGTATACTTACAATTTCACCCCAATTCTTCAGTATTGTTTATGACAATCAGTCTGATTTTCCTTCTTCCTACAAAATCATAGGGCAGTGTTTTTCTTCCACCCCAATTGCTGGAAGGTTGGGCATATGTTTTGTTCCTTTGTCTTCTCTCACTGTTCTTCCTGTTACTTTCTGTTTTGATGGAAACTAGTTCTCCTTCATAGCACTGATTCCTCCAAACCTCTCACAACTAATGACTTCTTCCACAGGGCTTGTTTGAGTCAATCTTGATCTGACATAGGTGTCTACTTTTCTCCTTTCTTACCTTTTTCTCTGTCCTTACATTTTCCTGTTTTAATCTCCTGTGCATTCTCACCCTGGAATTGCTGGTCCCCAGAGGTGATAATTCAGTATCTCCTTCACCAAGCTTGATCTGCGTTTTTCAATAGTTTACAGCTCATGATCTTATCTCCAATCACTACTGTTACTTAATTCTTGGTTATTTAAAAGCTACAAAAATGGTCATTTGGATACATTGGTTACACTGTTCTGTTATTGTGATTCTGCTCCAGTTAAAATTTTCTGGCCCTACTCAACACCTGGAAGATACATATTAGACAAAACTCCTGTTGTGAAACCCCTGCTCCTGAGGTCTGACCACTGTGAAGGTTGGTGGCCTTCCCACAGTCACTCACATTCCACTCCCTTATGCAGTCTGTACTTTCTCTGTGACTTCTTCCCAGGATAATCCTGGGAAATGTGCACTTCAGAAATTTCCCTTTTGGAGAAACACCATAAACGAAAGACTTGCACACCTGAGAGTATGTCTTTCTATCATCCAGACTCAAAGGGCTTTCTTTGAAATCTACAATAATAAGCACATAGTACCTCTATGGTATAAATTGGAAGCGTGATCTGTAAGCTCAGCTTTTTGTTCAACACTCCCTTAATGTAGTTTGGTCTGAAAACAAGCAGCTCCAATTGGGGAAGGCTGTTCTTTTCAGTTTAGCCAATTTAAAAGAGTAGATCTCTTAGTAAGGAAATATATCAAAGCTGTTTTTAAAAACTGACTTGCTTTCTGGTAAAAAATGATTCTACTAAGCTTTTGAAATTAAATATGTGCCTAGTTATATCTATATAGTACACATGGATGATTAGTGTTTCTTTTAATCATCCTATCCAGTAAAATCTATCAGACATATATTAAAATAATAAAGGAAACAATAATGACAAACATGGCTGTTTTATGAATATAGATATGTAGATCAGCATGTGATATGAATTATTAATATAATTAAGATATTTGTTTCATTATTTACCCAATTTACTGGTGCTATGTTTCACACATAGTTGTCAGAAGTAATTAATTATTTTACCCTTTGAATGAGGAAAAGTTTTCATGTGTCCAATTGTTCTCGACCATTGTATTTCAGGATTTTTAACTCCACAAATCTTAATTAGCCACTAAACCAAATCAAACTCTTTTCTCCAGAAACCCCTGAAAATTTAAAACATTATATTTCTGCAAGTGTTTTAAAGTGCCACCTACTGATTTAAAAATATAGCTACTAAGATATTTTATAAAATATGCATGGGCATTGGAATAAAAGCATGTGTAAATTTACATTTCTCACTTTGAAAAGTAATATTTGTGCACTCTTACCTCTCTTTCCCTCTTGCCCCAAAGCCCACAAATAATTATCATGCTCTCTCCCACCCTCCCGTTCCAATGTATTTGATTTCTTCAACACTGGCTGACATAAGGAAAGCACAATTCCTTGGGATGATTGTGACAGTGGGAGAAAAACAATAAAAAGAGTATACAGAAGAATTAACATATTTCTCTAGAGCGTATTCACTTCCACAACTACATAAATTCATCTTGCTCATTTTTTGTAATATCATTAAATCAAGTATTTCATCTCCTTGTAGGGTACCATAGAAGTTTTAAAAACGAAAGAAGGAAGAAAGAAAATACCATTTAGCCTGTGAGAACGTGTCTGAATGGTTTTATTACTAGGATGTGTCACTACCCACTCTTAGTCTGAAGTAAAAGTGGGTTTTGGAATGACACACATTTCCTGTGTTATCCAACTAACCAGATATTTCCTTCAGACTTTCCCAGTTTTTCTCCCCCCTGGAAAACTCTGGAAGGAGGAAGTGAATGAATGATTCTAGAAGAAAGCTGAAGGAGCAGAGTCTAGTGTTTCATTTTATGCAAAATTTATTCAAAATAAATTCTGTCTGTTCTTGTAGCTTCTTCCCTGAGGTATGCCCAGGTCTCCTAAGGAAAGGAAGCTGCAGAATTCATCCAAAGAGGACCTTGTGATGGCTGCTAAAGGTTCTGGGAGGCCTTTGGGTACAGAAGACTGGCACAAGTATGGGCCGTGAGGCAAGAACCAGGGGAAATGGGCCTACATGGCAGGAAAATATTTGATGGCTAACAGGTTGCTAATAGGTGGTGGCAGAATAAACTTTTCTTACTTCTGAATGTCCAATCAAAGAAGGTGAGAGAACTAATGGTACACCTCTGTCTATTGCATATGTATGTTGTGATTCCTTTTGTGACTTATGATTATGTAGATGGTGAATATTTTGCAACCAGCCTTCTACATGGCGGGAGCTTGACCTATTATTGCCTTTTGATGGAAATAAAAATCACCAGGCATTTAAATCCAGCCACTCAGGTTCATCCATAGGAAACTTCCCTTCCCCATTAGGATGAAAAATTATCTCTAAAGTAAGATTCATCTCCCTTTTGGCCCAAACTCCAACACACAGACACACACACACACACACACACACACACACACACGCTGATACTCTGGTATAAATCAGTGTGTTGCCTCTCGAGCAAAACCATTGATCCAAATGCTACAAATTTTCATTAACAATACAGAATAGTGTATTTTTTTCAGAGAAGGCAAGGGGCAGAAAATAGCCAAAAATGCATAGCTTTCTTCCTCCATAGTGTTCTTAGGGATTTCATTACTAAGGAGAATACCTGGCTGAGCAAACCAAAATTCCAGCATGGAGCCCACAGTAATACACATGATTGTAAAGCCAAAAGGTGACACTTCAACCAGAAATGACATCACTAGAGAAGGGATTCTGAGAAGGGATTGCAAGTAAAATAAACAAATAAATAAAAAGTTGTTTGCTTTATCTTTATCTGTGGTCTAATTGATTAGCTTGTAAGGGTAAGTGTCACCTCTGAATCCCCAAAGTTCAGTCGTGGTGTTACATCATAAAAATATAATACTCATCACACCCGAAAGCTGCTGCAGTAAGAAAAGTCCTCCTATAGCTTATAGTCTGAATCTTATCTGGGTTGTTTTTAAAGACAAATACATACATTTATTCACCAAAAATATGAGAAGAAAGCTTCGAGTAGCTAGAAATAAAGGGAAAGTGTTACCTTCTTAGCTTTATTGTCCTTTGTAGGTTGAACATAATAGAATACTTTTTTCTTTAGCAGTAAAATAGTGAAATGAGAAAGTTCTGTCTTATGCCATCATTTTGATGAGTAAGACGTGAATCACTAGTTGTAGAAACAAGTGATTAATCACCATCTGCTTACTACCACCCAGTTACTTTGAAAATCAAAATGATCCCTTTCACATTTATGGGTTTCCCCAGCACTGGAAGGTAGTTCCCGCCACTGGCTTAAAGGAAATAAGAGTCTAAAGAAAATTCTCAAGACAATGGCAAGAAATCCATGTCCAGTTCCTCTGTACTTTCTGCATTCACTTCTAGGGGAATTTATCTGCCCTTTCAAACACTGCCTCATTATTCTAAAAACTGAGGAATATGATCAAATAGTGTGTTAGAAAATAAAATAACTTCACAGATCCTATGATCCTACAGTAAGACCAAACCTGACACATAGGGTAGCTGGAAATTTCCATAAAAAACTAAAATGTAAAATCATGACATTAAAGTATCCCTTAAAATTTTTTCACATTTTAAAATTACATTAAAGATTACAATTTCTATGTAGTAAACATGACTATATTCTTACAAATTTGCTGGGTGCTGAGGTTAGAATTCAGATGTGGATTATATCCTGCATCTGGGAAGACACCAAAATTCAAGGGAGCTGGAAATCTTATGAATTAACACTACCAACCTGGGATTCATCTCTTAAAAGTAATACATTGTGTGTGTTTAATATACATCATCCAACACTTTGTCGAGCATTAAGTAAAGGTTACCTATAAACTTTCACATACCAATAACTGGCTTCTTATCCAGTCTTCTCAACAGCAAATAAACACAGATTATATGTGTTAAGAAGATAAAACTTAAGCATTTCTTCCATATTTAGAAAGAGTGATCATAATATAAACTAAATGTTTAAATTTAAAAAATAATATTGCAATAAAACACACCTTGGTATTAATCTTCCTCAAAATACTACCCCTTCATTTGACTGTAATTATTCCATTGTTATGACCTGTATCAAAATCTTCCCCAAAGTCTCAGGTGCTCATAGTTTCCAGGTATTTTAGGAAGTGATTGGATCCAGGAGCACAAGCCTCATTAGTGGATTGGTACACTGGTGAGTTTACAGTTAAACGTGATTTGCAACCTTAAGTTTGGTCAGAGGAAACGGCTCACTAGGATTGTGACCTGGAAGGGTCTGTCTCCCTCCCTGCTGCTGCTGCTGCTTTGCTCTCTCTCTCTCTCTCTCTCTCTCTCTCTCTCTCTCTCTCTCTCTCTCTCTGTCTCTCTCTCTCTCTGCTCCCTAACTTCCACTCCATAAGCAGGCCTTCTCTCCCATGCCTCTGTGCCATGCATGCTACCCTGTCTTTGAGCAAGCCGACCATGGACTGAAACTTCTACAAACTGTGAGCCAAACTAAACCTCTCCTTCCTTAAATTGTCAGCTATTATGTCCCAGAGAGAAAAAAATAACCAAGACACTACTTGTTCTTGTCACTTTTGAAGCAATTATAGAGGTCCTCTTTTGTGTTTTAATGAGGTTTAATAAAATAGTGAATGGTGCTGCTGAGCGCCATCCAATGGAAAGGTAATGTAATATAAAAATATTGCAGTATATCTGCCATCCACCTTAGTCGCAGAATTTAGTCCCTTGCCTCTTCTGGCTCTTCCATAAAATCAAAATGACAAAATGTAAACATCCTGAATCAATTAGACAGCCAGGATATTGCTACCAAAGCGTTTCCCAAATGACTTCCAGAATTGCTTCAAAAAGTTCCAAGAACAATGGGCTAAGTGTGTTCACAGTGAGAGGAATGCTTTCAAAAGGAAAAACAACAATGTATATCTCATTGGGATTGATTTTAAATTTAGAAATTCACTGTAATTTTAGTCATCCTTTGTAAGTTGCAAAACCATTTTCCAAAGAGTAGTCAAACATTACATTGATGATTAACACATATGTACTGAAAGCATGTGGGCTTTTTTGTATTTTGATAAGCCAATTTAATGGTTTCTGTAATATTACTTGATAAACAGACACGCTTATCAAGCTTGTTGTTGAACAAGTACTTGATAAATCATAGCATAAGAAAGATAAACATGAAATGCTAAAATTATATATAGAAAACAAATGCATTAATTTGTATGAAAATAATATTACTCTTCCAAAATTCTTATTTAAAATTACCTAAATATATTTTACTGTTTCCCCATCAAACTCCTCAGAAAATTATGCAATGCCCAACCTGAAATAAGTAACAGAACAAAAAGACTTAAATATCATTAGATTATGTGATGTTCATACTAAGCTGATGTGATAGACTGACATGTATTTTTTCTTGTTTTCAGAATAGTAAAATTGGTCTTTTTGACCATGACCATACAGGCATTGTATGTGAGAGACTGAATTTTAATTTCCTGAATGTGTAACCAGTCTTCTGTCCACTGCTACTTGTAACTCTCTGAAGACAGACCAGTTTGGATTAAAACGGCAGAAAATTTGTCTGTCTAATTTCTGTACAGAATAAAAGCTCCCAGAATATTATCTATTCTAATCTGTGGAATTACACTCTGATTATGTTGATGTTGTTGTTATCGAAAGCTTTGTACATTTTTCTTTTTGTGAGAGCTGCCAGCTCCTGCTTGAACATTGGGCAACACAAGTAAATTAATTTCATAGATATTATCCTGCTGTTATCTGAATTAAGCTAATTACAAGTGAGTTTTTTTCTGAAAATAATTAGAATTTCTTTATATCTGAAACTGTATCCTGATTATATGTGAAAGCGTATCCTTTTATTTGATAGACAATTACTGGAATAGAGTGGTTTATTTCCCAGAATTAATTTGAAGATAATGACAATATAGTTCAATTGTTCCCTTTGCCCCATCCATACCCCTTTAGGCTACTTGAGGAATGGCCATGGGAATAAGAAACTTAGGAAGCAGACATAGCTTTTTGTAGCCCAATTACACGTACCAATCACTGTACTGTTTATTTATAATACTCTCTACACATAAATGTAAAGTGAAGGAATTTGAGACAATATCAACTTGCCATGTTTTCTTCCTACGTATTATGATCCAATGAGAGAATGTTGTCAGTGATTAAAAAGCCAGATGCAGTCAACCCTGACAACTGTTTTCTTAGTGCAGGTGAAGCTGCTGAGTATGAGAAAGGGAATTCGTAAACTAGTGGCAAAGGAACATGCAGTGACTGGTGGCAGGGCGATTACATGACTGGCATCGTGGCTGCTATCCATGGAACATTCCCCAGCCCACACCCTGTCATCACAGACAGGGTGACACGCCATGCGAAGACCGGAAAGTCATGGCTCGCCAGTTCTAGCACTCAGATTTTAATAAATGATTCTGAAGCAGTCATGCTGAACTTAAACAGAGGTGTTAAAAGCATCACTGTGGTTGCTTGCTTGTTTGGGGTTGGTTGGTTATTTAGGGTGGGTAATGATTCAATGTATTCAATAAATACCCATTTTCTGCTCTTTTTTGGGCTATCTTTTAGTTTTCATTTTAATCTTTGGTAAAAATAAAAACAGATAAAATCTGCCACTGGAACCATTATTTCTTGTAAAGTAATGAATATGTAAGAAAATCACAAATTCAAATCTTTCTCCTTCCTTCATGATTATTGATAACCATCACGGTCTATCCTCTTTGTTGACCACTAGGCAAATGTGCATATCTCCTAGGCAAATTAATGCACCTGATACAGTCACCTCTAGTCTCAATCTCAGAAAAGTTGGAGCCATTTTTCTACCTTTAACGTGAATGAGCTATCAGCAGCTCAAACAGGGGGTATTGCAAGTAACTTGCCCCTCAGCGGTCTCTTCCTTTTAATGATGTACTTGATAACACAGGTGACATTTGATGCTGGTGACTTCTCACATCTCCTTAGGACCCATTTTCCTGTGAGCTTTCAGTGAACTACATTCTTTTGCTTATTTTATACATACTAGAAGCTTCTTTTTTCAGTTGATTCACTGTATTCTTCCTTTTGTCCTTGACCCATAAAATCTCTAGAGCTTCCAGTTCTCTGTCTTATCACTTACTCTTCTCTGTCAAAACTGCTTAAAGTATATCATCACATTTTATAACTTTAATACCACTGTAATCTGAAGACTTCTGCATTGCTAGCCGAAGGTTTTGTTTATCGAGACTAAATGTTGAGGTACAAAACACTAACAAACTACACTTGGTTTCAGTGCACCAAGGAGGTTATAGAAAGTTTTGAAACTATCCCATGTGACAATATTTGACGTGGCTTTCCCTTGTTAGACATATTTATATACAATGGAAGCATGGCTTAAGTAGAAAATCATCATGTCACCTCTTAGGCACTTATTCTATCAAATAACCACCTAATCTAGGCATTTAGGATCTTCCTCTTCTTAAATATTTATAATGAGGTTAAATCAATTTTTATTTTGTATTTTAAAGAGGGTAAAATTAAACAGAACAAAACTGATCATAAGGAAACAATTTTAAGAAACATGGATTTCAAAGCAAGACCACTGGATATCTTTACTGGCTATTGTATTGTCTCTTCTTTTCTTCCAAATAGTTGTCCACATCTTCACACACAGTGAATACATACTGAGCATTATAGTACTAAGCTAATCAGAACAGGATGATGAAGGCTTTTTAGGTCTTCAGCACCAGACAATAAGGAAGTCAACAATGGCTGCCATAATGTCTCTTATTCTCTTCAAAATAGCCGCCCATATCTTTACGTATTTTGAAATTAAACATAAGAGACTAGACTAATATCACTGTGAACAGTGAATAATAGTATTACTAGATTTTATATCATAATGCCACAGAATTAGCACTGAGTATCTTAGTGTCTCTTCTTCTTCAGAGTATCTGTTCATTACATCGTGCATTATATAATCTGTTCCCATAAGCTGTTCAGAAATTCTACACATGTGTGAATCTCTACATGTATACCTATCCTTTCTGTACTATAGGGAAAAACAGATCAAAACAAGGCAACAAGACAAATTTCCTTAAAAACATGAAATGAAAAAGAGATATAAAACCACAATACTAGGTGATCTACAATAGTTACTATGCTGTCTGATTATTTTCAATAGAATTCTCTACATCATCAGGCATAATATAATTGAACATAGTATTACATAGCAATTTTAATAAACAAAACATTGGAGACATTTTAGGACTTCAAAAGTAGTTAATAATCAAACTGGAATGGGTATCTTATTGTATCTTGTCATCTTCAGAGTAGTTGCCTCTACTCTTAGACTTGATACTATGAAACATACCAAATTTGAATAAAAGCAGTCAAGACATAACAGTGGTCTAACAAACCAGATTCAAATAAGATCAGTCATAATATGACAATGTAAGTAATACAGAGGTTCAGTTTTAGTTTAAATTAAGGATAGTTACCATAGTATATCCTGCTATTTTTGGGATAGCTGTCTGTACCCTCAAATCTAGTATGACTAGACAGACTGGAACAAAATAAAATCAAACTAAAACAGAGCAATAAGACTATGTGGCTTTTAAATCCTGATACACTATTAACAATGTCCTCTGCCCTCCTTTTTTAGGTAATTCCTCCCCTTTCCCTCTCTCAGGCTGCTTTGTATATTTTGGGTCCCACTAACTCCTCTAGTTTTTAGATTAGGGGGTCAACCCGTTATCTATCTAAGTGGTGCTGAACCTTTTTATCCCTGAGCTTGATCTTGAGCTGTATTCCTTTACTTACTAAAGGCTCATGTTTTCCTTCCTTATAGCTGAGTAGTTCTCCATTGTACAAAAGTGATATGACTTTCAAACCTATCTGCAGCTGCTAAACGAATTGTCCCTGTTTCTCTCTCTCTCTTCTCTTCTCTATCTGTGTGTGTGGGTCTGTGTGTGTGTCTTTCCTGTCACATAGAACATTGTTTTCTCATCTTTGATGTTCAGTTTATTAACCCTCTTTCAGGTTGAGTATATTTCCTATTCAGAGCATCTCCATGGATCCTATCTCCTGATCTACTCTGCCTGTGTTTCTTTTTGTTAGTGTATCAAGGCTATCTATATTAGAGATTATAGTCTACCTTCTCTGCCTCCTCTCTGCCGTTCTATTTTTCTACTAGTATTTGTCCACTTCTTCCCTTCATTCTACTGTCTGTCCTGTTCATTGAGGCTTCTCTGCCACTATTCCTGTGGCAGAGAGTACTCTCTCTAGAATGTCCTTCAGTATTTTTTGTAGGGTTGAATTGATGGTCACAAACTCCCACTGTTCCTCCTTGTCATGGAAACATCTTGTTTCTCCATTAATTTTGAGAGAGAGTTTTCAGAGTACATCAATCTGGGTTAGAGGTTATTCTCTTTCAGGGCTTGGACTACTTCACTCCAAGCTCTTCTTGATTTGATAGTTTGTGTTGAGAAATCTGTCATTATTTTGATGGATTTTCCTTTATAGGTAATCTGTTCTCTCTGGCAGCTTTTAATATTCTGTTCTTGTGGTGAATTTGTGGATCTTGATGATTATATGTCTAGGTGTAGATCTGTTTTGATTGTGGTTGGATGGAGATCTGTATGCCTTATTTATCTGGGTATCATTTCTTTTTCCTATGCTTGAGAAATTTTCCTTAATTATTTCTGTGAATAGCCTTTGTAATTCATTTGTGTTTACTCCTGCTTCTTCACTCACATTTTTTATTCTTAAATTATAGATCCTCTTGTCATCTTTCAATGGAGTTTTTAATTTCCTTGTAATCTCTTTGGATCTGTTTCATGTATTCTAGATTTGTTTATATTCTTCACCAAAGTTTTCTTTTCCTTTTCTGGGTCCCTCCATTCTTCCATCTGTGTCTTCTTGAGAGGGGCTTAGCATTTCTTTTATTAATCTTTTTATATCTTCCTTCACTTGAATTAGAATTTCAATTTTATGTTCATCTATGAGGTCACAAAGCTATTTCTTTATGTCTGCCGATGTTGTGGCTGATATTGCATGACTGCTGCACTGGATCTCTTCTGTATTTACCTCTGCTGAACTTATTTTCCCAGGGTCAGCAGTTGGAGGCTTTTACTTATTTCTTTCTCTTGTCATGTTTTTGATTTCTTTCAGACAGGCCCTCTTCGTATTGCTTACAGCTTTTCTGAAGCATGCTGGCTGGGGTTTTGCTGCCTGATCCAGTTTGCTGTTATCTGAGGTGCCCCAGGGACTGTGAGCTGGCCCCTCTCCTCTAAGCCAGTCAATTGGCAAGTGCCTTCAGCACCTTAGGCTGTCATCACGGGACAGTTTTGTCCGTGGCTATTGGGTCCCAACCAGAGGCGTGACTCAGCCCAAGCAGATCCCACCAGTCCTTTCTGGGCCAGGAGCAGCTGACTGATGCCACTGTAGCTCCAGTCTCTGTCCTATTCTGCCCCACTCCAAGATGTCCTCCAGCCAGCCACCCCTGCCATGGGAACCAATTGCCAGCACTCACCACAAATTACTGCAGTTCTCCACCTTTGCTCCCTTCTATGCTGTGCTGCGTCCTCCCGCCAGGGGCCCGGGACTCACCAACTCCTGTTATGGGCAGCTGTGGCTTCAGTACGACTGTGAATCATCCGATTCCAGGGTGCACCCAGCACAGCATGGTCCTAACGAGCGTGTCTTTCATCCACATTTTTCATTTCTTTTCTTTTTTTTTTTTTTTTTTTTTTTTGTCTTTTTCCTTTTTATCGGTACCAAGGATCGAACTCATGACTGCCTGCTTGCAAGGCAGGCGCTTATGCCGCTGAGCTAAATCCCCAGCCTCTCATCCACGTTTTTCCTTCCTTCCTTTATTTTTCTTTTTCCTCAGTTTCTGCTTGAGTCGTGAGAATCCCTCTCCTTTCATGTGATCTTCTCTATGTTGTTAAATTCCTGCATCTGAGTTGTTTTTCTCAGAGAGGCTCTCTACCCTGCTACCTATCACTCTGCCATCTTCAGAACTCCCTCAATTCTTATTATTTTTCAAGATTGCTATTGGTACATCTTTACAGTACATAATGATTACATTCCTTGTGGGGAATTGGTACATGCACATAACACATGCACTTTTTCATGCACTTCTCCTCCCGTCTCCATATCTTGGTTCTTTTCCCTTTTGCAATAACAACAGGAAAAGCTTTCTACGTATTTCATATTTTCTAACTTTTGTCTTGACCTTTATTTATATTTTGGTTTTATTTCCTAAAAACAATCATGTGATATCTAGACTTGTGTGTCTGATTTATTTCACATAATATTATGATCTAAAAGTATACCCATTTCCCTACAAATGAATAAAAAAAAAAATGAGCTAGCACTTCCCAAAAGAACTGTAAGTTTTAGGTCCACTATTTACAGTTTTGTAGCATTTCAATGTCTCATACCTTTTTACTAAATCTCTGTCCTACATTTTCCTCAAACTCTCTAAATTAATAACTCATAGCATTATAACTTCTGAAAAGCTTTTGGGATCTTGGAAATTGTTACTAATTTTCATTTATAGTGAGTAAATTGCAATGACACTTACAGCTAAAAACCACCATTTTAAGTGTGTAAATTTGTTTCTGGCTTCAAGCACCAGCATCTGTTTTGGAGAAGAATACAATTTTGTTCTGAAAGAAGAGTTGCTTGATGTTATGCGCGTATTTTATCAGACAAAAACTTACTAAAAGAAGGGAAGCAACATGGATAATTTAAATGGAAATGATAAGTACTTTCTAACAATGGTAGCTTGGTTAAATAATTTGATGATATATAACTATTATTTTTTAAAAGAGTGTGAAAAAATCATTTCCAAAATGATTTTAATTCCTACAAGCAAAGATGCATATTTAGCAGTATGTAGGTATAATTTTTTATTTTAGTTTTAATGTATGAATTTACTCAAGAAAATTTATGCTAAAATAAGTTTTTAGTAGGGAGGCCTTTTAGACATCGTTTAGGAAAGGAGATGCTTCAATTAGTTGCAAAACAACCTGAACCTTCTGGGAGTGACCTGTATTGTGTAATTAGAAATATGAAAGGAAACTTTGCATTTGTGTGGTCAATTTCTATAGTTTATTTTCTGTGCCTTTGATAAAAGCAGTTTCTTATCTAGAGAGACAATCAAATAAATTATTTTCCAACATGAATTGTGTAAATTCCAAGCAGGATACGAGAGGGTGATGAAGCTGTCCTCTTTCTCTGAAGAGCACTGTGTTAGAGGAAGGAACGCCTGTTAGTTTAGTCCATCTCAGCTGATAGTGAGCATGGGAACCAACCTGGTGTTCAACCAAGAGATAAAACACATGACTGTGGGTTTTAAGGGTAGGAAATAAGAATGATGAGATACTTTAAATGTTACTCCAATTCTTTTTCAGTTTTGTCATATCTTGTTAGAAGGCACAACCTATATCTATTGTGTTTTGGGGAATTAAAGTAATGATTCCCCTTCCAATGAGCAGTGACTATGGATGGGTCAAAGGTGATCACTGATGACTCAGAGTCTAGTGAGGCTGCTCAGGAGCTTTTCCAGTGTTGAAAGTAGTCTTACTCTACTAGTGAAAAGACTTGAAGGCAGAGACTACAGCTCATGTTGTACACTCTAGATAAAATATGACGCAATTCTCAAAAACTTAACAGATATTGCTGTATGGCTAGTTTTTAAAAATCTATGCTGATGTAAAGCATAGAGAAAATAATTTTATGTAAACAAGACATACAAATACATTATGCAGGCATGAGAAGGTTAATGAGGCCCAAGGACAAATGAACAGTATTTCTATACAGAACCTATTTAGTGATTTGCAGGGGTGTCTTATGGCAAGTATTTTTAACTTCAGACTACCCACTCTGCCAGCTGCTCCCACAGCTGCTGTTTCTTGTACATTTGGAGGAGGAGGAGTTGACTAAAAGCCTTCCTTTGGCTTAGTGCATTTATTCATACCCATACAAGTTGTCTTACTATGATTCTCATGTGTCATTTTCTCCTAAAGGAGGACTCATTGGGAACCTTCATGAAATTTGGCAATGGTTCTTGTACTTTCTATATATATCCCCCGATGAGATTCAAATTTGCATGCAAGTTTCCTGTTGCATGCAGAACTAGAAACCATAGATTATCCAGAGTAAAAAACTCTACACAAAGATTCTGTTAATAACATATACACCAATTACTAGTAAAACATATCAATCCATTAAATGTATTCTGAAACTTTTAAAAGGATATATTTTAAACCCTCACATAGCAGAACCATTACTACATTTATTTTAGTTAATAGTATTGAGTGTCACGCAGTGTTCAATGTGTTATAAGAAATGTGTCATGTATATGCATATAATCATATATAAGAACATGAGAGTCATATATAGTCATATATATGCATACATATGACTATTATGACATGATATGACTACTAGGACAGGATATGAAAGTCATATAAAGACACATATATATGACTATTATGCTCTAATAAGAATAAATGTGCAAATGTGAGAATTTGTCAAACCTTAGGTCTAAAACTCACATATTAAGATGATAGTAAAGATCAAACTAATAAGCATCACAAAATTGACATCTATCAGAGTTTCTCTTTCATCAAAAATGTTACACTGGCAGTTGCATCAGTAGATTCATTTTATGAAAAACCACTTGAAAGCTTAAAGGCAAAACTAGTAGCTGTATCTTTGTCTTTAATTCTTTGGCTTAGCTGAGTGATGGTTCTCATCTGGACTCAGTTATGTGATCTCTGGTCAGTTGGAGTGGCTAAGAGAGTGGAAGGAGATGGGCAAGAATATCTGAAAAATTGGTCTCTTCCTCGCTTTTCTCATCTTTTAGGAGCCTTGCTTGGACTGATCCTATGGTGGAGGGAAGATTCCCAATAGCAAAACAGCATAGACCCCATGTGTAAGCATTTCTCACTTGTTATCATACTATTGGCCAGAGGAAGTCATGTGGCCAAGAAAATATCAATAGGGAAAGGAACAATCCAAAAGGAGCTGTAATACAGTAAATTCCGGCCACCAATTAGCAAACACTCTGTTTGAGGAGATAAATTTAATGTGGCTGTGATTCTAATAAATGAATAGTACAACTGATAAGATGACATTATTGGCAGATGATCTTTCTTTTGAACTCTGATGTATATTTCTCATTGTATTATTTTCTTTCCTAATTTACACCTAACATCTTTAATGCAATAAAATCTGTGGGTTTATTTTGGCTGATGTGGTTTTTAACCACATCCAAAGAAAACTAATTTCTTAATTAAAAGAAAAACCAGTAACTAATATGTATATTTACACTTACCTCTTTACAGCTCCAAAGGTAATTATTATTGTTATCAAAGGATCATAAATACACAACTTTCACATGTTTGAATAATCATTCCTAAACATAGTGGCACATCTACTATAATTATCTTTAAAATAAATCTAAACAAAGAAGAAATGTAACCAAATCCATGATTTGAATTAAATATAGTCATTACTCTGAAAATTCCACTATTCTGGAAAGAATTTGTTGCATTTCTTTTAAGCTATATTCATGGTAACTGCATTGCTAGCTTTTGCTGAGGAGATAACATTATAAAACAGATAAATATATAAACTGCCAGAAAAAATGAGGTAATAAAGGAGAGAAAGTTTGAGGCATGTGGCCCATTTCCAGTTGTAACCACCTACAAAGTTAGAAGAAATAGCTTCCAGATCAACAGTAATGAATGCACCGGTCTTCTCTGCAAATAACGTGGGATAAATGTGGCACCAAATGAGTTGACTGCTGCCACCCAATCAGAATCTCCTAATTAACGTGAGAAAATTTCTGCCAGGGTGATCAGTGCATCATTGCTTTTCAAGTTGAGCTTCGTTAAGGCTTGAGACCTGGCATGTAAAAGGAATATAAAATTCTATTTAGAAGCATTAAATTATTTAAGGAAAATATTTGAGCAATGTATGAGGTATGACCCTGGCCCAAAGCCTGCTATATAAAAACAAGATTAAACTGTTAGGTAACTAATGTTAAATCCATAACATCATCTATAACTTGTCCAAGGAAATTGTAGGCTTTTTATGTTATGTAGTTTTAAGAAATAGAGCATATTTAATTTCAAAATAGATGCACCATAAATTTAATAAACTCATGAAGAGCCTCTTGTGGGACTTCTAAATAATATTATTGTTTTATCTCAATTCCACAAAATATATTATAGAGTTATAAAAATCTTAGGGGCTACAAAACACTTTTATAATTGATTTTTGTAGAAACTGTGATCTATAATAATTGAGGAAGCAAATTATGGGGGAAATGGGTTTATTTTCCAAAATCATTGAGATAATTATTATTTATTGAGTTTGAATTCAGACCTATATATCCCAGAGCATTAATACTGTTTTATAGATGCACATATGAGTCGTTTGAAAAGCTTTGTAAAAACAAATCCAATGATTCTGAATGAAGATTTAACCCTTCAAAATAGCTTTTATTCTTCTTTTGAGTTTAATTCTTGAAACATTTATAGAACTTTCAACTACAACTTGAAGTATAGATTCAAAAGATCTGAGGTCTATACTTCATTTCACTGAAGAAATATTTTGTAATTGTTGGGGAGTGTTTTTTACATGAGGAAAAAGATTCTAAATTCTTTTACTTTAGCACTTATTTGTATGTGTACAGGGATATTTATGAAAATGTCAACTCAAAAGAAATTTGATACAAGTAGAACCAATGCTAGATTCTTGATTGTTTAAGGCAAAGACTAAACAGTCTCACAAGAATGTTTTCTGAGTTACATTTCTGAAAATGCAATTCAAGTTTGCATACAAACAAAGTAGATCAAATTAAAACACGTCTACTGGAAACAGTAGTTCCCAGTAGATATTTGTTGAACGAATCATTGCAGTAATCTCAAATATCATAATAAAAGGAAAACAAACCAAATAAGGAAGCAAAGATGTTTCTTTTGCTCCTATTTGTGTTTTGTAAAAGTATCTCTTATGGATTACAAAATAATCAATATGAAAATCTGAGCCTGCTTACAAGGTCAGATTTACCTTCATACAAACCTGTAACATTTGCTAAGTTTTCACATCAGACTAGCCACAGTCATTACACAATTCAAAATTTATTTTTTTGAGAGTTTGAATGTGACCAACAAGAATTGTAAATACTAACATTTTAATTATGGAGACATAACATTTATAGATCTTTCTTGGCTATAGCATGCTGATTTGACACATTCACACAATTTAGACTATCAAATCAAGGTAATAAGCAGTTTTACGTCCTCAAACACTAATAACACTCCTTTTTATTTATTTTGTTCACTTTTGTTAGTACATGTTTACAGCGCATGATGATTACATTCACCGTATGGCATTTGTACATGTATATAATGTACCAGGTATTTTCTTTCCTCTTCCCCCAACTCCCTCTTTTGTTTTCCAGCATCAGATTTATTTATTTATTTAGAATTAAACCAAGCAAAATAAAATAGAATAAAGCCAATAGAAACAAACCAGTGTAACTGCCACAGGACTTTAAAACAAAAAGAAATCAACAATGGTTACCATAATGTGTCTTGTTGTCTTCAAAATAGGTACTCATACCTTCAGACATAATAAAAATCAAACAAAGCAGAACAGAATAGAATGAAAAAAAAAAAAAGTCTTCAAATCAAGATAAGAGTAAATCCAAAATGGCTACCATAATGTATCTTGTTATCTTTGAAATAGCTGTCCATGTCATCAGATATAATAAAATCAAACAAAACAAAACAGAATAAAACCAAACCCAGCTGAACAATGAAAACAATACAGGGCTTCAAAACAAGATGATAGAAAATTAACAATGGCTACCACCTGACAAAAGAGATTACCCATAGATGCTATGTTGCAAATTGTTATTCTCTGAATAGATGATCAGACTATACTGCCTTTAGACCTGCAAAGTAAGTGAAACACTAAGCCCTGCAAGCATTGAATTGTATTTTGCTTCACTAGCTGCCATAGCAGCCTGGGCTTCTCTGGATCAGCCGGTTGCTTATGGCGGGGGTTAGGAGTTGTTGGAGCTGCTTGTTTTGCAGCCCACGTACTGGAAGGGGTGGCATCTGGCAGTTCCCCCAGTGGCCGCAGCTGATTCACAGGGAGGGCTTGCTTTTAATGACTTCTTGTTCTCTTCCCTCACAGTCTGTGAATGGCCTTATTTACTTGTTTTACCTTATAAAGACCTTATAAAGTTAGTTATCATACATACAGTTAAAAAATAGGCTGACAGACCAAAGAATGTATAAAATATGAAACACAATTTTACTAAATCAATGTGCACATTTAGTCCTCACTGGATTGCAATATTTATTTTTTTCCTTTGTAATCATTTTTTTCTGTAATTATGGGTAACTTTGGTAATCTATTTTGAAAGGCATGAGCAATTGTTACAACCAATAGTTTTTACTCTATTACAGAAATTCAGTGCTAATTTCTAACCTCAAATCATGTCAGTAACCTCTTCAACCTGGAATCCACTTCCCTTCCTCATCGTCTGTCTCACTCTATAGTGATGAGTATTCCATTCTGCTCAGCTGGGAAATCAATTTTTTAGTTCCTCTAAATGAGTGAGAATATTGGTACTTGATTTGCTTTGTCTGATTCATTTTCTTATCATAATGACATTCAGGTCCATCTGCTGAATTTCATTCACCTTTTCAAACTTTTTGAATAGAATTTCATTGTGTATGTATGCCTCAACTATTCATTTGTTTATAGATAACTTGATTAATTGAATATCGGCTAATTTTAATAGTATTGCAAAACACATGGGAATCCAGTATCTCTATGATATAATGATCTCATTTTCTTTACAAAGGTGCACAATTAAGATATTGCTTGATTCAAAGGTAGATGTGTTTTTAAGGACTCTCCATACTGTTTTCTATATTGCTGTGCTAATTGACATATCTATTAACAGTATACAAGGGTTCTCTTCTCTCTCCACACTTGTCAGCAAATTTTGTTTTTTCTTTATTTTTTATTGGTATTAGAAAATTCTATTTTAAAAATGAAATCCATATTTGAACATGCTTCTCAAGTATCCATTTTATTTTTAAATTATTCCCTAATATGAAAGCTGTCATTATGTGGAAAGTCTAAATACGTGATTTGCAATTGTTATATGGTTTATTTACTTTTGTAAGAAATTTAAAACTTTAAATTTATTGTATATTCACATGGCATATTTTGATATTTATGTTGTAAATTCCAGGCATAGTTATAAAGCATTTTATAAATGAAATCAGAAAAAGTCGCATATCTCTATGGTATTAAAAGATGTATTTTCATACTATTTCGAAGAAGTATTTTCTATGTACCAAACAACATGAAGAAAGTGAAAAGAGGGAATGTATACTGTGCCAACGAATTATCATCCAAATCAGCTAAAGTAGGGAAGTAGCTCAGCACAATTATGATAGTATGTATAAGTGGTCATTCCAATGAATGGCTTTGAATTGTATAAAAAGATTCCAATCTCTTTTGTAATCAGGGAAATTCCAATTCAAACCACAATGAGACAGCAATTAACACCCACCAGTTGGCAAACTTTACCAAGTTCCAAAACATGAAGTTTTGGCAACAATATAGAATAATGAGAACTCATACAAAATAGGTGGTACACCAG
Source organism: Cavia porcellus (assembly GCF_034190915.1). NCBI lineage: Eukaryota > Metazoa > Chordata > Mammalia > Rodentia > Caviidae > Cavia > Cavia porcellus. The sequence continues at coordinate 10,877,442 of NW_026947490.1, forward strand.
GGCAAACATTTTTAAGAGTATTTTTCAATTATCTAATGAGGTTGAGTTTTTAAAAATCCAATTCACATTTCTACACTGGGGTTTATATTCTAGGAAAACACTGGCCCAAGTTTGCAGAACAGGAACAACAGTGGCATTGTCTACACTAGCAAAACACCAGGAGGCAGACACACAAATGACAGAAAGAACAGCCAAGTGTAACTGCAGGATTCACTGAGAGCAAAATAAATTAGTTGATGATAAAATCTCATCAAAAAAGGGAAAAAACATTGCTATAGCTATCAGTTTAGTAAAATCTTCCAAGCACTGTGTCGATTAATAAAAAGTCAGGTGCTAGATGGAAATCTCTACCAGGGAAGATGGAAAAACAAAAAGTTGTGTTACTGTTACATGGTTTTGGGGAAGAAACAGAGAGCGAGCGAGAAGATGAAATTGAGGACTCTCAGTAGCGGTGCAGATGTTTTATTTCTCAAACTTCATCATTATTAAGTGTTAATTGTTACATTTAGGAGTATACACACAAAATACTCATATCCATTTTTTTGAACATGAATGAAAATTGAGTATTTTAAAATAGATATTCTAGCAGTTGTCTGCCATATTTTAATGGTTTATATTGATCAGTTAACACAATAATACATTTGGGGGATTATCTACCATAAAGGAATAAAGAGATTCCATGATCAGCAACAACAAGAGAGGACAGGTATGTATATACTTATTAGCTAATAAATTGCTATGTCTTTAGTTTCCATTCAATCTGGAAGCCAGAAGACCTTCTCTATACTACATATAGAAAGAAATATAGAGCAGAATTACAGACACCCATGTCTACTGGGATGTATAGGGAAATGGAAGGGGTAATGTCTCAAGGGCCTTGTAAATGTGTAACAACAAAGTGAGTGATTTTCAAGGGCAGAGGAAGTTTTTCCAGAAGCCCACAAGAATCACATGTGGCGATGTGGAGTGGCACTGTCTGTGCGTTGATTTATTATGCAATGATGCTGAGGTTTACAGAGGATTCTAAGGTGAAGTTCTGAATTTACATTTTCAAGAAATCTGGTTATTGATGAATTATTGTTTTGTTTCCCTCCAGTCCCTTCTAAAATATTGCAGAATGACAACTACATGTGTAGCAATTCCTTGCTTTGCTCAGTGGTATCCAGGGGAATTTCCGTGGAAAGACATATTTGTGCTTAGCTGACAGTCCCTCCATCACGAGAGCCTGCCTCTATGGAGTCTTTCATCATTCTATTTTTCTATGGGTGAGAAGCAGAGAATAGGGAGAAATATTTCAGCTTCCCTGACCTAGCAGACTTTTTGCAGAATTGTACTCTGCTAGCGTAGTACACTTAATCCACATGATTTAGTTTAGCAACGGAATTTGAGAGTTGTTGCAATCTATGTTTATAAATAATCTCCGCTATTGACTGTCTAGTAGAAATCTGGCTCTGCCGCAATATCCAGTGTGATGTGACCACTTCCCCTGCCACTCTGAGTCTGTTGTTTACCTTTCAGGAAAAGGGAAACTCATTCACAAGATTTTAGATCAGGCTTTATGTAAACACATGATGAAGGTAGGCATATTCAGTAGACTATGATTAAAAATAAAGTGATTCCCAAATGAACACTACCTGTCTGAGAATGCAAAATGCCAGTGAAACATTGCTTAATCTATTCTTCTACTAATCAAGCAGATTTAACCAATTAATTGTTTGAAGTGCTTTAGTTATTAAGTAATAAATTTTAGGATCTCTCATAGGAGATAGGAGATACGAGAAAGTTAACTCTTACCTGTAAATAAATCAACAAAGCTAAGTTTTCTAGTTTAACTTCCTACATAAAGAGAGAAATGTGCTAATTTAGCTAGACTTTGTTATAAATATCTGGTAAAAACTATGTTCAACTTACAGTTGAAAATAATTTATTGCTTCTTTTCGTGCATATAGTTAAGGCTTTTTATTGACCTCGTTTTACGTAACAGCAAAGTTGCTTAGGATTTTGTAGCTTTCAAGGAGCACAGTTTTGTCTATTTGCAGTTAGATTCACCACCAGGGATCTGAGACAGCCCACGAAATTTCAGACTTCTTCCTTTGTCATTGTCTCATTTATCTTTGCCTTGATCTGGAAAACTACACTTCTGGGATCTCAAAAAAAAAAAAAAAAAAAAAAAAAAAACAACCCTCAAAAAAGAGAAGGCTTCTCAAATTAAAAGGCTCTTGTAAGAAATCAACTAGTGACCTCCCAAAAATGCAGCTGTGTAAACCCACAAACTTCTCCCAAGCCCAGAAGCCTGTGTTTTCCACAATGCTGTGTAAATTCACACCTACCTTCTTAATTTTGGCAGCTTAAAAATGGAACAGTGCATCTGATGATTCTTATTAGGAAGGAATTTTTTTCCTCTGTGCTTCCTGCCCTATTCTGACCTCTTCGATTCATGCCTCAACCTATAAACCTTGAGCAAACTACTCTCACCTCCTGTGGCCCTCTGCATGCAAAACTCCCTGCACTTTGCCCTTGAGCATTCCTTTGCCCATTCCTTGGCTGGACCAGCCTGGCCTGACCTCCAGGAGTATTTTTTTTTTGTCTTAGCTTTGCTGGTGCCTGTATTAAAACTGTTAGTGATACAGGAAGGAGTACTATTCAGGGGAAATATCATTTAATGCTTAAATGTCAAGTATCTAACATCTGGACCTCACATTGTAGAGGTGGTACCCAGGGGAATTTCCATGGAAAGACATGTTTGTCGATTATATTTTCCTTTGAAGGAGACATTTTACCAAAAGAAATTAAGAGTCCTACCATTGTGGTTTAAATTCTAGCTATTCTGCTTTCTATCTGACATATCTTTAGTCAATTTCTTCGCCTGTCTACATAGCTCTGTTTCTTCATCTGTAAAAATAAAGTGGCATGTGCAAGTGCTATTTACTTTAATATGATTTGGAAAACTAGGCTGTTACAGTGACTTCATTGCATTTTTATTATTCGTTTAACTTTTTCTGCAACTGTTATCAAGTAGACTTCTTCATAGCAACAGTTAAGTTTGCATATCCATAAGGGCACTCATAAAGTTATGGAAAATCTACATATACTGAGTGTAAAGTATGGAATATTCTAGAAGACCTTAACGCATCCACTTTGGGAAAAATTCATAATTTTGATATCTTGCATAAATGATTTTCAACAGAAATAAATGCTAAATTAGTACTCTTCTTTCTGCCACAGTGGGGTGAAGTATCTGGAGATGGTAGAGATTTGCATCATAACCTAACATGGTGGGAGTGGGGAAGGTTAATAGTCAGTGTATGATCGTGTGTAAGTCCAGCTTACAGTTCAAACACATTTCTCAGACAGCAAGTTAAATATGAGCAGAGTCCCTGTAAACAGGCAGAAAGTCATTTCAAAAGAAAGACCTGAAACAATCATATGGCCAGATATGAGACAAAGAAGGAGATTGCCATGTGTTATAGTGAAGAAGTGAAATCCCTAGACCTACTGGCTGATGAAGGGAAGAAAAGCAGACAGATTGCACCAGCTTTTTTCACAAAGAATAATAAATGGTCAACACGACCTTCTTATTATAATGGGGACTACAAGAGGAAACTTAGTTTTAATCCAACGTAGTTAATTATGGATCTGGATGTATCAACTAGCAGTGATTATGATATCCCTTAATTTGAATATCATGTAGCTTGTTATATAAACTATTCTCGTACTAGGCAGGTGAGGGCATAGATAGCAGAGAGGACTGAATGCATTTACAGAAAAGTTTCTGCATCTATTGAGGCACCGGTTTAGGGTGAGAGACTATGAATAGCAGTATCGGCAATCTCTCCCACTGGCTGCATTCTAAACTAGCCCTAAATAACTGGATGTTGCAATTAAGGGGCAGAATACTTGGCTTTTCCCAACTGCTGAGGATTCAGAAAACAGATTAGTCAGACGTACGAGGCAAGTCTATCTTTTTAAGTGTCACTGCTGAGAAAAAAAAAATCATTTGTAGATTTTTTAGATTTCTCTGTTGTCTTAAGCAATTTCTATACCACAAGACCGCGGAAAGTAAAATGTAGAGATGGTGATTTAAAGTACATGATTTAGAATCTCTGGCATCACTAAGAAATAGGTAAAAGCAAGGACTCTGGAAACAGATAGTTTCGTGTTTAAAATCTTGTCTCCTTCTCTCCTTGTTACATAACACAAATTTTACTTTCACTTACTTGAATTTCAGTGTCTTCTGAAGAAAAGTGGAGCTTGTGACATATAATTAATGGGATTTCTGTGAACACGGAATGTTAAAAATTAACAACGGTGCTTGTATATACTTAACAAATACATTAGGCATATGTTTATAATAAATATAAGTTTAAAATGATTACTTACTTTATATATCATCTTTTCTGATATTTTATGTAATAGAATATCATGCTATTCTATGTTAAAATAGAATGATAACATCACAATAATAAATTGATAGCATAGAAATATCTTCACAAATAATGAATGCAGCATAATTACCATTATCCTGAACTTTCTTTTTACATTTGCTTAAAAAATGTAGAATTTATAACTAAATCTCTGAAAATAGAGTTAGGAAAGAATTTGGAATTAGCTCAAGTTCATTAATGTATTTCTCAATTTCTGCAAATGAAGATTTGCTCTATCCTTGATTAAAAACCACAGACAAATATTTCTTCTTGAGGATTTCAGAGTACTAATATTGGAGTCCTAAGTTTTGGGTGAATAGTGTGAAAACCCAAAAACATAAGAGCTGGTGGAATCAAGAGTGGGCTGTAATGTCTACCATTCATATATTACTAAATGTATCCGTTTGTCTCTAAATCTTAACATTTGAATGCCAGTATAAGTTTTATTAAACTAGAAAGAAATTTAACTATATTTTTAGAAAGACTATAAGGAAATTCCCATCTCTCAATGTATCTTGAGAAGGCAACTATTCACAGAGCCTGGAGGGAAGTATATGAAGGAATTGAAGTTATATAAAAGCAACACATGGATAAATTAAATCCCAGTTGTCAGCTTATGAAGAAAACACCAATGGAAAAAAAATGACATAAATGCATTTACTAGTGTTTTAAATTATTCCTATCATCAAGTAAAGCAGGAATTTGACAATAAGAGCCTAGTAATATATGTTTATTCATTCAACAAACATTTATTGATCATAAACATTATACTGACATGCCCTTTGGAATGTATTATAATTTGAGTCCATTTAAATAATTAATTTCAATAGAAAAGTTCATAAAAATTGCCCATACTCTTCCATAGTAACTTTTTCCCATATAATCTTGAACTGAAACTAAATAGCAAAACATAATTGGAATTAGCTCAAGTTCATTAATGTATTTCTCAATTTTAGCCAGTTCTGATAGTGCATGCCTGTAACCTCTACCCTCGGGAAGGCTGAGCTATGAATATCCTCAGTTGGACCTCAGCCTTGCCAACTTGGTGACCAAGCTTTTTCCTCTGTGACAGGTTTAAGGTTACCTATGCAAAATACACGAGTGGCAGAATCACAGAACTTTAAAACAAAAGACATTGTGGCCAAAAGATTCCAAGTGTATACAAAGAAGCTGAAGTTTTGATGGCTAAAACACCTGCACTGATAGGGTCAGCTAGGTAATGAGAATAAAAAGCGATAGATGATTGGTTCCAAAGACAAAATCAAGCAGCCTGACCCAGTGCAATGAAAACAGTACATGCACCAATAACTTACATCATAACGGGTAGGTAAATACTTGTTTTAGTCAACTCCAGACCGAGGGCTGCTATATATTTCTAACACTATGGTTTTTCTTTTAATTATTCCCCATTTTCATTTAAGTAAAATGGAAATGTTTAACTCATTTAACAGAAGTAACCAGAACAAATAATTCATTAGAGTTTGAGTCTTTAAGTATAGACACAACTTGTAAAAGACCAGGGGTTTATTAATAAACTTCTTGCTGTGACAATACTATCATCCAGCATTGGTTAATTCAATAAGGATTTGTTAACACTAGCTCTGAATGTCTATTTGTGGAAATCTTCAAGCAACAAACATTTGCAAATCCTCCAAGATAAGGGACTTGAAGCTGTAGATGGGTAAGTGCACTTCCTAACATCACAGAAGACACAAGCCGTAGACTGATGGTTGCTTCTATATTTCTATTTTGTGTCTAAGAGTCACTTCAAGGACACAGCAGAGGCTTTTCCATAACCCAGGGTCCACTCTGGTCAGCTCTGTCTCCTCCTGTCTCCCCCATATCTCTTTCTTTCCCCCATTAACCATCCAGCATTCCCTTCTGTTCACCGTGCTCTGTGGTGACAAATCGATATTGGTTATGTCTGCATGATTGAAGTAGGTTTGAAATGGTTAGAATTTTCCAATAGCTGCGTATTCAAATGGTTTTATTCTAATTCCTTCTGTAATAAGCTTTTGAGATCGAAAGACTGCAGTTTTAATGAAATATGCCATTTGTTTATGTTTCTAACACCAATAGTTATATCTTTGGTCAGCTTGATCCAAATTAGATTTTCAAAAACTAGAGGACTGCACTAAAATCAAAGAAACATCAGACTTGGATCCCCAGTTTCTATCACTGCAGGGGTTGGGGCAGCCTTCCACTCTATTTTCTTGAGGCCTCTTGGGTACTTCATTTAAAGACAAAGAGGAATTTACCTTTGTCCTCTCAAGAAACTTTGGGACTTGTAACTTTCTTTTTGGCCCTGAAGTAATTCTTTTTCTTCATTAAATTTGTTGGCACGCTTTAGGTATAAAAGTGATCACATTCATCACAGGAAATCTGTACCTGTTCATGAAATGCATTGTTTCTTTTATTCCCCATTCCCTTGTCCTTCCTTCTTCTCTCTTCTCCTCCTCATCTACAAAAGCTTTGTTTCCATTTTTTCTTTTTTTAATTTTTTTCTTTCTCCTTCTTCCTTTCCGCTCCCCCCCCCCCAGTTCCTGTTATCATAGTTCTTTAAATTGCTTGTTTGCTATCAGACTTTTGTTGTTGTTTCTTTTGGAACACATGTTAATCTCTTTCACTTACTGGTTTTCCTTTTTAGAAAAAGGTTCTCCCTAAATTGCTGAATTGTCCGGACTGGTCTTGAATTTGTGATCCTTCTGCCTCAGACTCTCAGAGTGCAGGCAGTAGAGGAGTGTGCTGTCATGCTCAGCTTCACGTGTTTCTTCTCTGAGAGACTGGAGACTGTAACAATTACCTTGCAACTGGCTGTACTGAAAAGTGTGAATTAAGTTTTAGACATCAGAGCCTCTCTTAAGGAAGTGCTAGTAAGGTCCAGACATGCCTGATAGACTTTCTCCTTGCAAGCAAGCAAGCGAAGTCTTTCCACAATGTTCAAAATCTTTATCATATCCTGGTGATTTCAATGCTTAAACTTCCAAGTATATGTTTAAAAAATTTCAAGATTTCTGAGTTATTCCTATGCTCAATTACTCAGATACTTTTAAAAGTGTATTTATGTCTATAATTCATCAACATTGTATAATTCACTACTTACATGTTACATTTTTTGTTTATTTCTTTTCACTTAAAATTTGTTCCACAATATGAAGTTAGTTTTCATTAAATTGTTTTAGAAAATGTTATCTTTTTAATACTGTCTGGTTGACTATTTTTTTCACTTAGGAAAATGATTGATTTGACACATTTTAAAATTTACTAATTAATAAATATGAACTACTTCTTACAGTTTTAAAATTTTGATTTTCTTATATTCCCGTACATTCAGATCAACTGTCTACAAAAACACTAGTCTTCTCAACATTTATATTATTTTATTTTTAAATTTCACTTGGTATAAAATTACATAGTAAAAGGCATTTTGGACAATGTTAGTTAATAATACAAACATTTAGCAGTAGTGCTATCAGACATGCTACTAGCTTTGCATTTTTCAAATGAATGTAACAGTGATTTGTGTGTTAAATACATAACTCAGATACATACACAGGCACATATATGTGTACATTTATACAAATGAATATTTTTGTCATGTAAATCAGTTCAAATTTTTTATTCATTTCACTTTTCAGTCAGGAGATAAATAAAATTAGGGTATCTTTCAAGCTAAGTACATGCATAGGCTGGTATGGCTAATTAACAATAAGTAAATTCAGTAGAAAACTCTTCTCTAAGAAAGTTCTCTTTTTCTGAAGTAACAACCTCAAATGCTAAATAAAATGATAGAGGAAAATTTCTTTGCAGGATGATGTAAAAAAACACCAGTCTTTACAGGAACAAAGAGAAAGGATAGGAAAGCAGGTAAATAGCTAACATGTGGAAGTCATTTATTGCTGTACACTGACATAGGCTGTCCTGACTAATAGTGCTGTTTTAATATAACTGTACATCCTCTATGGAAAAGATCATGGAGCTTTCTCAAAAAACTAAACATATATATTCCATTTGATCTAACTCTATTATTACTATATTTCTGAAAGGATTTCAGAGAAGATATTACATTGAAAAAGACTAGATGCTCATTAGTAGATAAACTGGTAAGTCAAACATGGTATGTATAGTGCAATGGAGCATTATTCAGCCATGAAGAAGAATGAAGCTCTGTCATTTGCAGGGAAATGGGATTGAATAACATCACAGTAAGCAAAATAAACCCGTCTCTGAAAATCTTGTTTTCTGTTGTTTTTTTTCTTACATGAGCAACATAGAATTTTAAAAAAAACATAAGGAAAAAAGACAAGCAGGCAGGCAGCCAGGCTGACAGGGAGGAAAGGAGAAAGGAAGGAAGGAAGGAAGGAAGGAAGGAAGGAAGGGAGGGAGGAAAGAAATAGTGAGCAAGCAAGCAAGAAATAGGAAAAGAAAGAAAGAAAGAAAAAGTAGAATATAGACTTCTAAAGATGTGGAGGCTAACAGAGGAGAGGGAAGGAAAAGAAGTATTGGAGAATTAACTCATCTCTATCTTGGACAGGTTTCTTCTCTAGATTTCTTAATGCTATGATAGTGGTAAAACTATTTCAATACTTCATGATGGTATGAAATGTATCTAAGGAACATTCTCTGAAGTTTGTTTTTAATTAAGATTCTTTTGGAGTTAGATAATTGAGGATAAGTACATAGCATGGATACTTGCCAAAAACTAACAATAGTTATGTTGGTGAATTATGTTACCTAGTAACTACAGAACCATAGCATTTCCATAACATTTTAATAATACAGCCAAATAATCCTGAAGTTCTCATTGCAAGTGAGTGGCAAAATGTCCACATGTATTGCATAGTCATCTCTATGAAATAGGCATTTTTGTTTTATCTCAAAGTTCATTTTGTAAATTAGTCTGATCCTGTTCTTTATCCTGGGAAGAGGTTATGTGCCATAACAGATGTTCAAATAAAAAATGCAAATGATAACAACGAACTATTTGATAATTCTAGAATTAAAAATAAACTTTCTGACATATAGTCATTTCTCCTGGATACACTTAACCCCCAAATCTATATCAGAGGAAATTTCATAAATTGTGAGTGATCAGTGAAGAAAACATAAGGGTCATAAATGTCTATTAGTTCCATTACAAACCTTTCCATCATATAATGACAAACTGACTGGTAAAGAGAGTCCTAGTTTCATAAGGGCATTAAGAGTTGCTGTGCAACTCTAAAAAAATTAACAAAACCATGGAAACATTACCCACATTATGCAGAGCTAAATTATCCTTCTTGTTGATCACCTGGACTTGATATTTACAACACATCTGAACCAACAATGAAAGGATATACATGCTTTATAAGTGCAAATTCTGGATTTATAAAGGTAGATTTATTGTGAGACATAAAATAATTTTCAATTAAGTTGTAAAACATTGAAATCATACTGAGTATTTTACTGATATAATAGAATTTAACCATAATGAGTTTAAATTACAAATAAGTAAATTCACTGGGAAATCCCTCATGCACTATTTGAAAATTAAGTAATACCTTTGTCATAACACTTGGACCAAAGAAGAAATTATGATAGAAATTAGAATTTATTTCACATTGACTCTGAATAGACACATTTCATACTGAATTTGTAAAACAAATTAAACATCTGAAAGCATACTTATAGCTCTGTCACTGACATGCACAAAATTGATTTATTAATTCTATAAAAAGATTATATAAAAATAATGCAATCATCCCCTACAAAGGACAAAATCAGAGTACAAGAGCAAATAAGGGTAAGCTAGTAGGAACACCATTAAGATAAAGATATTAATGGAAAAGCACTGTACAATAATGAAATTGAGGTGCTAGATGTTTTGTTTTGTTGTTTAAGATTGTTCATATTGCTAATATCTGGCAAATAGGACAGAAAAAATAGAGCAAGACACGCTATCAATATGAGGTACCCAAGAAGGAATAAAGTTGATATTCTGCATATTTTTAAACATTTTAAAATAGTGTCATTAGTACGGGGTCCAGTTATACATGTAAGTTAATGAAATGAATAACTAATTCAATAACTACTGCAGCAAAGTCCACCTCAGACAAATGCCAGGCAGGACAGCCTGGGACCACCAGGACCAAGGACGAGAATCAGTGGAATTGCAGCTCCTCAGTGTATTCAAGCCCTGATCCTTCACAGCTCAATAAAATACAGTTATGTGGTCCTCGCTCCTTGTCTTCATTACTATTTCTGGTCTTGCAGTCCATTTTCCAGGGTTTAACAAATAAATTATAGGCAAGCTTGCGGGCTCAGGTTTCTGGAGGAAAAGATTAGTGGCACCTGGAAAATTGAGAAATATCTAGAAAAGAAAAGGGGATGTAAAATGATAGGAAAGTCACAGGAATCACTTGCTCATGACCTTTAGAAGAGTGACTGGTATATCTCCTCAACTCATTTTCTGCCAGGTATAATTCTGACCTGCATCGTATTAATTCAAGAATACATGGTGGCATCGCTGTCTGGAACACTAGACCTGTCACATCACAGGGTCAAGCGGAGCATCTTTCTCTGACATCTCGTTGCACGTGCCTTGTCAGATGGCTGCATGAACTATAGAGCCCTCCTGAGTGAAATGATTCTGATATCAATCGGAACTGACAGGAGACCCAGTGCAGTTAAGCACAGTGAAAACTAATCACAGAACAGTAACAGTGTTTAGCCACAAGACTGCTTTGAAATATAATGAATTGTAGAAGGATAAGAAAAATTTTAACACATTTTTAATAAAACACTCAACTGAAAAGTAAAGCTTTATTCCTTTTTATTAACATTTTGCTCTGCAACATGTGAATTATAACCAAAATATTTATGTCAGTGCAACCAACAGTTGTAATTTCATCACAACTTTTAATATACTGAACTTCTTTGCATTTTAACATTTATTGTTTATAAAAATACATTTTTCAACATCGATAGGTCTTTTGGGCATACAAAATCTAAAAAAGAACAACAGAAATAAATTTCTATATGTACTACAATGAAAATACCAATAGCACTCTCCAAAAAGAACTCTTTACTTCAGTTACCACAACTGAGCTGGTCTTCACACATGACGCAAGCATGTTCCATAAACACACGTCACTCATGTTAATAGCACGTGTATTTTGTTTCCCGGCCTTTTGTAAGAACAACATGTCAAATATGACTGATAATACACTAAACTCTATCACATACAAGCATTTCACACATACAGTACTTTCCTAAATTTTTAATCTAATTATAAATGCTATTGCAAAAGACTCATTTTATATAAATTAATCTTAAATAAGTTCACAAATACATTGCACTATCGGTGAAGTTAATATTAACTGGGTGCTGAATTTTTTAAAATTTAAATTACAATTCAATTCTACTGCTATTACTGGCTACCTATAACATTCAACACATAGGATTTATGCATACCAATAAATTTAGTTGGTTTTCTGAGTAGTTTCAATATATGTTTGGATGTTTTAGAGATTGTTTCAACCATAAACTTCATGAAGTCAATGGCTGCTTTATTAATTGACAAGAGATATATTGGTAATGCTACAACAAAGAATGCCAGAATGTCACTAGTTTGGTTAACCTGAACATAGCAATATGCCTTCATTGTGTGGATTAATTTTGTGCTGTACATCAAGCATTAATTTTAGCCAAACTATTATAAATTCATGGATGTCATGATACTGCTTGAAGACGTGCAGTTTTGTGTCCCCACTTTACTCCTTAAAGTAGTAGCTGTGCAGAAATCAACTTGTTGCGGCTTCAAACACACAAAATGACTCTCAGCAATGAATTACAGTAGTTGTCTCTTCTAATTTTTAATGGCCCTATACATCTACTATCCCAAATGAAAGCTGGCATTTAAAAGAAAATTTAAGACTCATGATTACCTGAAGAGAATGTTGACTGAGACAAGCAATACATTCCACCACCACCCCCAATTATCTGAGTACATATAGGGAAATATAATGTGCCATGATGAAGGTTGGGGGAAGCAAAGACATACAGCGTCTTTACAGCCATTGTAGGAGAATAATGTGTGTCACTGCAAACCATTCATTTGAGCATTACCCTTAATTATATGCCTCTGGGAAAAACTCCACATACTGTCACGATGTGTCATGCACACATTTTTATGCAGTGGATTCAAAATGTCTTTTATATACTGAATTGTCCTCATGATTTAGGCTCCTCTGAATTTAATGACAGCTACCTACTATCTGGTTTGCCTTTGCTGACCTAACAATTTATGTTCAGATTTTTGAGTACTGTTCTTTTATGTGTAACTAAAGTTTGTTTTCCATTTGCATATATAATTTAGCCAACTCATTTTGGTGACAAATGGAAGATGCCTTGTGAAAGGTTCTGAGTTCAAACTATGGTGTTGAAAGCTTTATAAATCTTTTTGGATTCATATAAATGCAGTGTCCTTAATAGAGAGCCAAAAACAAAAACAAAGATTTACTTTCTTTCTAGAGTGAGAGAAAGAAGTCGTTTAAAATCATACTGAGTTTTGCTCACTTGCTGAGCAGTCACATTTATCTTCATATGTTTTAAAGTTTAGGCCTTCTCTTTCATCACTACCATTTTTAAACTTCTTTAAAAATGAGGGTTGCAAGGAAGTGTGCTTGCTTTCTGGACAGAATTATGGATAATGTACTTTCCAACGTTGAATGTGGTCTTTCTACCTGCCTTCCTGGAATTGACTGGATGTAAATAAAAATGTAATGATGTTATTTCTTGCAAGGCTAAGACATAATTACACTTGAAATATTTACAGATGTTTTCAGTGTTTGTCCAAAAATGTCTCAATTTGATAACTTTAGATTCTATAATAAAGCTTCATGAAGGTATTTGCCAGCTTGTTTCAGTAGTTCTGAAACAAACATGAGAAAAGAGTACTTCGCTTTAGTACATTAAAAATTTAGATTTGCTATTCGCCTTACCAATGGTCTTCAGAGAAATGATATCACTAATACATTTTTCAGAACTTTATAAGTAAATACATGTCAGTAACATGGATTTTGAATAAAATTCCATAATGTATACATCATATGAGAAAAACAACAATTAATTAGTGAAGTTTATAATTTATACACATCAATATTAGATGAATATCAGTGAGTGAAAGCCATTTTACTTACATCAGTGGTAGTAGAAAGGGACGTACAACACCATGCAGTGGTTCACAATAAAACTCTCCAATAATAGTATAACATACTATTTTATAATACTTTCTATTCAATGTATTTATTGAGTACCTCTTGATATTAATTTTTCAACCACTGTGTAAAATGAAAGGGTTTATACATTTTTGAGGTGATTTTCATTTCTTGGGAAAGAAACTACTTTGCCAATTTTTATCTCAAAATTATGAGTATGAGAAAAATTGTATTTAAACATCATATTTGTGCCTACAAAGATATTGAGCATAGAATTAATAAATAATAATATTTCTGAGCTAGTACTACCAGAGAGCATCAATGTTTTTTCAAAAGGTAAATCATAGGAGCAACATATATATATATATTATATATATACATATTATTTATAATATACATATAATATATACTTTATATAATTTTCCTTTACACACACACAGACACACAGACACACACACACACACACACACACACACACACACACACACACACACACACATATATACATTCAATTTGGATCATTTAAATCAGATGAAGCAAAATTACCTGGTCCTTAACTCTGTAAATTATAGCGCACCACTATCTAATGATTGCCCTAAAAGGCTAAGAGCAAAAGAGTAGCTTCATTTGTTTCTAAATTTTACACATTTTGTGTCCTGGCAGAACTTTCTGGATTCTACTACATCCAGAAATGCTACTGATCCAAAGATAAATCATTCCTTAAATCTGTTGGATCTTACTTTGGTCTGATGTTGAGGTTGGGTCCATCAGGGTTGCTGGTGTGGCTGTGACTCATTGTGTCTAGCTGCTGGCTGTGACTTTACGGAAACTTCTGAGTCTGAGCCTTGTGATGTTCCATATGCTGATGACCAGGTTTCCTGTGGTCTAGACAGTGGCCTGGGGGATGATAAAGTTTGTTGATACCTATTTTCTCAGCCATGGTACGTAAATATTGCTCATTAGGAGTATTTTTTTTTTCATTTTTAGACTGCTTAAAACTTTCAGTGTGTTTGAGTATAAGCTGTCACCAGCAGAGGCTACAACACAGGGTTAATTTTAGTAGGTCTATTGTTCATTGAAGCATATATTAGAAAAGACTTCTTTAAGTAAAATGCTTGAAACTTTATTAACCTGAATGTTTCTACAGCATATCAATAATTTTACAACTGTAATTATCACTTAGATAAATTAGTTAAAATAATTATAATACTAAAATCTTGTACACAGTATAGAATTTTTTTTAGTTTGAAATGTACTGCCTGAATACATTCATGTCTACCTACTTGCATATCTTCATTCATCTACACAAATTGTTGTGATACAAGAAAATTTAAACTATGAAATGAAAAGTTAGTTTACAGATGAATTACAGCAGAATTAGTCACTTGATAAATGATTAATTTTGTTTCCTTAGAACTTTTAACAAATACATGATTTACTGTAATTTCATTTAAGTAATTAATTTCCAGAAAAGTCTTAGTTGCATAAATCCTAATGCATTGGAATGCCATTAATGTTTTTAAGGGGAAAACAAATCAGTATCTGATCTGTAGAATATGAGCTTACCTAGGCAAATCAATAGATAGGAAGCCAGATAACATACAAGTAATAATTCTAATAATTTTATAAGTTTTCCATTTTGTTCCTGATTATTGCCAAGCTATGTAAGCTGTATCATATGCCTTTTTCCAAATCAAGGGTTTCATTTATTATCCTCAGTTTTGATTACTCTAAATTATTGTTAGGTTTCTTTTTTCAGAAGTTGTAGTAGAAGGTAATGGAAATTCCTGTGCACTGTCAGGGACTTCCCCTTCTACTTCCTTTGCCAAGGCAGAACCAGGAAAATACCTCGACTTAATTCTTAGGAGAGCATCTCTCTTCCAGGAATTATGAGTAATCATATTTGAGAAGCCTCATATGCTTTAGGATTTGATGTAGACGGAGATTCTGGATCCTGAGCTTCAACTTGCTGATCTAGTAATGAGAAAAAGCTTTGGAGAGCTTGAGAAGGAGCAAAGGTACTTTCCACATAGAAGAGTTTATGGAAAAGAGTTTATGGAAAAAAGGCAAACATTTGTGATTTCAAAATAGCACCACAAATTTTTTTATATTTTCCATCGAGAGGTGGGAATGTATTATTTTTCCTTAAATTTGGGCAACACGACTGCATATACATATTTTATGTACATATGAATGCACTCACTATAGGGATATCTAGATATCAGTATCCATATCTATGTCTACATCTAGAGAGGTAGATGGCATTATGACTTCTGAGACTGCATCTTAAAATTTCTGAGATTCTGCCTTATTCATCTGAAACACTATCTCAGGTCTTAATTCATTCTGGATTTGTAATAAATGCTGTAGGCATTGCTGATCTAGAGGTTAGAAAGCCTGTAAGGGAGGAACAGAGAGATTCACCGTTTCATGAGGGCCTGCTTGATGCTTCACAGTTCATTCACTGTGCTGTGCTTTCCCATGATAGAGGCATCCAAGAGTTCTCTCCTGCCTCTTTTGTAAGAGCACAAAAGGCTTCAGTGTTTGTGACCTAATGACTCTTTAAAGGCCCCATCTCCTAAGGCCATCATCTTCAGAGTAAAGATTTCAGCATATGAATTTTACATAAATAGAATGCAGTGCAGCCTTAATCATCCACATAAAAAAACTTATTATCCTATTTGATCAGGCATCCCAGCAGTCCAGGCCACAAGTAGTCCTTGTCAGGAAACCAGAGTCAAAGCTTTAGCCTGTAACCCTGATTAGAGTTGGCCTTTAAGTCCTCTTTACCTGATTTTGCCAACTATGCATGTGTAAAACATTGTAGATGATTCTGGGCCCCAAATATACCTAGTTGTAGAAGGCTATCCTGTTAAGTCTCCATATCTCATGAGTCAGAGACAACAAGTAATTCCTGGTGACATTCTGCATTTCTGACCTACATAATTCATGAAACATAATCAAATACTTGTTCTTTTATGCTACTAAATCTGATTTCATCTGTCATTCAGTAATTGGTAACTGGAATACATACTCAGCCCAAACCAACATAACAAAGATCAGCATATAATTATTTTAGCTTTGAAACTGTGATTTGATATTTTAAGTGTCATAATATCGCTTAAAAAGTTAAAAAAAATAATTCTTTTACCTAACATTACAAATAGAGTAGGATTTCAAGTGAATAGGAACTTTAAACTCCTAATCATGAAAGGATGTCTTTTTTAATAACCATATATAAAATTATTCATTGATTTTGTTTGCACTGTGTGCTTGTTTCTTTCAATATTCAAGGCATGCTAATAGCCTGCCAGCAAAATATTTTAAGATTAAATTGTTTTAAAAGAAAAGGTGAACATAATCTTTAAACCTTGTTGCTTCTGTTCATTTTTTCAGTCATTTAACCAATATCTGTAAAAATACTAATTTCCTACTATATAGAATTTGAGTATATTCTGAAAGTATTAGCCCCTAGAACATAAATAACATGATGTCTTGTATAAGACAAATAATATCAAAGATTTCAATCATGAAACAAGCATATAAATAACACTGGTATTTTAAAAGTTTTCATATATTTACATGTTTTTCTTTACCTCTTTAGATTTGAAGACTATCAGTAAGATCTTTTGAAATCATTGACAATCTAAACTGAAATTTAATGTCCATATATTTTAAACAAAAGTAACTAGTGGCATAAAGATATATTACATGAACATTTCAAAAAGCATAATACTTTAAATTTACTTAGACACTAATATTGTTCATGTTAGTGGTAATGATGTTTTTCTTGAGAGTATCTTTCCGAAGCTCCAGCAGAGCTATAGAACACACACAGGAAGGAGGACAAGTAGGTTCTTTTAACTTTTGTTTTGGGTAAACAGTCTAATTCATGTTCTATTGCTACCTTTAAATTTGAATTTTTAACAAGTCCATCAACTTACTTCATCTAATATTAAAATTGCAGCAGAATTCACTCAAAAGATAGAACTGTCTTTTGTTAGCAGAATGAGTCTTGGAAATTGTGTTGAATTGGAAGAAATGTTATTTATGCCGAGTAGAAAAGAATTGAATTGCACAATGCTGTTTGGTCTTCAATATCTGAATGTTGGCATGAATACAGGGTCAAATTCTTTGAGAATAATCTGTTGTGATAACTCAGTGTTCATTATTATAAATTAATTTTTCTTCACTAAAGTCAAATCATTGTCATAAAGAACTATACCTCACAATTAATGAATCTCATGCCAAAGAACATTTCATTGTAATTTACTGAAATATTTTTGTTTAAAAACTATCATTTTTATTCACCTTTTTACCACTGACGATGGTGCTGATAGAAATGTGGGGGACCAGCAGCAGCTAAAAAGATAAGAAGTATGAAATATAAATGACCTTTATTTTGAGAATGCGGTGAGAGACACCCCTGATCCCCTGGGGTGTGGCATCTCCCCCCAGGGGTCGGCGATCTCTCGGTGGAACACGTGGAGTGGAGGCATATAAGTAGCCTAGGTTAGGGGTGGAACCTAAGGGGGCATTAAGGATGCACAGGTAGCCCATTGGTCTGGTGCCATAGGTAAATTCCTAGGGGTGGGGAAGATGGAGTTCCTTGGTTCTGCCTGAGGCTTTACCAGCTACAGTGTCCTGTCTGGGCCAAAACTCTTTCATATCCTGTCTTATGATTATTATTATGAAAAGGGGCAAAGATTTCTTTCTTTAACTGCTTCCTGCTGGCAGGGGGCACTGTATTGGGGTCTAGGGGAGTCGATGGGATGACAGCTGATGCCCAGGTAGAAGCTGGTGCCAGATGTTTTAGCCAGGACAACTTCACTGGTGAATGCATGTATGTTAGACTAGAAAAACAAAAAGGCAAGATGTTATGAGGAGGCATGGCACTGTCATATTTAAAGACCCAGGTGAGGTAGAAGGGGAGGTGGACCACTTTGAGGTAGTATTATTTTCACCAGGAGGTAGGATTCTGAAAAATAAATGTGGGGTTAAGAGAACTGAAGTTATGAGAGGTGATTACTCCCCCATCTGAAAGCATAAAAGTTAAGAGAGTGGATGGGTAAAACTTGTCTCTGGTATGCATGATGTTGGAATCTTTAGGAAATACTGTTAAGAGTCCTGCTGTAAAAATAATAAGAAGTTAGAAACCAAATTGGATAACAAAACATGACAGCCTGAGAGTCATGGCTTTGGGGCCTTGGTAAGGCAGAGATGAGTAGGCAAAAGGATGGTTAGATCTAGGGAATAGGGCAGCACTTAGCCTGAGTGATGAGAAACCAGGATGGCAGTCTAGTAACTTTGATCATTGTTGAGGTTGCCAAGGATATCAGTTATGGGTCACTGTAACTTGGATGTAGTCCATGGAATGATTTGCTGTAACAGGACTTTACAGTACATCAGCAGTCTCCCTGGTTGTGTGAAAGGCTTTTATGTATCCTGAAAAAGTATAAACAAAGTGAGAAGACAACATGTATCTGTCAGTCTTGACCAGGGTTGTCTGAGATATTGGTCAATAAGAAATGAAAGAGGTGGTCTGATATCATTGAGGAGAGGTTTACTAAGCTGTTGAGGTGTTGAGGCCTCAGTGTGTCTAAGTCAGTCTTTAGAAACACAAGGGAATAGAAAGCATTTTTAAGATTTAGGACTGTAGAGTGAGTGCTGGAGGGAAGATTTGGCACCACTGGAAGGACTAGACTGGGAAGCAGCAGTCTGGGACCTGCACGAAATAGGCCTGTTTGTAAATGGCATAGGTTGACCCTCAATGTCTCCTAGAGATTTGAGGACTTAATATAGTGGCCTGAAAACTCAGGAAGAGCTCTTTACATGTGGCCTCTATGTCCACAAGTATAGAGAATGTTTTAACTGAGACTTTTAGTGGGACTTGGACTCTGAGACAGACACCCATAAAGTGGGTTGCTGTCGGCCCTGAGCCCCATCCATCTTTAGCAGCAAGTTTAAGAAGATCTGTCGGCGATGAATCTGATAGTGTTGGCATTTCCTGTGAGGGCTGGAAGTTAGGATGGCTTACCCACTCTCTGGTGGCTAGGACAGTCCAGTAGCCCTGGGGCAAGGTCTCAAAGAATGCCAGGATGGGGCACTCTCTTGCCCAATGTCTTCTGCTGCATTTGAGGCATGGTCCATGGAGGGGTCAAGCAGCTCCACCTTGTGTCAGTTTACCTGTCTCAGAACTCCAAGTGTCACAAGTGTTATTGTTATCTCTGTTGTTGAAAACACAAAAAGCCATATTAAGGTCTCTATGAGGTTTGAAGGTCAAGTTTTGCCTTTTTGTTTGGGATCTGAACTACAGTAGAAGGTATCTGTAGGATTAAGTAAGTATGCAGGAGTCAAATATAATCCACAGGGTATTTTTAATTTTAGTAATGGCTTCTAATAAGGAGGACAGGTCCAGAGGATTTTAGGAACTGACATGTTATTTATGTCATATATAAGTATCTCTTTATGTTATTAAAATGTCTACTGCCATTTGCATCTGATTTTTAGAGGATGGCCTGTTTAATTAATTTTTACTGTTTTATTTAGGAGAGAAATCAGCTATGGTGTTACTTAACATCAGTTGAATAGAGTTAATTATGGCTCGGTGGAGGGCTGAGCCAGGGGAGGCAGATAGGCTGGAAAAGGTTTAAATTTGGCTTCTGCCGCGTTGCCGGTTTTGTTGTTTTGCATGTATCATACAACCCTTGTCTTGGAAAAGAGCTAGTAGTTCCCAGAAAAAGGAATTTATAATTATTTTTTTAATTTTAGTTGTTAAACATCTAGATTGTATATCTCTAAGCATATATCTGGATCTAAAAGAAAATATTCGTCATGGCTGGCACACAAAAAAAGACAGCAGAAACAATCAGAACTTTATATCTGAAAACATGAATACACATCAGATCACAATTGTCTTCTGCACCGGTCTCTGCGCTGGCAGACAGAGTGCACCTGCAGACAGAGGCGTACTGTGCTTGGGGGTGGTGGCTGTGATCTCTGGCACGCAGCACGTAGGTGGAACACACAGAGTGGGTGGGGTGCTTAGGGCAGGCGGGGCGCCAGGGTGGGGGCAGTGCATGCAGAGTGAAGGCAGGGCAAGCACCGGGATGTAGTGCGCGGGGTGGGCTGGGACTGCCCCCAGAAACGCGCACAGGGTAGCAGTGGTGAAGCACAGGAGGCAGGGCTGGGAGGTGGAGTTGGCATGCAGCGTGGAGCTGGGGCTGCTCCCAGAGGAGTGGCTGGTAGCAATTGGCACGGAGCTGAGCTGCCACATGGAGGAACTGCTCATGGGACATGCGAATTAGGGCATGACGTTAGAGCTGAACCTGCGTGGACCTGGAGCGTGGCATGAGAGCCAAGATATCACATGGAGTTGGAGGGTGGTGTGAAAGCCTAAAGCAGTAGTATCTCCAAACACTGGGCTGGAGCACGCTTGAGAGGTTAAAGCAGCCACGCATATCTCCCAACACTGTTTGCGCGCACCTCCCACATCTCGGCAGGGAATGGGTCTGCATGCACGGCGGGGGAGGGGGAGAGCAGTGAGGAAAGGAGAAGCTGAGAAACCTCTGAAAGGCTGCAAGGAAAGACACTATTATCTCTGGGGGGGGGATTCTGGTAGAGCGGGAAAGGACACATATTCCCAAAACAAAGGCTTAGAGATAGAGAGTTTTGTAAACTTGTCTTCAGTGTGATAAGCCATAGATAGGTATGATTTTTGGGGGGGGCATAGGAAGTGGTCCCCAAGATAAAATCTGCTGTGGGGTCTAGCCCATGGAGTTATAGCCAGATGAGACAATGGACTGTGGTCTGCTAAGTTTAAAGTCATCACTTTTTACTCTAGACTGATCAGTATTTTATGGTTCCAAAACTCATAATAATTGGCCATCACCAATATATAAGTGGATTTCTCGTGGGTTTAGTAACAACTCTGCCCATGCGAACTTAAAAAGCTCTGAAGGACGTGAGAGTCTTTCAGTGTGGACATAGCTGGCCCAGGAAGACTCTGCCTTGGGCTATCTGAACCCAAAGGATGTGAGAGTCCCCCAGTCTGCATGAAGGTTGGCCGAGAAAGATTCTGCCTTGGGCTATCTAAGGACGTGAGAGTGTCACTGAAACCCAAGGAAAGGGGGAGAAAACCTGCCTAGGGCCTGGCCCAGCGGCAATATCTGGGGTGTTGCTCACCTGTGGTAAATTGGGTTGGTGTTGTTTGCGAACCGGCAGCGACAAGTTTACAGCTCCTGAGTGTAGAAGTGAGGAATTAATGCAGGATGCAGTCTGGTCCTGGTCCTGAACGGCAGGGGACTCAAAATGAGAAAGCCCCAGGAGTCTCTTGTCTGCTGTTCCCAGTCAGGGAACCATATGATAGAACTGTGGGGGACCGGCGGCAGCTGAAAAGATAAGAAGTATGAAATATAATGGACCTTTATTTTGAGAATGCAGTGAGAGACACCCCCAATCCCTTAGGGCGTGGCATCTCCCCCAGGGTTGGCAATCTCTCCGTGGAACATGTGGAGTGGAGGCATACAAGTAGCCTAGGTTTGGAGTAGAACCTAGGGGCATTAGGGATGCACAGGTAGCCCACTGGTCTGGAACCATAGGTAAATTACTAGGGGTGGAGGAGATGGAGTTCCTTGGTTCCCCCTGAGGCTTTACCAACTACAGTGTCCTGTCTGGGCCAAAACTCTTTCAGGTGCTATGTAAGACACTGACAAAAAATAACAAAGAATGTTCTAGACATATTATTTTTGGTTACTCCATCTTAAATCCAAATAAACTGAACAACTGAACATAGTTATCTATCCATATAAATAAATAATGCATTTTCTTCAAAATGCAAACCATATTAACCCAGTTTAAAAATAAATTAACATAATATATTTAGATGACAAATAGTAACAGCATAAATGTAAACAAGCCTACAAATAAATATAGATTACCAAATACAAGTTGCCAACATGTCTATATTTTTGTGAGAAAGAATATGTCACAGACAAGTAGAATGGGTAAGAACATAAAACACATTTTAGTCCTTGCTTATCCACATGTTCGATTGAAGCAACTTGGAAAAGATTTCCAGCATTTCCATCTCTCAAGTTTCTAGTGAGGTTTATGAAGAGCAAAGACAAGAGAGTCAGGCACTAGTAAATGCTGTATGAATGTCAATTATTTTGGTTGTGTTCCTCTTGTTACTGTGACAAAATACTTGGCACCCAAAATTAAGAAAGGAAAGTTTCATTTAGCTCACAGTTTGTGGAAGTTTCAGTTCGTAATCATATGGTTCCAAGGTAGGGTGACATGGCACAGAAGTAATGGTTCAAGGTCACAGAAGAAGCAAAAGCAGCAGAACAAGCCTCGTTTCCTCCCTTTTATTGTAAGCAGGCCTCTCCCACTCACTCAGGACAGTTGTAACATCCACACCACCTCCAAGCCTCCTCTTGCACAGGCTGAGGTTTGCAGAGTAAGGACCTTGGCTTTCTGCCCAGTCAGTCAAACTAAACTTTTCAAGTTGACACAATGTATCAACCATTACAATCCACCCCTGGTCAATTTGGCAACCAGACACATTTCTTTAAATTCATCTCCAGATATAAAGACATTCTTACTCTTATAATTTCCCAACTTGAACATTACAATACAGTTTTAACAATTATTTAGAGCCAGCATTAAATCTATCCACATTGTATTACATCCGGACTGTAACATTTTGTCCCTGGCCCCCAAAAGTCACTCACTTTTATGAAAAAAGAATTTAGTCCACCCACAAGAACTGCCAAAGTACAAATAGTTTCAGTGTTGCTGAAAATTTAAAGTCCCCTTTCCTCTGAGACTTAAACTCTTTTCTTCAAGCCCCTATACAAATGGAAACAAAGTTAAACATTTCCAACATACAATGCATATGATAAATACTTTTTCATTCTAAAAGTTACAAAGGGGGATACAAAGGATTGGACAAAGTAAGTCAAAATCAGACAGGGAAAACATTAAATCCTGCAATTCCATGCTCAGCATCTGAAGCAATCTGTGTTAAATTGTGAGCTCCAAAGAGTTTGAAGGTTTCCCCTCCTATGACATTTCTAGTGATTATAGCTCCTACCGCTTTTCTTGTAGGACTATTTGGTTCCTCCTTGAAGCTTTTCTTAGATGACCAGCACTCCTGGCTTACCCAAACTTCTGGGGCTTCTACTGCACTTTCCTCTCCACATTTAAAATGTCATGTCCTGCCCTTTCAGGAGCATACTTGGCTTACCAGGCTTTCTTCTGAAATCTGAGTGGAGGTCTTTTTATTTTCATAACTCTTGCATTCTGAATGCACCTAAAACCAGTGCCATGTGCATGATACCAAGGCCTGTTACCAGCTGTAGCAGTAACTAGACTTCCCTGTGTCTTGGTTGTAGGGATCAGGTGGCTGAGTCCCTGAGCACTCTGAACCTGATTCTGAGGAACATATTCTCTAGGCCACAACCTTTCTGGAATGTGGTGTGGCCACCCCCATTTTGGAACCTGGTGCAACTACTGTGGCCATTCTGGAACATAGTGTGGCTGTTGCCATTTTGGAACATGGTGCTCTGCAAGTTTCCTTTCAAAACAAGGTCTTTACTTTTTGCAGTTTTGAGGCTGCAAAGGCTGAAGACTTGCTGCTTTTTGTGATGCCCTCAGCCATCTTTTATATTCTGTTTCTTCTCTATAATCAAAATCTCCTCAGCTCTATTTTTGTAGTCCGCAGCTTTAGTGGAGCTTTCTTTCTGGCCAAATTCACATTTTAAATCATTCTGTTGGGCTCGTTGCTCTTGAATCTCAATATAAATTGACTAAAAGCCCCCAAAGGTAGCTAGGCTCCATCTCAACATTCAACAGCCTTGAAATTCCTTCTTCCAGCTTAATTAGTCCACTGCCCTTTATCTCAGTCTCAGGCAACATCTCTGGACCTAAGTAAAATGTAGACAAATATTCTGACAAGTTATAACACACACCATCTGGAATTCAGCACCCAAGGCAGTGTTTCCCAGTAGAAACAACAGTAAAAACAATAGAGGTAAGATTTCAAGGTCACAGAAGACAGAAAAAATGGCTACAGCAGAAGTGGGGAGATATAAACCCTATTTCCCTCCTTTATATTATAAAGAGGCTACCCACCATCTTAGTGTGGGTGCAGCACTCACACCATCTCTGTGCCCTCCTCCTGACTGATCAGGCTGAAAAGATTTACAAAGTAAGGACACTGGCTTCCTGTTGAGTCACTCGAGTAAACCTCTAAACTTTTCAAGTTGATACAGTGTGTCAACTATTACATTAGTGCTTTCCTATTCACTTATAGCAGGATCAAAATTTTGATTATCTTTCTATATTCTAATTTATTGAAATACATACTTTTAAATTCTATTGAAGTATTATTCAAATTCCTTACAACTTATTTATAGAATTTTAATCAGATATTTAAAATTATTTCCACTTAAACTTTAAAACCAACGTCTAGTTTAATTTGTTTTAGAATAACTTTTTATAATTATTATTTCTTGTGATGATGAGGATTGAACTCAGGACCTTGTACATGGTAGTCAATCACTCCACCACTGATCTATATATTCTTTTTAAAAAAGAAAATACATATGAAAAAATAGTAGTGTTTAAGTAATTTTAAAAATAAATCTTTTTTATGTTACTCTCACTCCTGAATATGAAAAATTCCCGACTTTACAAACTAATAAACTAGAATCACACATTTGGAAGGAAGTATCTACATACATTAATCTGATCTTTGCCCTCATATTATATTTATATGATTGCTCTTCTTTACTATCATATTTATCAAATCTGTTTCTTAGAAGAAGGAAAATTATGTTTATATTACATAATGTTTTGTATCCCTATATTTCACCTATTTTCCCAACTTTTGGTTGTTAGACAATTCTTACATTCAGGTCATGCATTTGTTCATGCATACTATCATTAAAAATTACTTAGTAAGTACATATTATATACCAGCTACTATTTTACATTGTTGCTATGTAACACTGATTAAATAAGATATAGTTCTTGCTCACACATAGCAGGAAATTTATACGAAACAATAGAGAAATAGAAATAAATGAAGAAAATAATATAGGAGAATAAAACAAAGACATCTTATTTTGCCTTTACAGAGAATATACACAGGGCTGTTTTGCATGAAGTGTTGAGCAAAGTTTCTCCTCAAAAGTAATATAAAGACCAAGGCCAAATGTTTGAGAATTCATCCAGGCAAAGATTGTGATATTATAGGGCTCAAAGTAAAGGCAACCTTAATCACATGGCTCCACAACAAAAGTAGACTAAGTTTGATGATTTGAAAAAGAAAACGTAAGTCTGAGGTTCAAATCACAAACCTATACTGGTATCCTAGGTCTCTTAGGAATCCTAGGTAGTATAGCCCAGAAGAGGCAGGCCATATAATGAATACTGTTATGCATATGGTCCATCACCGGTTGGAATGTGCAATGCCACGTGACTGTATTATGTTTATCTTTCCATTTTTGGACTCTGTGTGTGTGTGTGTGTGTGTGTGTGTGTGTGTGTCTTTTCTCAGTCTCCTTCCTTGTGTCCTTTCACTTTGTTCTCCCAGTAAGGTTTCCTTTTTTCTGATATTTTAGCTTAAAAACTCTTCTGATTCTCACTGATCAGATTTGACCAATGTGACTGGTTAAATCTGACAAACTTTCTGCCAAGTCGTAAAACACATAATCTGCGTTTCAGTACCCAACGCAGTCCTCTCCAGTGGAAACAACAGAGACAGCAATTCAAGGCCAGAGAAACAGCAAAAGCAGCTAGAGCAAAAAAAGAAAGGGGAGCATAGGGTGGAACATAGGTGGATGAGGTTATAACTCCTACTTGTTGTAGGAGAAAAATAGAGTAGAGAAATTATGTCCTAGGTCTACAGGTTTCTAATTTTCCGGTTGTCTAGATGGCAGGAAGTCAGAAAATCATTTTTAAAAAGAACAAACATTGTTTTGTATAACCGGGTGATACAGACATCCTTGGCTCTTCTGTAAACATTTCCAGCTGATCATCCTACTATGATTTTTCTATTCTTTGTATGTGCTTACTCGGAGTTTAGAGTTTCTCTGAAATTACATTTGGGAAAAGAAGGTTGCCTCCAGGGCAAGGATCCTGTGTTTGTTTTGGATTATGATCATTCTTTTCAGTTGTTCCTTCAATGCAATACTGACGCTATGCGTCAGAAGTTCTCCAGAACCATTGCAGTGCAATGCATTAGTAGCCCACATCTTACGTTCCAGAATCATGTTTTGGATTTACACATCTTAAAATAAAATTTTCCTAATTTCCACAGGATATTAGGCAGGAAGGAGGTAAATGCCTACCCTGAATCTACCACCATGCAGTAGTAATCTAAACATTATTTGTAGAAAATAATTTCCTGAAACTTTTATATATTAAAAAGACCCCACTGTGTGTATTGAGTAATAATTTCCTTCTGGAAATTGAAGTTGAGGATAAGTAGCTTAATAAAATTAACACTTAACTAATATATTTTCTTTCTAATTTATAAGTATTTTAAAGTTACTGAGGCAGTAGCAATTTGTTTAGAACCTTCCAGCGCACCTTTGTCATAATTAACTTACTGTGACTACTATTTTTGATCTTACTAAGAAATTGTACTTTTACCTTTCTAATTGCACTAAATAAGAACAATGATTTAAGAAATTTATCTTTCTGAAGATAAAATTCATCTTTTCACCTTTTGACAAACAGGTTTTTTTCACTTTTAATATTTTGGCTAAAATATATTTCCTTAATCCCATTTTATTTTAAAATTATACAGTAAAAATGTTAACATAACTATTACAAAAGGAAGAATAGTGGCTTTATATAAGTCTATTGTAACAACAAGCTACAATTCTATAAGCATATTTATCTCTCTACTAAAGAAATTGATTTATAAAACATCTTAGTAGGACTGTTGCCTGTCATACAATTATTAAAAACTGAAATGTTTTAACTACAAACACATAACAGGATTCCAATCTATATTTTTTCTTTCAAATAAAAATCAACTTCATAAGTTAATGAGTTTCTATTTGGATTATTTTGTTTGCTGGTTATCTTCATATCCTGTTAAAACCATTTCAGTTTCTGATATGAATTATATACATATAGGATATATTCAATTACTGCCATGTGTCTTACTCAGTTCTTTTTTTCATTTTTTCCCTGGAAGAGAGTTCAGACTGGCAAAAGGGAATAACTTTTGATGTCCTGACAGGTTCTTTTTTTCTCTTATCTTTTATGTAAAACAGAAAATGTTTCTGTATGCTGAGATTTGATAGCATACAAGAATTTGACATGCCAGCCCACAATCTGAATAGAAATGTATCGATTCTCACTTAGAATTACTGGTTCAATAATAAGACAGCAGCAGCGAGTTCACTCACCTTTCTACAAATGATAGTGATGACATGTTTAGTGTCAGTATTAAATAGTTTAACCCAAAAAATAGGCAGAGAAAATGTTCACCGCAAAGGTTGTAACAATTTTCTTTCTTTTCTTTGTGTTACTAGTCAATATTCCGTGGAAAGCTTTTCTGGCTTGAGCTTCACTGTAATTCTAAATGCTAGACATTTTACTTGATGTTCTATAAGTATCAACACTTAATGAACACTTTGATGGATCCTTAATATTCCATATCTTATAATATGACAAATGAAACAGAAGTCTGCAGCGCAAAAAATTCATCTGTCTCTTGTGATATACTTTTGGTTGCTAGGAGACTGTCTTGCAGCTCTAAGCTTTATTCCTTCTGTTTGGATGTTACGTGCTCCAAGATCTGCCTGGAAAAAAACTACCTGAAGTGATTTACTATGTTGATATGCCTGAAATTATTCTTGTTTGCTTTCACATTGAACTAATAGTTTGGATAATATATTAATTCCCTATTGTTATTGACACAAATTACCACATATCTAGAGGCTCAGTCTAATACATTTCTTTGTATTACTTTGAGCACTTTGCTTGGAAAACCTGTATCTCAAATATTTTTCAGAAAGATATGTTTGCCTGGAATTCCTGCTGTGGTTTCTAGCCAGGTTAGTAAACTTGAGAGCTTTTTTCCAAACCTATGCTTATATGAATCCTCTTTATATTTCAGAGGGGGACACTGACCTTAGAACAGTGCATACATATCAGCTCAATCCACTACTGGTGTACTTCATTGCACAATGATTTGCTTCTCTCCTATGAAAGAAGGAGACATCCTGTAGGACATGAATTCAATAATTCATTTCTCCTACAAACCCTCCACTAAAATTTTAGAATTCTTTCTTTAAACCTTGTTGTGAATGCCAGAGTCAATTTTCTGTGTTTCCTTAAATTGCTGACTCAGCATTGTTTTCTTTTCTTACCATATAATAGGCTTAGTAAAGGGTGAGAGAGGGAGAAGATGATTAGAGGAGAGAAGAGCAAGTTTAGGAAGAAGAAGACCAAGAATTTCTTAAAACAATTACACATCTGTTCTCAGAAAGTTATGGAGATCAGTAGTCTAAAATTGATTGGCAGGGCTCCATTTCTTCCAGAAGTTCTAAGGAAATACCTGTTTCCTACCTTTTCTACTTTCTACACACTCACATTTCTTGGCTTTTGGACCCATTCCATGCTCAGAAGGGCAACAGAAAATTTTCTCCTCCTCCTCCTCCTCCTGCTCCTCCTCCTCCTGTTCCTCCTCCTCCTGCTCCTCCTCTTCCTCCTTCTCCTTCTCCTTCTTCTCCTTCTCCTCCTCCTCTTCTTTCTCCTCTTCTTCTTCTTTTCTTCTCTTCTTCTCTCTCCTCTTCCTCCTTCCCTCTCTTTCTTTCTCTATCTGTTCCTCTCTCTGATCTCATCATCAATTATGTGACCCTTTTCTGTTTTATTTTTCCTTCTGCCTCCCTTTTATATACGTATTTTAGATTATCTTATATCTGCTCATCTTGTACATTTTGTAGGTCAACATCTTTGCTAACAATTTACTTGTTCGTAGCAGAGAAGTTCTATCATTGTGTTTCTATCGGTAGAATTTTAAGAGTCGAAGAGCAATCATTCAGTTTGTTCTCTCTGTGCCCCTTTCAGGCAAAGCTGGCAGTGAGTTTGTCTGCTGGCTTAATATTTCCATGTATCTTGAAAAATTTCTTCCTGTCTCTCAGTGATTCACTCCATTAGATGAGAAGCTCCTCCACTAATATTTCCTGGATGATATCATCTCTCTTTTTGGCTTCTGCTTAAATGAATGAAGGAATCATTGAGTCATTTACCTAATCTTTTCAAAGAGTCACATATGTTCAGGAATACTCTGGCCTTTCACTACTTGGGAAGTACTAGCGAAAGGTTTTCGAGGCACACCGTTGGCTTTCTCTCCAAAATAAGCTTTCTTCACAGTAAAACACTCTCAGTGGCTCTGCCATCTAGATTGGCTGAGGACATCCCAAATCATCTCCTGATATCTTAACAAGACTTTCTCTTTGCCTTTGTGTTTTACTCTGAGCAGCAGGAATCAGTAGGTCTCTACCTGAAGCATGATTTTAAAATCTCAAATACTCAAATTCATTACTCACAAGTATCTTTTCTATATCATGTAAGACACTATTTCACTCAACTTTCTGCGCCTAGAGAATCCTTCCTCCTCCAGTTCTTAGAATTTTCCTAATTTATTTCTGTGTCCTCATAGCAGTAACTTTAGTGTTCATAATTGTACCAATATCCTATTTATGATGATTTAATTGTCCTCTAAGAAGGATACATAACACAGGACTGAAATACTTTTAGGCAGGAGTGTGTAAAGTTCTCTGTGAAAATTACCATATCATTTAGATTTCTAGTTTCTTAATGTAATCTAGTCTCCATCTGGAGGCTGTTATCATTTTTGAAAAATATAATTATGAATTGATGATGCTGCATTTGAAACCTATACTCCTAAATTATGAAACCTTTTTATTTTGTGGGTATGTTTATAATGTTCTTTTTAATATTGAAGTTCTTTTCTAATATCTGAAACTTGTGATTTGGCAATTGATCCTCCTAGGTTTATCATAATTTGGAAATATTTTTCTTTTCTTTTTCTTTTTATGTTCCAAGTAGTTTAATACTTAATTTTTCAAATTTAGTAGTATTTATTTATGTATAGTGTTTAAGTTTTAAAAAGACTCTCTGATTTCTTGGACACATTTCTGAGGTGTCATTATATGTATATATTTTATAAGCTTATTTTTTCTATTTTCTTTCCTTTAATACACTTTTTTTTGCCTGTTTTGCTATCTTTAATAGAGAAATTTCCCAGAAACAATTAATGATGCCTAATTTCCTATTTAAAATTTAAAATGTAGTAGTGAAATATTCTTTTCACTGTGTGGATGATTGGGAGTTGCTACTCCACGATCTTTACTAATGATGAAATAAAGTCCAGACATTGCCTTTTGCTTGTTCCCAAATACTAATATCAGTGATCATTGACAAACTATCCTAACATGACAATCTAACAACTCTGCTCTCATGTTTGAAATTCCTATTAACTAAAATCTTGAATACTTTTTATTATATTCAAGCAATTTTGTGATTGTCTATGCTTTCTTGCATTTGAATTAATCACTTTTCAATATTAAATATTTAGGGTTCATTACAGGAGCAGAATACTTCGTGTGTGTGTGTGTGTGTGTGTGTGTGTGTGTGTGTGTGTGTAAAGAGAAATTGCATGCAAGGTACTGTCTCACAGGTTTACAGAGCCTAAGATGGCTCCAGAATCTGTAGTTGGCAAATTGAAGCCAAGGAAAGCCAAAGATATCATTCATCCTGAATCAGAAGACCTCAGAACCAGGAGAGCTGATGTAATAAGTTTTTCTTCAAGGCAGGAACAAACTTACTTTCTAGTTTTGGGCCCTTGACTGATGTTGTACACACTGAGAACCCCAATCTGCTAATCTAATCTGGAAACATTCTCACAGATATGTTCAGAAATATTTTTACCCACCTAGCTGCACATCCCATCACACAATCAGAAAAATATTTTATAAATTAATCATCACACATTTTAAAGTATCCATAACACTTCCTCTTAGAGCCTGGGTTCCATAGTGAGTTTAAGGGTAGCCTGGGATGCATAACAGAGACCCCATCTCAATAACAAACCAAACCAAACCCCAGCTGGAATCAAGTAACTGCTACCTAGGATGCTTAATTATTATTATTATTATTATTTTCAATCTTTTGGAGACAGGGTCTCACCATGCAGTTCAGGCAGGACTTGAGCTCAGTTTGTGGCCCAGGCCGGTGGTCTCAAACTTGCAAGGATCCTCCTGCCTCAGGCTCCCAAGTGTCTGGCATTACAGGTATGCACCACCACACTAAGTATCTTTTTATTTTAATTGAAGGGTTCACATGTCCTGCCCTTCACATTGCCTGCTGTGGATACGTGAGTATTTTTGTTCCTTGGAGCAAAATCACCCTTTGCAAGACATTTTTAGTACCAGTAAATGAAATAATTTTTGATGTAACAGCAAAGCAACAAAATCAAACACAATCTTTTGACTTCACCTGGCCAATCTGTCTACTTTATTCTTCGAGCTAATTAAAATTACGTTTTCAAAATTTAAAGTGTTCTAAGTGTTATATAGCAACATGACTATAAATATTGCACAGCAATTGTATTTTAATACTATTTTATTTGCAGTGACTACAAAGAGTACTCCATTCCCAAAAGTAGCCCTTTTCTGATAGGCCAAGTACAGAAATTCCACCAAGGCCTATGTATTCTCATGAATCAAATAACAAGCACAGGAAGCCATCTTGAGAGACTAAGACCAAAAACTGGTATGTTTTGGTGGTAAAATGTATAATTTACATTAAAAAACTATTATATAGAATAAAAGATTTTAGAAATTTTCATCACAAAAAGAAAAAAGTTTGAGGAGGTTGTCTTAGTTCCTTTTTACTGGTCACTGTGCGTCCAAAGTTGGGAAAGGAAAGGTTTATTTCTTACATATTTTGGAGGTTTCAGTCCATACTCATTTGGCTCCAAGGCAGGATGGCATGGTGGGGCTGCAGTTCGCAGCAGCTGCAAACAACAAGATGAAACCCAGCAAAAGAGCGAGACATACCTTCTTCTGGCCATTACATTGAATGCTGGCTGCACCCCTAGCTGGGTGTGGCACTGACACCATCAATCCAGGCTCTACACAATCAACCAGTCACAAATGCACAATTCAAATGCATGAGGTCTGGGGGCCACTGACATAAACCATGACAGGTAGATATAGTTGACTTGATCTAAATAGTATGCAATATCTACATATATTGAAACATCACACAATACCATAAAGTTTTTGTGTCTTTAGATATCTTTTAAAAAATAAGTAGGTTTGAACAATGAAGAGATTAACTTGAAGAAATTGATAATGAGACCACCTAAGATTCTGGAGGAGAAAGATATGTGGATTTCAACTAAAACTGTTTATTTTAAAATGTAGATAATATGTAAATAAGTAATGGTTTTTGCTGATGAGATGCTTGCAAAACAGAAAGAGGAATCAAAAATATGAAATATTTTTTAGTACACTGTTTCTTTCTTTTTTTTTTTTTTTTTTGGTGTTCTTGCTCTTTTAGATCATTAAACTTGAAAGTAACCTGATCATTTTCATGTGCTAAAGAAGAACACATATTAATCTTTAATAATATTTAAAAAAATAATTTAAAATAATAGGAAAAAATTTTACTTTTTACAGAAGCTTTCAGTATCAGTTAGTATTATGTATTCTAGTAAACACTGAAGCAAATTCACAACTTTGTCTTTTTAAATTACCTTTGCTTATATGAATATATTTTAGAAGAAAATAAGAATACAGACCTTTTCTGTCTATATGGAAGTGTTGTTTGCAGTGTAACCTTGCCTATGAAACACTTTCCCAATTCAATTTATAAATTTTTGAAGAATCCTTCAGTTTAAAGGAAAGCTAAGATTTTATGCGGTTTACCATATTACCAATGTCACATGCAAGTTGCTATATTCAGAATAAACATCAAACATCCAGTGAACACAAGATTTGATTCACATTTAAATTTTAACTTTATAAAGCAGTATTCAGAAGTTCCTTTTGAATGAATTTATTTGTCATACTAGTTCTTGGAAATCAATCCAAAATGAACTCACCAATAAAAGTCTTTCTTCACCTAATAAATGTTGGAAGGAAATGCATATATACATATGAAGTTTAAGTGCTTAAGCCAAAATCTCTTGGCACAACACATTTTACAAAAACAGATACATTCTATTTAATATATTTTAATGCTAAATAAGGCACTCAAATATTTTATTTTTTAAAATTGTAAATGAAATATCAGGTATATTTGAATTTTTTTGCCAAAAGGAAACAGTGTTCCATCTATTGTGATTAATTATATATGTGCAATAATGGTATACCAATGTGTCATAACATTAAATCTCATGTGCCACTTGGTGAAGCTATGAAGTATGCTACACATTTTTCATCAAAATAAATATATTCTGGGGTCTTTATACGATTTTCATTATGTTATTTAATTGTAATGTAGTTCATGCTAAAATGTTAAATTAGGATGCAGAATGCATAGGTACAAGGATAGGTAATCTTTTGTCCTGCAAAGGAAATTGTATTTTAAATATTTAAATTATAAATATTTTGTCTTTATTGCCTGCAATTTCATTGTTGAAATTATGTCTTGTTATGTTAGCATTAAAAGCTACCACAGACAGTACAGTTTATAAATAAATGGTATGGTTGTGTTTCAGTGAAAATTCATCTTAAAGTGGAGGCTGTATTCTGTCCTACAGGTGATAGTTTTGCTCATCTCTGATATATAAAATACAGTTCCTTAATTTCCTACTGAAGAAATATATTTGATCAGTATTTGGTATAAATTTTTATTGCATACATTGAGAATATGTCCATATTCATATCTAAATTATTGAAATCTTTTCAACAAAAAGTAATATTGCCAAAAATTACAGAAAATTACCCTATTCTTATCTTGCTTATTTAAACATATGAAGACAGAAAAAATTAAGTAGGTTCATGATAATTATATTCATAATATTTCACATTTGTGTAAGACTTCTATTTGTAATACATTTTATTTGGCATTAGTTTTGATTCTTTGGGTAATTCAGGGTAATTCATATTAACATAATGGATGTTAATGGAAGCAATGTAAATATATATTTTCCAGTTCATTTTAACTGTGTTATATTATTGTATTTCCTACTACCCTCCACATCATGTCCAGACGTAAAATACAAAACATTCTGTAAAGAGACAAAGCAAGCACTGGAACCAGAAATGGATAGGATACAGATGTTGTAATCATCAAGCATAGAATTCAAATTAGCTGTGATTAACACTCTATGAATTCTAATTAAAAAAACCTGACAGTGTTCCACATATGGGTAATGTACACCAAGAGATGAAACCACTAAGTAAAATTTAAAAGAAATGCCAGAAATAAGAACAAGACAATAGAAATGAAGGATGTCTTTGATCATTTCACAAGTAGACTAGACATAGCGGAGGGAAGATTAACAGTCTGTAACACATGACAATAGAAACTTCCCTACATGAAATTGAAGAGAAAGAGAAATATAAAAATAATAAGTCAAAACATCTAAGAACTGTGGGGTGATTCAAACAGTTATAGTATGTGCACGATTAAAATACAAAACAGAAGAAAGAGAATAAAATAACATTTTTTAAAAAGTGCACTAGTATTTTCTAAAACTAATAAACATGAAATCACAGATTTAGTAAAGTCAAAGAATATTAAACAGGGTAAAAATTTAAAAATTTACCTGTAGGGATATTGTATTGAAATCAAAGAAAACCAAGACTCAAATGAAATCTTGAAAGAATCTGAAGGAAAACAATTTGACCTATAGAGAAATAGGAATAAAACTATGTTGCATTTCTCATCATAAACTATGGAGAAACAGTCAAGTAAAGCATTTAGTACGTTTTAAAAACAATTTACCAACCTGAAATTCCTAATCCCACAAAAAATACAGAAGAAATAAAAGGAAAATGATTTTCTCACAAAAACCAAAGTAGGGATTTTGTAATCAGCAGACTTTCCTACAGGTAGCATAAAGGAAAATTCTCCAGAGCTTATGAAATGCATGTCAATTGCATACTCAACATATCATCAGGAAAGGGAGCATTTAAAAAAATGGGTGAATAACACTAACAGAAACACTTTAACTGTATGCTTATGAGTTTTAGTGTTATGAAAATAACTTCACTAAAATGAATTTCATGATTATAGCAGAAGGGTAAGTGAATGAATGAGCAGTTTTATAAAACACGATCAGTAGGGAAGTTACAAATGCTGTTAGGTGTTACATGCCTATAATTAACACATTGTTGCACTGATTTAAAATGGACTTAACCTGTTAAAAATACACGTAATAAACTATGACAATCAGAGTAAATTTTAGAAAGATAAGTCTGCTATAATCGACACAGTAGGAAAATATAAAGGGGAATCATACAATGCCTTATTATAATGATAAAAATCAGAAAAAGTGATGAAGGAAATAAGTGGTGAATGAATGAATTCATTCATTCATTGAATGAATGAATGAATTAAAAGCAGTTACAGATCTTACAGATACTTTACTCAATTATATCAATAATCATTTTAAATAATCTAAGTATGCCAATTAAAAGGCAGAGATTTCCAGCACAGACAAAAAGTAGGTCTTAAATGTACCAGCTGTGATCTATGGTGCATATTTATATATGAAAATGTTTATTGCAGGAAAGATACATGACCATTAATACCCCTTAAAATACCCCTGCTCTCTTCAGGTAGAGTCATCCCGTCCTTCTTCACACTTTCTCAAGCAGTTCTGAAAGTCCGCTTCCATGTCTGTAGTTGCCCTATTGTAAGCGCCTCTGTTAACTCAGTGACTTAAAGCATTCATCTTTATGGTCACTTTGGCTTTGGAGAATAACTAGAAGTTACACAGTGTCAGATCCAATAAAAAAGATGAGTAAGGGTGCACCAGCTACTATTTTTATTTATTTATTTTGACAGAAATAGACATTTGATCAATGTGGAGTGATCAAAAGTTATGGTGAAAGTTACATTTTAAAATCTTTTACAGTAAAAGAAACAGTACCATTAGTCCTCACCAAAATGATCAAAATTCTCTTTCATGTTTCAAAAAAGCTTATCACTTCATTCTTAACAATGTGTTTTTTACTTTAATAAGATACCTTTATTTAAACCTAAACTGTATTTTGATCATCCCTTATGAGTTGTCAAAAGAGAAGGAAGGACACTGTGCTAAGAGCAGTTTACACAGAAAGCTGAAATAGCTATAGAGTTTTCAGAGAAAGTAAATTTGAAAACAAGGAGGATTGTTAACGTAAGAAGGAACATCAAATAATGGCGAATTTTTCAAGAAGGGATTTTTCAACATGTATCCAGCTAATATCAGACAGAAATATCAGACAGTACTCCCGTGACAGTAGGCAAAGTTACTGTAACAGTCAGTGACGGTTGTAATTTGTTTGTATTGCTAGTACAAAAATGCCGTATACTGCTTGATGTCCAAGGCCTGGCGCGGAACAGCCAGTGTCCCGCAAGGGTCCCTTTCCAGACCCAGACATGACTCCCTGTTCTCTGTGCTCTCACAAGGGGGAAGTGGGGAGATGGCATTGGATTCTCTTTTATAAGCAAAATAACTACATGGTGGGATCCCTGCCACTATGTCTGTATCATCTCTTCAAGACCCCACTTCTGCTTACCTGCAGTAAGGAGAGGGAGGAAACATATTTCTCACACTGAAGAATGTAGTTATTAATGGAAATTTTCTGCTTTCATGGAACTGTAGTATAATTCTACACTTCTTCAATGTGACTCCCTCATAGTCAACTTCTGCTAAAGAACACAGTATGGAAAGGTGGAGAGGAAAATAGTTTTAAACAGGATATAATAAGATATACACCACTTCAGCCAGGTGATCAAAAGCAATGATAATGATGCCATGTTGATAGGATGAACCCTTGATATGTCATGATAAAATGACATTGCATTTCTGTGGTTTTCCTATAAAAATGAAAAATATAACCTCAGTCTAATCATGAGGAAAAAATTAACTACAAGAGAGCGTCAACCTACATCTTTAGGCTAGTGTTCCTCAAAACTATCAACAGTTTCAGAGGTGAGAAAAGTCTGAGAAATGTTTAACAGCCAAGAAGCTCTAGCATGCTATGGCTACTAACTTGATGTAATAGGCAAGGGCAATGTCCTGAACCAGATAAGGGATGTTAAATCAAATCAAATAAAATATGCATAAATAAGGCATTTTTGTCAATGCTTATGTATCTATATTAGCCAATAAAAGTAACAAACATATCAAAGTAATACAGAATATTAAATCAGGAAAGGCTGGGTAAATTATGAGAATTCTATATTATTAAAGCTTTTCTATAAATGTAAAACAATTCTAAAATCAAAATTTATTCAAAAAAGAAAGTTACTAAATTATATACATTACTTTAGAATGATTCAGACAGCTTAAAATTTCAAGGTGTTGAATATTCATAAATACATTTATTTACTATTACTTCTTATCATTGAATGACTTGGCATTTGCAGTTTTAATTGCTATTCAGTTTGATATTTTTCCTTTTTAAATTGTCTCACTTTCTTAATTAAAATATACTGAAACAAAAGTTTAAGTAGCCACCAAGTGGCCATCATATGCCAGTAACTCACAAATGTATGTTACTTTGTTTCTCAAAACATAGTCTAAGAATATTTAGCAAACATGAAAACATTCTTACATAGTATCTGAACTATGAGGATATGGGCAATGTTTATTTTCTGTGCTTAAAAGTTAGGTTGAGTGCTCTTTTTGTTAAATACAGACATAATGCAGCAGATTTTGCAGTTTTACTATAAAAACCAGACCAATAGTAGTGAAAAACAGCTCTGTTTGATATACCTATAAATGCTTTTCAATGAGTCTCTTTGTGTCTTATAATATTACTGAGTATTTTAATACCTTATGAAATAAAGAGTAAATTCTTCAGTTACAAATGGGAAAGGGAAAAAGGTTCTTTCTCAGTTAATGCTTGCTTTTTTTTTTGTTGTTGTTTGTTTGTTTGTTTTTGGGTTTTTCTGCAAGTAGTGATGGGGCTGAAAGGGACAATGTTTTTATGAAAATGGTAGTGATAATATTGATTCTGCTAATGCTTTTCAGCTGACAGTGTTGGAGCTGGTGATGATAGTGTTACAAGTCTTTCTGGACATTGTGTTTTATTAATGACTGGTTTTGTAGTTAGTAGTGGTTGCAGTACAATTAAAAATGCAAAAGAAAATGAAGAAACGTCCTACAAACTCTTCCAAGCATGTACCATAAAAATCACTTCTAAGAGGTTATCTTTGTAAAGTGGATCTCAGAGCATAATTACTGTATATAAGGGTTTAAGACTCAGGCTCTTGAAATTCCTCGCATTTGTGTATTACCTTCAGTGGTCTTGATTTATAATGGTCATTTGACTACAGAGCAAAATTCATGGGTGCACATCTGCGGGATTTTCTCTAGCATCAGTAGGATCCTTGACTTACTATTGTACTGAAAGACTAGAAATAAAAATTCAGGAGCTGCAATGTTTTTTTAAAATGTCTTTAGCTCCATTTTAAAGTTTAGGCTAGGTACTTTGCAGACAAGAAAGAGAACCAGGCCATACAGTTTTTATCACAAATAAAATTTCATTCAGTCTAAAGAATCTTTCTTTCAGTCTGGAGTGCTATAAAACTAACAATCATGAGTCTATAGAGTCAGGTCTTCCAGGGGGCACCCAGTCCTTGGTGGCAGCTGGACCTTGAGAGGCTCTTTCTCTGCTGCTTATTAGTCCACCATCTTCCTGGAAGTCCTAAAATACTTTAGCAAACAATAGACTCCTTTTCTAATGCCTAAAATTTTTGATAAGAAGGCAAAAGAAATCTAGGGGAACTCTCTTTGTCGCCTGGGGACCACTGCGTGGTTTCCTGCTGGGCCCAGCCAGTGGGGCCTAGGCAAGGAATCCTGCCCCAGGAACCCCGCCCCAGTCTGGGGGAACTCTCTTTGTTGCCTGAGGATCTGCCTGCAGTTTCTTGCCAGGACCAGAGAGGGGGACCTAGGCTTGGAATCCTGCCCCTGGAATCCCACCCCAGTCTGAGGGAACTCTCTTTGTCACCTGGGGACCAGCATGGTTTCCTGCCTGGCCCAGCCAGTCGGGCCTAGGCACAGAATCATGTCCCAGTCTCTGGGAACACTCTTCCTCGCCTGTGGGGCCAGGCCAGGTTCCCTGTGAGCTCAGCCAGTTGGGCCTAGACACGGTCTGGGGGAACTCTCTCCCTCACTTGGAACAACACTTGAAGCTCAAAAATATAAGAAAATGACAAAACGAAAAATCAAAATGCAGCATCAAACATCCAGCCCATCCCAAGTAGCCTAGGAACCACATGCATAGAAGAAAACACATTCCACATACCCAAAATACCTGAAATAATAGTAACTGAAATAAAGAAGCAACTCTGGGAAACGTTAAAGGAATTCAAACTAGAAATAATTTCTTAGGTAAAAAAAGAAATGATAAAAGAAATGAAGGAGATGCTGAACAGATCTAAAGAAGACACAGTTAAAAAATTTGAGAACCTAAACAAAAAGATAGAATCCCTGGATTAACTATATAAGAAACAAACAGAATACATAAAACAATGCGAAGAGATATACAGGAAATCAAAAACTCCATTGAAAGTTGTAAAAACCGCCTCAATGAATATGAAGATAGACTCTCAGACCTCGAAGACAAGATGGCAGCTGGCGAACAGGAAAGGAAAGATCTTTTAAAAATAACAAGAAATCGGGAAATAACAATTCAACACCTGCAAGATGATGCAAAGTGGAACAACATAAGGTTTATAGGGATAAATGGATAAGAAGGGGACAACATAAAGGATGTCAAGAGGATATTTAGAGAGGTAATAGCTGAAAATTTCCCAAACATGAAATTAGAAACTGATATCAAGATCAATGAAGCATATAGAACTCCAAATAGCCATAACCAAAATAAATCTACACCCAGACATATAATAATGAATATCCCAGAAATCAAACAAAAGAATAGAATATTAAAAGCTGTCAGAGAGAAAAGACAGATAACCTATAAAGGAAAACTTATCAGAATCATAGCAGACATCTTAGCACAAAAAATAAAGTCAAGAAGAGCATGGAGTAAAGTATTTCAGATCCTAAAGGAAAATGATTTCCAACCTAGACTGATGTACCCTGCAAAACTGTCCTTCAAAATCGATGGAGAAATAAGATACTTCCATGACAAAGAACAGCTGAAAAACTTCATGATCACCAAGCCAACGCTGCAAAGAATACTGAAAGACAGCCAGGATACATTTAGGAAAAAACCACTAAACAAAGCACATAATTAAACAGAGCAGAAAGATAAAGATACAACAGCAAAAAGATAACATGTCAATAACAAACCAATATATAACAGTTCTAATCATTAATGTAGATTGTCTCAATACACCAATTAAAAGAAAGAGACTGGCAGAATGGATCAAGAAATGGAATCCAACCATATGCTATTTACAAGAAACCCATCTAACCCAAAAGGATACTCACAGACTAAAAGCCAAAGGATGGAAAAAAAAATACTTCATGCAACAGGAACACACAAAAAAGTGGGGGTAGCTATTCTGTTTGCAGATAATCTGAATTTCAAACCAATAATGATCAGAAGGGATAAAGAAGTACACTACATACTGGTTAGGGGAAAACTTCAAGAGGAAGAGATAACTATCTTAAATATATATACAACAAACTCCAGAGCACCCTGTTATATAAAACAAGTACTAACAGAAATGAAAAACCAAATTAGTAGTAACATAATTCTAACAGGAGATCTTAACACACCATTGACACCAAGGGACAGATCAACCAGACAGAAAATCAACAAAGAAATAAAAGAACTGAATCGCACCTGTGAACAAATGGACTTAATAGACATATACAGAGTATATCACCCAACAACAACAGAATACACACTCTTCTCAGCAGTACAGGGATCATTTTCTAAAATAGACAATGCATTAATTCACAGAACATATTTAAATAAATGCAAAAGGGTCAAAATTATCCCTTGCATGCTATCGGATCATAGCCTATGAAATTAGAAATTAATGAAAAAAGATACTGCAAAAATCCCACAAATACATGGAAACTGAATAACACACTGTTGAGTAAATGGTGGGTCACAGAGGAAATTAAAGAAGAATTAAACAATACCTACAAGAAAATGAAAATACAGACACAACTTACCGTAATCTCTGGGATGCAATGAAAGCCATCCTCAGAGGAAAATTTATTGCACTAAGTTCCCACATCAGGAAAACAGAAGGAATACAAATAAATAACCTGATGCTACACATCAAACAGCTAGAAAAAGAAGAGCAAGTCAACCCCAAAGCCAAAAGAAGAGAAGAAATTATAAAAATCAGAGCAGAAATCAATGCAATAGAGACCAAAAAAACAATCCAAAAAATCAACAAATCAAAGAGCTGGTTCTTTGAAAGAATAAATAAAATTGACAAGCCCCTAGCCAACCTTATTTAAAAAATGGAAGAAAAAGCTCAAATTTACGCAATAAGGAGTGAAAGAGGTGAAATTACTACAGACACTATAGAAATACAGAAGATCATCAACACCTATTTCAAAAACCTTTACTCTCAAAGGTTTGATAACACAGAGGAAATAGGCAGATTCCTAGAAGCATACGAAGTACCAAAGCTAGTTCATGAAGATGTAAAACTACTGAATAACCCAATTTCTATTAATGAAATTGAAAACGTAATTAAATCTTTACCTAAAAAGAGGAGCCCAGGCCCAGATGGATTCACTGCAGAATTCTACAAGCAATGCAAAGATGACCTAATGCCAACACTCCTCAAACTCTTCAATGAAATTGAAGGGAAAGCAATCCTTTCTAAATCATTCCTAGAAGCAAATATTACTCTAGTACCAAAACGAGAGAAGGCCCCAACTGAAAAAGAGAACTACAGACCAATCTCCCTAATGAACACAGATGCAAAAATCCTCAATAAAATATTGGCAAATAGGATGCAGCAAATCATCAAGATCATACACCCCGACCAAGTGGGATTCAACCCAGGCATGCAGAATGGTTCAACATACGTAAATCAATAATGTATTCTACCATATCAATAAATCCAAAAGTAAGAATCACATGATCATCTCTATAGATACAGAAAAAGCCTTTGATAAGGTCCAACATTCATTCATGATAAGAACCTTACAGAAAATTGAAATAGACAACCTTTACCTCAATAAGTTAAGGGCATCTATGACAAACCAACAGCCAATATCATACTAAATGGCCAAAAATTGAAGGCCTTTACTTTAAAATCAGGCACAAGACAAGGATGTCTGTTATCACCACTCCTTTAATATAGTACTGGGAATACTGGCCAGAGCAATTAGACAAGAGAGAGAAATAAAAGGTGTAAAAGGAAAAGAAGAAGTTAAATTATCATTATTTGCAGATGACATGATACTCTATATAGAAGATCCCCAAAACTCAATTGAAAGACTCCTAGATATAGTAAATAAATTCAGTAATGTAGGTGGATACAGAATCAATACTCAAAAATCAATAGCATTCCTAAACACTAACAACAAATTCACAGAGAGAGAAATAAGAGAGGCAACACCCTTGACACTAGCAACCAAAAAAAAAAAAATGAAATATTTAGGAATTACTCTTACAAAAACAGTGGAAGACCTATACAGGGAAAATTATAATACACTGAAAAATGAAAGTGAAGATGATCTTAGAAAATGGAAAGACATCCCTTGCTCATGGATAGGCAGAATAAATATTGTGAAAATGGCCATTCTCCCAAAACTTTTATACAGATTCAATGCAATCCCGAAAAAATACCATCAACATACCTCATAGAACTCGAGAAATCACTCCTAAAATTCATCTGGAGCGAGGAGACCTCGAATAGCAAGGACAATTCTAAGCAGCAAAGGCAAGGCAGGAGGTACCACAATCCCTGACTTGAAGTGATACTACAAGGCAACTGTAGTA
The DNA here is from genome assembly GCF_034190915.1 of Cavia porcellus. Lineage (NCBI taxonomy): Eukaryota > Metazoa > Chordata > Mammalia > Rodentia > Caviidae > Cavia > Cavia porcellus. Next base: position 10,921,233 of record NW_026947490.1, read on the forward strand.
AAATCAACATGGTACTGTAACCAAAACAGAGCCGAAGATCAGTGCAATAGATTAGAAGATACAACCACAACTACGAACACATTCAACCACCTTATCTTTGATAAAGGGGCCAAACATGTTCACTGGAAGAACAACGGTCTCTTTAATAAATGGTGTTGGAGAAACGGGCTCTCCATATGCTGAAAACGAAAACTAGACCCATGCCTATCACCATGTACTAAAATAAAATCTAAATGGATCAAAGATCTTAATATTAAAACAGAAACACTAAATCTATAGGAAGATAAATTGGGTAAAAACCTTGAAGACATAGGAGTAGGTAAAGAATTCATGAACAGGACTCAAACTGCACGGGAAATACTTCTCAAGTCAATAACTGGGATCGTCTCTTACTAAAAAGTTTCTGTACATCAAAAGAAATCTCCAGCATAGTGAAAAGAAAACCCACAAACTGGGAAAAAATCTTAGTGAACTGCCTCTCAGACAAAGGCCGTCTGTCTAAAACATCTAAAGAATTAAAACAAACCAGATCCCCAAAATTCAAAGACCCAATCCAAAAATGGGCATCTGAGATGAATAAACAATTTTCAGATGAAGAAATTCAAATGGCAAATAAATACATGAAAAAATGTTCACCATCACTGGTCATTAGAGAAATGCAAATTAAAACCACACTGAGATTTCATCTCACTCCTGAAAGGATGGCCAGATCAAGAAAACCACCAACAACAAATGCTGGAGAGGCTGTGGGGAAAAAGGAACTCTCCTACACTGTTGGTGGGAGTGTAGACTAGTACAACCATTGTGGAGGTCAGTCTGGAGATTTCTCAAAAAGCTGGGACTGGAAGCCCCATTTATACAGACCCAGCTATTCCACTTCTAGGAATATTCCCAGAAGAACTGAAAGCATCATACCACAGTGATGTAGTGCACCCATATTTATAGCAGCACAATTTGTAATAGCCAGATCTTGGAAACAACCTAAGTGTCCATCAACTGAGGAATGGATAAAAAACTTGTGGTATTTTTATACAATGTAGTAATAGTCAGCTTTAAAGAATGATCACATTGAGATATTTATAAATAAATGGACGCAGCTTGAGACCATACTCATAAGTGAAATAAATCAAACTCACATGTATAAATACCAAATAGTTTCCCTAGTGTAAGAAATAATAATAATACATAAAGGTATGTGGTAATCATGATTCCCAATCATATTGGTTTGAAGCCATATAATATTATCACTCATTAATTGCAATGGTTTTAACTGGGTTGTTCTATTTTAGTATGGGTGATAGTACGGATAGCTATTCTGAAGAAAACACCAGATCATAAAAGCTAGTGCTGATTTAATATCATCTTGTTTTGAAGTCCCATCAAGCTGTTGTACACCTGTTTCCACTGGTTTTAACATGCTGTATCTTACTATATTTTACTATATGCAATAGTATAAACAAAATTTTTATAGGCAAAGAGATAATATAGAAACCACTGTTTGTTTTCTGTTAACTGGTTCTAAATACCCTGAAATTTCTTCATTCTCTTGAATAGCTTCAGACTGACTTGATATGCTTGATGCTATAGTATATGAAGTTATACTCAAATAATTCAAGGAAGGAGGCACTATGGTGACTACTATTTTGTTAGATTATTTGCAGGTAAAACACAATGATGCTTAAATTGTTCGGTTTTGACCTGTGTTGTTCTAATACAATGTCCTCTTTTACCTCAATACCACCCCTTTTTAAAATTAATCTATTTTTTTTCTTACATTTTTTTCACTTAAGGGAAAACTAAATTAAAAAAATAGCCAGATATATTATAGTAACTTTTTTGTTTTCTTATTAACCTGATATGATCCCCAATATTGCTCTCCCCATCTTGTTCTGTCAGATTTTACTGTATTCTATTTTGTTTGATAGTATCAAGTTTGAGGGTATAGGCAACCACTTTGAAGGCAATAATATCCACTAAGATGCCCATTATGGTTTGACTATTATCTTCTTTTGAAATCCTGCAAGGTCTCCAGTGTAGGTTTTATTGGTCTTGATCTGTACTGTTTTGATCAATTCTATTGTACCTGATGATATAGGCAACTTTTTAAAAAAATAGCAAGAGGCACAATGGACAATGGTAACCATTTTAGATCACCTGATATTCTATTTTTACATCATGTACTATGCCCTCTGTTTTGTTTAGTCACGTTAGGTTTTATTCTCTCAAAAAAATAATAAGAATTATGGGAGTAAAAAAAAAAAACCAAAAAGTGTAATTCTTATTAAAAAGAGAGGAAAGGAAGGTGGTCTAAGGGATATAACTGCATGTATGTTTGAGTGTGTAGGATGGAAAACCATATTACTGAACTTTTGTTGGATCATTGATCAGCACTGTCTGCAATCTCATTGTATGAATATTCACTTTACATGTTTTAATTTTATAATTTGGACAACTATTTCAAAGATGACAATATGTAACCTATTAACTAGTGATAGCTTACTGTATTTTTTCCTTGAAATTCTGTATTATTTGTACCATTTTACTGCTTTGCTTTTTAAAATTTTATTTCCTTTCTCTTTTCTCTCTTTAAATAAAAAAAAAAAAACTAACAATTACTGTTAAGCAAATATAAGAAAGAACATATAGCGATCTTAAAGCCTTCCTATGTCTTATTGCACGAAAAAGATAAGTTCACTACAGGACATAGATTTAAATGGTAAACACACTGATAAAAGAAAGTATAAACAAAACAAATATTGAGATGCAAACCCGGTAACCTAAACTTTGGAAAATCCACATATCAACAAAATGTGTAAATGTTTTAAGTCCTCCTAGCTCCTGCAGTAAAGGTATTTGTTCTTTAAGTTCAATAACCTTACAAAACTTTTGAGGCACTGTTTTTGTGCTGGTTTATAAACTCTGATGATTTAAGGTAGGTTATATGTTATAGGCTACTGATTGTAGATGATTCTTTTATTTATTAAGAATTTAATTACCATCAAATAAATTATATTGATACACTGCAGTGCACTTTTTAGTCATTTTTCAAGTTCTTTGTGACGCTAAGCATATGTAATTACATCTCAAAAACGCACCATGGACTATTCTTACTTCCTGTGTTTTCTAAGTTCTGAGTCTGATGTTTCACATCCCTGCCCCACTAATATGAACAATGTGGTCTTGCTATTTTGTTTTGTCTTTTCTGAGCCTCATTTTATAAAGTTGAATAGATGGAAATTTTGTAGACATTAACATATTCTTGCTTTTGCTAAGATATGAAATCTTCTACAAATGGGCTTCAGTTTGGATTTGGATGGCAGGTTGAACATTTACCTCTACACCAAAACCATGATATACCAGGAAGACAGGAAACACTAAACTATTGCATAATAGTTATGAAAACAAGCAAATGGTTTGGAGCATAAAGAAATATCGAAGAGGTTCTGAAACATGGAAAGATAAGAGAATGGGAAGGTAAGAATACGTGAAAGAAAACCCACATATTCAAAGATGGTGGATCAAGACGATTCTTGTTATTGTCCTCTGGGAGAGAAATTAGTCCAACGCTAATGACCCAGGCCAGTTCCTACCACTTTCATGTGCCTTTGTAGGAATTTTCTGAAAAATCTACACACAATTTTGGGAAACACAATATCTTGCTTCCAGTTTTTCACAGTAGTTAAGTGGTTTTTAGTTTGTGACCCACACTGGATCTGAAATAAAAATAGAAAAGACTCCAGTAACTCATGATTTACCTGCTTGAATTAGTGAGTCACCTGTAAACACAAGAGACGTCTACGAAGAAGACATGCATTCAAAAGCTAGTGAAGCCTGGAGTGTTTGTATTTCATAAGCATTTTGATTCCATTTGAATAGAGTACCATAAAATAATAGTCTAGTGAGTATATTTTCAAGTTAAGATGTTTGTATTATTAAATGAAAAAGATGATGTGAATTTTTGTGTCTAACATAATTCAACTTTTGTAACAACAGTGCCCTATTTAATATCCCAATATAAAACACGTAATTACTGTGTATTCAGTAAGGGGGAAGGGGTGGGAAGGAGAAGCTAACTTGGATCCAATTTAACAAGACCTTAAACCAGATGTTTATTTCATTTCAATTAAATTAACCTTATGTGTGGCTAATATCTGAAATTCAAAATACTATGTGTGAAGTGATCAAGAGGATGTCATTTTATCAAAAGTTCTTTTAAAAATGTATCATCACTTGACACGTGAGAAGCAGCTTACATTTACATTTCTCTGTAGGGAGCAAGAAATGTGTTCACCAAAAGACATACAACTGACCACCAAAATTCAAAGTATTCTGGAGGCAAAATACATGCTACTTAACTTTATTAAACAGTTTTCTTAAATTCCTGAAGTTTTCCTATGGAAGGAAGCCAATGAGTCTACCCAGAGTTTCTCAATTCTAAAATTTCCCCTTTTAAAAAAATATTCATGGCAGAGAGAAAATAAAGGTACATTGCCAATTCAGGAAACATTTTCTGCACATGACATTGTAGAAATTATTGATGAACCTTGAAAGTAAGTGTTTATCTGCACTGAAGTCTTTTGAGTTCCTGCCTGAATTTCCCCTGCTTCATGCTATCTCAGGCCAGGGATGTACAGAATGTTGAAATATTTGAGGCACTGAATAATTTATTATGTAAGTAGAAATGTAATAATGTCTTTATATTACAGTTACAGTAAGTGAGCATATATTTTGTTTTTCTCATTTTGTAAGCGCTCCATGATATTATGTACTTTCATCTTTGGAAATGGAGGGGGGGGATTTAAGTTAATTTGACTTATTAACTATGACTCTTATTTTCTGTCAGGAGATTTTTCCAGTGCATGATTATTATGGAAAACATTATAAAGCCAAAAGAATTTCTGAGAACTAATTGTCTGTTGTCATAATTTCTCTATTTTCATAACCAATGTCTGGGTATGTTTTTCTTTGATATTATTACTTCGGTGGAAAATGATGCAAAAATATCAAATGTTTCTTTCTTTTGCTTAAATGACTGCCAGGTATTAAGCAATGGTTAAATAGTACTTCCTCGGAAAAAATGCAGAATGTGCTCAACTAATTATTACCACAAAAGGAAGCTTTCAGCCTGATTACACTCTGAAGAAAACACATGCAGAACTCAAACTGTATCTTAGAAAAGCACAACTGTGGAGAAAACAGCTGTGTCCTCTTTTTGTGATTGTGTCAGGCGCATGACACACACCAGAGAGTGTTTTTGAGGTTCGAGGTACTATTTGATTTTACAGAAAAACTCACTGGGAAGGTACCTGGCATGACAGATTTTCTGAATAAATGTGAAGAGTACATATTAATCATCTACTGGTAAAAATTCAGAAAAATTCTTCTGTAGAGGTCTCAAAAGTTTATCCAGCCCAGAAATTGCTTATTGGGTTCCACCATCACTGTGTCTTCATGGAATAAACACTTACTAAGAAACCTCCCTGGTACGTCAAGGGAGTTTGAAAATTAGAAGTGTTTTTCTGCAGAAAATTGCTTTAAGCTCTGAAACAGAAAAATCAAGGTACTCACACAAAATTTACACATCCTAACAGGAGCTATACAGTAGCTAGGGGTAACTCATTTTCCTTAGTTTTGGGGGTTTTGGAAATGGATGCTGGGTATCTAAATACATTGCATCTGCACTCAAAAATTTCTCTTATACAGTAAGAAAGCATGATAGTTTGCATGTATTAAATATAATGCCACTTGAAGCACTAGAGAAGGTATAATGCCCTGTTCCAGTACTTAGTAACAGATCAGCATGGAAGCATAAGCTTTTCCCAGTGTGAAATTAGAGATGAGACAGCCAGGGAAAAAAACAGCTCCAAATACAGAGCTGCGACATAGAATACCAGATTATAGTATGCACCTTTGGTCACAAATTGAAAAATTCAGTGGGTAGAAATTGGCACAGGGCTTTGCTTTATGGATACAAGTTAATTTCTCTTTCTCAGCCTTTCTCTCTCATTTTGAAAAGAGCCACAAATATTGCTTAGGTTATTAGTTATGTCACATGCATAAAATTGATCTAGAAATATTTTATTGTGAGCTTTGATATTAACTGATGGGTAGGTAAAAATCAGAAATTATAGGTGAACCACATGATGATCTTGCCTTCAAGAAATTTCAGAGATGGAAGGTGGCATTATAATGCTTCCACTTATCTATTTATTCATTCATGATAGTGAAAGAAGAGGAAATATGAAAAACTGTGAAATCAAAGGATAAACAAAAGCTTCAGCTGGTAACATGTGCTATGCAAAAACAAAATGCTGGAGTGGTATTAGCCTGAACAGGTAGACATACACTCGTGTTACTCAAGAGTTCTGAGGAGGCGACAACTAAACAGAATCTGAGAGGTGGTAAGGAGTCATTAAACAGCAATCAAAGAAACACATTCCACAAAAGAGGAATAAGATCGCGGGGTTACAAAGATCTCTATTTATTTAAGAAGTAGGAGGAAGAACAATGTACAAAAACGAAAGGAGAAAAGTGAAAGTGCTATTAGAAATAGTCAAGAAAGCCTGAGAACATCACCTTTACCATGATGTACTAAAAAATCCACCAAACAACCAGCCACCACCACAACAGTATAGAAACAGAATATGTCTAAAATTAAAACTAATTGCATGGATTCAAAACCATGAAGCAAGGAAATAAAAAGGAAAAAAAATATGTATTAAAGGAAGATGCAGTCCATTCTTTTAATCTACATTTAACATCTAGGCTGGCCAGAGTCTTGATGGAAGAAATATCCAAACATTTCTATGTTTTAGGGTTCTTTTGTTGAAAGTGAATACTGAAAAAGTCATTTTTGGATAAGCTGAAGAACTAACATCTCAAACAAGTGAATCAAGATGAGTTCTGTGAATCTTTATAATAAAGGATGAGCTGCTTGAATATTTCAGCTCATTTAGAATTGAATAGAGTTCAAGTGGCTGAATAATTTGAACAACACTTATAAGTCATCTTACCAGAATGCTTTTCCAGTTGGGAAACCAGATCGGAATCATAATGGTGTGGTAAGGTGCATAAAGGATAACAATTTTAAAGAAAACCAGATCTAAATATGATTTGCATCCTAAAGTGCCTCCCCTCCCCACACACAGACTGACTGGTGAAATTCACCTACCAAGATGCCTGGAGAGTTTTCCATACACAAAGATGATATTTTGGTCATTGAAACAGATGAAAAATTTCTTGCCCATGATTATTATGAAAATAACTGTATATTTTTACCTTTATCAGACAGTTAGTTATATAATTTTACTTATCCTTATGATATCTGTATATGCTTTTTGAAAGAAGTGCTAATCCTTTGATAAAATAAGTAAACTTCTTAATCCCTGGTGACTTAAAAATGGTGGAAACATTCTTTTTATGTTTATAGCTTGTGGTAATAGACAAAAATCACAGATGAATTCCCCTAAAATTTTGGTCTCATGCATGCAATAATTTTGTAATTGAAAACACTTTGCAGTATAGCAATTTTTTGGTATTATTATGTGTAGTCTCTTATACAAAACTTACAATCACTAGTTATGGTCATTATGAAGTCTTATTTCATTCATTCTGCATTACTTGACAGTCATCAATATAAGGGCTCCATATGTCAATCCTGATTCTCTAAAACTACTAACATATTTGCTTCTAATTTTTTACTGTTGTTTTTATGACTTACATGCTTCTTGATTCTGCACTTAGAAGATTTATTCTCACAAATTAAGTCAGGAGTTCAAAAATTATAGCTATATCATATCGTTTCTACAAAGTCTATTCCATTTCACAAAAGTTCATAATATTATCATATAATATAACATAATCTTGTCATCTCTACTTTATGACATTTTCTTGTAATTTATTCCAACGGTTCTGCTGAACAGTGGATTCAAAAATGACTTCCTAAAGATATGTAGACCCTAAACCTGTGAACATGTGGTATTAAATGGCAAATATTTCTGTAGCTATAATTAAGATGAATGACAGGTGAAAAGGGATCTTTCCTGGATTATCTAGGTTGGCTCAGTTTAGTCACATGAACAATAAAAATGAAGAACTTTCTCTGGAGGTAAAAATGAGAAGTCAGAGAGATACCACATGGGTAAAGGATTTGGTACATCTTTGCTGACTGTCAACCATTCAGCCCCATGCACAGATCAAAGTCAGGCTTTTGAAAGTGAAAAGCAGGCTCAGGCTACCGGTAAAGAAACTGGTTCCTGGATCATATACCACAATAATAAGTTCCGCCTTCAACCAGAAGGAGCTTGGAGGTAGATTTCCTCCAGATCTGACAGATAAAAGTCCTGAACTGCTATTACTTCTATTGTAGGTTTGTGGGATTCAAAGCAGAGAATCTGTCAAGCCCAGTCTGACTTTCGGTTTACAGGACTAAGCAACCATAAATTTATTTTGTTTAAATTGCTGAGTGTGTGACATTTTGTTCCAACAGCAGTGAGAATGAGGATAGACTTACTGTTTTAAACAATTTCATTATTAAAAAGATAAATGTTAAAGAACACTTAATGAAAAAGAAATTTAACTAGAACCTCAGTATTGTTTGTAAATTACTTCTATTCGGATCAACCCTTATCAGCAGTCTTTATTTATAGAGATTTCCGGAGAGTATTTCAGTGTGGACACTTTATTCTGTTTCAGTAAGAACAATTATGGTGAAGCTGTGGAGCCTAAGTCTCCACTTTTGTTCAGTTATTTTCAATAATTGAGTCTTAGAGACTCAGCTGACAAGCATATCTATTTTTTTCCAAGTAAAAAAAGTCTCTTATTTCAGCTTAAAATTCCTCTTCTACAATGTGTTGCTTTAATCTTTTTGAGAACTTCAGAGATTATGGTAAAATAAGTGCTAAAATTACACTTTAAAGACCTCTTCATTTTAACTTCTTATTGTCCTGCTATTTTCTACCTTGAGGTTCCAATTTTATTTCTAGTGACTCTTAAATAGCTTGACATGATGCCACTGTAATGGATAAAAATTACAAAAATGGAAACAAGTTAAACACATGTCTATTTTTAAGCATTAGAGAAGTATTTAAAAATAAGAAAAAATGGCCTTTGTCCCCCAAAAAAGTGATTTTTGAAAAAAAAAATGTTTTGGCATACTGAGAAAACCTAATTTGCCTTTACACAAAGTATCCCATTTTTCTCACAGCTAAAAAATACTTATTCTAACATGGCAATTATTCTTTTATACAATTTTGTTAAACAACTTCCTCTTGCAATGTCTATGAAATAACTCATAATTAAAGACATCAATAATTGGTTTAGAATTACTCAGTGCAAGGCAATGTTCAGAACAGGAATCTTTTTAATATATTTTTCACACCTCATATCATATTATAAAATGTCTCTGGAAGTAGTTGAAGGGTAATAAAAATCTATATAACCCTAGATGGATAACTATAATTTCATAAAGGCTTGTTTTCTAATATGATTATAGTTCTTTAAGAAGTAGAAATCCCTACCAATGCTAAAATTAATAACTTTATAATTTTCTTGTTCTACTATTTAACTTTTTATTCTTTAATATGTTCATTCATACATTTGACACACATTTGGTAATTATTTATTATATGTTAGAAACTGTTCTTATTTCTGGAGCTATACTATCAGCCCTGTCTTCACCTATCATCAGAGAAATCTCATCAGTCACCATGAAATATTTAATGAGTTTTAAAGCACTGACCAAAAAAGATTATCTGTTCATATTTCTATGGATTGGTTTACTTTAGTCCATTCCAAATATGACAATATCATATAACAAGACTATGGTGAGATATTGTGACAACATTATGTTGTCTTTAAATGATATAGTTGCAATCTCAACCCTCCTTTGCAAATTTTTGTTAAAAAATAAATAAACAAAGCATACATTAAAAGCTAGTCTAGAATATGGTATGAACAAATTACAAACGCCTTAACTCGGATGAGCAAATACTGTTTTTACTTATACTGCTGCCGGAAAATGAAGGACAGGAAAATGTTAAGTAACTTTCCTGAGGTCACTCGGTGACACTCATTTGAGTCTGGACTCTAACTCACAAGTTCCCTGTTCCCTGCGGTTGGGCCACAAGTTCAGAGCCACTGGCTCATAGCGGCTTCCGGAACAGGAACAGAGGCGTTTTCCAGTAAGCCCTAGAGAGTGTCAGGCTGCCACATCAATGGTGAGCCTGTGGAACCCAGGCCATGAGCAAGGTCAGTGACCAAGAATTCTTCCTGCCTTAAACTTGCAGCCACAAGGAGAAAATTTGCATCAGGTACGTCTTGCCAAAAGAAAGAAGAGAAAAGGTAAAGGGAGAAATAATGTGCTCTAGTAGTCCTGGATGAAAATTCAGCCTGGGAAAATTAACTTTTTTTCTTTAGTAAAACCCATGAAATTAAATTTAGCATTCTTGGAGACAGGATTGTGACAAATATTTTTGCTTTTTCACAAATTCCAAATGAAAAAGTACCAAACTCCAAGTGAAAATTAGAGCCAGGCCCGGGAATGACTGTAACTCAGGAGACCTACAGACCGAAACTATTGTAGACTTAAACAGTTAAGTCTGGGAGTTTGAAGACAAATCAACTTGGACCCAGGTACTGCTAGCTCAGTTCCAAATACTCCAGCCCACAAAATGCAGGGTTCCCTGCCTTGATGAATTGCAGTGTGCTTGGGTGGGCTCAGAAGTTGTAAGAGGAAAACAAAATTTAAATGCTTTTAAATCAACTCAAGCAGTTGGATTGCTAACATTCAGCACATGAGAGTAATAATACTTAGAACTTACACTGCAAAAAATAAGAAACATATTCAGACGACCTGACTCTACAAGAACAGACCTACCATGAAACTCACAGAATGGTCGCTGCCACAGTAAGAGAAACATAGCAAACATTCTTCTGCAGGCAGAGACGTGCTGTTTAGGTGTGCTATCTTTCCCCTTCCTTCCACTATGCAGGGATCCAGTGTACAGAGATTCCCCACTTAACAGATACTTAAATTCAGCGTATCTTTCCTTGATCTGCCACGGTTTTTGTCCTGACAAGGTATGAAACAGGAAGAAGACTTTTCTGTCCTCAAATATCTTACAAATGAATCACACATATTACCTGAACTTAGGTAAAAGTAATGTAAATCAAGTGTCTTTCCTTCCCATCCTTCCTTCTTATTCTCTCTCTTACTTCTCCTTTCTTTATATTCCTTCTTTCTTTTTGCTTTAACCTCTCTTTGATCTTTTCCCCATCTCTCATTTCATCTTTTATTTTATTATTTTTTTTTTTTTGTCTTCCTTAGGGGCCACTTCAGTTTCTAAGTTGTTTTGAACAGTTTTAATTTCAAACAGAATGACTAAAATAATGTAAAGAATAACAATACTACCAATTTTTGCCTTGGCAAACATTTGAGTGCTCCATAACCTAATTAGTTGGTGAGTATCCAGGGAACAGGTATTTTCAAAACTGATAGTGATTTGGTATAACCATGAGCAGGGACCTTGGTAATAGCCACTATGGTTGAAAACCTAGTTAAACTATAAAAAGTAATATCATTTTTTGAATTCTGCCCTAAAATTATCCATGTACATGAAAAATAGGGAATATAAAGATTATTCTTTGTAGCTTTTGGGGAGACTGTCAAAGGTTTGGATAGCATATATGCAGGGAAAAGAAAATCAGCTACTTAATATCACACACAGATATTACGTGTGTAAATAAGTATGACTGATATTTATTCACATAAATAAAATTATCTCCTATGTAATTAAATAAGATCTTTTTATTAATAAAAATTGTATTAATGTAGAAAGTTATTTGTCATCTGTTGGTTGGTTGTGGAATAAAAGAAAATGAAAGATTCCAATAAACGAAGAAAATAACTTTACTTTTGCAGCTATATCCCAAAAAGATACATGAGGAACAGGAAAATAACTGTTTCTAATACTGAAGACATTCTAGACATAAACTAGAATAAGGATAAAAAGATGTTTTTTCATTAAAACCTTTTTGAAATTATGACATTTGAAAACATGTTGAAGCCTAGCCTACTTGCCAGTAAATGTTTTTCCTTTCTGACTGTACACTTCAGTCACCTCCACTTCACATGTTTTTTGTTGCTAAACACTAACTGTGGTTTTAGCATGATGGTGGCCAAAGACTAACAGAAACCCCTGGGGTTTGTTTCAAATTTCAAGAGTCACAAGTTCTGATGACTGGGAATTTTTCTAGCCTCACTGAAGTGCATTTTACAATGACTGTAGCTCAGACCGGATGTGGCGCACAGTTTAGTGGCAGACTTTCCACGTTTTGTGGATTATCACACATCCAGGAATCAATCACGGGTTAGTGTTTCTTAATGTTGGCAATTTTATTTTTGAAAATTGCCAAATACTGAAGGCACAACAATGTGTCTGAAAATTCCCAAAACTCATAAAGATGGTAAAGTCGTTTCAGAGAGAAAATAAAAGAAAGCACAATAAAAATAGTCATATGACATTCATTAAAGTGATAGAGCATTCATTACAGAATTTGTTGGGATTCTAGTTGTAAAAGACAATGCATCCACTGATGTTAATTCTAAATTTAGTAGCTAATTAAACATTATTAATGACCAATAGGGGAAACTTTGTTCTTTGAATAGCTTTTCTTTTATTTTTAAAATATCCTTAAAACAACAATTTCTATGCAGTAAAAAATTTAAACATCAGTTTATTTATATCTTATACATCATAAACGTACTTTCTTTAGAGGAAATGTCTTTTTAAAAGTGTTTTCTATTTATACCAAGAGATTTGTCTTCAAATTTTAACCTTAGAATTTCAGTAAACTTCAACATGAGTTTTCCTTTGTTTGGCACCCTATAAACAATGAGATAGTAACTGAAAGCAAAACAGACCACAAAATCCTACCTCCAACTGCAAAAGGAAGATAACCATAGAAGCCTCACTATAGTATAGTTTTGCACAGGATTTCTTTTGAATAACTAATGCTTCTATTCACATTAATGGTATTTTTCTTTAGAAAGCAAAGATGCTAAATTTTAATATGGGTAGATCTTTGAGTTCATAAGAATTTGATTTCATAACAATTTAAGGGAAAACATTACTATCTGGATGTTAATACTAGAAAAAAAAATCTGTCCATAGTACATTTCTATGAATTGTGCAGACTTGAAAAGTAAGTCTTTCTAATAACCTCATGATCTAGTCATAATTGCTTTGTCTTTTGGTTGCTTGCTAACATTGAGAATGATTTTAAAAGATTTCAGGGCATAAGTTTACTTCTGATTTTTGTAACTAGTCTATCTTTTGTATTTACTTATGATAAGAAATGTAAGTTATTCTGTCTAAGCCTAATTCTGTCATCTTAATTCTGAATTTTTACTTTGTTGATGTTTCTCTATCTATAGTTTAAAGGCTTCCCGGAAAGCTATACAGATACTTCCAAACAATGCTTTTAAAGACTGAAAAGACTCAGCCTTTGAATATATAAGCATTTATTGTGTGATATTAAAGCATCTTTGGTGTGTAGAGGACGATCTTGCCATAAAGTGAGATCTGCTCAGTTACTCTGGATAAGTTTTTGACTGCAATTGAAATCATATCTCTATGAACTGGAATTGTATTTTGTTGATAGTGTGGTTGCCCTTTATTAGCTTTTTACATTCACAACTTGAAAAGTTAAATATAAATAATCTGAAATTCCAATTCTTTTGGGTGTATTTAAGACCATCTAAACCAGGCGTAGTGGTGCATACCTGTACTCTCAGCACTTGGGAGACTGAGACAGGAGAATTGTCAACGTGGGCTACAAGGTAAGTTCAAGGTCAACCTGAACTCCTTAGTGAGACCCCATCTCAAAAAGATTTAAATAAATAAATAAAAATAAAGACCACCTATTATTTTATTCATACTGAATTCTTTGAACTGATTCCCTTGGCTCCATGAAAACAATCTTGCCAGATTTGACCATTAGTTCTGTGTTTTGATTCTAACTTCCGGGACAAGCTTTGCCATCATAGCTAGAATTTGCCATCTTTGTGGATCTCATGTCCTGACAAACTACAGTTTCACAGTGTTCATCTGACACTAAAAGAAACAGAGCAAACCTGCCCTGTCCCTAGGCCTCCACTTGATGTATATGGGGTCACTCCAGGGTTCTGAAGCCCAGTATGCAAGATGTACAGTTTCAATGTGTACACTTCTGATGATCACTTTCTGAGATTTCTAGGTACTAGATAGCGTGCTGGCCCATTCTTAAAAAGGTATATTTATAATAGATAACACAAAATTACCCTCTGTTTTGAAGAAAGTATTGGGCCAGAAAGGGACAAATTCCTTCATATTCTTGGAGTCTTTTCATCTGGTTAAAAAAATCTGTTAGACCTGATGTCTTTTTGATGCTTTACAAAGTCTCTCAGGCATATTTGAATGAATTTTGGCATTAGGCTTTATCTTATTTTGAGACTCATTTACCCACTGTTGATTTTGGGAATAGAAAGAAACTCTTTCAATCTGACCTATCTTGGTTCATGTGTTTTTCTATCATATTCTGATCAGCAAATACTTCTTTTAGCTCCTTATTCTATTTATTGATATATGCAGTTTCAGGAAGACAATAGAACAAGCCAAACAATACTGTGAACATTTCACCTGGGGAATATCTTTGCAAGATTCAGAAGAAGTTTGTGATCTGTTTGGAAAGGATCTAGTTGAATATTTTATCCCTTCTAATGCTTTAGTTTTTCCCTCTGCCAGTTTTCTCGACCTTTATTTAGCACTTAGTCAACCATCCGAGGAAGAATTGCTGATTTGACCATCAGCTGTCTTCAGAGAACACAGCCACGAACAGGCTAAAGACTGAACAGCTGACCCAGTCCAGACTGCAGACAGGCACATTTGTGAATTAAGTACTGGATGTCATTTTTGTATGTTGATACACATTCGCAGATAAAAGACATCCTCCTATGCAAACACGTGTAACACTCCTCACACTGCCTTTTCTAGATCTGATGCATTGTTTGTGAATTTCATACTTAAACTTGGTTATTCTATGGCATGACTTATCACTGAAATCAGGAAAATAATTTTCAAGGGCTGCTTAATACAGATATTGGACACCAGAATGTATAAATGAAATTTCTTGAATTTCAATATTGTATTAATTTGTTTTTATTTGTTTTCTGAGACAAGATCTTGCTGTCCAGTCCAGACTAAACTCTTGCTAAGAAATTCATTAAAGTCAAATATATTATAAGAGAAATGAAAATACCTTAATGATTTAAAAATAGTGATTCTTTATAGATACACACAAAAACATAAGGAATTGGAATATTTAGTCATATTTCTCCAAGTTTGAGATGGCTACTTTTTCATATTTCTAATGAAAACAATAATTGAGTTATTATATTTTGGCACCAAAATACATTTTTCCTTGAAAAAGCTTTCAGGAAAAATTTAAAAAGAATTTAAAAGAATATATATATATATATATATATATATATATATATATATAGTTGTGTAATAAATAATGTCTAAAAATCATTTTGAGTTTTAAGAATTTCAAATCTAATTATAATTATGCAGTATACATGTTTTAATTTTATAAGTATATATTTACATGAATATAGTATACATAGAGATAGTATTTAAGTTATATTTTAAAGCATAGGCTATCCAAGCCAAATACTGGGGTTAAGAAGAGTCCCACTAGGTCACCCCACAACTGCCTCAGAAATTCCATAAAACCCTACTGTCAAGATGTACCATTAAAGACAGTCACGGCCGTAGGGGTTCCACTGAAGAATGACACAATTATTTGCATAATAGACAAGCATACTCACTGCCTGTGCATTCAATCTCACCTCAGCCCTTCATATGAAATAGGAATATGAAAAGAAATTGTAACTTACAGTTCATCAACACAGACGACTCATAATCTACCTGGCTGTATAAAACCCTATTCACAAGTCAAGTGGTGTGACTCAGGAGATGACACTTTCAGAGGTGACATCTTCTCTACAAGAATAGTGCACTGAGTCAAATGAATGGGTCATATTTGCCTTAATGGATGCTGTCAATTTTTGATAACATCTGAGAAATCCTGTATGATTTGTGTCAGAAATACTTTGTTTTGATTCATTAAAATATGTGTAGATAGTACATAAATACATATAGACAACAGTTCTAACAGATCTATGTTTAATAACAGATTATGCCATTATGAAAAGAATTTTTAATCTTCTTTTAATCTTTTTCTTTAATCTTCTGAATTCTAGCATTCCCACAGGTAACTTTGAAAATAAATAAAGAAGTAAAGAAAATAAGTAAAATGTATAAAAACAGAATTATGTAAGGAACAATTGGGTTATTTTGAGTAATTATCATTACATTAGCAAAACAAGTACCTACTCAAAGAATAATAAATAAACAAATGTCTTCTCAACAAAAAGTGATGGAAATAGAAAAGATCTCCATTCTAAGGCAACATCTTAGGCCAACCATTTAGATCTCACCTCTGCTTACATAACCATTGCTTGTGAGGGAATGAGTTTGCTTTATATTTCTTTCTTTCCTTCTTTTCATTTTTGATGATTTTTATTTTTTATTTTTTGGTACCGGGGATTGAACTCATAACCTCATGCTTGCCAGGCAGGCGCTTATGCCACTGAGACAAAATTAGACTTCAGCCTACAGAAGCTGCCTAGACAAACTACAAAATTGATTGCATATCCTTGGGAAAGGAACAGGAGGAAAAGATAAGGAGAGGAAGGCATGCTGACTCTGATTATAAACTTTCTAATTATCCTGGAGAAAAGTGATTGAGGAGTTTGTGAAAAGCAAAGACTGTTCCATTACTGAGTACCCTCCAAGTAATGGGATTGATCAGAAAGGAAGAGAGTGTCCCACCCCTCAAAAACGTGCTGACATTTTTATTCTTCTAAGTCATGAGACTTGGTCACTAAAACTGTCATCAGTTAAAGTTGTAGCTATGGAAAAGAGTTCGCACATCCATGTAGGAAGTTATTTCTCTCTACATTTCTCACAAGCAAAAAGTAGTGATGAACAGTAGGAAATCAATATTAGTTAATATACTGCATATTATTCTCTTAGAAGTAGTTGTCCAGGTTATAAAATCTGGGCAGCAAAATAATCAATCAAACAATATGTTTTAATCCTGAGACCCAGTCACTGAATGCACCCATGAAGACAGTCCTCCTGTTTGTGACCACACAGTGGGTTTGGGTGTGAGAATTAAAAGCAAGGTATTACTAAACTGTTTGAGCAATTGACCACCTGTCTTCATAGGCTCAGACGTCTTCCACTTGTATGTACATAAAAGAAGGTGCTAAAGCTGAACTTACAGAAACTTAGGATCAAACCAGAGACTCTGCACACTAATGTTTTAAAATTCCCGTGAGGGCCTTGTGTCTCTTTCTTAATGATAATTCTAAGCTATAAACTCTAAATTCTTGTCACTTCAGGTTCACTTGCGCAAAGTGGACAAAAGTATGTTTTGTTGTTTTCAATAAAATTGCCTGGTTTTCAAATTTTGCAGTGAACTTAAGAGGCAGCAAAAAAGAGAACAAAAAATGCTCATTCAATAAAAAGTTAAAGACTGAATCCCTGCTGCTCCAGAGTTGATGAAAAAATATTGATTTGGCATAAATGCTGTAGACGTTAGCACACACTGTTAGAGCCAAGCAGGAGAAAGGAACGACAGAACTCTGCATTAGCATCAGCAATTGTTGCAAAAATTTCCGATGAAGAAGTTTGTGTACATGATCTCAATTTGACACATGTAGCTGTGGAAATCTTTCCTAAGGAACTTTTGCTAATTTTCAACTTCATTTCCCTTTGGCAAGCATTACCAAAGAAAACCCAAGAACAATGCACAACACTAATTGCTGATATATCTAGTTTTGTGAAAAACACTAGTTTCTTCAAATAGAGAACCAGAAAAGAAAATTCTGATAGTGGTTTATGTTTTCAACCAATCACGGAATCGCCATAAATTTCTGAAGATTCATTGTGTTGAAAGTAAAATATATGAAACTATTATGAGTAACAGTTATTATAAATTACTTTTCAAAGTTTGATGAAGGGATATTTTTTCAATTAATGTTGTTTGAGTTAGCAATTTTTGTTTTGTTTGGTAGTAGGGATTGAACTCATGACCTCGCACTTGCCAAACAGGCACTTGTGCTGCTGAGCTACATCCCCAGCCCTACTTAATAATTTTTATTTGTGCATGTTTGCATTACAAAATGATTATATTGCTTGTGGAGAGTTGATACATGGCCATAATACATCTCAATTCTTTTTAAAAATCTCTTTTCTCTCTTTTCCTGTCTCCCTCCATCTTTTTTTCTCCATCCAATGTAAGAAACAAAATCTACCCCTGTAATACCTAAGAAAATAGTTCTAATGCTGAATAAAGCACAAATACCTATCAGATATAGTGGCATTTTGCAAACAATACTCTACTTAAATTAAGAGTATACTAACACTCAAATTTTATTATAGCATATATATAATTTATATAAAAAATTTGTTCAATTGTGCTAATTAAAAGTGAAATAAAGCGTTTTGCATGTTTCAATTCAGGAAATTTTTATGATGCTTATATTGTATAAATACTCAATGGAAGGATATAATTTTTCTGAAAATTTTAATGTTAAAAAATACTTTAATACTGCAGAAGATTCTCTCAATCCTTTATTAAGTGACTTGAAATATAAAGTAACATCAAGCACAGACTTTTAAAAGTGATTTTTTTCAGTTTGGATGCATCATTTCAAAAATCTTTAATTAAAATATTACACAAATGGTGAATAAAAGTACTTCATCTATTAAGAAATGAAGTATATTTAAAGATAGATAAAAAGATAACAACTAAAAGGACAATGTATTTTCCCTAAAATTATAAGAGAAGAATTGTGTAAAATAAATTGTGAGAGTTCAAATTGCATTTATCAAAAGAACTGAGAATTGTAACATTTGTTAGCTACGTGGATTTTTATGTTCTGTTATTGTACATTGAAAAAGCAACACAGAGGAAGAAATTTTGATGGAGCTCTTAGTTGTATGTAACTATATTTATAGTCTGAACAATTATAAAAATCATACAAATTAGAAATGCACTCCAAGCTGAGTTTTGGTATGGCATGTGTAATGGCATAACAGCAGCCTAAAGCATTATGATACTGAAACAATGAAAAATATACATCGATTTTTTCTTTTTGCATTGTCAATACTTACGCATTTTATATATATCAACATTTTGCTTATCTACAGAACTAAAGAACAAAATTTTTGTAAAAAGTCCAACAGGTAGAATGGAAGCCTACCCTTTTTCAGCAGCTAGTAAAGATATCATTAAAAAGAGAACATATATAATGAGCGTTATCTTTTGAAACATTTTGTTGAGAAGCACGTAAGGCAGGAATATCACTTATTAAAGAAATTCAGCCTAAAATCAAAACCTTAATAGGAAAATTATTATAAGAAATAAATAGTACAACTGAAAATAACTTCAACTTATGAAATGTTTCTGGAACTAGTGGTTTATTAATTAAAAGCATCAGCATCTATGGAGTAATAACTTTAACTGGAATTGATGACAATTGTGATAAATTTTGCATGTTCTTAGCAGCATAACTCAAATGTAGGGGAAAAAGGCCTTCAGAAAAACATCAGAGATATAGTATCTGTAAGCCAGATATGGTTATAAAAATGAATATGCACCAAGGAAAATCAGTCTGCTCATTTTATTTCTTTCTTTAATGTGTACTTTTAGTGGGAGGATTTTTGAAAATAGTGTGAAAGAATTAATCTAAGTCGAATAAATGAATCTCAATTTGCTTGTCAACAAAGTTCTAAACATTAACTAACTTTAATTAATCTTTTCAATTATTCTCATATGAGTGATAAATTTTATCCCCATCATTGTTCTAGTTAAGTAGAATCCACACAACCTTTCAAGTTTGACTTTTTAATCTGTCTCTGAGGAGGTTCTTGCTTTGCCTTTATTTTAAGGTGTTAGTTGAACCTAAGAAACCAACAGTACAAAGGAAAATGAAATCTGCGTTCCGTTAAAGATGTTGCTACCAAGTTAACTTCTAAAATACGGATGATGCATGATATAAATTTCTTTTAAAGATTTTCACCATTAATTCTTTGGGAGTTGCGTGTTCAAATTCATTTTACGTATGTGCTGGGAAAAGACCTCCAGTTGCATACACAGGAACACACTCATACACACACATGCCATTCACATCAGTGTAAGTGTTCTGGTGGTTTCTCTCTCATGCATATCTCCAAAGTCTGTGTTTGTGTGTCTCTCTTCCAAGTTTTATCTTACTTCTACTTGCATCTCTACGTCTATTATGATACTTTATCTACTCTCTCCCTCTAGCTCCTTCTCCCAATCTCCTTCCTGCTCACCCGCCTCTTTCCATCTGTCTCCTCTCTCTCTCCTTTTCAGAATGGTGCGACCTCCCTTTCTTAACCCCATCTGGCAAACTCTCTCTAGATTTCCAGTTCCTACCATATGCAGTAAAGCTTTTCTTTTCTTCTCTAACCCACATCCTGTGCTTGTACATTATGCTTTTTAAATCTATGCTCCTCTCTTACAGTGTGGCATGTCTGAAGTAGAGGATAGAAGGCCCCCTTTATTGACAGAGTGGTTTGTATAGTCAGTATAATTTAAATACAGAGTATAATGCAGCTTTGATAATCCTCAGTGCAATTAGATTCATGGGAGAGCCATTTCATTGAAATAACTAGTAAAAATGCCTGTTTTATATTTAGTTTTCAAGGTACAATAAAAAGTTTAAATTTTGTCAATTTATTAGATACAAAATGAAACTGCTATGAGTTTGACATATTTTAGAATAATCAAGGAAATGTTGGTTTGAGAGGCAAATTTATAATTCTCAGCTATTTAAACTTACTTTTAAAAATTTAAACAAGATAAATTCTGCTTAAAATCTTATTTGGAGAACATTGCTTTACATTCTATATTGGACTATTCATCTATTGAAATGTAACTCCTTTTTATTCTCTATTATTATAGAGTGGGTATTATGATAGTCAGAATTACATTCTTTTTGAAAGTAGGTAATTTCTCATACACCCTCCAAGTGAAGAAATCATGGAACATAAAATTTGAAGTGCTTATCCTGTGTTAATGGTTCAGCTGTGCATTCACTGGAGCAGAATTACTTTAGAAATGATTGCTGAAAAATTATCTCATATTCAAAATAATGATTCATGACTGAAGAAGTCCCACAATTCTAGAAGGATGAGTCATAAAGAAGAAAATATTGTAAGGATGGTTTGGGAACAAGGAATTCTTCAAGAACAGAAAAATATTAACATGATACTAAAGAATTTCAGGTTTTCACTCACGCCTTAAAAGAGCATGCATGTGCATATAGACCTACACACAGAAATACATCTACTTTTCAGGGTTTTTTTTTTTTTTTCAATGAACCATATGGAGAGACTAGTGCATTTTCTATAGTAAAAAAAGTTATAAAATATAAAACTCATGGTTATGTACAGTGGTCAGCAGTTTAACCCAAGCAAAGTAAATTCATCTTCAAAAATTGGAATTTAGGGCCAGGCATATAGCTCAATGGCATAGCACCTTCCTGGCAAGCACGAGGTCCTAAGTTTGATTCCCAGTATGTTTGTATGTATGTAAAAACCTACAATGTTAACATATTTCAATAAATTCTATCATCAATTCAGTTGATTTGGAATGATTCTGAATGGCTTTTCTAATCATGTGTACTTTCAAACATCTTACTACCAAAAGTAAATAAATAAATAACCTTTAAGAACTTTAGGGAAGTTTTGGATTAAAGATGTGTAATTTTTGATCAGTTACCCATTTCAAATTTTCTGAGTATATATGGCATGAGGGTAGCCTCAGTGAAAAAATATAAAACTCAAGGTTTCATCCAAGAAGCATCAGATATTGGAATAATTTACTCAGACAAGAATATGTAGGTAGGACTTGACTACATGTTGTGCCAAGTAGATGACACAACAGCTGTGAATAAGACATTATTCACAGGTTTGAGGTTCTGTCACTCATTCTTGAACAATGTCAAGTTTTCCACTTATGCAGCTTGTTTTAGTTTGTTGGTTTTTATGCCCAAGAAACAATTTGACTCCCAGATGAAATATTCTAGATAACATCTTTGTATAGATGTTAGAGAAGTCCTCCCAAAACAGAAACTGGTGTCATTCAGTAGAACCAAAAAGCTACTGTTTTATTAATGATGACTCATGGTATCTACAGAGAAACAATAAAAAACTCAAAAAAAAAAAAAAAACCTTACACAGTAGTCGTGTAACTGTCCACAGTTGGAAAAAGTTAAATTTTATGAGATGTAAAAAAATTTGAGCAAATCAGAAATATACTAATAAATTTAATAATAGGTGTATTCTGTATTTATATATTTCTGCTGCTGGGGACACCTTAATTATGGAGAAGGAGCCAGGATATTGGTTACGAATTCAGGCAAATGAAGACAATATATTTGTTTCCATTTTAAGTTCTGGTTTCAGACTTTAACTGCTATATCTATGATACCAGAACCAGCATGAAAATCTATTTTTTACTGAAAGGTCTATCAGATTTTTATTAATGATAGTATCTTTGAACTTTTAGGTCTCAAGACTACTGTATGTGATCAGGGAAAAGTATACTTTTACCTTTATGTTCTACAAACAATATATTTAGCTTTAAGAAGTTCTTTGCTCTTTAAACATAATTAGAGAAGACAGGGACAAGCCCGGTGAGGGAAACGCTGCTGGCTTCCTCGTAGGTATGCAGAAGTGGAGAATGAGGCAGAGACACACTTTGGCTTAAGTTTCTTGTTGTGATTCACTACTTATTTTTGTTAGCTCGCTAACATTTTCTACAACTGCTCTGAGATCTTCCACTATGGTTTGCATTAGCTTCCTGTGTCTGCCACAATAAAATGCAACAAGCTGAGTAACTCTCTCAATAGTGGAGCCCAGAGGCCTAGAATTAAGGTGCCTTTCCAGTGGCTTTGGAAGAGGCTACCTCCTTGCCTATTCCAGCTTCTGGGGGCTCCTAATATTCCTTACATTATGAGAGAACAGCTCCATTCTCTACCTCTATCTTCAATGACTTTATTTGTATGTCTCTGTGTCTCTTCTGATTCGTACAAGAATCCTTATCAATTGGAGTTAAGTCTCAAGCTAAGTCCAGCAGGATTTTGTCTCATGATCCTTCGCTAAATATACCTGAGGAGACCCCTTTTCCAAGATTTCATCTCATGATCCTTTGCTAAATGTACTTGAAGATACCCCTATCCAAACTGGATCAAAGCCAAAACTTCTGGGGAGAGTTAAATCCTTGGGTGACATGGTACATCCTACTAACTCCTGCTGTTTCTTCTCTTTTCAGAGGTTCCGAGGTTGCTCAGCAGACTCTGCAGGCTCCTAGATATACCTCCAAGCCTTTGTGGAAAGCTGACACTTATCTTTGGCAAGGGTCTGCACAAAAGTATGATTTACAGTTTTCTACTTCTCTGGTAAAAATGTTTACATTTACTCCATACCACATCACGTAGGGATATTAATCTATGCCCCTGGCTGATGCTTTAGATTCCATGTCCCAAGACTGCCTGCTGTGGAATGGAATGTGCCAGTTGCAGGAGCACAGAATCACAGCTCCTGATGTAACAGCTGCATCTTGGCTGTATCTCAGATTGAAAGACAGGCTCGAGAGCGGAAATTTTAGCTGTTTCTAAGATGGACTAAAGGAAGTCATCAATATAATTGGGCAGGGACATCTGCGAAGGCTGACATCAATGAGATGAGCGTACCACTTGGCTGGGCACCTGTGTGCGTATTATGTGTTAGAAGTTCAAGGAGTCGAAGTACCCTAGGGAAAAATGTATAAAGTGAAGCTTAAGAAGTAGTGATTTAGGAAGGGTGAAATACCAAGCTGAGGAAGCTGAGGGGGAAAATGACGTACGTAGTGCTGGATGATGGAGCCTGTTAGAAAAAACGCCTGTGAAGAGACTAACAGAAACACTTTCCCCAACGTTTCCTTTTAAGAGGATACTGGCTAAAGATGAAGAAATGATGCATTGGCTCCTGACTTTCGCCTGAGTTTCACTTGTCAGTTTACACCCCAAGTGAGAAATCTTTTTGATCTCACAATCATTGATTTTTATTGCATTGCTCAGTCCTACCACAGTAACTGGGGATCTGAAATCTCCCTGGACTCAGATAGCTTTGCCCTGGGCACTACCATTGTCATAGCAGATGAAGAGAAAGTTGAAGTCTTGTCTGGACTACGCAATCAGGGAAGAGTGAGGTAGCATAATGAGGCATGAACACTCACTAAGAAAAACTGAAACTCCATATTGAACAAGTTGTGGAAGCTTGGGAGAAGCAGGTAAAGCTAAGCGAATACTTTAGGAAATACCTCAGCAAATACTTCACTAGTAACAAGCATGGTGCAACTGTTAGCTCACTGCTAAATCTTTGCGAAAATGAACAACGTGGATCATGTGGTTCAATTCTCTGTACTCATGCTGTATGAACCATTAATGGCCTAGAATATTTAGTGCATGACTTAACTGAGCACACACTTTGAACATCTGCAGTATATTACTTTCTATATTTTTCTGCCACACTACTTTATCCTAGATTGGATGAGACACTTCTATCCTAGAATATAATAATATTTCCTCTAGTGAGACAAATTAGATAATGACTTTCTTGATCAGCTCTGGGGGCTATAACATATTGCCATAGACTCGATAGTTTAAACAGCAACACACGCTTATTTTCCATAGATATGAAGGCTGGAAGTTCAAGATTAGGGTGATAGTATAATTATGCTTTGTGAGGACTCTCCTCTTAGCTCACAGATTTGAGGCCTCCACTCTCATAACCTAATTAACTCATGAAGACTCTTTTCAAATCCTATTACATTAGCGATTAAGGTTTTAACCTATTAATTTTGAGGGACAGATACAATCTCTAGACTGTCCTCTAGGATCCACACCCTTTGATCTTTGATGTCACGAAGCCACCACCTCTTTGGGACATAGACTTCGCATCTCTGCCTGTTCTCTCCTCCCCTCTCCACCTTTCTCCCACCTTTCTTACCTCACCTTCAAGAACACAGATTCTTGCATGCACTACCCAGTGGCTCCTCAGTGCTGTCCGGATGCCTTGTCTTGCTATTAGAATTACAGTAACAAGGGGTAAGTGTGTGTCAGGCAGAATGCATTGAAAAGCTTTCCTGGGAAAATAATTCTAGAAGTTATTTTGATAGATAGATGATTGTAGCTGAATAACTCTGTGCCTCTGTGTAATCAGAATATTATAAATGGTGAGCTATTTGAGCTTAATCGGTTGCATCTTTGAGATTATGGGCTATACATTTGCTCTGCTGAAGAAAGCCATCTACAACAGAAGTGAAACTTGCACATCCAAAGCAATGAAACACTTTTGAGAATCTAAACTTCAACTTTACTTACTTTATATAAAGTAAAGAGTACACTACTCTGCTTCCCATGCCAAGCATGTTTTAAAATCTTTTGGCTTCTTCCTAATAACTAATATAATAATACTGGTTTCTTCAAGTCTGAAATAATTTTTAATGTTTTTGAAAATAAGTTGTAATCCCATTTTTATCAGTTCCTAGATTCAGAATGACATTTAGAAGAAAATCAGTTTATAAAGTATCTAAACTGATTAAAAAAAAGCATTTTTTCCAGTAATATACAATTAAGTGAGTTGCAAATTTATCAGGACAGGTGCTCAATAGCGTGCTACTGCCATTTTTCATTCATATTTCCCATAACAGGCATAGAAACACCCCAGTTAATTAAGAGATTCTTATTTCTAGATTTACAGCCATGGCCTCCACGACAACTTCTTGGAAATAGAGTATTATGCAATTCGTAATCCTTGGTCTCTCAGATCTTTTAGAGATTAATCTTTTATCCAGGAACTAAAACTTTGAAAGCTTCATTTTCTTTGAGGTTCGGGTCATATTCAGATGTACGTTGGGAATGCTGAAAAATGTTTTGCAAAATTTACTTTCAAGGTTTTCTATGTACATCCCATGCATGTTGTCCCATCTTGTGTGGCAATCTAACTTCCAAGAACTCCTGCTTAGCACTTTTCAGCCAGTTATTATTCGACTGACATAGAACATTCTAGAATCTTCTCTGTACACTCCCTACCTTAAACTTACTAAAAACTATTTTCTCACTAAGCAGGTAAACTGGAAAGCATATAACACTTAAGTTTTTTTTTTTCTTTTTCTCCCACATTTTAATAGTGCATATTGGTTATTTAGATCAATTTATTTCATTTTGGAAGATTTATACATGCACAAAACATACTTTATTCTCCCCTTTCATTACTTTCTTGCCCTAAGCAGGCTCCTTAGTTTCATATTTTTGAGTTAGTTCAGTGTTCATAATTTATTTTGATCATATTTGTATCCCCATTACCAACCCAAAATAATTGTATTCATTTATTCATTTTATTTAAATGAACATGCTACATATACATTATTCAATTAAATTTATTTTATATTAATAAATTGTCTTTATTTAAATAAATAAGCCTCAAACGTAGTTGTATATTAGAAATTCCTAGGGAAATTTTAAAAAGCTATCAATGGCTATGTCTTGCCATCTGAAATTCTGATAATTATTGGCATATAGTGGTATAGCCATTATAATCTACAGGGTTTAAATCTTTCATAAAAATTCCAATGCATAACTAGCCTTAAAAACCACTGCTCTAACAGAAGCATATCTTCAAATGTGCTTTCTAAATACCAACATAAGGATCTTCCATTTAAGGGGTCTTTGTGGATCCATTAATTTAGGGAGCTGTCTCTCTTGACAGCATACACAATGAGTTGTTCTGGGATTTACACCTATTCCTTCCCCATTTCTTTTTTTCTGATTTGGGAATGAGGGCAAACTATTTTTTACCACCCCATGATTCCATCATTTTCATTGATATATAAAATATGGAACATTTACAAATACAAGTTTTCAGAACAGTATAGACATAATTTTTTTAGGGTAATGATTGCATTCTGTTTCTAGTATACAAATTTGGCTGATACCAAAGAGATCATAAGTAAAATTTTGCACTATGAAAGGATACTCAAATGAATTTTCTTATTGTTACAATAATCAAAGTTACATACATAGGGTGAAAAAAGCTCTGCAAAGAAATTTATTTGTTTGTTTATGAATTTAAATATTAAGTTCTGGGAAATCAAAAAGGACCCCAGAAAGTCTACACTCTAGTACTGGAGGATGGTGATGGCACAAGAGAGGGAAATCATTCAATCAATAACAATTTACCTGTAGTTATGATAAATAATACAAGGAGAAACTCACAGAGTTGTTAGTGTGAGAAGAGAGTAATGATTAAAGGTTTTGCTGGAGAGAATGGTATTTAAACAGAAAACTGACTAGTAAGTATGGAGCAGACAAATTAATGAGGAGGAAAAATTTTAGGCAGAAGCAGTAGAAATTGATTTATATTCAAAATTGGAAATGAATTTGTTCATTAATTAAGATAATTAAAAATGTAAAACAGAGGTGGTTAGTGAGAGATGTGCCTACTAACCCAAGCGAGGGCTGAGACACACAGAGACTTAAGTCCTCATTAAAACATTTGCATTTCATCCTTGGAAGAATTAGAAATAATTAAGCCTTTTAAAATATAAAATAATTTTCAAGATAAAACAAATTATGGTAAAATGTTACTTATTCTTCTATTTCTAGCAAGTTCTCATCTCTGCTATTCTTCTGCTTGGTGTAACTGTCTCTCCCTCACCTTTCTCACTCCTACCAATCACACATGCTCCACAGCAGTGTTCTTTTGCCTCCCATTAATCAGTTTGTTTGTTTATATCCTATTATATTCTATCTATTGCCTATCTTTTTATACATTATAGGATATAAATAGATAGGATATATTATATAATACAGTATAATAAAATAATAGTAATATAGTATTATATAATATAGTATAATATAGCATAATATAATATATTATATTATATAATATATCCTATCTATTGCCGTTTGTCTGTCTCTGCTCATGAGTGCAAGCCCTGCAAGGCAGAGAGCTCTTCAGTGTTTGCTGCTGTATTACCAGCAGCTTCTCAGAGCAGAACATATTGAGGAGAATGTGTTCTCCATTATTGCTGAATCAGGACATGAATTTCCCTTGGTGAGTCATGCATAAAATCTTTGTTCTTCACCAAAAATCCGCACTTAGAGGGTTTGCACTTAATTAAAAATCTATAAAATAAGTTGACTCTTTTCTTTGGGACTTTTGCAATGATCAGTCTCAGCATTATTTACTTAAGCTCTGCAGCAGACATGGTCACATCCTCACCAGAGAGATCATGAAGAAAACATTAACATCCAAAAGGGTATTTTTCTTTAGATCATACTCAGGAAGTTCAGTATTGGCAAGTCAGCACGTGCAATGTTTGGCTGGGCCTGTTCTCACACATATCCATTTCCAATCACATTTCACAGTACATACTTCACATTCATGTAAGGTGAATTACAAGTTCACAGAGTGACCCCTCAGTTGTATAGCTAAGGTCATATGCCTCTGTTCCATTACAGAAGCTCCAGTAGTTTTTTTTTTTTTAAGATAGTAAACTCTAACAAGACAAGACAGAACTAAGCCAATCAAAACAATGCAGCAAAATTGGTACAGCATTTCAAAGCAGGATATCATGAGAACAATATTAGCCACCATAGTGTATCTTGTTATCGTTACAATCGTCCATTCCATCAGGTACAGCAAAATCAAACCAAAAACAAAACACAATAAAACCAATCAAAACAGAAAGTTGAATAAACCAAAACTGTGAAAACAACATTTGACTTCACAGATAAGCTAGAAAGAAATCCCCTATATTTGCTGTATTGCCTACTGCCATCCTCCCAAAAGATGCTCAGACCACTGGCCCCAGGCCTGCATAATTAACCAAATAAAGAAGGATTCAGTTGCTTTATGTATCTTAGTTGCTATGAAATCAGCCTGTCCTCTGACCTGATCTGACTCCTAACAGATCAAGCTTGAAGGTTTGAAGTGTTGGCCAGTAGAGGGCAGGTGTGGCTGTTCAAGACCTACTTCCAGTCCAGACAAATTATTGCAACCTGCTCACTGATTTATGAAGATTATTATATCATTATATTATTATGTTATATTATTATATTATATATTGTATTATTACCTTCAGCTCATTTCCTTTTCTTTTGTTATCATCTAACATTGATGTGTAACATAAATAATATATGATAATGCAATAAATATGTAAAAAAGAATAAGAAAAGCATGAATACCATCTTTACTCAGAGACAGCATAACTGTTATTAATGTTTGATATTATTCCACATTACTTTGCAGACACAAAATTTCCTTTTCCATTTCTTTGTCAAAATGGAATCATAGAATGAATGCTATTTAATAATGTATTTGGTGGAATAAATATATAAGATGAGTCTGGAGTTGTAACTTAGAGTTCTAGGAAAGTGTGCTCATATCCAGGAGAGAGGGACAGGAGGAAGGAGAGAGAGAGAGAGAGAGAGAGAGAGAGAGAGAGCACATTGATTAAGACAGGGATAGAGGAACCAATAGAGTTTCAGGTGTGTAAAAATGGAACAATTTGAACAAATTAAAGTAGTGCATAGTATTCCAAAGTACAAAATAAAAATCTAAATTAATATAGGGTATCAACAGTGCAGAGAGAACAAATCCATCTAATAGAACTTTAAATAATGAGAAGAATTCTCCCTCCTTAAAAACAGGCCAAGTATAGTGACTACCTTCTAAAAAGCAAAGTATAGGAAGAGTTGAAAAGTGATAACTCTACAGTGGATAAAACTTCTAAGGGTATCTTAGCTAGCTTATCACAGTAAATATCAACAAACCATATTGATAGGATGTGTTTTGATATTTTGTGATGAAACCAACACTTTACCTCTGTGACAACCCTTCTGGAACTCAAGAACTAGAAGAAATGAAAACTTGGAAATATCAAAGGCAATTTTCAAAATCATTGTCACTTTTACTTTTTGATCAATGAAGTATGTAGAGAATGATGCATGACAATTGAAGTTTATCAGAAAGTTGTCAAGAGGTTTCTAGACAAAGGTCTATGAACAGTGGCTCCTTTGAATGATAACACAATTCACACATTGCTGGAATGTATATGAATGCTAGATTCCAAGGAATTGACTGCTGAATCCATTTGATGAAAGAAAATTGAAGTTTTTAATAGAGATCACCTGACTAAAAGAAAGAGGAGAATGGTTACTGTAAAATATCTACGTTCTTATGTTTTATGTTCATATAAGTGAAAAAAAGGCATTTTTTTAAATTAGAAAAATTTCAAAATCCAGTTCTGCTGCTGGAAAACAAGCAAGAAACAAAATGTACAAATTAAAAAATACATTTAAATTGCACACATATGAAATTTGATGACATAATATAAAGGTACAAGAATTCATGACATCCTAACAAAACTGGTGACAGAAAATTTGTTATAACAGTCATTATTGCTATTAAGAATGATAGAGGAAATTTAATATGTAATTTCCTACTAATATGGGATGATAAAAGATAAATTATATCCCCAAATAGCCATTAAAGCATGGTTTGATATCCACACATTGCTTCTATTTTTTTTTTTTTTTTTTCGTTTCTATCGGTACCAGGGATCGAACTCACAACTGCCTGCTTGCAAGGCAGGCGCTTATGCCACTGAGCTAAATCCCCAGCCCCCATTGCTTCTAAATTTAATAATTCTGTTGTTTTTGGAATGTTCTTTTTGCACAAAAATATTAATAGCAGAGAGCAGCAACGACAGTCCTGACCTTGGGTGAGCCCAATATACATGATTATTACATGATTATTTACACGATTATCTTAACTTAGAAAGAGGTAGGCAACTCAATATTAGATTATTATAAGATTTAAAAGATTCAATGAACCACAGATTACATGATCACTTTACACTAGAAAGAGTTAGATAATATTAGAGTACTGCAAGGTTTGAAAGATTCCATGAACCACAAAAGGTAGATATCTCTACAAATTGGAAAAGTCAAAGAAATTATTTCTACTCCAGAGCTTCCCAAAAGGAATATAGTCCTGATGCACCTCAGCTTTCACCCCATGAAGTCCTCATTTCATTCTTAAGACTTCTACAATTGTAAAATGCCAAGTATGCTTTTTGTAAGTGACTAAGTTGTAGTAATGTGGTCCAAAGCTAAGAGAAAAATCTGGAAAAACAGTGATTTTTTAAAAAATATATTGGGTCCAAAGTTTTAAGGAAATGCAAAAAGAAGACAATCATTGTGATGATTAATCTAGATTGTTACCTAGCTGCCTTGAAAGATGACTATAAGATTAGTATAGCACCATTCTGGTTTTTTTTATCCACAGCATTTATTATATCCCAGTAATGAAATCAATTTCCTGATGCAATTTTGCAATCGGAAGTAGGGCTATTGCCAGATTTATATATATATATATATATATATAAAATTCAAACACGATTTTGAGTTGAGTTGATAAGATGTTCTCCTTAGTCTACAGAGGAATAAAGAATTAGTTTTAACTGTGAGGAACATGGTTTCTCAACAATATTGGTATATGCAATATTTGCCTTCCTGATTTTCCAAATACCACTGAAATTCTTTTGTCATTTTCTTTTTAATCACATTCTTCTGTCTTTCCTGAGTATTCTTATTGTCTTTTCATACTCAAATCAGGATTACAGCATGCCAAGCCACATCCTTAGACCATGTCTGTAAGGGGCAGATATTTCTTTCAGAAGCTTCTATTTTATTGTAATTCTTCTCACACTATTTTGTAAAATTGCTGTGCGTATGCCCTTTTTATTTCAAAATTTTCAAGAGAAAATATCTAGTGTTTTTATCATTGTTTCTTGTTAATAATTCTTAGTAATGTTGGTGTACCTGAAAACACATTTGTCTCTTGGTCCAACGCAAATAAATGGATGAGTAATTGCGTTGGTGAGATTTCAATTTCTGGGAAAAAATTCACATATATAACAATGGAACAGTATAGGGAGAATATTTTATTCTTAAGGGTTTAACAAACCAAAAATACCCCTGTGAATTATATCTGGTTTTGTTCTGAATTGGAAATATTTAAACTCATTGTAATGGTTTGAATGAATTTCCTCACATCTATATACAAGAAAATTAAAGAAAGTTTTAGAAACAAGTAGCATAGTATTGCAGACATATTCAATAAAGTTCCATGAAAGTGTATTTTGTTAGGGTGTTAAACTATTAAAAGCGTTGTTTCAGGTTTTACCTAGCTCACTATAAAATTACATCATGGAGGAAAAACTTTTCTTTGCAACTATTAAGAATGTTGCCTATAGCAAAATACCTACACAAGGACGAATAATGATAGAAAAACCCAGTGATAGAAAACATTCTTGTAAAGAGTAGCACGGAATATAGCAGTGGTCTTTTAACTTTTTTAATGGATCAAAAATCCTGAAAATTCTGATGAAGAATGTGAGATCTCCGGGTCCTAAGGTAGTGAAATATCACAATTTTATAGGTGTTCAGAAAAAGCACATAGAGACACTCATTGTTAAATAAGGCTGAAAATGTCTAGTGTAAAAGAAGTGAATATGGTCTTAAAATACTACGCTACACTTTATAAAGCCCTAATACTCGTGATCACAAAAAACAAGATAACTTCTGTGTCTAAATTTAATCTGTGCAGTCTCTGTTGCATAACTATGTGATTCCACTTGTCTAAAGTCTTGATTAGGCTGGGCAGAATAGCAAGGTGGATGGATGATTTGCTTCAAAATTGTAATTTCCAAGCAAGTGCTTGACAATACAGATTGGTCCCTTCCAAAAAAAATATAATTACTTTTAGACCAGAATAATTTTGTTATTTTCTGAGCACACTGTGACATGCAGTTAAGTCTTTAATGGTTTGGTGCATTTCTATCTTCACATATGAATGCTTGTATTTTTACCACAATTTTGAGACAGGAAGAGCAATAGGTGTAATGCAAATGTAGAGAAATGTCACTACTTTATTTCCACATTATTTGAAAGGAATTTTTTCTTACTTATATCTGATATCAGTGTAAGATAAAAATATGACTTTTGTGCAAAAATCTCTTTTGTGATTGGGTAGCATTTAATATTATCGTGGTAACTAAGTCCACTGATGGATCAAAGTTTGTAAAGTAATTTTAATAGCATATGTGCTCAATAGCACAATGAGGCTTTAGCCAGGTTTTATTTTTTTTTTTTTTCAGTAGAATGAAACTGTACTTGTCAGCATTTGGCTGTACAACATACACAGTTAAAACAAGTCACATATTTGGAAAATATCCTAAGAACCAAATATAGCAAGCACTTCAGCATAATTTGGCTTATGACTAGGTTTTCTTAGATTAAGAGCACACCAAGCATGCTGTGTTTTACTCTATGTTCTAAAGAAGGCAGCTAATAAATGCATTACATTTCCCCATAGAGGCCAAAGAAATTTTTAATGTGAGTATCATGAACAAATTAGGCAAAGGATACAAATGCTTCTCTTTCCTTGTAACACTACTAAACACCATTTATTTAATGTCAAACTCATAAAGTATGTCTGAATATCATTATTATGAAATAAATTATACATTTATTAGTTCTGTAATCTACTAACATAATATTTAGTCATGAAAACAACTAATGTTTTGACTTAAAAATACTATTATATAAAACTGAGAAACAACGAAATCTATGAAATAATTCGCTACAGTAATCAAACTCTACAAGTAAATTTTGAATTTTGGAAATAATAATCTTTTTAATGTCCTACTTAACATGCAAACACATAGTTTATATTTCATAGTTAAATGATCATAATTAAGAAGATATAAGATTAACTGACTCAAAATCTATCTTTATTATACACAATTAAAAAGAAAAATATAATGTAATTCTTGGAGTTTCATTTTAAACCAATGAAATCCATATCTTGAATATTTTGAAGCTTTAATCGAGTTGAAAACCAGACATCATTTCTGTCCTTTTATTTTTCAAAGACAAAAATACCCTTTACTTACTCTCCTGATGACCTAATATAATCAACTGAATAGAGTAAGCTGATGCATTTCTAATCTTGAATTCTAAAAATTATTAGCCAAGGGTGAGTCATATGCTTCCTATTTTGAAGCAGTATGACATTTTAAATCCTCTGCTAACCTGCTACTATATTTGGAATACACATTTTCAGATAAAACGTTGGAAAATAGATTTAGATATGTAGCTCATCCTTTAAGAGGTAAGTATTGCCAAGTATGAAGTAATTTGGCCACTATTTGAGATGGATCAAAAGGGATATAGAGTCTAATTTTTTCCTTTTGAATACTACAATAATGAAACCAAAAAGTAATTGGCGGTGGAAGTAGAATGCCCTTTAATAAGTGGAAGTCATACTAATTATTAAAGCTGAATCAGGAGGCAAATGACATCATTATCCATGGTTTCAGGGAACAACTTCTGAATATGACAGTTGAGATTCGGGAAATAAATTTATTCAGTGACAAAAGGTACATTGTTCAGCCCAACTGACAACTGAACTTTCCAAATAATTAAAAATGTAGTAACATCTACTTTTTCATATAATGCAAGAAGATTTGTAATAAAGTAAAATATTATTTTTGGTTATCAAATTCCTCTCAAAACTTGAACATTTATAAGAGCAATAGAATATTATTAATTACCAAGAGATATCTTAATCCATTTTTGGAATAACTAATCATGCCAATCATTAATAAATAATGGAATATTGGTTGCTCCTTGTTGGTGATGTCCCTATTTTATACAGCATATGCTTCATGGAGGGAGTGGTAAAAATGTTTTGCATAATGTTTTTCCCAGTGAAGAAAAAGACACAGTGGAGCTTTAGAAGACCAGGTTAGGAAATCCTAAATTGAACAAGTTAGAAATAATAATAAATGAATAAAGACCTAGGGATTTGATAGTTTAAAAGTCAGTGCCTGAAGTCCTGATAGAAATTGATTTACCACTATACATTTCAAAGTGGCAACTTTGCAAACATCCTGGGATGAAAAACCAACCAGGCCAAAGTTGATAACCAGCTTGCAAACATTTCATAAACAGCTCATAAATGTGAACAGTCCCTGCAAATGAATTAGGAGTATGCTGCTCCTCAGTCCTGCTCTAAACAGAATAGGCTTTGTTCTTAGCTTTCAGTTAATACTAGTAATTTCTTCAAAGTAGAGAGGTCCTGGTAGCTTTTACAACAACTCCACAACACATTTTAAACAGTCAGTAACTGAGAAAGCATGATATGAGTAGGCAGCAAAGCTTAGAAAAATACCAAAAATAAAGCTTAGCAGTGAAAATAGTACCACAGGATGGCATTTTATTTTAGAGCAGATGTGTACAATTCAAATCCAGGATTCAGGAATCCAGGGTATTTTTTAATGTTATTGTAATTATCTTGCTATATTTTTAAGGTCTGTTAGGTGAACATATTACTGTTAGAATTGAAGGAAAACCTGATGTTTTAGCAGAAACCCACTCCCTGAACCTCCTTCCTGGGCGTCTGGCTGAGATCGTCAATACAGTGTGCTGGGTGTGCACGGTCCTTTTCCTCTCCTTCCTCCCCTTCTTTCCACCTTCTCTCTCTTCTCCATCTGCACTCTGGAAAGTGTGGCTCTTACATTTGCGATGTCAACATCATCAGCTCCTGTAATCAATCACAGTCATCCTAAAATCCACATTTCCTACACAATGAGACTGTTTTGTTCTTGGTGTGAAATATCTGCACACAACTGAGAGTAGCTGCATTGCTTTAATGAACTCTGTTCATTCAGTGCAGGTAGCAAGAACGTTGAGCCTCTATTTTCACATGGCAAAAGAGATGGACTGTAAACTGAAATGTCCCTTCCAGACATACAGACACTGCTAGCTCTAAATGTCCTCTGCCTCCACTCAAGATGCTGATACATTTTAGTATAAGCTTATGTCATTTAATTTACATAAAGATTTGATCATCATTTAAGGAAAGTTGTAATTGTTAATTCAAATATCAGGTTTCCCATAAGAAACCAAATAGAGTGCATGGCATATCATATATTGAAAGCAGAGAAATGAACTGGGAATCACACAAACATAACACAGCTTCATCTTTCTTTTTCATTATGATTGTAGGGCAATTAGATTAAGGATGCATTATTTATAAATTCAATCCTTTGTATTTTCACACCAAACACGTTACAGTGTTTTAAACCTTTAAAATTATTTCATATTAAATTTTTCCAGCTTTAAAAATATCTGAATGAAACAAAATATGCACAAATCTTTTGTTCATTTTTGTCATTTCATTAACTCTTATTCCTTATGTCAGATCTTTCTTGGCCCCCAGGACAATCACAGTTTTAGTAACTTTTCATTTACAAATATAAGTATTTTTTTAAATGAAATAACCACTCATATTCAGGGGTTTAAATTTCCAGTGTAATTCAAAATTTCAAATTTTTATCTAATCCAAGGTTACTTTTCTCTCTTTCTGTTGAGGTCTAATCCATTGAGATATAAGTTTTAATGGAGAAAGATTTAAATCTCTGCTTTTTGTCTGTATGTTTGTTGTCTTGTTTTCTTGTCTCTTTTTCAGCCCTTTTTTATATTCTGGGTTAACTTGAGTTGAGAGCATAAAAGGACTGGTTAGAGGAAGGGCAACATTTTTACTTGGATGTCTGTGTAGGGTTACCTGTAGGTCGTCAGTTGTCAGTGTTGCTGAATGGAAGGAGTGTTTGGTGTTCTTGTTTTTGAGCGCTGTGTTATTTGGAGTTCAGAGCTTCTCCTGTGAGCACGTAGGTACTGCAAGTCCCTAGATTAACTACTGATGGTATCCTATTAACTCACCTGTAGTGCTTGTCTACCAGAAATGTCCCTCCAGATAGAGAGAGCCCATGAAACTAGGCCTTTTTGGTGGAGCCATGAGAAGACACATCAAGGCCGCTTAGGTAGCATGATACTTGCTCGACTCAGTGGGAGCCAGAATGTATCTGCCCCACAGTTTGCGAGTTTGCCTGTGCCCTGAATGCAGTGAGGGAATGTCCACAGAAGGAGTGCAGCGGGTGGCTCTGCTAACAGGACACACACTGGGAGTGTGGCAAATTCATGCCACGTCAGGTAGCTTTGAGACAGTCTCCTTTCTGACTATAGGGAAAACCAAGGAAGACGGTTGTTAACGCTTCATTTGGATTCCATTTTTCTGTGTGGGGGGTAATAATTTAGCAAGCACTGCATGTCGGTGTCTAATTTAATATCTCCTTAGAGTAGCAGTGTGGTTTTCCAAAATTCTTAATAGTTTTGAAACTTCACTCAAACGTTTGAGTAAACAGTAGTTTCCCCGTTTCATACATACTCACTTTTCATAGATCTACATTATTATTTTTGCATACATATGTGTTTTATAGCGTACATGTTTTGTTGGAAACCAGGTTATGATTAAAATCTTATGCTTCATTTGTGCCCACATTAACTACCATGTCTGTTTCAAGTTTCAGGCTAAAATACTTCCTCAGATTTAGAAAATTTGATTCCTGCATTGCATTTTTTTCAAAAAATCTGTATTGCTGTAAAAGTATTTTGACCATAACAAGGGAGACCAGCATCTGAGTTTCATCTGTCTTAATTTGGAGATAATATTTCAAGACTTTTTGATTGATTAGAAGGGCTGATAGTTGTGAATAAACAAACAAACAAAAAAAACCAGTGGTACCTCGGTTCACGAACTGAATTCTTTCCACAATGCTGCTTTAAAACCGAATCAAATGAGAACCAAATCAAATCCAATGTTTAGGTTCAATGTGGTCATAAGGAAATTTAATTCAATTCTCATCCAACTCACTTACTGGGACCAGAATTTCAGAAAGAAGTTTCTGAAGTGAGGTACAACTGTAAAACTAAACAGTGACACTTTTTCTTCAGGTATGAGTAAGTCAAGCTATGTAAGGAATTCCTATACAAGGAATTGGCTTGTTTCTATACAGAGTATTAGGGATCCAATGATTTTTTTTTTTTTTTTTTTTTTTTTTTTGGTCTTTTTCGTTGGTACCGGGGATCGAACTCACGACTGCCTGCTTGCAAGGCAGGCACTTATGCCGCTGAGCTAAATCCCCAGCCCCCCAATGATTTCTCTTTAAAAATTTCATTATTTGCTGCCCTATCAACTGAGATTAGTTGATTTAATGTTTTATCTTATAATAGTCCTATAAGTTTGCTTGACTTTATCTTCTAAAAGTTCATATGTGAAAAATTTATTTTCTATACTGTTCAGCTTTACACTACTTCCATAAAAGAGCTAAAATAAATAAATTATAAAGAGAAAAAGTTGGTGCGGGGAGCATAACTCTGTAGTTGAGCTTTTGCCGAGCATGTGTGATGCCCTAGGTCTAAACCCTAGTATGTACACACACACACACACACACACACACACACACACACACACACACACATCCTAATGACAGAATTTTATTTAGGTTCAAACATAGTGTTTTTGCATTGTTCTAGTCCTATATCCTGTGAACCCACTGGTTAGTATACTGGGCCACTGGTTAGTATACTGGGTATTGATACTAGGGCATGCATGTCAGAGTAAACTGCTCATCTGAGGAAGCATAAGACAGAAAGGAGTTAGGTGTCCCATAATTCTCACTGGGGTCATGTTCACAAGTCCTTCCTCTAAATGATCTACAACCTCTCCCAGTAGCATCATCCCAGGGACTCTCTCTTTAAAATATGGTTTTAGTGGGGTATTCAGTTTCTAAACTAAAGCAATTTCCATATTTATGCAATGAAATCATTTGGAGCTGGGATCTTTGAGGATGTAATTTGTGTTAGATGACGTACTGAAGCTGGGTCCACTAAAATGAGATTAGTAGCTTTCTAAGAACAGGGGGAAAGACCCAAACTGGTATTATCCTGCTCTCTCACCATGTCATGCCCAGTGCCATGATATGATATACAAAAAGGCCCCAGTTTAAAATTTGTAAGCTTGCAGAAGTGTAGGGAACAGATTTCTCTTGCATGTAGATTGCCTCATTTGTGGTATTCTGTTTCAGCAGCATAAAACACAAAGAATCAGTGCCACAATATATTTTCCCTCAGAAAACTGGTTTTCCCATGACTAATTGGGAACATTCTACACAAAAGTCTTACAGAAAAAAGAAAATGAAAGAGAAAAATTTACATTTCTCTCTTTCATATGGCTGTAGCAATACTATGACAGATAATCCACAGCCAATTTAATTATGCTTTGTGTATTTTACACTATTGTATGTCAAGTAGCAAGTAAATATATGGGAGGATCATAGTGGAATTATGTTAAATGAAACACTGAAATAAGGAAAATTGAAAGAAAACAGAAAAACAGAACAAGACCCATGATGATTGGTTTGTCTATGCTCAGAAATGTGATTTCTATGTCATAATTCAAAAGGCAAAGATATTCAAAATGTATATCAATGTCAAACCACCATAAGTCAATTGGCATCCTAATGATGGTCTTTTAGACTAAACTAAAAATTAGGAACAACAAGGAAATTATCTTTACGTCTACGCTTGTTTTTCATTACCAAAATACCTCATAAAAATAAGTTTCTTTGGCTCACAGTATTGGAAGCTGAAAAATCTGAGATCAGAATGCTCATCAGTTTGGTGCTGCTGAGGGTTTAGTGGAAATGGGCTTCATAACATGGGCTACTGTGAGAGAGAGATCCCATGGCAACTCAAAAGCACAGAGACTGGAGAAAGCACAGGCACATCTTTTCATAAAACTGTCTCATGAGAACTAAGTAGCATTTTAGCAGGATCTTATCAGTTCCATCCGAGGCCCACACCCAATGTCATGATCATTTTGTACTTTGATCTACCGCCTAAAGAGTCCGTAGCACCTCCCAGCATCATGACACCAAGAAACTATCAAACTTCCACACACAGTCCCTTGGAAGAAATTCCCAAACTATATTTAAAACATTGTGAAATTAACTCCAAATACCCATATTTTTAAATTTTCCACATGGTCTCTTTTTAAAACACTTGCTTCTCTTAAAAGACTGAGGCACTCATGACAGTTTTTTACTTTTTACTGATTAGAAGAGAAAATAAAGAACTACTTTTTTGTCATACTTGGCAATGTATGCATCCTGCAAAATCATTGTGTGTGGCAGAGGACTCTTCTCTTGCCTTGTGAGCTGGTATCTTATAGGTCAGTATATACTCAGACTTTATTTTTTTCTTTTTTATTCTTTGAGTAATGTTCATAATGACTCATGATTCAACTTATATGCACACTGAATTTTCACTTCTGTTCACTAATTACTTTGAAGCTTAATTTTTAAATTATTTTATTAGTAGACAATATTGTGCACAATTTTCAAGGCCAACATATTACATTTAAAAAATAATCTCCTCCATCTTCTTCCTGTGTGTGTTTATCTTTTTATACTATACTGAAGGCAGAAAAATTTTAAATCATTGTGAATAACTCTACTTGTCTCACATCACTTAATTATTTTTAAAAATGTAATCTTTTGTTTTATCAACCTGCTTCTAGCCCTATATCTCTCACGCCTTTCTCTACCCAGATAGATTCTCCTTCTTGATATTCTGATCCAATAGATGCAAGGATTCTTTTGATCATCACTAAAGACTAAATTTAGAGCGTATCATAGACTTAAAGACAAAAGATAAAGGCCAGTTATTTAGGATGTGAAATTTCAGAAAGATATTCAGATTCAAAATTGTGACTTACCACAATCACCAACACAATCATAGTCCTGATTTCATTATCCCATATTTCAGTCTCTTGGGTTATTTCAATTTATTGCCTCTCTTGTGGTATGAGAAATACTTGCTCTGTCTGGATATATGGTACTTTTGGAATTCTATATCTCATTTAATGAGTGTTTGACCTAATGCAGTATTTAATTCCTAGCTTTAGAGATGTATCTCTTTATGTATTACCAAAGACTTTCTGTTTCTCTCTCAGTTTTTAAGTTACATTAGTAGATGGTTAATAATTGCAAATATATATGAGATAAAGTATGACATTTTAAATGTATACATTGTAGAATGATCAGATCAGGCTAATTCACATACTTATTACTTTAAATACTTGTTATTTCTTTATGGTAAATGACTGTTGAAATCCATGCTTTAGCATTTTTGAAATATACAACATATTACGTACTGTCACATGCTATTCAGTAGATCACCAACATCTATTACTCCTATGCAACTGAAATTTTGCATGTATCATTTTCTCCTTGCAATGGTACCAATGCCATGTGGTGCCTCCACACATTTGAATTAACAGAATATTGACTGCCCGTAATACCATTTCCAATTACGATTTTTCCAAATTTTAAACAACTAGGTAACCCTCTTCCAGGGATTTTCTTGATCTTCAGGTTTTATAGAAAAAGGAGTCCCCCTTGCTAATAGGAAGGTGAGTGATTCAGTTGCAGAAAAAAAAATGTCTTACACTTGAAAATACCTATCTGTACTTTGAATAACAGTATTTCAGTTCCAAGAAGGAGACTTCAAGATGAAGTTAATAATGTAAGAGTTCTATTTTAGGAAGAGTCTGTGAAGCATACAGTGAGGAGAAATAAGAC
Organism: Cavia porcellus; assembly: GCF_034190915.1. Classification (NCBI taxonomy): domain Eukaryota; kingdom Metazoa; phylum Chordata; class Mammalia; order Rodentia; family Caviidae; genus Cavia; species Cavia porcellus. The sequence continues at coordinate 10,963,032 of NW_026947490.1, forward strand.
TTCCCCCCAAAATGAAAACACACATCATGATGTAGGCCTCAGACTGTGATGGGAAAGGAGAAAAAGAGTTGTGTAGCAACAGATTCAGATGGCATTGCTGCTTTGAGAAACTCTTCATTGGAACACAAGGGAGCACAAGAATAAAGCCCTTCCAGTAGAGGAGTCTTTGGTGGGGCAGACAGGCAAGGCTTAATTAGAATTCTATGCACAGTAGTGGGTGTGGGGGCAACTCAAGCGGTGTGTGGCAGCTCTGAAGATATCAACTAATTGTATTCCTCATGTGGTGGCTTTCTCTTGTAGCAAGATCCAGGTAGCATAGTTTTCATGTTTACACCTTTTCCTTACACAGAATTACATGTAAGCAAAGGCATGAGTTTGCAAATAATCAAAAATCTCATTTATGAAATAAGCAGGACCTGAACTAGAACTTGGCTTGAATCTTTGAAGACATTTGTGTCCCTGCTCACCTATTACTAGTCATCCTTTATTCTTCCCTAGTATCCTGACTTCCAACCCAAGATGTCAAAGTTCTATTGTAACAAAGTTAGCTTTCTTTATGTGGAATCATAATGCATGAAGTCTTCTACATTAGTTGACTTCAATCAGTTTTACAGTTCTGAGACTCATGTTGTTGCATGTGGAATAAAATTCCATTAAAATCTTGCTATTTTAGTGCATATCTGCTCACAGTTTTTGTTGTAACTATTTGGTGGAATTGTTAGGTCTTAAAAATTATAGATTTTGGAGAGGTCCTGAGAAGATGACAGATCAATAAATAGCAAGGTAAAGAGTATTTCTGAAAGAAACAGCTCAGATGCTATAATTTAATACCATGGAGAAGACCAGATGACAGGAGAGGGATTCTCAAGACCCACGAAGAGCCTAAGGAAAAAGAAAAGAAAAAAGAAAAAAAAAATGAATGGAAAGCTGAAGCCAGACTCACTTTCACCAGAGTAGGCACCTTGGAGTCAGATGACTTGTGGCCATGCTGTGTTCACACTGAAGTCAGGAGTTGACGAGCCCAAGGTCCTTGACAGGAGGACATGTCACAATGGAGAATGGAGCCACCATGGAGATCTGCACTAATATGCAGTGAGTGCTCAGAATTTGGTCCTCTTGCAGGAGAGAGTGACTGGCTGGATGACATTGGAATTTGGCAGGACAGGCCTGAAGCCAGAACCACAGTGGCTTCAGTTGGCTGCTCATAGCCCAGAGAAAATGGGTGGGATCTACTTGGGCTGGGTCATGCCCTTGGTTGGGATCCAATAGGCAGGGAAAAATTGCCCCCAAAATTGTCCCAAACTGGTTCTGTCCACATGGCACACACAAATGTGGTGAAGCCCCTGCTGGTTGACTGGCTCAGAGGAGACCAGTCTGCACCATCCCTCCTTGCACCTCAGTGACCAATAGCAAACTGGAGAGGGAAGCAATCCCTAGCCAATGTTCTTCAGAAGAACTGTAACCAATATGGAAAGGGCCTGGGACCTCCATCACACACTTGTCCAGAAGAAACCAGAAATATGACAAGAGAATGAAACAAGAAAATGCCTCCAGAAACCAACCCAGAGAATATGGGTTCAGGAGAGGTAAATACAGAAGAGATCAAGGGCAATAAATGTGCAATATTGGAAATGGCTTCATCAGGCATAAAGAAATATCTTCATGACATTATAGAAGAACTCAAAACAGAAATGCTAATACAAGGAAAGCAAGATATAAGAAGATTAATAAAAAGGAATGCTAAGCAAATCTCAGTAATTCACAGATGGAAGAATGGAAGAACACAGAAAAAGGAGGGAAAACATTAATGAAGAATATAAAAAAAATCTAGAATACATGTAGCAGATTCAAGGAGACTACCAGGAAACTAAAAACTCCATTGAAAGCTGGCAATACTGATTAAAAGAAACTAAAGAAAGCTTGCAGATAGCTTTGCAATCTGTGCTTGTGAAAGGAAAGATCTCTTAAAAGTAACAGGAAACCATACAAAGGCTAGAAGATGACAGATCTATAACTTAAGAATGAAAAATGTGAGTGAAGAATCAGGAATACGCACAAATGAAATACAAAGACTATTCACAGAAATAATTAAGGAAAACTTTCCAAGCATAGGAAAAGGAAATGACATTCAGATAAATGAGGCATAAAGAACTCCAGCCAGCTGCAACCAAAACAGATCCAGAAATTCATCACAAGAACAGAACATTAAAAGCTGTTAGAGAAAAGAAACAGATCACCTATAAAGGAAAACCCATCAAAATCATCACAAGACTTCTGGACACAAACCATCAAATCAAGAAGAGCTTGGAGTGAAGTATTCCAAGTCCTGAAAGAAAACAACCTTCAACCCAGATTGATGTACCCTGAAAAACTGTTTCTCAAAATTAATGGAGGAATAAGATGCTTCCATGACAAAAAGGAACTGGGAGAGTTTGTGATCACCAATCCAACACTACAAAAAATACTGAAGGGCTTTGTAGAGAGAGAGAGAAAAAAAACAACAACAACAGGATTTCAGGAACAGTGGCAGTGGCAGATCAATGAATGGGGCAGACAGTGGAATCATGGAGAAAAGTAGACAACAAATGGCAGAAAAATAGCATAGCAGAAAAAGTTAGCTATAATCGCTAACAGAGATGGTCTTGATACACTAACGAAAAGAAACACAGGCAAAGTAGATCAGGAGATAGGGTCCATTGAGATGCTCTGTATAGGAAATATAATCAACCTGAAAGAGAGTTTGTGGACTGAAATTCAAAGATGAGAAAACAATGCTCTATGTGACAGGAAATCAGAGAAATAGGGGCAGCTAGCCCAGCAGCTGCAGATAGATTGGAAAGACATGACACTTTTGTGCAGTGGAGAACTACTCAGTTTAAGGAAGGAAAACCTTGCGGCTTTTGTAGGTAAAGGAATACAACTTAAGATCAAGCTCAGTGGTAAAAAGGTTCAGAACCACTTAGGTAAAAAGTGGGTTGCCCCCCATTATCCAAAAACTAAAGATTTTTAGTTTTTGGGATCCAAAATGGGTTTTTAATTTTAGTTAGTGGGATCCAAAAATGTAGAAAGCACCCTGTGAAAGTGAAAGGGGAGAAATTGTCTAAAAAGGAAAGCAGAAGACATTGTTAATACTGTATCAGGATTTAACATCCACATTGTTCTCATCACTCTGTTTAGTTTGGTTATATTCTGTTCCAGTCTATCTACTTGTACTAGATTTGAGGGCACAGGCAGCTATTCCAAAAATAGCAGGATATACTATGGTAACCGTCCTTATTTTCCTATTAACTTAAAATCTAAAGCCATGTATTACTTATAGTCTTATTATGACTGATCTTATTTGAATCTGGTTTGTATGATCAGTGTCTTATCTTGACCAATTTAACATGTTTGACAGTATCAAGTCTAAGAGTATAGGCAACTACTCTGAGGATGACAAGACTCACTAGGATACCCATTCTGGTTTGACTATTACATGCCTCTGAAGTCTTATAATGTCTTCAATGTTTTGTTTTTTATTAATATTTTTGCATACTGCTATGTTCAATTATATTATGTCTGATGATATAAACAATTCTATTGAAGATAATAAGAGATACCATGGTAACCATTGTAGATCACCTTGTATTGTAGTTTTATATGTCTTTTTCATTTTGTGCTTTGCTAGGAATTTGTTTTGTTTTGTCTTGCTTTGTTTTGTTTTTCCCTTTAATACAGAAACGATAGGTATACATGTAGAGACTCAGGCACGCATACAACTTCTAAACAGTTTATGACAATTGATTATATAATGCATGATGAAATGAACTGCTACTTTAAAGAAAAAGAGACACTAAAGTACTCAGCGCTGATTCCATAGCATCATGATGTGAAATCCAGAAGTACTATTATTCTTTGTTCAGAGTGATTTTAGTCTTGTTTTATTTTGTTTAATTTCAACATACGTGAAGGTATGGACAGCTATTTCGAAGAGAATGAGCCACATTATGGCAGCCATTGTTGATTTCCCTATTGTCTGGTCTTGAGTACCTAACATGCCGTCATCATCCTGTTCTGATCAGTTTTATGTTATTTTGTTTTGTATGAATTCACTGTATGTGAAGATGTGGACAACTATTTGGAAGAAAACAAAAGACAATATGGTAGACTGTGAAGATATCTGGTTGTGTTGCTTTGAAATCTGTGTCTCTTACATTGTTTTCTTATGATCTGTTTTGCTGTTTAATTTTACCCTCTTTAAAATAAAATTAAAAAGAACTATAGATTTTGATAGATGATACCAAAATATTTTCTGAAGTGTTATGCCAGTTATACTTCACTGGCAAAATAAAACAGTTTTTTCATGTCTTTAATCATTTGGTGATTGTACAGTGATATTTCTTTGAGGTTTTCAATTATTTTATTGAGTCAGATATTTTATGTAGCCATCTCTTTCAGTCTTTGATTACTGTATTCTTCTCAGATATTAAGAATAAACACTTCTATCTCAAAATCTCAATGTTAAATGATAATAGTTACTTTTTTTTTTTTTTTGTCTTTTTCATTTTTATCGGTACTGGGTATCGAACTCACGACTGCCTGCTTTCAAGGCAGGCAATTATGCCGCTGAGCTAAATCCTAGCCCCCTCAATAATAGTTACTTTTAATGTAAACAATTATTTTATATTTTATTTTAATTGATTAATTCTTCCTACAATTTATTTACTCCACAGTAAATCTTAAACATTTCCACTAGCTAACCAGTTTTACCACATATTTATGAAAGTACAAATTCTTCCTCTTTGAAGTTCCTAAGTAAGCTAGCATCAGTTTCGAATCTATTTGCTCTGTTTCAATGCTACATCTACTAGAGTTGATACTATTTTACTACAATTTGAACATACACTTGTGTGTATTTTCACCTAAGTAATAATTGCCATCTGAAACCACAATATAGAAGTTATCTTCACTTCATTCCTACTTAAAAACAATCAACTCATCAGTTATTTAATAGATACTTCATATTTTATAAGTATATTGTTCATTTTAATGTATGTTAAAACTGTTTTGAAAAGTATTTCAAACATATCTTTAAGTCAGTGCAGCAATTTTATCAATATTATTTTCTTACTTTCTTCTTTTTTCTCTCTTTACTAAGCTCCTTCTTTTTTCTTTCCATCCATCTCTCTTCCTTTTACTCATCATTTCATACATTTTAATGCGTGTCTTGTATTTTTCCCCACACTATCTGTTTGTGTATAACAGTAGATTTCCACTATCTTCTGTCTTCTAAATTGTGCTGAAATTTAAGTTCATCTCCAGATATTTTCTTGGCAATATTTACATTAAAAACTAACTAGAGCATTGTAATTCTGTCCTTTTTTCTTATATAAATATTTTGAGTGGCTCCAATGGGGAAAAATCTTTTTTCTAAAAGTTTTACTAAAAATTTAAAAATCTACTATCTGTGCTAGCCATGAACTAACTGCTGCATATCTATTCACTCATGTGTCTTCACACTCTTAGGATTTTCTGTTATTGGCCTTATTTTGCAGAGGATCAAAACGAGATGCTGAAGAGTTATTTTTCTATGACTATATATTCTATGACTAATAAAAGTTCATATAAACCTTGTGAGAACCAGATTTAAAAACAAGTCGATTTGTGGGATTGTGCATTACTAATCAGTCCAGTAAATGTTAACTCTGTACTTGAAAATATTCCCAGATTCACAGATTGTGTAGCTTCAAAGACAGCAATGGATGAATTTAAGAACAGTAGAAAGTATGACTGAAATATGTTAAGACTTCATTGGGAGAGGAGATAATAAATACTAAAGTAGTAACAAATCATTAAATGTGTTTGAATTGTAATATCACTGTATGGTACTCAAAAATGGGTCAGATTTGGGGGAAATATGAAAGGTAAGTGTTGACTGCTATCCATTTTCCCTTTGAGAATAAAAGTGGGACTTGGAAGAATCATAAATATACTGTTTACGAAAAATGTTGCAGTCATCATTTCTGTAATATGAATAACTAAATTAAAAATAAAAAGCACAACTCTTCCTTACATGAAAATAGAAATGTAAAACCAGGAAATTTAATAGTCACTTTCCCTAGCGTACTAGATTTCACATTTTTTAGATTGGCATCCACTGCGAAAAATCAATTTTATACCCTTTTGACCCAGCTTGCATACTGATAGCACATGTAGCACACCACTCACATAAACACACACATACACAATTCAAAAAGCAGTAGCAATACTCTCAGCATACATTTTTCATTGTATTATTCTCAGCATTGAGAAAATACATTGTATTTTCATTTTTTTGCTATTGTCTGAAGTTTATTGAAAGCATTGTGACATAGCAGAAGGACTTCAAAGGCTCCAAGTGGAGTTTTGAATCCATCCAAACTGCAGGTTGGAGAGAGTGCCAAAGTTTGAAGTCATCTGCACTTCCTCAGGGCAGGAGCTACCTCCATGACCCAAGGCTGAGACCTTGGGACATAATTATCTCCCCTTTCTGAAGGGACTTGCTTCTTGAGGTATGTGACACAGCCCATTCATTTGGTACTGTTTCTTGCCAGGGATGATCGTGATGTCATTGCGTTCATGTCCGTTGGTGTGAAAGTCGTGGCCCCTGATGACCCAGGCTGCTTACTTCAAGGGCTGGGTGCAAACATGACCTTGCTCAGAGGAAGGCTGTGTCACCACTAGTCTACATAATAGTGGCCTGGGGCATAGGACAACCCTGAGCCTGGCAGACTGGGCCTGCCATTGACTTCAATGTGGGTCGGCTTCTGTCGGGATCACAGCCTCCCTCACCGGCCAGGCACCTTGGATGGAGCACAGCTGAGGGTGACCCAACCCTAGAGCCAAGGCACCATTTTTTTAATTGTACCTCACTCTTTAAAATGTTTTCACTTTCTACTTTACTGTGTGACTAGCTCCCTGGTAATTTTAAGTACCAGTATGAAAAACAGAAAACGAAAGTGAGAGAAAATAGATTTTAAAAGGTGTAAATGGACTCTTTTGTGCTGAGAATAAAATGAAATCCTATGCATTTATTTGTAATGTAATCAGTTTGCATTTGGCATATCAGATGGGAAATCAACAGAAAAAATCAACAACATATCTAAGAAATAGATATGTAAAGTGTTCAAAAATCATGGCATTACTAAAGATAGGATATTAAGGGTTTTACTAAACTTTTTCTCATTATTTTTAACTACATTTGAGAATCAAAATTTATAGACGATAAAGATTTATTTGAGCTAATAATTCTTAAGAGTAAGATGACTGAGAATCTGGGAAATAGGAAGTTAGATGCTTCTGGATAAAATTTAGGGAACATTATTCCCTGAATGGGTTTTATGGGTCCTTTAAATCAGTGCTGTATGCACACCTGCATATAATGGAAAGGTGAATGAGAAAAAGAATGAAAACAAAAAGCAAGGTTTTGATAAGTTAAGAAGAAAACTCAATAAGCAGAGTTTAAAATTTATAAATCTTTCTTTAAAGACATATTCCAAATCATTATTAAATGTTAGCCTTGTTTCTTTTTCTTCAGGAAAAGCTATTCTGCAAATGTTCTCCAAATTTTTATGAAAGCGTGATTTTGCAATGACTGTTTACTTCCTGGATAAATAGGTTTGCACCATGGCCAAGCAATACTGATACCATATAAGATTTAACCCTATTTCAATTCTGGTTGCCTTTCCATGTAGTGATTAAATGGTGACCCACCACCACTCCATGAAAGTGGTCACTGGATGCTGGCTTGATCCTCTAGCTATTTATGAGCTGAATGAAATGGCCAGACGTTATTAAGGATTATAAAAAAATTGCTGTGATTTCTCATTTTTTATAAAGCATTTGGGCACTTCCCTTAAGCTATTCTGCAATTGTCTTCCTATAGGCAAACTGTACATATTTAACCACAGTAGCTACAAAAATGCTCATTTTGATCAAGTTTTGAAGTTCCTCAGGCTAGAAAGAGAAATAAATAAGAATTCTTAAATCAAACTTTTACAATATGCAAGGCAGAAGAAAGTTTGTGTCCTATACTCTTTTTATCATTAAATATACATATTACTGTATATTGTTCAAAGGATTATAAATGAATATTTAAGGAAGTTTATGCCTACCTGCTTCCTGAGTTACCAATGATTGTTACAACAAAGTCAAGATAGTAAAGTGCTAAATGAACCTATTTTTTATAGAAACAGAGATGAGTTTTTTGGTAATGGTTATCTTTTTAAGCAGTGGGAAAACTAAACATTTTATTTTGCCAATCTTCATCTTTCCAAGTTCAGAAAAGTCATTGAAAGAAATTTCTCAAAATGTGATTTAGAAAAATCTCTAGGTGTGGCTTAGAGAAAGCTTGAAAATGTCTAGCCTGAAATTAAATTGAAGTGAAAACCTGCAAAGTTTCTCCTTTAATTTGCCTTTGTATCTACCCTAAATAAGGGAAGAGTCAATCCCAAGTGCAGAGGATAAAGGTCCATAGAGTGTTTCAAAATATTTTCAGCAAATTATATTTATTTATTACTCAAAATTTTAAAATTCACTTAGTTTTTATAAAAAATATTAAATATAAATATTGTTTAATTATTTTACATAGGATGCTTAATGATATATATATATATATATATATATATATATGAAATTACTAAACATAACTAACTTTAATCATTATAATAACTTCTCTCACTTTGTAGACTTTTTGAAATATTTTCCCCGTGGAAGATAGTTTATTTGAATATTTTACTACATAATTCACCTTGAAAGGGAAAAATGAAAGAAGGTTGATATGTCTGGACCGGGCACTACTAGACTAATAAATGATAACTTTCTGTTTAAAAAAATAGCATAATGACTTATTTGGCTATCAAATTAATGGAATTGTCCTCATTTTATCATTTAAGATCCCTAGACTATGATAACGATGATAAGAATAAGAAGAAACAGTGAAAGAAATATTTTATGCTTATTATGACACATTATTTTTTAATTTATTTACTTATTTATTTTTCGGTACCTGGAATCAAGCTCATGACCTTGCACTAGCCAGGCAGGTGCTGCACTGCTGAGCTGTAGCCCCAGCCTTGTAATGCATAATTTTAAAGGCAACACAGTGAGGCAGTTGTTATTGTTGAATTCATTGTATAAGAATCTGGCATACAAATAGCCTATGCAATTAAAATCACAAAAGTAATGACTGGCAGAGCCAAATTAGAATCAAGATAATGTTAGTCTTGCTTTCACCGGAGTGAGCTTCTGTGTGTTTTTCCATGATGTTTTATCTTGCTGCAAAAAATACTACAAACTTCTCCTAGAACCCCTTTCTTTCTAAGTAGACAAATAGACAAATAGAATGATGTAGGTAGCTCCTAGCTCTTGGTTTGCATGTGGTTCTCATCTTCTTGTAACACTTGTTAGGATCATTCTGTCTGTGCTGGTTAACTTGATGGCAATTTACATAGATTATCTATTGGTGAGTTAGTTCATAGTTGAAAATGCTGTTAGGAGATAGAGCCCAATGAGAGGAAGTAGGTCACTTGGGCATGTCTTTGAAGGGTACATGTTTCCTTCAATTCTTGCCTTGTTCTGTTTCCAGGCCAACATAAATTTTAGCAGTTTTGCTGTACACATTCTTCTACCATGATGTTCTGCCTCAGCTCAGACCCATGGCAAAGAACCAGCTGACCATGGACTAAGAAATAAACCATTTCCTTCTTTAAATTGTTCCAACCTTTATCCAAAGCTGACCAATACAATGTCAAGATGTATTGGGCTGCAAGTTACATCTACAGTAAGAATGGCATAAACATTTTAATTGCTCATTGATCAAGAAAGAAGCAGAAGTTGTTTAGCTTAAGAGACTCACTGATTATTTTGCCCCTTTCAGTGCTTTCTAGTTTTCTTTCTCAGATTGTCATTGATGCTTTCCAATTTCCAGATGTTGAGATATTTGAAGCATTGTTTCCTCAGTTGCCAAACTTTAAAAGTAGGAAAGAAATTAACTTTTGTGTATTTCTTGCCTTTTCTCTTGGAATCTCTCTTCTTTGATTCACCCAGAATTTCTGTCTATCTGATTATTTAATTTTGTATTTAACAACTTTTCTTATTACTTATTAAGCACTGTGCATAATTTTTTAAGTACTAGAAATCTAGTAACAAACAAAAGATAAAATCTATGCTTTTATGGAGGTTGCATTCTAGTTAGGAAATACAGACACTGTAAAACCACCACCACATGAATATTGATGTGTGGCAGGATGTGTTAAGTATTAATAGGAAACAGCATATTAATAAGAGATATAAAACAGAAAGCTTCTAATTCATATAATGTAGTCAAAGACCCCTTTGTTAAAATCATATTTAAATATAGGTATGATCAAAATGAGGTAGTTGTCTTAGTCATTTTTCTAGGTATTGAGACAAAATATCTGACATTCAAAGTTAAAGGAGAAAAGGTTTATTGTGTTTCACAGTTTGTAGAGGTTCAATCTGTAGTTCGCTGGCTCCATGGTAGAGGGATATGGCAGAAGAGAAATAATTCATGATGAAGAGAAGGCTGAAAAGCAGTAACAATAACTTTATTCCTGTCTTTTATAGTTATTCAGGCTACCTACACTTAAGGTGAGTAGCACTCACCCCCCAGAGTGGAACACCCTTAATTCTACCCAGAACTATGCCAAACCAATTAGTGAACTAATTTAATAAACATATACCTTGATCCCAGCATCACACATTAATTCCAGCATCACTCATTCTAGATCCACCTCTGAAAAACCCCCACACATGACCACATGATGGCTTGGGGGGACATCTGGACACAAGTCATACCAGGAATGAAGTGCATGGATATTGGAAAGAAGAGTCGTGGTAAAGAAAACAGCAAGTACAAAGTTCCTGGTGCCCCATGAGAATTATCTGAGATAAACTAGACTGTGAAGGTGTGAGAGAAGCAATGGGAAACTAGATTTCATTAGAGCTCTCAGCCTGCAGTAAACAATGCATACTTTTATCTGAGTAAAATACAATATCAGTTTGGGTGTTAAAAATTGATTGATATGATTTCTGTCCGGCATGTTTAAACCTTCACTTATATTGCTTTGTGGAGTACAGACGGACAATGGAAAGGGAATAGAATCTTAGATAAATGTGCACAAAAACATGTAGGTCACTTGAGGCTCCCTGGAAGGACCCACGTCAGATATGTGATGATAAGATGAAAGTGTTAACTCAATATCAGTTTCTACATAGACTGTAACAGTAAAGTAAGCAGCCTTCATGGATGGATATCATGTGAAATATGAGAGAAAAAGATAGACCATAATATTTTCACATCTTTAGATGGGCAGGTTAACAGGATGGGGTTCCTATGTAATTCACATTACTAATAGAAGAAGATAAAAAATTTTCTGGTATATAAAAATGGTAATAGACTAGCTCCAGGGAATTGGGCCTGCCTGCCTGTGCCCTGACCTCTGGACTGGGCGGCCTGGAGTGAGTGTCCCTGCACCATCTCGAGCCCCGGGAGGGAGCATAAGATCTTAGCTACTGCCAGCAAGGGAAAATTACAGCTTCCTGCTGCACTGAACGAGCTCATCAGGGCTTGGACCTGTCTGCACCAGCTTTCCGGTTTCCTGCTATGCTCAGCCAGCTCCAGGATATTGGGCCTGCCTGCCTGCACCCTGAACTCTAGAGACTGGAGGCCTGGGGTGAGCATCCCCACACCATCCCGAGCCCGTGGGAAGGAGTTTAAGATACGAGCTTACGCCAGCAAGGGAATTTTATGGCTTCCTGCCTCACTGAACCCACACAGCAGGGCTTGGCCTGGCTTTCCCCACCCCCAGTGACCCTCTCTTGATCCAGGGAACTGGGTGGCCAGAGTCCCAGAAGCTGAGAGCGTAGAAGAGGATTTCCAACAGGTCCAGGGGAAACCTTGGAATAATACTTGAAACATGGAAATATAGGAAAATGACAAAATGAACAACCAAAATACAATCTCAAGCCTCCAGCCCATCCCAAGAAAGATTAGGAGCTATATACATAGAAGAAAACATGCCATACACCTGAAACACCAAAATAGCAACTAAGATAAAGACACAACTATGGAAAGCTTTAAAGGAATTCAAACTAGAAACAATCTCTCAGGTAAAAGAAGAAATAATAAATGAAATGAAAGAGATGGTGAACATATCTAAAGAAGACACAGTTAAAAAATGGGAGGAACTAAATAAAAAGATAGAATCCCTGGATGAATAATATAAAAAACAAACAGAATACATAAAGCAGATGCAAAGAGATATACAGGATATCAAAAATTCCATTGAAAGTTGTAAAAACTGCCTCAATGAAAGTGAAGATAGAATTTCATACCTCAAAGACAAAACTGCAGCTAGTGAACAGGAAAGGAAAGATCTTTTAAAAATAAAAAGGAATCAGGAAACAACAATTTAACAGCTGCAAGATGATGCAAAGAAAAACAGCATAAGATTGATAGGGATAAATGAAAAAGAAGGGGACAATATAAAGCATGTAAAGAGGATATTTAGAGAAGTAATAGCTGAAAATTTCCCAAACATGAGAACAGAAACTGACATCAGAATCAGTGTAGCATATAGAAATCCAAATATTCATAACCAAAATAAAACTACACCCAGACATATAATAATCACTATCCAAGAAACGCAACATAAGAATACAATATTAAAAGCTGTCAGAGAGAAAAGACAGATCATCTATAAAGACAGATCATCTGATAGGTGTTCACCTATCAGAAGCACAGCAGACTTCTCAGCACAAACAATAAATCAAGAAGAGCATGGAGTGAAGTATTCCAGATCCTAAAGCAAAATGATTTCCTGCCTAGACTGATGTACCCTGCAAAACTGTCCTTCAAAATGGATGGGGAAATAAAATATTTTCATGACAAAGAACAGTTGAAAAACTTCATGATCACCATACCAGCCCTGCAAAGAATACTGAAAGACAGTTTAGATACACTTAGGAAAAAACCACTAAGCAAAGCTGACAGTTAAACAGAACAGAAAGATAAAGATGCAACAGCAGAAAGATAATGTCAACAATAAACCAATATAAAACAGTTATAACCATTAATGTAAATGGTCTCATTGCACCAATTAAAAGAAACAGACTGGCAGAATGGATCAAGAAACAACACCCAACCATATGCTGTTTACAAGAAATTCATCTAACCCAAAGGATACTCACAGACTGAAAGTCAAAGGATGGAAAACAATACTTCACATGCAACAGGAACCCCCCAAAAAGTGGGGGTAGCTATTGTTTGCACTTCAACGTGAACTTCAAACCAAGAATGGTCAAAAGATACAAAGAAAATCATTACATACTGGTTAAAGGAAAACTTCAAGAGGAAAAAACAACAACCTTAAATATACATGCACCAAATTCAGGGCACCCAGTTATATAAAGGAACTATTAACAGAAATGAAAAACCAAATTAGCAATAACACAAGAGACCTTAACACACCATTGGCATCAAGGGACAGATCAACCCGACAGAAAATCAGCAAAGAAATAACAGAACTGAATCACAACTGTGAACAAATGGATTTGATAGACATATATAGAGTGTTCCATCCAACAACATCAGAATACACATTCTTCTCAGAAGTACATGGGACGTTCTCTAAAATAGACCATATACTAGACCACTCAACATATTTAAATAAATGCAAAAGAGTTGAAATTATCCCATGCATGTTATCAGATCATAGTGCCATGAAACTAGAAATTAATGATAAAAGATACTGCAAAATTCCCACAAACACATGGAAATAAATCAAACTCACATGTATAAATACCGAATATTTTCCCTAGTGTAAGAAATGGTAAGAATACATAAAAGTATGTGGTATTTGTGATTTCCCATTATATTGCTTTGAAGCCCTATAATGTTTTCATTCATTAATTGGAATGGTTTTATTCTGGGTTGTTTGATTTTATTGTCTGTGTTGGTATGAACAGCTATTTTAAAGAACACAAGACATTATAATAGCTAGTGATGGTTTAATATCATCTTGTTTTGAAGTCCCACCAAGCTTTTGTTCTTCTGCCTCCATCAGTTTTATCATGTTGTATCTTGTTGTAGCTTGTTGTATCTTATTATATTATATTTGATAGTCTAAACAAAATATTTTATAGACAAGAAGATAATAGAATAACCTTTGTTTATTTTCTGTTAGTTGATTCTGAATACCCTGTAATACTTAGATTCTCTTGAATGGTTTTACACTGTCTTTTTTATGTTTGATTCTGTAGTATATGAAGGTATACTCAATTATTTCAAGGCGAGAGACACTATGGGTAGCTACTGTTATGTCGGACTGTCTTGTGGTGAAACACTATGTTGCTTAAACTGTTCTGAAAAAAATGGTAATAGACATGCTGATTGAGATAGAAAAACATAAACTGAAAATGGAACTATTTAAAAAACTCAAATGTTGATAAACATAACAACATAAAAATTAAAGTGAAAAATTGGAGATAAAGACTGGCAATAAAATTAAAGAAAGAAAAGGCAGTAAAACAAAGAACAAAACTCTCAAATGATCATTTCAATAGGAGAATGTTCTGGAAAGATTAGTTAAACTAAAAACAGTTTCAGATTATCTTTTAATGATTTCTAATATTTTAATTACTTTTTTCTGAGAGATCAGCCAATAAGGTATGTATGGAGACCAATGTATTTTAAAATTCTGAGTAATACTAAGTCTAAGTAGTGATCATTAGACTAGAAAAATAAAATATTTTAGTATTACAAAAATTTATTATAGCCTCAGGGAGCCTTAAAACAGAAATATTTTAGACACTTACTGAAGTCTGAATTAAAGGTCAAGTATGAAAATCCAGGGAAAAGTAATATTATTGGCAGAAAAGATCTAGCTAATAAGGTAAGGATGTCATATAGTGCAATCAACGTCTTGATGTGAATAGGGAGCAGAATTTCAGAAGAAACAATTATTTAGAAGGAAGGAATATAATAAGGAAAAATGTCTGCAAACTGGATACTAAGGAACAATGAGTCCATATGAAAATAATTTGACATTGATCTGATTAAAGAGGTAGCCAACACAACTGAAATGAAGGCACAGGTATTCTTCTCAATGATCAAATAAGTCCTATTTGTTGTTGAATTGGGATAAAGTAACTATAATCCTTGGGGTAAAAATTATGTTTCAAAATTCTTTCAGATGACTTTAATAAAATATTTGGTCTTTTTTATCACACAAAATTTCATGTTTCATTGTGAAAATACACATGATTAAATTGGCATACTGATTAATATATTTAGATGAGTTAAAACAGAAGATGTTAAAAACTTCTGAATTATCACTACTAAACGAAAAAACATATTATGCATCCAGAGGAATGTTAGTTTCAAGTACTAAAATGACAATACATTTTCTTACCTGTGGTTCTAATATTAATATGGCTTTCCTATTCAAAGATAGCTTTGAAATGTACTCTTTTTCCTTTCTTAAAATCTATCAGTGGCTAACAATTTAATTAACTTTATGCCTGGGCTATTATAACACATTGTGGACATTTTTTATATTTCCTAGATTCCAAATTAACTGGTCTTTTTCATTGAGAAATGCAACGCATGCCACTGTGACTGCATTTGTTATATTATTCCATTTGGCAATCAGCTTAAAGTGAGTTCTTACTGTTTCCTAATCATTTCATTTTTGCCTTGGAGTTAAGAATCTCACTAACTTCCTTGACAACCTGAGTACTGGTTTAAATTTTGTGTCACAGTTTTTATAGACTTTAATAAAATATTTGGTCTTTTTTATCAAGGAAGTTTAATTTTACTTTGCAATGTTAAAGATCGATAACTTCTAGTTTTTGCCATCTGTAGAAGACAAAAAAAAAGATTTAGGTACACTTAGAAAAAGAAGGCATAAATGTCATCAAATTTGAAAATAAAAATCTATCTACCTGGAAGGAGTGGGCTTAAATGTGTAAAAATGCGAAAGCAAAATTAAAAGATCTCATATTTTCATTTTATAAATATAGTGCTTTATATTCCTTCTGCAGTAATCAGAAAATATTTCAGTATAATATTAATGTTTCAAAGACTGTTTCAAATATCCAAAATAATAATGTTAGTGCCTATTTGTGAAAAGGAAGTGTGAGAATACAAAAGCTGATGAATTACATAGAAATGATGTCAACATACTATTCAATCATACAGATATAATCACTAGAAGAACCATAAAGCTAAGTAGTTAATTTGGATGTTTCTTTAAAACAAGAATAAACACTGAGATGAAGCTGGATGGAGACAAATTTAGCAATGAGTGCTAAGATAGGAATAAGGAGATCGTTATGTTATTTTGGAGCATGATTATAGATAATGTTACTATACTTTGTATTTCAACAAACTAGAAAAAGGTTTTAGTTCTTTCACCATAAAACATGATAAATGTTTCAAGATCACAGTTCTGTTTAACCTGATTTAAACATTATGCAATGTACACAGGTGTCAAATTATCATATTATACAATAAATACTCAATATTTTTATATTTTTATATATTAGCAAATCATAATATTGTTACAATTTTCCTGACTCAAGAGTTAATGGAATCAATTACTATATATTATTGAGCCATGTATATTTATTGTCTGAAGAAAGAAGTCACACTTCAGTACAAAAATTTTAAAAGAATAATTTGCACATGAATTACTTCAGTATACATTTTTGTGCATCTTTCTGTCTAATTAAGCATTTTAAATTCTATAACTAAATACTTTTAGTGGAGTGAATTACAGATAAAAAAGACTAAAAAATATTTATTTTACTGGAGAAAATCAGAGATAAAAAAGACTAAAAAAACCCATACATATTTAACCTGTTAGTTTTCCAATGTCTAAAAACAGATATTATTTTAATACCAAACTATCCTGTTATCCAAATTTATAATTGCATGACATTTGACAAAATGTTCAGTTTATACCATAGTAAAAAAAAAAAAAGTCTGAATGTACAGGTCTTGGGTACACATGAAAAATATTTTTATCTCTGTCTTAGACCTAAAGCAAAGGTATTTATTCAGAGACATCAATATAACTCAGTTTCACTAAAGATGTTCTTTGATTACATGGATCTCAAAGTAGGCATTACTTGTAATTCTTTAGATAATAAGCTAAATTCAGTGTGTATCTAAAGAAAAATATCATTACATGGTTTGGCTACATCTCTTCTCAATCCTTAGAAATGTAGTTTTTAGGAAGTGCTATCACAAAAAAATAAACATTCATAATGTGAGAGAAAGATATTTTTAATTTCAACTGCAGTGAAGCTATAAATAAGAATATTAATTTTTATTGGAATGAACCAGAACTGTAATAGAGAGATGAGATTTAAATATCAAATTAAAATCTCTATTTTCTACTCATCTTTAAGGAGTTTGCATTTTTAAGTACCTTTAGTAGCATGCATGCCATATGATTTTACATATGAACCCTATATATTTGAATTCCTTACCATCATAAACCCACATTTTGATGTAAAGTAAGTTTGAAGTAGATTCAAAAAACAGATTGAATATTTTACTTATTTTTTCTGAAGTTTTAATGTTTTATCAGAACTTAAACTAAGCTGTTTTTAAGTGGTTGAGTTCGGCTACACTGGTTTTTCATGATGGTGTAATAGGCCACCCTAGAACTAAGAAGTGTTAATCAACAATAATTGTTAGATGCTTAAGGAATGTGTGAGTCAAGAATTCAAGCAAAGCAGGCCAATAGTGACTTCCTTTTCAGCAGGCATCAGGTGCTTAGAATGGAAGACTCAGACGCTGGATGTGACTCACAGTTGGAGGCTATCATTACTTCTAACCAGTCCATTGCCTTGGCTTGGCAACCTTCAAGTCTGGGTTCAGCTGAGACCCTTGACCGCAGCACCTAGGAACAACCTTCCCATACATGTTTTATTTCATCACGGCAGTCAAGGGCATGTGCATTTCTGACACAGTGATTCCAAAATTGAGCAATGAGTAACACAGAGGCCAAACAATCTTTAACTAACAAGCCTTGAAAACCATAAAATGTTGTTTCTTCCATACCTTATTGATTGAAGCTGTCACAAACCTTGATTAGTTGACTAGATTCAGTAGTACACAACATGAATCCCATCTCCTGATACAAGCAGTACTTGTTAATTTTGGAGCACTGTAATAAAATGCATATATTCTTTCTCTTCAACACTTGCCAAAAGGGCATGATTCGTCTTTGAGAATGAAATACTTTGGTGCCATGGTGTTATCATCATGCTGTCTGGAAGCCAAGTAAATACTAACACACAAGGTAGGTGGCAAAATCAGGTAAGAATGTAATTGAAAGCACAAGCATAGGAATTCTATTGATGGTAACACACAATGGAGAATTCAAGTGTTCAAATCTATAAAAGCCATCAAGTCAATATTTAAATGAGAGTGACTATGGTATTTAATGCTGCCCAATTTTGTACATTCTCTTTTTTGATGTGAAAGATATTCTTGTAAAGAAAAGCACATTAAAAACTTGTTACCTCACTTTTCCTTGAAATGAATTCTTGTGTTGTAGAGAACAAAGTCTGAACACATAGAGTATCTTAATGGTTGGCTCTACTTTAAGTGTGATTTTTATGTGTTAACTTTTCATTTGCTTCTGGGTTGAATTTTACTGGGTTGAATCGACTATTAATTTAAGATTATATACATTGGTGGCAAAGAATTTTCTTTGTGAGGGTTGGAATATTGTAAAGTATTCACTCTGTATATCCAATTAGTTTACATTTACAAGGTGAATTTAGCAAACATATACAAGCCAGTCTGATGGGCATAAGAAGACGAGGATCTATAGCAGTCAGCATGACTTGCCATTGGAATACAATTTATGGAACGAGAATTTTTGAAACAGTAACTGAGATCTACACTAGCAAAACCTCTTCTGGTATTCTTTAGCTTCATTTAAAGTCGTTAATACGATTTGGAAAAGAAAATAGCAAAAGAATTTCTTGTAGGGGTCTTGTAAAATTCTTTAGATATTGAGTGATTACATATAATGTTTGAAATATTAAAGACACATTTCAAGGCACCATTTGAAAGACTTAAAATGATATTTTTTGTAATTCACCAAGTACTTGCAGGATTTGGTGTTTAGCAAGTAAGGCTGGTTGTGATTTATGAAGTGCCAATAAGGCCCCTGAAAAAAAATCTGCTTGAAATTCTGTTTCATTTTAGAGGGGCCTGAAATACCATTTTGTAAAACAAAAAAGAAATGTAAAATAAAGATAAAAACATAAATGCTCTTGGTTTAATATTTTACATGCCAAGTTGAGCCTGAAGCTCATTTTTACAGCTGTTTTATAGGCCTTTAAACTAGTGATTTACAATGGAAAGAGTGACACAATCTTAATTATAACATGATGTACCAGGTATTATAATGAGCAAAGATATTTTACTAAAAAATGTGTAACTTTTAACTGTTGTCCAAAGGTTGTTTTCATTAGGATCTGATTTTTACCTATGTCTCGATCCCAGTTGAACACATGTCTTCTTATAGGTTTGATCAGCCTGTTAACTTTCTTTTTCCCTCTGGTGAAAATGAAATAGTAAACTGTTCCTAGATTCATGAGTCTTCCATTCTAACTGTAAAATGACAGCATAACATTATTTGGGAAACCTGCATCACATGCATAATTCATTATTAAAACTAGCAAAGGATAATTACTTCATAAGTATAGATTTCATTTACTAGTATTAGGCTCTGGCTGACCATTAATATTTTCTACAAATGAATGTCTGTCACTTCCTAAGGTTTATTAAGGAGGCATAAAATTCGAAAGAATCATACATTTCTAAGGACCTTATAAATATTAAGGAGAGGATAATAGTCAGGAAAGGACACCAGAATTTAAAGGGAAGAGATACTCCTTTTGGCCAGATTATGTCTATAGTATCTAGAACACAGAGGCAGCAGAGAGTGGGCCCACAATCTGGGAAGTTTGAATGTAGCTGGTTTGAATCGACAGGCCTCTAATTTGGTAAGAATTGAGAGAAAGTGGAAAACTCTAGTAGCTTATCTGAGCAATTACAAATTCACTGAAAAAATTCCAAACTACTCATTACCATATGGAAATTGCAAATCGTATAATTTAAATCCTTGGAAAATTTAATAGAAAATATTCACTGACTTATTATAAATAAAAACTGGATAGCCATGCTTTGTAAGATTCCATGTTCCCCTTACCTTCTGTCATTTTGAGTTTCCATTTCAAATACTAATATATTGTGGTGAATATTTATCTTTCTATCAGTCATTTTCAATCTCTATTTCATGCCAATATAGTGAGTAGCAACAGAGGTAAAAATGAATTTAAATATTAAGGAAAATTTCTATCAATGAGAGGTCATATAACTCCATGAAGTTAAAGGTTTGGTAAGTAATTTCAGTGCGGTAATGATTTCTGACTGTGCATGCATATCGAGTAAAATACATGCATAAATGAATAAATGAATGAACAAATATAATGCCCAAAAGGATATCACTCAGAATATACTGTTTCTCTGAAAACATATTCAAAAGAGAATATAAAAATTTCAATTAGTGAAAAAGCCACACTTTTAATGCTCAGTCAGTAACGTTCTCCATAATAAATAGTAAATCACTAAGGCCATGTCAATTCTGTACCTCCATCTTGAAACTTATGACTATGGTTTGTCTTTCTCTCTCTTGGTATTCAGAGGAGCACTCCCATTTGGGTCCTTTCTGCCAGGTGGCAGCTGGGATCGACTAGAATCTAAGATGGCACTGTCACTCAGTTGCCAGTGGATGTGAGGTTGGCTGAGTATTCAGCTGAAACAACTCACTAAATTACCTATATGTGACTTCTCCATGTCACTGGAACTTCTCATAGCATAAAAGCTGATTTCCAAAAGATTTCTTTGCAATGGTAGAACCTTCTGGAAGCTGCTAGTCTCCATTGACTTGACATGGAATTGTCATGGTTTCTGTTTTCTCATGGTTTCTATTTCAATCTGGAGCATCCCTGACTTAAGAAGAAAGGGAAGAACCTCCACTAAAAAGAAAGTGTCTGAATTACCCACTTTTCGTCACCCCCTCAAAGATTCTCAGATATACTTTTAACTCCAAACACTGCTATTCTGGTAAGTTCCACACAGCGTCCGATGAGTTTGCCCAAGTATAACCTGATGACATCTCTCTGTGAATGCCTCACTTTCGGTCTTAAGTGTCTCTTTTTTTATTTCAATTTTTTTTCATTAGTACATGTCTGCATACATAATTCTTACCTTCCTTGTGGGGAGTTGGTACCTGAACATAACACATCTTAATTCTTTTCTTCATCCTTTCGCCTCTGCCCATGATTTTTTGTAACCGTCCCTTGAGCAAAATAGTGATCTCCATATTTCAAATCTCCTATCTCTCATTCTGTTCTTTATTTATATTTTGGGGTTTCTCATAAAGGGAAACCATGTGCTATTTAAGCACGTGTTTCTGATGTATTTCACTTAACATTTTGGTCTCAAAGCACTTCCATTTTCTCACAAATGACTCAAGTTTTTCCTTCTTTATGCAGAGTAGTCTTTCATTAAATACAAATGCATTTTATGTATGCATTCATCTGTTGATGAACATATAGGCCACATCTAATATCTAGCTATTATGAATTGTGCTGCTGTAACTATGGGTATGTATAATACTGTACTATGATATTTTTAGGGAGATGCCAAGCAGAGTAATTCCTGGGTCGAATGGAACTTGTAATTTTATTTTTAGTTTTTTGAGGACTTTAGCTTTTGCGGAATTTCTACCAAGAAGGTCCATGGGAAGGGAAAGGGTACAGTCAACAGGAACCCACATTAAAAGTGGGCAGGATAGTTGGTACACTGCAGAGGGTCAGAGGAGTACATAGATGATTGAAGCTCCCAGGCAGATGGCTCAGTAATGCACATCACAGACTCAGAGCTTCACACGGGACTCAGCAACCAGTTGCTCAAAGTGACAGACTAGTGATCACAGTATCAAGTCAAAGAGAAACATCCAAATATGGTAGCATGATGCTATGTACTGGATTCTGCACCCTCAAAATTCATGTCAAAGCCCCAATTCCCAATGAGACTGTCTAAAATCAGGAAGAAATGAAGATAAAAGATAATTTAAACTTCAGCCTGCTTTGATAGGAATTCTGTCCTTATAAGAAACACTAAACTAATCTCTCCTCTCCTCTGCCTCTTCCTCACTCTGCCAATAATGCAGAGTGAGAACGCATCAACCTACAAACCAGAAGGACAGCCGTTAGCAGATGTTGAACTTAACTGATGTCTTGATCTCGGACTCTCAACCTTCAAGAAATTGAGAAAATACATGCATGCTGTTTGAGGCTTCCCATTTCCACTTTATATAATGATGGAATATTATTATGGAAGCCTCCCAGTTTCTGAAACAAAGAATAAATATGTGGTTGAAAACCATTTCATGAGGAGATCACAGGTATCGTTTGTGGATTTAGTCAACCATGTCAGACACAGAAGCCAGAAACAGAGAAGAGTTCCATAAGCAGACACAAAGCCAGGTGTACCTCATTGGAGCACAGAAAACAAGGCAGAATACAGCGAGCATGTTAAACTTCTCACGGAACAGTGAATGGAACTGTGAAAACATGCTGTTCTTCCAGCAAAAAGGAGGAACAATGGACAATGAAAACAGATTATCAGGCTTCCACCCCCACCTACAGAGTGTCTCTTTCCTTTTCAATTTTAGAATGTGGAGCCCTAGCTAAGAGCCCAGGGTGTGCGCGGGAATGCAGCATGAAGGGGCACAGCTGCCCCAGGACAGGGGAGCTGATACCGCCACTCTGCTGGGTGTGGAGAGCTAGAAATCAAGCCAAAGAAAATGCTTTTGTGCCTCAAGACTTTACAGTTTGTTTTGGAACAGGTTGAGACTTTTGTAGCTTTTGGAGTGGAATGTATGCGTTTTGTTTTTGATAAGGTCATGAATCTCGGGGGCCTGGGATACAAATTATGGGCTGAATTGGTCCCTGCCAAAATTAATAAATTGAAACCCTCAGGCCAATATTACTACATATAGAATGGGAAAGAAGAAGAGCTCAGAGGAGTCAAAAGGTTAGATCTCTGATCTGTTGGGAAACGTGTTCTGAGAAGCAGAGCCAACAGAGAGCTTGCTTTTTTGCTCTATGCGCCATGCAAGAGCACAGCAAGAAAGCAGAATCTTTATGCCTGAAAGGGAGCTTATAGCAGCAAGCCTTGTCTTGGACTCCTAGCCTCCAAAATATTACAAAATAAGCTCTCATTTTCTTATAAGCCACCCAGATTGTGATATTTTATTATGGAAGGTGTAAGAGAAATCAGAAACATGAGAAAATAGACTAATTTAAGTAAGTCACCTGAAGATCTTCTTTCTTAAATGAAAATCTCTACCTCTGCAAAAAAATAAACGTGTTGGCTCTCTTTAGGTTGGTGGAATGATTTGGTGTATTTCTTAAAGAATAGCAGTATTAAGATATCTTTTGATAGAAGAAATCTCAATGTGATATAGGACTTGAAATTAAGCCATCTTTTGCAGAAATACAAGTAGAACTTCAAATATATTTAAGTCATACTAAAACTTCCATGAAGTCACTCACTTTTTATCCTTTGGAATATGCTATTTGATTTTTATCCCTCAGCAGCACTAGTATCTTCTATTCAGCTATAGTAATCAAGTTTCTTAGGATATGAGGAAATGTGTAATATTTAATTATGAAGCAAAGCTAAATAAGGATAACCAATCTATTGAAACTGCTGCCATAATATAAGGTAAAACCATGCCTTAAGTCATTAGTAAAATATTTATTAAAATAGATTTGAGCCCTATCATTTTCAAGTAGCAAGTTTGACACATATTGGTGATTACTATTAAAAACTCAATTATACATAGTCAGTAAAAGTGCATGAAACCACACAAATCCAATTCCTTACTTTCCATCCGAATAATCCTGGGCTGAGAGTAGATGGTGTAACCAAGGCCATAATACTAGTGAATGAGTGTCATGATTTAGCCTTCTTAAATTTCAGATGATTATTTGCACTGCACCACTCTATTTCTTCATCTCTTTGTTTAAATTATATGTGGTGTGTGTGTGTGTGTGTGTGTGTATTAAAATAGTTATGAAATTGTAGCATTAACTTTGTGTGGAATTCTTCTTCTGGGTTTGTCCTGGTATCTTACTAACTTGACCATTGCTGAAGCAAATCTCCAGAGCATCCAGGTGTTAACATCACTTAAATAAACTATTTCATCTCCTGTATACTAAAATTCTACCATGGAAAACATTTTATATTTATGTATACACATATCAGTTATAAAAACAAAGCAAGTTCAAACCTTCAAAGAGTTAAGTTTATGTGCCAAAGAAGTGAATTTTCAAATAGCTTTTGTAATTTTATTCTGCCCTTTATCAAGCCATTTTGTAAAACAATATAGAAAGTAAATATTTTAATTAGTCCAATAAAGCATATTCTAAATGTATAAATACTTGACTGTATCTCAGTAGTATTGGAAGCAGACAAATAGAGTTCTGTTGAGTTGGGTACCGTGTATACTGTTGAGACAGGTCTACTGGAAGTGTTGCTTTTTATGAAGTCTTCAAATATCCAATACATTGGTGGGACCTCTGTGGTGGCAGGTAGACCAGTCTGAACACCAAACTGCTTCTCCTTTGATTATTGTTAAGATGACTTCTAATTTCAAATATGAAAAATCAAAAAGGAAAAGTAGAAGACCATATTTTCACTTCACACCTATTCTACAAGATCTACAAGATCTACAAGATCTACAAGATCTACAAGATCTACAAAGTAAAACACACACTTTAGATATTACCAACACTCGTTTCACCGCTACTGTTTCATTCATATCAACCATAGGAGTTTATATCTATTTCATTTCAGGTTCCAAGTTAAGCCTGCTAAAAATAATACCACCATAATCAATGAAGAAAAGAGATCACAAAAAGTGAATGTGTCAAATTCATGTAAATACTAAAAGTGATTGAACATCATTGAAAACATGACCACAAATTTCTTTCATATCTTTTAACAGCAAAGATCCTTGATGTAATTTTTCTTCATTTGTGTGTTTTTATATTTACCTAAAACTTTTCAAGAAACAAATAAAAATATAAAATACTAACTTTATAATATAATAATACATCAATTCTGTTTATAAAATTACATTCACAAAGTATTTAATTACTATTTAGTGTTTATAACTCTTTCCACAAATTGAAAAAAAAACTGATTTTGTACAAAGAGATTGCAAGTTGTTGTTCATTAAGTCATTGATTTTAAAATGTTAAAATCTCATGCTAAGTCTTCAGAGCTATTTAAGTTTAGTAACTAATATTAGATGATCTATTTAAAGTATATTTATTTGAGAGGTACTTAATCTTTGCCAAAGTTCAAGGATCTTTGTTAGCAGATACTTTACTTGTGTGTAAAGTATTTTATTTTATTCTGCCAGAATAAAACACATAACTCTTGGCATCATGGGAGACACTGCTGAATCAATGCTATCAAGGAAGTTTTGAAGTCAATAGAGAAGAAGTAAAAAGAAAGAGAAAGACAGAAAGACAGAAAGAAAAGAAAGAAAGAAAGAAAGAAAGAAAGAAAGAAAGAAAGAAAGAAAAGGAGAAAGAATGACCTCATACTCAGGAAAATAAATCACAGCAACTCAAACAGTGCACCAGTGTTCTTTCTGTCTGTGTCTCTCTCTTCTTAAGGGGATAAGATTTTCAAAAGCCAATTGAATGTTTTTCATTAATGCAAAGACCCGAAGTTTATTCATTTATTTATTACTGATTTTTTATATCAGTATATTTTATCTTTGAAATAAAACATATGCAGTCTGTATAAGAAGTATTGCATGCTTTGAAGATCTATTATTCATTTATTTTATATACTGAAATACTACTTAATATTAAAATTATAGTGGTAAAGATTTTATTAATGTTTCCTTTACATTTTTGTATACATGAAATTATCTTGACATTAATGTGTCCCAGTACTTTAATAGAATATTTTCACTGAGCTCCTAATTTTAGTTGTCAATCCTTATATTTCTTCCCAAATCTTAAAACTCATTGCGATCACTTCTAAGCACCATTTTTTCTGGCTTTAGTTTTCAGCTTTCAGTCTCTACTTCTTTTTTATTTTTCTTCTAGCCAGAGACTTACTTTAACTTTCACAAACTGTTTTGCTTCCAAGGAACCTTCAATTCTTGATTCATTTCCCATCAATGCAAGGAATTAACTCCTTAGTTTACAAAGTCATGTTTTCTGAGGTTTAGGTTCACTTTTGAGTAGAAGAAAGTTAAAAGAGCTTCAAAAGTAAGTACAGTCATTGCTTATTAGGAGTAGTTTATATTAATGCTATTGGTTTTGTATACAATCATTTATACTACAAAGCAGTGTCTCAAAATAGTGTTCAAAAGTGTCTCAAAATAATGTTCAAAAATTATATTTCAGAATGAAAGCTAATGAATAATGTAACAATGTTTTAAATCTTCTTTGTATAACCCTCTGAAATACAACTGGGAAGGCAAGATCTAAAATTAGTTACTGAGTTATCCTCTAGTTAAGGAGAACAATTAGGGCAGATAGCAAATCATATTGCCCAAACTCAGGCTTCTAACTTAGGAAAGGTTGAAGTTTCTAATATTTTTCTCTAAAGTCAAATGTATTTGTTTATTTTGGAAGAAAGACATTTTCCTGAGTCTGAGTTTCACCCCAGAATCCCTTCAGAAAATGATTGGATCAAGATGATACATTCCTGGTAATTGAAACATAGTCAATAGCTGGCATATTTGAGGTTTGGGTTACATCCAAGTTTTGATAGTGGTTCTTGAGGTGAGTTTTGCACTCATTAGTTTAGAGCCTTGATCATTTTGAGGTTCAATAGCAGCATGTTATGCAGAACTGTTGCCTGTAGGTGGTTTTGACTAGAAATGGCACTAATTGGCAAGCAAGAAAGGATTCCAGAATTTACAGGGAATTTTTTAACCAAGTGGAACCTTGATCTAAAACAAAAAAACAAAAAACAAAAAAAACCACAGTTTTCTGCATTTGGAAAGTGATTCCTCTTAACGAATTTTGTAGCGAAAAGTACAGCAGATAGTAAAAAAAAAATATGTTTAATGAAGGAGACCGACTTTATCACCTGTGTTATAACAGTATGATCATTTTATGTTGCATCATTGCAAGCATCGAAGTATATCTATATGGCTTTAAGACTGTGTTTCAATGAACATTTTTTACACCTTTTCCTTAATAAATATTTCTTCACCTCCTTCCCAGTTTGTGAAACTCCTGTTTCTTAAATAGAAAGCTGAGTGGGCCTTGTAAGGTGTGAACACTTGAATGTAAGATAGTTATCACGATCTCTATGTCAACTGGTTACAGAAAAGGGTCTCTAAATATAGCGGTCAGGATATTTTCATTAATTTCCCTTACACAGGAAATTCATTCATGTTACCTTTCACTTGCTGTTGTTTTGTATTTGACTACCCAATGCCAGACATTGTTGAGTGTTTAGATGCATTAATTTAATTTATCTCCTTATAATTCAATGAGATATTTATTACAAATTCACAACTGAAAGAATTAAGGCTTGGATTTGTTAAGCAGTTTCCCCAAACTTACAGTGTTTCTGTAAGAGTGAGTTCTGCTATGGTCCCCCAAATGTAATGTGCCCCATCCCCCAATGTAATGTATTATCAACATCCTGTGACAATAGTATTTAGAAGGAGGGACATTTTGAGATAATTAGGTTTGAGATCATAATGGTGGCTCCCTGCGATTATATTACTGGCTTTTTGAGTAGAGAAAAAGAGACTTACGTGTTCCTGTTTGCTCCGTTTCATTCTCTTGTGCCACCGTAGGTCATGACCCGGCAAGGAGCCCTTTAACCCACACCAAGTAGGTGCTGGAACTATGTTATTGGACTTATAGAACCATGAGCTAAACAAATCTTCTTCGTGATTTATCCAGCTTGTTATACTCAGCTATAGCAACAGAAAATGAACGAGAAGGTTCTAATATCAAAATCTGTAATTTATGCTATGATATATCTGCTTAATTTCCTTTAAGACTTTTTCAAATAAATCACACAGAGATGTTTCTTATTTTAGCTTTTCAATATTGTTTGTTTTTATAGACATTCAGATTTCTTTCATTAAGCCGGGTGTTTCAAGTGAGCTATGTTTCGCTCCTTAATTCTTATTTCTACACTTAGAATGATTTCTACATTAAAATATTAATATGGTCTCAAGTTTATTTTGTAAATTCAACTTAACATTTCATTCCTCAAAGCAATAATGTAGGTCAAATTTTCTGAAATAAAATAGTATTTCTTAATACTGAAAATAAGTTCCAACATGTTTTCAAGACTAATTGATCTCAAAGTAATCATGGAGAAGACACATCATTTCAAATTATAACTACTACAAAACATTAATTTAATTAAATCAAAATTTTCCTAATGTTGATCTTTTTTTGGAACTTTTGCAGATGATCTATGACTTTGATTGGGAAATGCACAATGTTTGAAAATTTTGTTTGCATTCTCCAAAGGTATTTAATCAACAAAATTAATTGAAAAATTTATAAATATTGTCACAGAAATTTAGTATTTAAAAATGCTACGTTGTAATCTTTTTGCAGAAATAAAATTGCACAATCTTGGCATAGTGGTCATGCTAACTCAAATCTTATGAATATAATGATCAGCTGTATATATACTAGGTTTGTCAAAAAACTGACAAATAAGGTGAACACCACCATCTTTATGCCAGCTCACATACTTACTTTGTTTGGTTGATTTGGATTTAATATAGTATTAGGTCCTGACAAGTGAGTAAAAAATCAGACCTTTTTTAGCTTTGAATGTATAAAACAGTAACTAGTCAGTTATTTTTAGAAATAGTGTTGAAGATCTTATACCTCTGTGATGAAGATTACCTTTAATGTATTATATTAGAACAAAATTATAAGCTAAAATGCTTAGTTAAGTTTAAAAAACCATATGTAATTATAAAATTATTTTACTTTTAGTGAAAGTCATCTAATATTTTTCCAATATGCAGTCATATTTAAAAAGCAAACCATCATTTTAAAACATAAGGATTACAAAGTTATGTTAGTTTTATAAAATAATAACTTGCCTTGTTGCTGGTCTGAGGTAAAATATCCTATATTCTATTGCTATATACAACATGAACTGTAGTCTTTTTATAGATGCTCACTATCAGGTTGAAGCCTCATTCTTAGTTTCTACTTTTTGAGATTACATATCATGAATGGATGCTATTTTTTTATTTTAAGGAGAAAAATAACAATAAAACGATTCAAAATATGTTAGTAAGAGAGTTAGAATAATGAATATATTGTATATTGTTGACTTTGTAGTACTTGTTAAAAAATTTTATTTAAAAGGAAAAAGAGAAAAAACAAAACAAAACAAAACAAAGCAGTGTAAGGGTACAATTAATACAGAACTACAAAAAAAAAAAAAAAACAGTAAGAATTCACCAGTTAATAGATTACAAATATCATCCTAGAGACAGTTGCTCAAGTCACAGTATCAAAGCATACAAAGTGGACATTCAAACAGTGAGACTGAAAACAGTTGTGTTCAGTGATCCAACCAAAAACATTAATATGGGCATCTATTTAACACCCCCAAACACACTTGCAGTTGTATACTTTAGAGCACTTTTTTTTTCCTCTCTTTTTTTACAACAAAATTTACACATTTTGGGTTTTATTACTCTTTAGTTCTTATTACTTTTTTTTGGAAGAGAATAAAGTCAAATAAGGCAAAAAAAAGCTGTCAGTCAAAACCAAGGATAGACATAGCACATGATGTAAAAACAGAGTACGAGGTTATCGACAATGGTTACCATAATGCCTCTTGCTTCCTTAAAAAGAATTGTCTGTTTCATTAGGTATTATAAAGCTGAACAAAACAGTAGAGAACAAGACCAATACAATCTAAAGCTTGTAAACACTACAGGACTTCCAAAGAAGATAACAGTCAAACCAGAATGGGCATCATAGTGAATATTATGCCTTCAAAGTAGTTGCCTATACCTTCAAAATTGATACTATCATACAGAACGGAACAGAGTCTAATCAGTCAAAACAAGTTAGTGGGAGTATTACAGGACTTCAAATAAAGTTAATAGGAAATCAAATAAGTTACTATAATATATCCTGCTAATTTTTTTGAATTTTCCTCTTAATTATAAAAATCATAAAAATAACTAAATAATTTTTTTTTAATGAATAAGGAAGAGATTGAGATAAAAGAGGACAAAACATCATAACAGTACAGGTCAAAGCATGACAGTTTCAGCAACCTAGTGCTTCACCACCAAACAACCCGGTTTAATAGTAGTTACCATAGTGTCTTTTTCCTTGAAATATTTGAATATAACTTCATATACTATAGCTTCAAACATATTAAGTCAGTGTAAAACCATTCAAGTGGATGAAAGCATTGTAGGGTTTTTAGAACCAACTAATAGAAAATAAACAATGGTTTCTATATTATCTCATTGCCTATAACAATTTTTGTTTATACTATCACATATAATAAAATCCAGCAAGATACATCATGATAAAACCAATGGAGACAGAAGAGCCATAGTTCGGTGGGGCTTCAAAACAAGATGATAGTAAATCAGCACTAGCTATTATGATGACTTACTTTCTTCAAAATAACTGTTCATTTCATCACAGGCAATCATATCAAGCAGCCCAGAATAAAGATTTCCAATTAATAAATGAAAACTTTATAAGGCTTCAAGGCCACATAATGGGGAATCATGATTACCACTTACTTTTATATATTTGAATCATTACTTACATTAGGGAAACTATTCAATATTCTTAGATGCGAGATTGATTTATTTCACTTATGAGTATGGTCTCAAGCTGCGCCCATTTATTGATAAATGTGATCCTTCTTTATAGCTGAGTAATACTCCATTGTATAGAAATACCACAACTTTTTTATCCATTCCTCAGTTGATGGACACTTGGGTTGTTTCCAAGATCGGGCGATTACAAATTGTGCTGCTATAAACATGGGTGCACATATGTCACTGTGGTATGATGCTTTCAGTTCTTCTGGGAATATGCCTAGAAGTGGAATAGCTGGAACAAATGGGACTTCCAATCCCAGCTTTTTGAGAAATCTCCAGACTGACCTCCACAAAGGTTGTACCAGTCTACACTCCCACCAACAGTGTAGGAGAGTTCCTTTTCCCCCACAGCCTCTCCAGCATTTGTTGTCATTGGTTTTCTTGATCCTGACCATTCTTTCAGGAGTGAGATGGAATCTCAGTGTGGTTTTAATTTGCATTTCTCTAATAAGCAATGATGATGAACATTTTTTCATGTATTTATTTGCCATTTGTATTTCTTAATCTGAGAATGGTGTATTCATCTCAGATGCCCATTTTTGGATTGGATCTTTGAATTTTGGGGGTCTGAGTTTTTTTAATTCTTTATATGTTTTAGACAAAAGTCCCTTGTCTGAGGGGGAGTTCACTAAGATATTTTCCCAGTTTGTGGGTTTTCTTTTCACTATGCTGGAGATTTCTTTTGACATGCAGAAACTTTTTAATAGGAAGTGGTCCCAGTTATTGATTCTGGGAAGTATTTCCCGTGCGGTTTGAGTCCTGTTCATGAATTCTTTACCTACTCCTATGTCTCCAAGGTTTCTACCTATTTTGTCTTCCAATAGATTTAGTGTTTCTGTTTTAATATTCAGATCTTTGACCCATTTAGATTTTAATTTAGTACATGGTGATAGACATGGGTCTAGCTTTAGTTTTCGGCAAATGGAGAGCCAGTTTTTCCAACACCATTTATTAAAGAGACTATCATTCTTCCAGTGAACCTGCTTGGCTCCTTTATCAAAGATAAGGTGGTTGAGTGTGTTTGTAGTTGTGGTGTATCTTCTGATCTATTCCATTGATCTTCGGCTCTGTTTTGATTCCAGTACGATGTTGATTTTACTACTGTTGCTTTGTAGTACAACTTCAAGTCAGGGATTACGATGCCTCCTGCCTTGCCTTTGCTGCTTAGAATTGCCTTTGCAATTCTAGGTCTTTTTTGGTTCCAGATGAATTTTAGGAGTGATTTCTGTAGATTTATAAGGTATGTTGATGATATTTTTAATGGGATTGCATTGAATCTGTATAACAGCTTTTGGAGAATGGCCATTTTCACAATGTTTGTTCTTCCTATCCATGAGCAAGGGATGTCTTTCCATTTTCTGAGATCATTTTAAATTCCTTTTTTCAGTGTATTATAGTTTTCCCTGTTTAGGTCTTTCATTTCTTTTGTAAGAGTAATTCCTAAATATTTCATTTTTTTTTTTTTGCTTACTAGTGTGAAGATTGTGGTTTCTCTTATTTCCCTCTCTGTGATTTTGTTGTTAGTGTATAGGATTGCTATTGATTTCTGAGTATTGATTTTGCATCCAGCTACATTACTGAATTTATTTATTATATCTAAGAGTCTTTCAATGGAGTTTAGGGGGTCTTCTATGTAGGGTATCATGTCATCAGCAAATAATGATAATTTAACTTCTTCTTTTCCTATCTTTACCCCTTTTATTTCTCTCTCTTGTCTAATTTCTTTGGTTAATACTTCTAGTACTATATTAAATAGGAGTGGTGATAAAGGAAATCCTTGCCTTGTGCCTGACCTTAAAGTAAAGGTCATTTAGTATGATGCTGGCTGTTGGTTTGTCATAAATAGCCGTTATTATATTGAAGTAAAGATCATCTATTCCAATTTTCTGTAAAATGTTGGACCTTATCAAAGGCTTTTTCTGCATCTATAGAAATGATCATGTGATTCTTACTTTTGGCTTTATTGATATGGTGGATTACATTTATTGATTTATGTATGTTGAACCATACCTGCATTCCTGGGATGAATCCCACTTGTTCATGGTGTATAATCTTCTTGATGATTTGCTACATCCTGTTTGCCAATATTTTACTTAGGATTTTTGTATCTGTGTTCATTAGGGAGATTGGTCTATAGTTCTCTTTTTTAGTTGGGTCTTTCTCAGGTTTTGGTACTAGAGTAATATTTGCTTCCAGGAATGATTTAGGAAGGATTGCTTCCCTTTCAATTTCATTGAAGAGTTTGAGGAGTGTCGGCATTAGGTCTTTATATTTCTCATAAAATTCTGCAGTGAATCCGTCTGGACCTGGGCTCTTCTTTGTAGGTAAGGACTTATTTACATTTTTTATTTCATTAATAGAAATTGGGTTATTCAGCAGTTTTACATCTTCTTGACCTAGCTTTGGTACTTCATATATTTCTAGGAATCTGTCTATTTCTTCTGCATTATCAATCCTTTGAGAGTATAGGTTTTCAAAATAGGTGTTGATGATCTTCTGTATTTCTATAGAGTCTGTAGTGATTTCACTGTTTTCATTTCTTATTGCATGAATTTGAGCTTTTTCTTCCCTTTTTAAAATAAGGTTGGCTAGACACTTATCGATTTTATTTATTCTTTCAAAGAACCAACTCTTTGATTTGTTGATTCTTTGGATTGTTTTCTTAGTCTCTATTGGGTTGATTTCTGCTCTAATTTTTTAATTTCCTCCCTTCTTTTGGCTTTGGGCTTGACTTGGTCTTCTTTTTCTAGCTGTTTGATGTGCAGCATCAGGTTATTTGTATTGGTTCTGTTTTCCTGATGTGGGAACTCAGTGCAACAAATTTTCCTCTGAGGACGGCTTTCATTGCATCCCAGAGATTCCGGTAAGTTGTGTCTGTATTTTCATTTTCTTGTAAGTATTGTTTAATTTCTTCTTTAATTTCTTCTGTGACCCACCGTTTACTCAACAGTGTGTTATTCAGTTTCCATGTATTTGTGGGATTTTTGCAGTATCTTTTATCACTAATTTCTAATTTCAAAGCGCTATGATCTGATAACATGCAAGGGATGATTTGAACTCCTTTTCATTTGTTTAAATATGTTCTGTGAGCTAATATATCATCTATTTTAGAGAACAACCCATGTAGAAAAGAATGTGTATTTTGATGTTGTTGGGTGGAACATTCTGTATATGTCTATCAAGTCCATTTTTTTGCAGGTGTGATTCACTTCTGTTATTTCTTTGCTCATTTTCTGTCTGGTTGATCTGTCCCTTGGTGTCAAAGGCGTGTTAAGATCTCCTGTTACAATTGTGTTACTGATAATTTGATTTTTCATTTCTGTTAATAGTTGTTTTATATAACTGGGTGCTCTGGAGTTTGGTGCATAGATATATAAGATAGTTATCTCTTCCTCTTGGAGTTTTCCCCTAACGAGTATGTAGTGACTTTCTTTGTCCTTTATGATCATTGTTGGTTTAAAGTTCATGTTGTCTGCAAACAGAATGGCTACTCCTGCTTTTTTTTTGGATTCCTGTTGTGTGAAGTATTGTTTTCCATTCTTTGACTTTCAGTCTGTGAGTATTCTTCTGGGTTGGATGGGTTTCCTGTAAACAGCATATGGTTGGATTTTGTTTCTTGATCCATTCTGATAGCCTGTTTCTTTTGATTGGTGCATTGAGACCATTCACATTAATGGTTATAACTGTTATATGCTGGTTTATTATTGGCATGTTATCTCTCTGCTGTTGCATCTTTATTTTTCTGTTCTGTTAATTATCTGCTTTGCTTAGTGGTTTTTTCCTTTGTGTATCTAAACTGTCTCTCAATATTCTTTGCAGGGTTGGCTTGCTGTTCATGAAGTTCTTCAGCTGTTCTTTGTCATGGAAGTATCGTATTTCACCATCGATTTTGAATGATAGTTTTGCAGGGTACATCAGTCTAGGTTGGAAATCATTTTGCTTTAGAATCTGGAATACTTCACTCCATGCTCTTCTTGACTTTATTGTTTGTGCTAAGAAGTCTGCTGTGATTCTGATAGGCTTCCTTTTATAAGTGATCTGTCTTTTCTTTCTGACAGCTTTTAATAATCTATTCTTGTGTTGGATTTCTGGGATGGTGATTATTATATGTCTGTAGTTTTATTTTGGTTATGACTATTTGGAGTTCTACAGGCTTCACTGAACCTGATGTCAGTTTCTGATCTCATGCTTGGGAAATTTTAGGCTATTACTTCTCTAAATATCCTCTTGACATCCTTCATGTTGTCCCCTTCTTTTTCATTAATCCCTATCAATCTTATGTTATTTTTCTTTGCATCATCTTGCAGTTGTTGAATTGTTATTTCCTGATTCCTTGTTATTTTTAAAAGATCTTTCCTTTCCTGTTCACTAGCTGCAATCCTGTCTTCAAGGCCTGAAATTCTATCTTCACTTTCATTGAGGTGGTTTTTACAGCTTTTAGTGGAGTTTTTTATTTCCTGTATATCTCTGTGCACCTGCTTTATGTATTCTGTTTCTTTCTTATATTGCTCATCCAGGAATTCTATCTTTTTGTTTATTTCCTCCAATTTTTTAACTGTGTTTTCTTTAGATATATTCAGAATCTCTTTCACTTCTTTTATCATTTCTTCTTTTACCTGGGAGATTATTTCGAGTTTGAATTCCTGTAAAGCTTCCAGGAGTTGCTTGTTTATTTCAGTAGCTATTATGTCCGAAATTTGAGGTGTATGGCATACATTTCCTTCTATATACATCACTCCTGCAGTTTCTTGAGATGGGCTGGAGGTTTGAGGTTGTAATTTGGTCTTTTGTTTTGTCATTTTCCTATATTTCTGTGTTTCAAGTGTTATTTGAAAGCTTCCTCAGTGTCTGTTGGAAATCCACTTCTATGTTCACAGCTCCTGGGACTCTGGTACCCAGTGCCCCCAGGCTGCTGGGCCTCTAGAACCAGTGGCCCTCTTCTGCCTGTTTAGAACTCCGTAGTTCCAGATAACCTGGGCTCCAAGGATGCTGTGCACTGGCCTGCTTCCCGAAACTCCACAGTTATCCTAGCACATCCGGAATGGAGAGGTGGATGTAGATGCCTGGGGCCCACTTAGCCACTTCACTGCACCCGGAAGGCTCAAGAGTCCCGAACAGTCTGGGCTTGGGGCAGAGTGCCCTGGGCACTTACTGCAGGCCACAGGGCCTTTGGAACTGGTGATGCTCGCCTGCTTGCTGAGAGATCCACAGTCCTCTAGACACACTGTAGGCCCCCCACACCAGACCAGCCCTTACTCTGCACCCAGACTGTGCAAGAGTCCCAAATAGGCTGAGCTCCGGGGATAGTGTGCACCCGCCTGCTTGCTGGAAACTCCACAATTCTCAGAGCTCAGCCGGAATGGGAGGCGGATGTAGGTGCCTCAGACCCATTTAGCTACTTCACTGCACCCAGAAGC
The DNA here is from genome assembly GCF_034190915.1 of Cavia porcellus. Lineage (NCBI taxonomy): Eukaryota > Metazoa > Chordata > Mammalia > Rodentia > Caviidae > Cavia > Cavia porcellus. The sequence goes on from NW_026947490.1 coordinate 10,999,480, forward strand.
CTGGAGGGTCCGGAACAGTCTGGGCTTCGGGCAGAGTGCACTTACAGTAGGCTGCGGACCTCTGGAACTGGTGATGCTTGCCTGCTTGCTGAGAAATCCACAGTCCTCCAGACGCATGGGGAGGCGGATGCAGGTGCCCCAGACCCGCCCAGCCCTTACTCTGCAGACAGAGGGTGCAGGAGTCCCAAATAGGCTGGGCTCTGGGGATACTGTGCGCCTGCCTGCTTGCTGGAAACTCCACAGTTCTCCGAGCACAGCTGGAATCAACTTCGTAGTACTTATTCAGAGTACAAGATATAGGCACCATATCTTGTCCAAAAAATATTAGCACAAAGCTTTCTTTTCAATGAGTTAAAAGAAACTAGCTGTGTAACCATCATAACTATCTTGTGTATGAATATATTTTTTCATTTTTCCTATCTTTATTTCTCCTTTCTCCCATCACAGTTTGTCACTTCTTTTCAACAATTTATTTCAATGCATAATATCAATTGTATATTTTGGATCTTCTTTTCTTTTTTTTTTTTTTTTTTTTTTATTTAAGAGGAAAAAGAGAAAAACACAAAACAAACCAAAGCGGCGTAAGGGTACACGCAATACAGAACTACAAAACAAAACAAAACAAAACAAAACAACATAACAGTAAGAAATTACCTGCTAGTAGATTACACACTATCTTCTTGAAAATAGTTCCTCAAATCACAGTATCAAAGAACACAAGGTGGACATTCAAACAGGGAGTTTATTGTACAGGTGAGACAACACAGTGTTTACACATATGGGTCTGATCTTTGTCACTTATGAGTATAGTCTCGAATTGCATAAATTTATCTTTAAAAATCTCTAGCTTATTCTGCATTATGACTGAGTAGTACACCATTGCATTAAAAAAATCTTTTTCATACATTTCTTGGTTTATGGGTATTTGAGCTGTTTCTAAGATTTAGCTATTACAAATTGTGCTGCTATAAACATGGGTACATATATATCATTCTGGTATGACATTTTTGATTCTTCTTGGAAGATACCCAGAAGAGGAGTAGCTGAGTAAAATTGGACCTCCCATCTTAGTTTTTTGAGGAACCTCCACAGTGATTTCCAGTGGTTACACCACTCTGCACTCCCACTAACAGTGGAGAAAGGTTCCTTTTCCTCTATAGCCTCACCAGCATTTCTAATTGGTTGATTTCTTGACGAAAATCATTCTTCCTGGGGTGAGATGGAATTTCAGTATTGTTTTAATAAGCAGCTCTTTAATGACCAAAGAAGCTGAACATTCTTTCATGTATTTATTTTCCATTTGTATTCTTCATCTGAGAAGTGTTTTTTAATCTGAGATGCCGATTTTTTGGTTGAGTCTTTAAATTTGGAGATCCGACTTTTTTCAAATCTTTACATGCTCTAGATGTGAATCCTTACCAGAGACAATTAGCACAAATATTCTCCAACTCTGTGGGTTATCTTTTCACTTTAGTGTTGATTTCTTTTGTTGTGCAAAACTTTTTAATATGATGAGATTCCTTTTGTTGATTCCTTGTAATAGTTTCCTTGTAGTTTAAATTTTGGGTTTTGTTCATTAAGTCTCTGCTTATACCTTTATTTTTGAGATTTTTGCCAATTTTCTATTCTGTTAAATTTAGATATTTGATCCATTTTGATTTTATAGACATTGGTTATAGACATTGGTCTAGCTTTAATCTCCAGCATATGGAAGCCGAGGTTTTCTAGCACTATTTATTAGAGAGGCAATTTTTCTTCCAGTGAACATGTTTGGCACTTTTATCAAAGATAAGGTGGCTGTGTTTGGGGTTTTGTTTGCGTCTTCTATTCTGTTCCACTTATCCTCTTATTGAATTTTTTTCCCAATGCTATGCTGATTTTACAACAATAGCTTTGTAGTATAATTTCATATCTTGGAGTTTGATGCCCCTTGATTTGCTTTTGTTGCCCAGAATTGCTTTTGCTATTTAAAGTCTCTTTTGGTTTAGAGTGGATGTTAGGAATGCTTTTTATAGATTCATGAGGCATGTTAATGATATTTTGATTGGGTTTGCAGTAAATCTGTATTTCAGTTTTGAGTGTATGGCTGTTTTCATTATGTTGGTTCTCCCCATCCAAGAAAAAGGAGTAGCTTTCCATTTTCTGATATTGTCTTCAATCTCCCTTATCTGAATACTGTAATTTTTGCTGTAAAGATTTTTTCTACATCCTTGGTCTGACTGATTTCTAAGGATTTCATTTGTTAGATGTGATTGTGAAGGATATGCTTTCCGTAATATCTCTCTCTGTGAGTTTGTTGCTTGTGTACAGGAATACTACTGATTTTTGTGTTTTGATTTTGTACACTGTTACACTTTTGAACTTGAATATTAAAACTACTTGTTATTTGGTGGAGTTTTTGGAGTCTTCTATGTAGAGGATCAATTCATCTACAAATAATGATAATTTAACTTCTGTCTTTCCTATCTTTTCTTTTTTTTATTTTTTTCTTTTGTCTAACTGCGCTGCCTAATGTTTTCCGAACTATATTGCATAGGCGTGTTGATAATGTTTTCTTTGTCCTATTCCTCACTCTAGAGAGAAAGCTTTCAGTTTTTGTCCATTTAATATGATGTTGCCTATTAATTTCTCATAAAATGACTTTTATTAGATGGAGATAAAGACCATCGATTCCAAGTTTTTATAGAATTTTTATCATGAATGGGTGTCAGACTTTGTCAAATGCTTTTTTGCAACTCTAGAGATGATCATGTGATTTTTGTACTTGGCTCTGTTAATATGGTGTATCACTGGTGCATTATTGGTATGTGTATGTTGAATCATCCCTGCTGTCCTGTGATGAATTCCACTTGGTCATGATGCATAACTTTCTTGATGATTCACTGTATTTTTTTTTACCAGTATCTAAAGAATTTTGCTTTTGTTCATTATGGCCTGTAATATTATTTTTTTATTGGTTTCATCTCTACTTTTGGAGTCAGGTACCGTTTGCTTCCCAGATTGATTCTGGAAGTACTGCTCCCCTTTCAATTTCTTTAAGTTTCTATTAATGACATTAGTTTTTCTTTAAGTTTCTTATACAGTTCACAGCAAATTAGCCTGGGCCTAGTATTCTTTGTTGGTAACTCTTTAATTACATTTTAAGTTTCACTGGATTATATATGGTTATTTAGAATTTTTAAATTGTTAAATCAATTTTTGAAAATTCTACTGTATGAAGGAATCTTCATTTCTTCTGTTTTCAATATGATTTGAATGTAGATTCTCATAGTAGATGTTGATGATCTTCTGGATTTCATTATGATCCATTGTGATTTCTAATTGCTTGAATTTGTGTTTTTCTTTCCTCTTTTTGATGAAGTTGGCTGTTTTATCAATTTTACTTATTTGTTTAAAGAATCGCCTTTTCAATTCATTATTTATTTTTATTGTTTTCTTAGTCTCAATTTTTAAATTTCTTTATAATACTTTGTAATTTCTCTCGTATGAACTTTGGATTTGACTTATTCTTCTTTTTCTAAAAGTTTGAAGTTCAACATTAGGTTGTTTATTTGCACTCATTCTATTTTCCTGATATGTGTGTTTGGAGTTTGATGCCCCTTGATATGTGTGTTTGGAGTTGCTGTAAATTTCCCTAAGCACATTACAGGCCATAAGTTTCAATATATTTTATGGGTATTATTATTTAATTGTATATACTATTTGATTTTGTCTTTTATTTCCTCTGTGATAAGTTGATTCTTCAGAAGGATGTTGTTTAATTTTCATGTTTTAGTGTAATTTTTGTGGCTTCCTTTGTCATTGTTTTCCAGTTTCATTATGCGATGGTCTGGTATCACACATGGGATAGTTTCAATTCCTCTACATTTACTGAAACATGTTTTGTCTGCTAATATGTGGTCTGTTTGGGGGAAAGTTCCACGGGTAGCTGAGAAGAACACATGTTTTGATGTTTTTGGGTGAAACACTGTAGATATCTAAAAAATTCATTTATTCACAGACTTAGTTTAATTCTAATATTTCTTTGTTGATTTTTTTCATTTAATTGGATCTATGTGCAAGAGTGGAATCCTAAGATCTCCCACTACTTTTGTGTTTGTGTTTATTTGGTTTCTCACGTCTGTTAATCTTTGTTTTATGTTATTGGGTGAACCTGTGTTTGGTGCATGATTGTTATTTCTTTTTCTTCCTGAGAATTTATCTTAATAATTATATAATGACCTTCTGTGTTTCTTTTGATCAATTTTGGCTAAAAGTTTGCATTGTCTTCAAAGAGGACAACTACCTCTGCTTTTGGGGGGGGATGGGGAGTCCTTGTGGCATGGAGAACTTCCATCCTTTGAATTTTAGTCTATGAATTTATTTTTGGGTTAAATGTGTTTTTTGAATGCAACATCTATCCGTTTTTCCTTTAGGGATTGAAATAGCATGCTCCAGGGGTAGATATTTAGCTCAGTGGCATAAGCGCCTGCCTAGTAAGCACAAAGTTATGAGTTTGATCCCTGACACCAATTAAATAAATAAATAAATAAATAAATAAATAAATAAATATAAAAATTTTAAAAACTTTAAAAAAGGCACACTCCAAGCTCTCCTTGATTTGAGGGTTTGTGTTGATAAGTCTACTGTGATTATTATGAGTTTTCCTTTATAGGTGATCTGTTTCTTTTCTCTAGCTGCTTTTAATATTTTGTTCTTGTGCTTAATTTATTACATGCCTTGCTGTAGATTTATTTTGGTTATAATTACTTTGAGTCCTAGATACTTTATTTATTTGTGGGTCAAGTTCTTCATCCATGTTTGGGAAGTTTTCTGCTATTATTTCTGTGAAGAGGTTTTTGATAGCTTTTAAAGTATCTCCAGCTTTCTCACTGATTCCAATCAATCTACATTGTTCTTCTTCACTTCCATTGCTATTGGATTGACTTTTCATGGACTCTTGCAATTTTTAAGATGTCTTTCTTTTCTTGGTTACAAGTCTTGTTTCTGTCTTCTAGATGTTATATTCCAACATCACCTTCATTAAATATATTTCAAATACTTTCAGTGGGGTTTCTAGTCTGTGGTATTTCTGTTTGGATCTATTTCATTGATTCCATTTCTTGTCTATTGTGGCACTCATGGTTTCCATCATTTTCCCCAAGCTCCTCTATTTATTCATATACATCTGATTTAATATCATTTATTTTGATAGTCATTTCTTTTTGTGCCTTAGAGATCATTTGTTTCCCATGGCCTCGTTCATTTGCTTTTTCACTTTTGTTGCTATCATTACAGAGACTTGCATTTTTTGGCTTCTGATTTCCAGTATCTCTTTGTGCTCTAGTTTTGTCCTAGGTGGAATAGACATTTCAGATAGCAATTTTCTCCTTCATGTTGTCATTTTCTATTTCCTATTTCATTTTGATTTGTGTCAATGCTTGTAGGTTTCTTATGTTAGATATCCTTATCACTGGTATGGCAGCTTTTAGGAGGTGTCTGTTCTGAATGTCTTCTAGATATGGATGGTTCTTGGTCTTTATGTATATTCTAAGAATCTACCTTCCCAATATTTTAATTCTGAAGATTTGCTATAAATTTGACATAAGGCTGAGTCCTTTGGTACCAGACTACAGGGATGGTTATGACACTTCACGTTCACATGTTGTCAAATGGGGTGGAGGTGGTGATAGCATTTTTTTTTTGTCTTTTTTCCTTTTTATTGGTACCGGGGATCGAACTAGTGATAGCATTTATGATATCCTGGTCAAAGTAGTTTAGTTGGCAATAACAATAAACTCAAGTACAGCCTGGCTAGTGACAAACTGGTAATTATTAGACTGATAACTCTAACCAAAGGATGAATGTCTACAGAACTAAAAAACACTCCAACTTATTGCAGGAACCTGTACACAGTGATTTTAGTAACGTATTTTCACCCTGTTTTGGGGAGGTAGTTTGAGAGGACAGGGATAGGATGGAGAGATGAGTGAGGTTAAATACAGTAAGAACAAGGTTGGAGGGCACAACATGATCATCTAGGTTTTCAGTAATTGTAGGACACAGGAAGAAAGGATTCAAACAGAAGGCATAGGAGTTTTGAAGTGAACCAGGAAGAGAAGAGACAGTGTGTACCCACATGAAAGTATCATAGAGTCAAGTGAGAAAGCTGATGAATGAGAGGGATAGGACAAGTAGCATAATACAACAACAATAAAAAGTTTAGCGATCACCTGTTTGCCTGTGTTACTGATGCTATATGGAATATTTCCATGCCTCTAATGCCACTTGCCCTCGAGTGTGCCTTAGCCAGGGTCCTACTGTGTCACTCGCATACCTGTGGTCTCTGGGCCTTGAGCCCCACTAGTGGAGGAAGAGAGGGCAGATATCAGAGTTCTTTTGCCAGCTGAGGCCTCCAGGGGCAATGGAGGAAGGGAAGAGTGAGAACTCACACTCTTCTCACAGGCCATGCCCTCCTGGGGAAATCAGATGCTGTATTTTGGCAAATTCATTTCCTGTGTCAATTGACATGAGTCTGTAAAGTTTTTTAATCTGTTTATGTGGTGGATAACATTTAATGATTTCTAATGTTTTCACTGAGTTGTGTTGACAGATAGTGATGTCTTTTTCCTTACCTTCGCAGGAGTTCTGCATTTTCTCTTTCTTCTGAGCTCAAGAAATTCAACTTCCAACTTTGAAAGTAGGTACAAAAATGTTTAGTGGTGAAACATGCATCTGTCATTCATTAGATACACACATAAGGCTTATGGCCCTTGTGAAAGTTCTATTGCTAAGATTTTCCTAAACCAGTTTTTCAATGTGGTTTCTTAAAAGCTTTATTGCTTCCCTAGAATTTATGAATGAACTTTATGCAAAGAAAAGCTACTTTGTCATTCTGTTCCACTAAGCAAACTACATACGCACTTCAAACTGTTTTACCACAAAAAATATTTTAAATTTGCCACAGAAGTCTCAGACTTTTCTCTTTTACATGCTTTTAACTATTGAGCAGCAGTGCAGTAATATTCGAAATAGTGCTATTTATAAAATGATCCAGCAGCAAGAAAAAATATATCATGAAAATATGAAGGGAGGTTTTCTAAAATAATGTTTGCAATGGAACTAAAAACAAATACAAGCCTTACCCTGTCCAGCTGTCAATAATAGAGCAAGAGCACTCACATTTTATTCATAATTCATTGTATCATTTTTATTGAGAACCTAGAAAATGTCAGAGTTTCTAGGTTCCAAAGATAGACAACCAAGTATAGTGCCATCACCTGGAGCTTATATCTACGGGGAGAGAGATGGAAACTCTGTCCATGTGTGCTTTTTTTGTTTTGTTTTGTTTTGTTTTTTCTCATTTTTATCGGTACCAGTGATCGAACTCACGACTGCCTGCTTCCAAGGCAGGTGCTTATGCCGCTGAGCTAAATCTCCAGCCCCTGTCCATGTGTTTGTAATAGCTGATCAACGTTTCAAAAATAGTCTTACGTATTTGTATACATTCATATTAATGCACAGATGATTTGCTTTTAGTTAATGATGTTATCTAAAATGAGAGATTTACAAACATAATCTGGGATGACTGAGAATTTCTATGAGTAGTCCTTGAAATAGGAATACTATAACTTATCAAGGTAATTCTGTAATTGGAAGTTATTTAGATTCTCTGGACTGAACAATGTAGAGAACAGCAACTGAGAGCAAGATAATGATGTAACAAAACAGGTACAGCTAACAGAAATTGTGTAAAATAGTGTTCTATTCTAATTCATTTTTAGACCATATAGTAGTTGATTTCATTCTCCCAAATAGAGTGACCAAGACTGTTTTAGATAGGATCAGAATTTCCCTCCCTCCCCCGAAATTTATTTTGTAACATTTTCAATCTGTGGAAGTTTTCTGAAAATAGTTAACCATACACTCCGCCACACACACACCAGGAGAAAAGCTTTTCCACAGGAGAACCATTGTACAACTTAGGTTTCCATCAATATTAAGCAGTATTTTCAGATATATATTATTAACAGCTGCATAGGATTTTGTTACACCAGATTAATTAATGTAAATAAACGTGTTCATAAATTAATGTTGTTAGATTAAATGCAATTGAAAAACACTGTAAAAAGAAAGGGAAGTAAAATTTAGGTGGAAATAGAATAATTTGATATATAAAATAAAATTTAATTAGCAATGCATTGTGAACTTTAGAAGCAGTAAAACTGAAATATTAAAGCAACTAAAACTGATTTAATCTCATTTCTTATAAATGGAGACTACATCAGACATATCATTGATAATACTAATGCTATAAATATTTCTCTCTGGGTTAAATTAATTATAGCTACAAAGCAGTGATTGAACATATTAACACACCACCTAGAGTCCTTTAGCAAAGCATCATTTATATTGGTATTATAGAAACATAAATTGACCTCAATGAAAGGAAATTGGACTACTATGCAGTGTGCACACAGAGGAAAATCCATGTGAACTAAAGTCAGCTTCAAGATCACTTTTTCCACATTAGCGGAACAACTCTTAAGGAGAAACATGTTCACACACTACAAGATACTCTATCCATGAAAATAAACAACATCCCTTTCTAAGATTTATGAGTAATCTCGTTATGTCTAGCAGGTTTTATAAGGAACCAATCATATGTACTATGTCATGTAATCCCTTCTTGTTTGTTTTTTCATGTGAAGTTGCAATTGTTTGGAGAATTCTAAAGGTTGTCAAACATAGTCATACATATGTGTTTTTACATAGAGTGATGTGGAAAATAACCAAGTGATATTAATGGAGAGACCAGACAGGGTGAGGCATTAACAGACTGTTCTGTGAGGGGTGAAACACATTTTAATGAGCTATTTAAACTTTATTTTCAGGTTTCTAGGAGAGCATTTCCTTTTCCCACGGTTTATCTCCCAATGTCACTTCAATGGCTTTAACTTCCTCTTTATATCATATCAAATGCCCTTGATGTCAAATTTAAGACCTACTCCCTTCTTTGGGATAAGATTAGGTTCAACACTCTTGTCTAGCCACCTCTTTTCTCACTACCAAATGTCATTCTTCCTTTTATCACATATTCTACTTTAGAAAGACTACTTCTTTCAATCCAAGCAGGAAAACTTTTTTTTCCTATAAACTTTTCAAAATGTTCCTGCAAACATTGCTGAATATGTATTACTGTACAAAATCAGTAAGTCAGTGTTTTACAAGTTATAAACAACTAAGAAACATGAAATCATTAAAATTCTAAAAGGATGTTTAAATGAATTTTTTAAAAGTTCTGAAGCCTTTGCATGTGTAACACATTCAGGAAATGTGGTCACTTATTACAGTGAATATTTAATTTTAAAATTTTTATTCCAATAAAAGGAACACTGTTATTAATCTCCCTCACCCCAGTCTCACTTTCTTCACATCCACTTATCCCATCACTCGTGCTATTTTCTGATGCAGTTTTGGAAGACCTCTTTTATTCAGTGACTTTAGTTGTTCAGTTGAGGCTGCCCTGATGTCCTAAACTGGTTAGAAATTTTTAACCTTTCATAGTCATTTTTACTTTGGGAAGAACCAAAAGTCACATGGTTCCAGATTCTGTGAATAAAAAGATGAGACACATGATAATGTTTTTAGGAACCTATCTTCTCATGGAATAGCAACAACTTAACAACAACATTCATTGTATTTTTTATCACAACTCCTAAAGGCACAACACGACTTCTGGAAGTTTCAGAAAGTGACAAAAATTAGAAGGGTGGGGTGAGTGTATTTGAAACAAGGGTATTTTGAGGGGAAATGATGACAATGTATGTTTTATGTAGTAATTTTTTTTGTATTTAAACACAGTACATGTTAATTAGTTCTTGCATATTCAAGTATGTAGCTAGATGTAGCTATAAATATATTTAAATTACATTTTGAAAATCTTTCAAACTTATAAAAATTATAGGAACAGTGAAACTGACAATCATGTTTTGAGTATATGTCTACACATAAAGATGTAGCATTCAATTAATACCACACACTGCCACCATTCATAAATTACCAAAGAAAAAAATGACAGTGATGATGAGAAACACAGTGCTGGAAATGGTTATTCTTTCTGTGGTTCTAAATTGTTGGTTTAAAAAGTTTTCTTGAGAAGTTTTATTTTATGCCTTTCAGTAATTGTTTTCCCTACAGAAAGTAGGGGATTACATTCTGGATATTACTACTTTTAAGAACAATGAGCAATAATTTCCAGACAAATAACAAAATGATACCATACCTCTAATAGAAGAGACTCAAACAGTTCTAAGAAACTGAGAAACACCTTCTATCAGTTTAAAAATTTTATTTAAATGTATTGAAAATATATTTAAATGTATTGAAAATGTATTTAAATGTATTGAAAATGTATTTAAATATACATAAATGCTTAGTTTTCTAGGAATGCAGAAGTCCAACAGATAATGAACATTTTAGAAAATTAAAAGTTTTCCTTCCTCGAGATTCTGGCTTAATTGGTCTGAGTAAAGAAGATTGTGGGCACTGATATTATAAAATCTAAGTAACTACAGTTAATATCTCAAGATGGGGATGTTGCCCTCCAGCATATTAAAAAAGGCCTAAAGAATATCCTGAGGTGAGGAAGAATCAATAATCAGTCACCAGATTAATGTAGATATATTGATTGATTCTGATGAGGATGTAGCTCAGCAGCACAGCACCTGCCTGGCAAGTGTGAGGGCACAAGTTTGATGCTGGTACCAAACACATACATACAACACACACACACACACACACACACACACACACACACACACACACATTAGATGATAATATATGTAAAGAACATTAAACAGTGCTTCAGTGTTTGACTTCAACCTTGAATGCAGCAAATTATATCACCAAAATTTTACGAAATACAATTGTATTAACTATCATGGTATTAGATTAAAGAATTCACCATCACAGGTTATTAAAATGGAACCTTTACAACTCAGTCATTACCTAAGCTTCTAACTGAACAGAGGCCAAAGGTAACTCCAATCTTAAGGTGAAGGGCTAAGAGTGTGGATGCCAACTTTATGGAATTAGTAAATATAAACCAGGCTTGAGTTTCTTGACTAATCAGTTTTCATCTTGCACTATAAAGTCTCACCTTGCAACTTTATATTCCCATCAAACCAAGTAAAGATTTCTTTGAGGGAATGACCTTTGAAGTAAGATGGATTTCTTTGACATCCTCCTGGTAAGAAGAAGTTCTGTGTGTCCTTTTCCTGAATCTACATGATAGATGTAGAGCAGAAGGAATGACATGAGAAGTTTAAGATTAGCTGATGAAATTTTGCTGGTTTCTCTCATGCTTTCTGAAAGTATTCAATCATAGTACTGTGAGCAAAGCCCTGTGTCTGCAGGAGCCAGTCATATGAGGGAAAAAAAAAGAAAGGAAGAAAAAAGCAATCTCACACCCAACTGCTCCAGTTCCAGGGACGGGAGTTTGTGTTTCTTTCTCTCCTCAGATATTGTGAAGTCAAGAGACAACCCCTCCTCTGTGGTTGTCTAAGTACCTGACCTTAAAATCTGTGAACATTCTACTATTGTTCTTTCATGCTACTAAATATGGGATGAGTTATGATACAAGACAGTAAAAGTGGGTCACAAGGTTTAAAATTCTAATTCCACAAAGTGAAAGAATGATGGAGTTGTTACTTAATTTACTGATGTGTAAAAGTAATTAATAGCACCAAACCAAATAGGAGTGGATGATATCTGTAATTCTCTGAGGTGGATGTTATCTGGCCTATCTATAGGACTGTTTTCTCTGTACATGGGTCAGGCATGGATCCAATAGGGCTGATTGGACTTAAGGTATTACAAAACATGCAATGATGATTTTTTCTAGGTGCGTGTCACCTGTGCATGAAACATGCTGGGGGTAAAGTGTATGAAGCCACACGGGAGAGTCATTGATGACTAGGAAGAATTATTACTCATGCTAGGCAACTGCTGAAAAAAATCACGAGCACAGAGTCTCTTTGAGGAGCTCTGAAGACAACCCAGGAGAGAAAGATTTAGCATTTAGATGTCTATTGCACGGATAGCAACAGTACTGAATTGAACCTGTTCCTGAAAAATGAAAACTGTTCTGTTCCTCACCTTTCTTCCATTTGTTTTCTGTTTACAACATATTGTGCGTGGATCTGAACAATGTGGTGTATTAGAGAAGATAAAATTGAATACAAGTCTAAACTTTAGCATTTGTTAATGCCTAGATTCATTTATTACCTGGACTCAATAAATTATCATTTTAAAATATAAAAAAGTTTACTCTTAAGCAATATAAAATGGAGGATTTCAAAAGAAAAATAGACCAAGAAAAAACAAAAACACTTGTCTTACTTTCAATTGCTATATCAAATGCCAGAGATCCGATGACTTGGGCAACTAAAATTCATCACATTTCTGAAGGCTGAAAGTGTGAGGTAAGAATATCAACATTCTTAGTGAAGGATTCCTGGTTTATAGACAGGATTTTTTGTGTCTTCACATTGGCAAAAAGCAATGAGAGACCAAGTTGTCAGTCTCTTATTTAAAGAGCATCAAAATCTCTCTTTAGAGGTCCACCTTTGTGACGTAATCATCATGAAAATCCCACCTCCACACACTGTCATTTTTTGGCTAGCATTTAAATGTACAAATGTAGAGTGGCAGATACAAGAATCCAAGTACTATCAATGTAATTTACCAAAAAGAAAAAAGTAGGCATGGAACTCTATTTATTTTTTGGTAATGTAGTCACGTTAAGTAACTTCAAAAAAATCTATTGTATTGTATTGTTCAGCAATTTGTTTTCTGGGGAATATTTGGTTATACAAATAGACTTTAAATTTTTTATGGCAATACAACCAATCAGTTTTATTTATTGCTTTTGTTACATATTATTTATGAAATTAAATCAGTTATTAGTCTTTTCCCAAGTATGTTTTAATCAATTCTTTGAAACTTTTTTCAATAAAAGGAATCATTTATTTTGTCTTCAAATAAAACATTGAAAGTCATATTCAAATATATGTCATCAAAGAATGAGATGCATGATGTAACCTTGATTTTTAATCATTTAATATGAGGAAAAAATCATTTAATAATGATTCAGTTTTGAGATGAGATATTAAGTACTATAATTAGATGCAAATGGTTTTCATGTACAATGCTTGAAACCTGTATATGTTAATTTTAATTTTTCTTAGTACAAGTTTGAAGTACATAATAGTTATAGTCTTCCTGGGAATTGATACATATACATGATACATCTTAATTCTTTTTATGTTTTTATCTCTTCTCCTCCTTCTCCCCATATCTTTACACTTTTTCCATTTGCAAAAGATCTATTTCACTGTTTCCTACTATCTGTTTTTCATTTTACACTTTATACTTGGTGCAATATGAAATATAGCATGTAGGCAAACTTGGAGTGTTGGGATAGAGTTATTTTAACATTCCATAAATTTCCCTTATGGAAATATGAAGCATTCTTTGGATCCAGAAATCCACTAGATCTGTTTCAGGTATTACTTGCCAATGGTTTTTCCTGTGCATAAAGCAACATTATACCACCAAGCTGCAGGAGATAGGTGGTCAACCTCACCTCCTCCTAAACATTTACCTGTTTAGTAGGTAAAATTTTCCTATCATCAATACTTCCTTTGGAATGTTTATTTAAACTTTTGTCCTCACATCATCATGTTACTGCTTAGTTGATGGTGGACAATAACAACTGAAAAATATTTCTAAAATAAGAGCTTTTTGAAATGCAAATTTTCAGGAAAATGGCACATTTCACCAGAATTCTTGAATAATCACAAGTGGGAAAAAATTTCCCCACAAATTTTCTGTGATTCAAAGCCAAAAGGCAGAAAATACTTATATCTACAAATAGAGAGGTGTTATATCCTTACTAAGACCAATAGTTAATGTTTTATATGTTCAGTGTCCCAAAAGAAGAAATCATCCCTAGACTTTCCTCATTAAGAAGAAATTTAATTTTCATTCACTTTGGGAAAACGAACACTCCTGGAAGGAAAACTGATAGCTACTTCATTGGCTGCAACACAAAGAAGAAATCATTAATTTCCAGAATAGTCTAACATGCAATGTGGAACTATTGACTGTTTCGTTGATTTTCATTTAGTTGATGATATAAGTGACCCTAGTTTAAAGAGCAATCATCTCTTAACTGAATCTAACTTTTCTTAAACATTATTTCTTGAGTCTTTTATGCTTCCAAATTTGATAGTAACCAAGATAGTTCTGTGTTTTCTAGGAACTAGGTAGGAGAAAGTTCATAAAGAAGGTAAAGATGGCCGTGAAGAAAAGCTGCCTCCCTAAGAGGTGGGCTGTTCAAAAGAGAGGGGTAGCTATCTAAAATCTAGTTCATGTAACACTGACATCTGGCTGAAGTATCAGAAGTGCAGTGCACTAATGGGTGCACAATTTATTACTTAGTCAATATTCTGAAAGTGATCAATTGAGTCCAAGTAGTTGTTATGTCTCAGCTAGAGAATTTTTTTTAAACCAAGTATACATTATTGCACTGGTGGTTTACATTCACCCATAAATTAATTATTAACATCTTCAAATTGTAAAGGAATTTGTACAAAATAAAAATGAAATAAGCTGAAGCACTTCTTTAAAAAAGATACAATAAGAAAAAGGAGATAGGGCATAAGGTATATCAAAATGATCTGAAGAGAATGCTCACTGTAATAATGACTGGTTCAGGGGACCAAGATAGTCTTTGCAAATGAGGAGCTATTGGGGAGATGCATATAACAGAAGACTTCAAAGAAATCACAATGGTGAGCACTCAGAACAGCTTGGTGGGTAATAAGATTTGGCACTAGGTGATAACAGCAAGAACATTATGTATGCACAGAAGAAATTCATATTACTTTAACAAAAATATTCAAATATGGGCTCACCAAGAATAATAGATTCATAAAACCCAGCTTGGGGGCATATGAACATATAGTCTCCAAACTTCTTTAATAACCCTAAAATTGAACTCCGTGTTAATGCTCAATTTTGACTCAGAAAAAATAAATAAGACATGGCTATGAGTATTTGACTGATGCCAGGAAGTGTGAACCAATGTGCTTCAGTGAAGTTTTTGTAGTAATTTTTTTAACTGTGTCAGAACTTCCTGTTTAATTACATGCACACAAAAGTACAATCACTAGAAAATGTTTCCTGACTACTACTGAAAATATTTAAGTACTGGAGTAATCTGGATAAAAATTGGTTTGGTAAGGAAGGATGCAAGGGAATTTTTTGTTTTGTGTGATAGAACCAAGTTTGAGAATATAGGCAACAACTTTGAAGGCAGTAAGATTCACTATGATACCCATTCTGGTTTGACTATTATCTTCTTTTGAAGTCCTGTAATGTCTCCAGTGTTTTGGTTTTATTGGTTTTGTTCCTTACTGTTTTGTTCAATTGTATTATACCTGATGATATAGGCAATTCTTTTTAAGATAATGAGAGGAATTATGGCAACCATTGTTGATCATCTTGTGTTCTGTTTTTACATCATATACTATGTCCATCCTTTTGATTTGACTGACTCTGTTTTGTTATGTCACATTTGGTTTTATTCTCTTCAAAAAAAAGAGTAATAAGAACTGTGGGAGTAATAAACCCAAAATGTGTAATTGTCATTGTAAGAAAGAGAGGAAAAGAAAGTGCTCGAAAGGGTATAACTGCATGTATATTTAAGTGTATAAGATAGATAACCATATTACTGAGTTTTTGTTGGATCATTGAACAGAACTGTTTGCAGTCTCACTGTTTGAATATGCTTTAACTTTGTATCTTGAACTATTTCTAAGATGACAATATGCAATCTATTAACTAGTGATTTCCTATTGTTTATTTTTAAATTCTGTATTACTTGTATCCTTTTTCTGTTTTTTTTTCTTTTTCTCCTTAAATAAAATTTTTTTAAAAAGTAAGGATTCAAGGGCAATGATTAAGAGGTAAGAAGAATGGAGTTAGGTATCTACTTTTAGATCACTGATGAGCAATGAATAACACAGCGTTAGGATATGACAACAGGGAAGTACATTTTTCTGTCTAGAGCTGCCAGGTGGCTTATGCCCAAAATACCTGAGACAAACCTATGACCTAATAATTAGGTTTGGAGGACAAGACAGATAAAGGTCTGTTTGAGATCAGACTGAAAGCAATGATATATGAGGAAGTTATCAGTTTGACAAAATATGAGATTAATTTTAACTTATTTGAAAAATCTAATGGAGTTTTTGGTTGCCTAGAGTTCATCTGTGAAAAATTCCTTAAAAATGCACATTACAAATGTCAATAGTGAATTTCATGTACAAACTCATGACCTACTCTGCAGTGGTGTATCAACCACCCTAACACATCAGTGCAATTAACATGAACATAGAAATAATGGAGAATTGACTTGCAAATGAATTTAAAAACATAAAAAGTAAACCAATTGACAAAATGATGAAAAATAAAGTTGACTTAAAATGTTGAATTAAAATTTTCATTGTGGACATTCCTAACTTAATGAATAAAAAACTTCCCACAAGCATAATTGTTTTCTAGTTTTCCAGATGGCTTTGCAGACACTAGAAAGAAAAAAAAGCATTAGCAGAAAAAAAAATGTAGCAAAATCAACTACAATATTGTCAAAAAATTGAATGAAATCAACATTTTAAAAACAGATACATAAAGAATGATAAATAAGATTTGAGCTCTCACATTTGATAGAATGATAGTTAAAAATAACTTTTTTCTTCATCTTTTCTATTGGAAACATATCTAAAAATCTGAATAACTGAAACAATAATCAGAATTAGGTATATATGTGATATGTTGACTCTCAATGTATCATTTTAGTTAATGTTTTAAAAGCCATAGTAATTAGGAAGCAATTATTAATGATTACTGATGGCAAAATTACAAAGTCTCAGTAGTTGTAGTGTTATCACTTTTATGCTGGTCTACTCTTAACTTTCTAATGATTTCATTTTTATTTTAAAGAGAATAAAACCAAACAAAATAAAACAGAATAAAGTCAATCAAAACAAAACAATGAAAATGATATAGGATTTCAAAACAAGACAATAGGAAATCAACAACATCTACCATAATGTATCTGATTATCATCAAAATAGCTGCCCATATCAACAGACATAATATAACCAAACCAAACAAAACAATAGAAATATTAAAGGATTTGAACACAAGATAATAAGAAATTAATGATGGCTACCATAATACCTCTTGTTATATTCAAAATAGCTGCCCATACTATCAGACATAGGCACATAAAATTAACCAAAGAATAGGAGAACTAAGTTGCTTCTTTACTGAAGTTGTTTTCTTTTCAGAAATCTCAGGTGTATGATTTCTAATTTCTACTATGTCTGTGTGTCTTGAACTTGCTCTGAGTGGGCTGGAGGTCTGAGATAGTGTTGTGCTCCTTATCTTGACATTTCCCTGTGTTCCCCTGAATCAGCCTATTGCTGCATCCTGGTGTTCCTGTATTGGTTGCCAGTCCCTCAGTGTAGTGGGTTGGACCAGGCACCAAGGTTCCTCTAATCTGGGACTCCTGGTATTATGGAGAGTCATGGGGGCATGCTCCTCCAATGTGGCTTTTTTTCCCAGCCAGTGCTGGACTTGCTGGATCTGTCCAGATCTAGTGAGTTTTGATTAAATTATTCAACACAGCATAACTGATAGCATAGTCATCATACTTGCTATATGTTATTTTCCCTTCATGCCTTCCTACTCATCTAAAATTCTAGTCTACAGTATATTCATCATGTGTTTGAAATTGTTTCTGCAAAGTTTATTCAGCTTAACTCTCAATAAGCTCGTATCAGGCGAATACGAAGTACAAACCTTGAAGTATAGGAGACTTTTTCGATCATCAGCAATTTAAAACTTCAATAACAAACTACTGAACAAAATTCTATAAAATGTTCATTAAAAATAGTGTAATAATTTTTCTTGAAAATAATGAAAAAGTACCTATCCATTATTTTAAGTCCCTTGAATGCTTTAGAAAAATTCATTTAGATGTGATAAATTTATAATACATGACAAGAGATTATCTTTATTACCTTTTTCATTTCTAAGACAAAACATCTGACCCCACAAGCTGAAGGAGGAAAGATTTGCTTCAGGTCACAGATTGTAGACGTTTCAATCTTTAGTCAAATAATTCTAAGACATGGTAGCATGCAGAGGAACATGGGAGGGAAGAAAGAGTGCCTGGAGCTGCAGGCAGAGGCGAGAAGCAGAGAGGCTGCCTTCTTTCTAATCTTTCACATTTTGTCCAGGCTACAAACCTATTGATCAGCCCATTATCTATACTAGGTCTGTGGTAAGCCAATTTAGTTAGCTCACACTCTCAGTCCTCTTATCATACACCCTAATCCTTGAGCTCCAAAAGCCCCACCTATGAGTACATGAGGGTTGGGGGGACATTTAGATACGTAGCATAGTAGAGTTGTTCTTACATTTTTCAGATACTGTTGCCAGGTGAAAAGATATTTATTTCTTTCAGTTTCACTTTTTTGGGGAGTGTGTGTGCATGTGTGTGTGTGCGGTGCTGAGGACTGAGCCCAGCTCACTTTCTGTGCTCAACAAGTGTTCTACTGAGTTACATCACCACGCCTGTTCTTATATTTGATAAATTGCCAAGATCAGCATTAAAATTGGACATCCTGGTGGTTTGGCCTCCTAAGTAGCTGGGATTACAGATGTGCACCTTCACATTCATATATATTTTACTTATTTTGAATGTAATATTAGATTTAAGGAAAGATGATTGATAATATATATATATATATATATATATATATATATATATATATATAATAAACTGCACACACACACAGATAGGCAAAGTAGTGAAATTGGAAGCAGAAAAATGAATATTTCAAAAAAATAGTGAAAAGTAATACTTTGTGACTGCAGTGGATTGGTAACTGGTGGTCAGTTTATACCCCAGCTGAATTGCATCAGCATGGTGCAGAGCATGGATGGCCCACTGGGGACAGCTGGAGAACAAAAGAAGACCTGGAGAGGAAGAATAGTGTTCTGGGTTCTCCTAAGTGTTTCTGTTTGGAGCTGTTGGTTCTCCTGGAGGAGCTTGTCATGTTAGTTCTCCTGGTATGAATTGGGCAGTTATCATCAGAGAAGCTTGGTACCTTGTGGCTGAAAGTGGCTGCAGTTCACTTTGGAGAAGCTCTGGTTCTTACTTTGAGCATTGCTTCCTAGCTCTGGTAGGGAAAACGTATGCTGTTCAGTCTCTAGAAGCTTGTCACACTGACTTCCTGATTTAAACTTGCTATTCTCAATGTCATAGGAGTTTGGGAACTCAATGTTGCTGAAGACGGCTATGGTACTTTTTAGGGGAGCTGTGATCCTTATTTTCAATGTTGCTTCTTGGCTCTAATGCGGAACATTCAACTCACTGGCATAGACGTTCTAGCTTCCACCACTGAGCTTTGGGCTTTCCAGGTACAGATCCGTGAAACAGATTTGCATGAATCTTTTTCATGGGCTCTTGATTTTTAGCTGGACTCATACAGGTTATTGCCATGGGATCCAGGCCTTTGATTCTATTTTCTGGGTCTTTAGTGTTGTGGACAGGTGTCCTACACTTTCTTTGTGTTTGATGCCTTGGGTGACCATTATACATAATACTATAAATTATGTGTCCTGTATGTAACTGTTCTGCTTGCAACTCCTGACTACAACAGAGACATAGTTCTCTTTTTCCTATTGCAAAGTGAATATCCTAATATAGAAAGTTTTGTGTAAATAAAACCATAAATACAAGTGTAAATTATTTTCACTTCTAAACAGAACACTGCTGTACTATGTTGGTCCTTGTATGTGGTTATTTTTATTATTCTTTCCCTTACTTCTTATGCCTTTGTTCTTTCAAATATTAATGTTTTACTGGAATCTCTTACTAATTTTAGAAATAGACTTTAATACTGCAAACCAATAAATAATTCACTTCATTTTAAAATATTTTTCTTAAGATCAATATATGTATCTCAAAATAACATTTTATTACTGAACAAAATTAAGTAGAGGGAAGTTGCTATTATATGAATGTTAAACGTTCCTCAAAGCCCATTGTTTAAAGGTGTGGTCTTAAACTGGGAGCTATTGTGTGGAGTCTTTATATACTGAGGGACTAAAAAGATGCCCTTACGTCATTAGGAATGTGCATTTGAAGAGTATTATGGGGCCATAAACTTCTATTTTTCTTTTTTACTCCTTGGAAAATTATGGAAAGAATTTTGATTTGTCACTCACTCCCATCATGATGTGACACTTTTCCATAAGCCCAAAGCAATGAGGCCAAGCCAGCCATAAGGTCCATATTCTCCAAAATCTTGAGCCAAAATAAGCTTTTTTCATCAAAAGTTGGTTATTTCAGATATTTTGCTATAGTAATGAAACACTAACACAGCACCTAATTTGCATTCTGTTCTATAACATTATCTTTCATCCTTAAGGAGATCATATCCTGTTAAAATGTAATTTCCTGTTACTTTATGCCATTGCTTCAAAAGCACAAATGATGAATATTTAATTTTTAGCTTTGTATTTTGAATGATACCATGCATTTTCCCTTTCATCATTTAAGAGAATACCTGAATTCAATCCATAAATATGGTAAAACAAATTTGTGTAAAGCAAAAAAACAAAACAAAACAACATGTTATCAACTTCATGACAATTAGCATTGTATAGGGTGCCTCCATAATTTCTTCCTTTTTCAACTTTCCCTCATCACACATTGCATCATGAACATCAAACCTCAGTTTCCTGATTCCACAAACAGAGGTATTATGCTTTATAACTAGATGTCTCCCCAATCCCTCATGCATTTAGGTGGGTCTTTGGGGAGGGACTGGATCATGGGTGATGCTCATCCGGACATTAGTCCAATGATGAGTCAGTTTATAGTCATGTGACACTGGGTGAGGAAGCCTGGTCTGAAGAAGTGGGTTATGGGGACATGGCCAGGAGCATTATGTCTCCCTCTCTCCTCTCTTGATCTCTTCTTGCATGCCATCATCTATTTCTCCTCACCATGCTCATCTGCCATGTCTCTTTGCTGATGCAGATCCTTGATACAGACTTGCATGAGACATCGCCTATTGTCTCATGTCCTCCTGTTGGATGCCTGAGAGAATTGGCAAGGGTCTCAGGGCTTGGGGTGGATTCTTTAGGTCTCTAGCATGCAGAAAAATCTCTCACATTCTTCTGCATTTGACTTTTTGGGTGAATGTTATAAAATAATCCTATAAATTATGTGTCCTGTAGTAAATATATTCCCTTGAAAACGCTGACTCCAGCACCATGTATATGACTATGGTTGTTCTTGGTTTGTCCACTTTTTTATAAATGAACACTGCTTATAGAACAACTTTGCCTCAGGTGTGCAATTTAACCTGGCACTTGAAGGAATAGCTGCACCTGTATTTTGTTTTTGATTCTTTCTTTCTTTCTTTCTTTCTTTCTTTCTTTCTTTCTTTCTTTCTTTCTTTCTTTCTTTTTTTCTTTCTTTCTTTCTTTCTTTCTTTCTTTCTTTCTTTCTTTCTTTCTTTCTTTCTTTCTTTCTTTCTTTCTTTCTTTCTTTCTTTCTTTCTTTCTTTCTTTCTTTCTTTCTGTTTTTTCTTCAACATAGGGGATTAAGCCCAGAATCCTTACACAAAGATATTGTCTTGATTTTATTTTTTATTTGAGACAAGGTCTGACTGAGTTAGCCAGCCTGGGGGCAAACTTGCCTGCTGATTCTTCTGCCTTATCCTCATAGTATGATGTTTGTTAATACGTGTCAGTCTTGAGCTCCAAAAGTGCATAATCTCCAAATTAAATTAAAATAGCAAGTAGAAAACACAAAAATTAGTTTTAGACTAGTTCTCCAAGAGATATTAAAAGAGCTGCATTGATCTGCATGCAACTCTGCACAAATCCATACATAATCCATTAAAATATTTTGAGAAAATTATCATATTTATATTTATTTTCATGAAATAAATTCAGACTTTACATGGAATAAGAATAGTAATTGGTTGTTATATGCCCCAGATTGATTGACTTTTGAGTGTTTGCTTTTACTAAATAATAAATAATTTTATCTTTCATTCTGTGCTCAAAGCCTTGGAACTTTGCATGGTATATTTTATCTTTGTTTTTAGATTGTGATTTTCTTGCTCAGTTTTGTTTTCCTCTTACATTTTTTGCAATTATAAATGAATAATGCATGCTTTAATATTATTATTAAACTAGTAATGACATAAACTTTGTCATACAGTATTGTGTTCATTAACATTTTCATATATCCTCTATTTCTTATAATTTTATATTTGATATTTTCCTTTTAAAAGTTTGCTTCGGGCCATAGGTCTGCAGAGGAGGAGCTGGGCAGATCTGGGGTGCCCTCACTGGCCTCTCTGCGTGTCTGGAGGACTCTGGATTTCTGCGCCCAGACTGCTGGAGTTCCCTCAGGCTTCCAGGTGCAGTGAAGGAGAGAGGTGGGTTTGAGGCTTCCACATCAGCCTCCCCATTCCCGGCTTCATTTGGAGACCTGCTGAGCTCCCGATAGGTGGGCTGGCCCACACTACCAGCCTAGCCCAGCCTGTTTAGCTGCCGCGCCTGGCCATAGGTCTGCAGAGGAGGAGCTGGGCAGATCTGGGGTGCCCTCACCGGCCTCTCTGCGTGTCTGGAGGACTCTGGATTTCTGCGCCCAGACTGCTGGAGTTCCCTCAGGCTTCCAGGTGCAGTGAAGGAGAGAGGTGGGTTTGAGGCTTCCACATCAGCCTCCCCATTCCCGGCTTCATTTGGAGACCTGCTGAGCTCCCGATAGGTGGGCTAGCCCACACTACCAGCCTAGCCCAGCCTGTTTAGCTGCCGCGCCTGGCCATAGGTCTGCAGAGGAGGAGCTGGGCAGATCTGGGGTGCCCTCACTGGCCTCTCTGCGTGTCTGGAGGACTCTGGATATCTGCGCCCAGACTGCTGGAGTTCCCTCAGGCTACCAGGTGCAGTGAAGGGGAGAGGTGGGTTTGAGGCTTCCACATCAGCCTCCCCATTCCCGGCTTCATTTGGAGACCTGCTGAGCTCCCGATAGGTGGGCTGGCCCACACTACCAGCCTAGCCCAGCCTGTTTAGCTGCAGCGCCTGGCCATAGGTCTGCAGAGGAGGAGCTGGGCAGATCTGGGGTGCCCTCACCAGCCTCTCTGCATGTCTGGAGGACTCTGGATTTCTGCGCCCAGACTGCTGGAGTTCCCTCAGGCTTCCAGATGCAGTGAAGGAGAGAGGTGGGTTTGAGGCTTCCACATCAGCCTCCCCATTCCCGGCTTCATTTGGAGACCTGCTGAGCTCCCGATAGGTGGGCTGGCCCACACTACCAGCCTAGCCCAGCCTGTTTAGCTGCGGCGCCTGGCCATAGGTCTGCAGAGGAGGAGCTGGGCAGATCTGGGGTGCCCTCACTGGCCTCTCTGCGTGTCTGGAGGACTGTGGATATCTCTGCAACCAGGGAGGGTCCACAGGTTCCTGAAGCACTGCGGCCTGTGGTGAGTACCCTAACCCGGCTGCGATTGAAGAACTGTGGAGCTTCCAAGGGGCAGGTGGGCCCACAGTGTCCCTGAGGCCCAACTTGTCTGGAACTGCGGAGTTCTGGGCAGGCAGAGGAGGGCCACTGGTTCTGTAGGCCTAATGGCTTGGAGTAGCGTGGTGCCAGAGTCCCAGTAGCTCCAAACATAGAAGGGGATTTTCAACAGATCCTGAGGAAGCTTTCAAATAACACTTGAAACACAGAAATATAGGAAAATGACAAAATGAAAGACCAAATTACAACCTCAAACCTCCAGCCCATCTCAAGAAACCCTAGGAGCGATGTATATAGAAGAAAATATATCCCATCCACCTCATATATCGGACACAATAGCCACTGAAATTGACAAGCAACTCCAGGAAGCTTTAAAGAAATTCAAACTCGAAATAATCTCCCAGATAAAAGAAGAAATGATAAAAGAAATGAAAGAGATTCTAAATATATCTAAAGAAAACACAGATAAAAAATTGGAGGAACTAAACAAAAAGATAGAATCCCTAGACGAGCAATATAAGAAACAAACAGAATACATAATGCAGATGCACAGAGATATACAGGAAATAAAAAACTCCACTGAAAGTTGTAAAAACCGCCTTAATGAAAGTGAAGATAGAATTTCAGACCTTGAAGACAGGATTGCAGCTAGTGAACAGGAAAGGAAAGATCTTTTGAAAATAACAAGGAACCAGGAAACAACAATTCAACAACTGCAAGACGATGCAAAGAAGAATAACATAAGAATGATAGGGATTAATGAAAGAGAGGGAGACAACATGAAGGATGTCAGGAGGATATTTAGAGAAGTAATAGCTGAAAATTTCCCAAGCATGAGATCAGAAACTGACATCAGGATCAGTGAAGCATATAGAACTCCAAACAGTCATAACCAAAATAAAAGTACACCCAGACATATAATAGTCACCATCCCAGAAATCCAACACAAGAATAGATTATTAAAAGCTGTCAGAGAGAAAAGACAAATCACTTATAAAGGAAAACCTATCAGAATCACAGCAGACTTCTCAGCACAAACGATAAAGTCAAGAAGAGCATGGAGTGAAGTATTCCAGATCCTAAAGCAAAATGATTTCCAACCAAGACTGATATATCCTGCAAAACTATCATTCAAAATAGATGGTGCAATACGATACTTCCATGACAAAGAACAGCTGAAGAACTTCATGAACACCAAACCAAACCTGCAAAAAATATTGAAAGACAGTTTAGATACACAAAGGAAAAAACCACTAAGCAAAGCAAATAATTAAACAGAACCGAAAGATAAAGATGCAACAGCAGAGAGATAACATTCCTACAATTAACCAGCATTTAACAGTAATAACCATTAATGTAAATGGTCTCAATGCACCAATCAAAAGAAACAGACTAGCAGAATGGATCAAGAAACAAAATCCAACCATATGCTGTTTACAGGAAACCCATCTAACCCAGAAAGATACTCACAGACTGAAAGTCAAAGGATGGAAAACAATTCTTCATGCAGCAGGAATCCAAAAAAAGGCAGGAGTAGCCATTCTGTTTGCAGACAACGTGAACTTTAAACCAACAATGACCATAAAGGACAAAGAAGGTCACTACATACTCGTAAGGGGAAAACTCCAAGAGGAAGAGATAACTATCTTAAATATATACGCACCAAACTCCAGAGCACCCAGTTATATAAAACAATTATTAACAGAAATGAAAACTCAGATTATCAGTAACACAATTGTAACAGGAGACCTTAATACACCACTGACACCAAGGGACAGATCAACCAGACAGAAAATGAGCAAAGAAATAACAGAACTGAATCACACCTGTGAACAAATGGGTTTGATAGACATATACAGAATGTTCCACCCAACAACATCAGAATACACATTCTTCTCAGCAGTACATGGATCATTTTCTAAAATAGACCATATATTAGCTCACAGAACATATTTAAGCAAATGCAAAAGAGTTGAAATCATCCCTTGCATATTATCGGATCATAGCGCTCTGAAATTAGAAATTAATGACAAAGGATACTACAAAAATTCCGCAAACACATGGAAACTAAATAACACACTCTTGAGTAATCAGTGGGTCACAGAAGAAATTAAAGAAGAAATTAAACAATACCTAAAAGAAAATGAAAATGCAGATACAACTTACCGGAATCTGTGGGATGCAATGAAAGCTGTTCTGAGAGGAAAATTTATTGCACTGAGTTCCCACATCAGGAAAACAGAACGAATACAAATAAATAACTTGATGCTACACCTCAAACAGCTAGAAAAAGAAGAGCAAGTCAAGCCCAAAGCCAAAAGAAGAGAGGAAATTATAAAAATCAGAGCAGAAATCAATGCAATAGAGACTAAGAAAACAATCCAAAGAATCAACGAATCAAAGAGTTGGTTCTTTGAAAGAATAAATAAAATCGATAAGCCCCTAGCCAACCTTATTAAAAAAAGGAAAGAAAAAGCTCAAATTCATGCAATAAGAAATGAAAAAGGAGAAATCACTACAGACCCAATAGAAATACAGAGGATCATCAATACCTATTTCAAAAACCTCTACTCTCAAAAGTTGGATAACACAGAAGAAATAGACAGATTCTTAGAAGCATATAAAGTACCAAAGCTAGATCAAGAGGATATAAAACTGTTGAATAACCCAATCTCTGCTAATGAAATTGAGAATGTAATTGGGTCCTTGCCCACCAAGAAGAGCCCAGGCCCAGATGGATTCACTGCAGAATTCTACAAGAAATATAAAGAAGACCTAATGCCGACACTCCTCAAACTATTCAATGAAATTGAAAGGGAAGCAATCCTTCCTAAGTCATTCCTGGAAGCAAATATTACTCTAGTACCAAAACCTGAGAAAGACCCAACTATAAAAGAGAACTATAGACTGATCTCCCTAATGAACACAGATGCAAAAATCCTCAATAAAATATTGGCAAATAGGATCCAGCAAATCATCAAGAAGATTATACACCATGACCAGGTGGGATTCATCCCAGGAATGCAAGGATGGTTCAACATACGCAAATCAATAAATGTAATCCACCATATCAATAAAGCCAAAAATAAGAATCACATGATCATCTCTATAGATGCAGAAAAAGCCTTCGATAAGGTCCAACACTTATTCATGATAAGAACTTTACAGAAAATTGGAATAAATGGTCTTTACCTCAATATAATAAAGGCCATTTATGACAAACCAACAGCCAGCATCATACTAAATGGCCAAAAATTGAAAGCCTTTACTTTAAAATCGGGTACAAGACAAGGATGTCCTTTATCACCACTCCTATTTAATATAGTACTGGAAGTACTAGCCAGAGCAATTAGGCAAGAAAGGGAAATAAAAGGGGTAAAGATAGGAAAAGAAGAAGTTAAATTATCATTGTTTGCAGATGACATGATACTCTACATAGAAGACCCCCTAAACTCCATTGAAATACTCTTAGATACAATAAATAAATTCAGTAATGTGGCTGGATACAAAATCAATACTCAGAAATCAATAGCATTCCTATACACGAACAACAAAATTACAGAGAGGGAAATAAGAGAAACTGGACTATTCACATTAGCAAGCAAAAAAATGAAATATTTAGGAATTACTCTTACGAAAGAAGTGAAAGACTTATACAGTGAAAATTTTAATACACTGAAAAAGGAAATTGAAGATGATCTCAGAAAATGGAAAGACATCCCTTGCTCATGGATAGGAAGAACAAACATTGTGAAGATGGCCATTCTCCCAAAACTCTTATACAGATTCAATGCAATCCCAATAGAAATACCATCAACATACCTTATAGATCTAGAGAAATCACTCCTAAATTTCATCTGGAACCAGAAGAGACCTAGAATCGCAAAGGCAATTCTAAGCAGCAAAGACAAACAGGAGGCATCACAATCCCTGACTTGAAGTTATACTACAAAGCAACAGTAGTAAAATCAACATGGTATTGGAATCAAAACAGAGCTGAAGATCAGTGGAATAGATTAGAAGATACAACCACAACTACGAACACACTCAACCACCTTATTTTTGATAAAGGAGCCAAGCAGGTTCACTGGAAGAACGACAGTCTCTTTAATAAATGGTGCTGGAAAAACTGGCTCTCCATTTGCCGAAAACTAAAGCTAGACCCATGTCTATCACCATGTACTAAATTAAAATCTAAATGGGTCAAAGATCTGAATATTAAAACAGAAACACTAAATCTATTGGAAGACAAAATAGGTAGAAACCTTGGAGACATAGGAGTAGGTAAAGAATTCATGAACAGGACTCAAACCGCACGGGAAATACTTCCCAGAATCAATAACTGGGACCACTTCCTATTAAAAAGTTTCTGCATGTCAAAAGAAATCTCCAGCATAGTGAAAAGAAAACCCACAAACTGGGAAAAGATTTTAGTGAACTGTCTCTCAGACAAGGGCCTCTTGTCTAAAACATACAAAGAATTAAAGAAACTCAGACCTCCGAAATTCAAAGATCCAATCCAAAAATGGGCATCTGAGATGAATATGCAATTCTCAGATGAAGAAATACAAATGGCAAATAAATACATGAAAAAATGCTCATCATCATTGGTCATTAGAGAAATGCAAATTAAAACCACACTGAGATACCATCTCACTCCTGAAAGAATGGCCAGGATCAAGAAAACCGACAACAAATGCTGGAGAGGCTGTGGGGAAAAAGGAACTCTCCTGCACTGCTGGTGGGAGTGTAGACTGGTACAGCCTTTGTGGAGATCTGTCTGGAGATTTCTCAAAAAGTTGGGACTGGAAATCCCATTTATTCCAGCTATTCCACTTCTAGGCATATTCCCAGAAGAACTGAAAGCATCATACCACAGTGACATATGTGCACCTATGTTTATAGCAGCACAATTTGTAATCGCCAGATCTTGGAAACAACCCAAGTGCCCATCAACTGAGGAATGGATAAAAAAGTTGTGGTATTTCTATACAATGGAGTATTATTCAGCTATAAAGAAGGATCACATTGAGATATTTATCAATAAATGGGCGCAGCTTGAGACCATACTCATAAGTGAAATAAATCAATCTCGCATGTGTGAATACCGAATAGTTTCCCTAATGTAAGTAATGATTCAAATATATAAAAATATGTGGTAATCATGATTCCCCATTAGGTGGCCTTGAAGCCTTATAAGCTTATGAGCCTTTCACTCATTAATTAGAAAGGCTTTATTCTGGGCTTCTTGATATGAAAATATTTGAAGCTAGAGTATATGAAGTTTTACCCAAATATTTCAAGGAAAAAGACACTATGGTAACTACTATTAAGTCAGGTTATAAGGTGGTGAAGTACTAGGTTATTGAAACAGTCATGCTGTGACCTCTATTGTTATATTGTTATGTCCTGTTTTATCTCAATCTCCCCCTTATTGTTTCAAAAAAATTATTTAGTCATTTCTTATGTTTGTCTTAATTAAAGAAAAAATTCAAAAAAATTAGGATATATAAATAGTAACTCTTTTCGATTTCCTATTGACTTGTTTTGAAGTCCTGTAGTACTCCCACGATCTTGTTTTGACTGATTAGACTCTGTTCCATTCTATATGATAGTATCAAGTTTGAAGACATGGGCAACTACTTTGAAGACAATGAGATTCATTCTGGTTTGACTATTGTCTTCTTTGGAAGTCCTGTAATGTTTACAATGCCTAAGTTTTATTGGTCTTGTTCTCTACTGTTTTGTCCAACTTTATAATATCTAATAAGATAGACAATTCTTTTTAAGGAAACAAGGGACAACGTTGATAACCATTGTTGATAAACTTGTACTCTGTTCTACACCATGTGCTATGTCTATCCTTGGTATTGACTGACAGCTTTGTTTTGCCATATTTGACTGTATTCTTCCCCCCCCCCAAGAAAGTAATAAGCACTAAGGAGTAATAAAATCCAAGATGTGTAAATTTTGTTGTAAAAAAGAGAGAGAAAAAAAAAAAAAGAAAAAGAGCTCTAACGGATATAACAGCAAGTGTGTTTGGAGGTGCTAAATAGCTGACTTTATCAATGTTTTTGGAACATTGAACACAGCTGTTTGCAGTCTCCCTGTTTGAATGTCCAACTTGTGTTCTTTGATACTGTGATTTGAGGAACTATTTTCAAGAAAATAGTGTGTAATCTACTAGCAGGTAATTTCTTACTGTTATGGTTTTTTGTTTTGTTTTGTTTTGTAGTTCTGTATTGCGTGTACCCTTACGCCGCTTTGGTTTGTTTTGCGTTTTTCTCTTTTTCCTCTTAAATAAAAAAAAAAAAGTTTGCTTCATTGCTGTCATATTAAGATTTATTTATATTATACTATTAAGTAGGCTTTCCTGTAATATCAATGCTATCTTTTTCCTTGGGTTTCTTCTTTTTCTAAGTATATTCAAGAAGGAATTGAAGGGGCCATATATCTTGCTCTTTATAATGGAGTTTTGCTGCTCTTTAGCATCTATTCTTTACATATTATTCAATTTTGGGGTGATATCTTTTGGAGGGCAGAGTACTAGAAATTGAACTAAGAATCTCATGCTTGCCAGGCAGGTGCTGCTGAGCTAAATCACCAGCCCCTGCTGATTTCCTTTCTGACAAACTGACTCTGCTTCTCATCTCAGGAATGGAATGCATACCTGTATAGTATAGTGAGACAGTATAATGAGAGTTCATAGATTAACATGACCCCACTAATCAGTTAGGAAAATATTGTAGATCGGAATAGCATTTCTCCTCCACGATGGTCCCTTATTGACCAAGGAAACTTTCATAAAAGGAGTCAGAGGGCATGGCTGACAAGTCAAGGAAGCCAAAGCAGACCTTGATGCCTCAAATATGGCCAGGACAAAGAAGGGAGGGTCACAACCGCTATCATTATGTTAAATGCCTCTCCCAGGAAGGATTCACATAGGTCTGTAAATTATGAAAGCTCAGCCAATACCTTCTGCTTAAACCTTACTGGTTGAGATTTTGGCTTTCTTGGAAGGAAAGTATACTGATAGCTACTCTACACATATGCCCTTTTTCATCTTCATAAATCATAATTTGCCTGGAAATGTTCAACATTCCTTCGGAATTGGTGGCATTATTCTACAATTTTCTACATTCAGATTTGTTAATAATATGACATATGCTAGTCTGTAGTTGTTTATCTGACTTTCATAACCTCCAATTATTTACAGGCTTGCCTTCCTCCCTTTATTTTTCTCTCTGTCCTCTCTCTTGTTGTCTTTTTCTCTCCCCTTTTCTCCCTTAGCTGTATTCCCAGCCCAACCTTTACAGTTTTCTGTAAACTGGAATAAATCTCGGCAATTAATTCACCTTATATTTATCTTTGTGGATGACATTTTTTTTTCACTTGAGCTTGGTAATATTAGACTCCTTTTGATGGAGATATAACTCTTCAAAAAATAGGAATTGTTTATATTGAGTCATTAATTTTCTTTTTAATATTTTTTTCTTTTTAATATTCTATTAGGCAAAATTTATACATTAAAAGTATCTAAGTGGAGAACATGGCAGACAGATAGCAGCAGCTTCAGAGGCTCTCTGAGAAACCGCACTTAAAATCCAGGAATGGTGCCAGGCGAGAAATCCTAAGCAAGGGGAGATATACTTTGCCAACCCGGGAACAAACTAAACTAAGAGAAACCAACTGGAAATGCAATCCCGGTGATATAACAGGAAAAGATAAGGTCTCAGCGCGGAAGCTGGACCTCGAGCCATTGGAAGCTGCAATTTGAATTTCCTGCAGCCGCTGCTGCATCCCAATCACCGCGGCAAGGAGAGAGGTGCTAAAGCTCTCAGAGTGGGAAGCAGTGAATGGAGTTGAGAGCAGGACTGGCCGGGAGCCCTGCATCAACCTGCAGTCAGTGAGTGGATCGGGGACCCTCCCATAGAGTAGGAGGCTTCAGCAAAGGATATACTGGGACCAGGTGGGCTGGCTGGAACAAGATGCTGCAGTGACTTTAGTCACATATTCCCCTCTCAAGCGGGATTGATGGGGAGTGCCTGGCCTGCGTGACGCCACTGACTAAGACCCAGTAGGCTAGCCCAAACCAGGTCCCAGCACCTGGAGGTGCACCCTAGCAGTGAAGCCTTCGGTAGGTTGACCTGGAGGGGCGGGCCCAGCATAGGCTGCCCAGGTCTGTGTCTCCCTAGTACACTGCAGTGAGTGGAAACACCTAGCCAGTGCAATTCAAACAAACTGTAACCGACAAAGAAAGAAACTGGGCCTCCTATACATGCTTGTATAAAAGGAACAAAAAATACGGGAAGAGGGAGAAACAAGAAAGGGTCCTTGGCCGCCAATCCTGAGAAATGTGCAATATCAGACATGGCACCAATAGACATAAAGCGCTATCTCCAGAGCCTCATAGATGAGATCAGGAATGAAGTTATTAACGACCTGAAGCAAGATATAAGTAGAATAGTTAGAGAAATGCTAAGCACAGCCCAAGAAAAAACACATGGTGAAATGGAAGAACAGAAAAAAAGGGGAGAATTGTTTGATGGAGAAAATAGAGAAAACATAGAATACATGAAGCAGGTTCAAAGAGATTACCAAGAAACTAAAAACTCTGTTGAAAGCTGGCATAACAACTTGAAAGAAACTAAGGATAGATTATCTGAACTGGAGGGCAGATTTGTAACATGGGAGCATGAAATGAAAAACTTCTTAAAAATAACAAAAAAACATACAGCAACAATACAAAGGCTAGAAGATGATAAAAGGATCTATAACTTAAGAATTAAGAACATAAAAGAAGAAGTACGGACACAAACAAATGGACTACAAAAGCTATTCACAGAAATAATCCAAGAGAATTTCCCTAATTTAGCAAATGGTAAAGATACTCAGATATATGAGGCATACAGGACCCCAGCCACCTACAACCCAAACAGAGCTACAACCAGGCATATAATAATCAAAATTCCAGAAATTCAATATAAGAACAGAATATTAGAAACTGTCAGAGACAAGAAACAGATCATGTACAAGGGAACACCCATCAGAATTACAGCAGACTTCTTGGCACAAACTATCAAATCACGAAGAGTGTGGGGGGAAATAATTCAAGCTTTGAAAGATAATAACCTCCAGCCATGATTGATATATCCTGCACAACTGTTCCTAGAAATTGATGGAAACACAAGGTGCTTCCAGGATAAAGAGGAACTAGAGGAATTTGCAACTACCAATTCAACACTACAGAGAATACTGCAGGATATTCTAAAAAAAAGGAAAATACCAAGATTCCAGAAACAGTGGCAGAGAAGCCACAATGAATGGAGCAGAAAGTGAAATGAAGAAGACAAACTGACAATGAATGACAGAAAATTAGCTCAACAGAAATGAGGCAGAGAAGATTGGATGGTAGGAACAGCTATTTTGGAGAAAACAAGACATCATAATAGCTAGTGCTGATTTAGTATCATCTTGTTTTGAAGTCCCATCAAACTTGTATTCTTTTATCTCCATTGGTCTTAAAAGGTTGTATCTTATTGGATTTTATTATATATGATAATATAAGTAAAAACTTTTATAAACAAGGAGATTATACAGAAACCATTGTTCATTTTCCGTTAATTTATCCTAAATACCCTGTAATAATGTCTTTCTCTTGAATGGTTTTATAGTGTCTTGATACGTTTGGTGCTACAATATACTAAGTTATACTCAAACATTTCAAGGAAAGAGACACTATGGTAACTACTTTTATGTCAGGATATCTTGTGGTGAAACACTATTTTGCTTAAATGGTTATGTTTTGACCTGTGCTGTTCTGTTGATATGCCCTCTTTTATCTCAATCCCTTTTTTTAAAATTATTTACTTTTTTCTCTTTATCTTTTTAATTAAGGGAAAAATAAATAAAAAATAGCATGATACATTATAGTAACCTACTTTGATTTCCTATTAACTTGATTTGAAATACTGTATTGCCCTCACCATCTTGTTTTGACTGATTTTCCCCTATTCTGCTTTGCTTGATAGTACCAAGTTTGAAAGTATAGGCAAAACTGTGAAGACAATAAGACTCATTATGACGCCCATTCCAGTTGACTGTTATCTTCTTTTAAAGTCCTGTAATGTCTCCAATGTTTTGGTTTTATTCTTTACTGTTTTGTTCAATTTTATTATAACTGGCAATTCTTTTTTTATATCAAAATTTTTATTACTTTATTTATTAATATTAAGAAGAAAAAGTAAAACAAATTTTCACAACAAAATAATGAAAAAGTAACAATTGTCAATATATTACACATTATCTTTATTCACTCAAGTACAAAATATGGGCATAAAAATTACTTCAATCAATATTAGCACAACCTTTCCTATTCAGTGAACTAACAGAACCATTACTCCACTTATAAATATTTTTCTAGGTTTTCTAGATTTTTCTTTTCAACATACTTCAATTGTAACATTAGCCAAGAGAGAGGAGGAAAGAATAGTCAGTATTTACCACATATTTTCCTCTTTTTTATCCTATCATTGTCCATATATAAATATAAATATGTGTAGTTTAATTTTTAGTAGTTAAGTATTGTCCCACACATAGTACTGCTTAAAACATAATAAAAATAGTATGGTCTTATTTTCTCTATTATTGAAACCATGGTGAATAATTAGTCTTTGTTGAGGATCAAAGTTTCACATGCAAGGAATTTAATACATTGTTCCTCATGCCTGGCTCTAAGAGCAGAAAAAAATCATTTTATCCTTTACTTGGCCTCGTAAAGAAGCTGGAGCCAAGGGGCTGGGGTTTAGCTCAGCGGCATAAGCATCTGCCTTGCAAGCAGGCAGTCGTGAGTTTGATCCCTGGTACCGATAAAAACGAAAACGACAAAAAAAAAAAAAAAAAAAAAAAAAAAAAAAAAGAAGCTGGAGCCATACTTGCAGGTACTTTAACATCCGATGTTCCCTCCTGCCCAAGACATAGTTACACTACCAACCACCGGAAGGACTTCTTGCGATTGAACAGGAGGTCAGTGTTCTGCTTGGTTCATAACCTCTCAAAGACTCATGTTTTCTAAAGTGAATTCTAGTCACTGTTGCCGTTACACATACTTTATGTCTGAATGTTAGCAATGATCCGTAAAATCCATAATCTCTTCTCAGATGATTTTACCATAAATTAGCTCATTTCAGAGAGTTTAAACTATGGACTAGAGAGCAGAAAGTGAAATACTTAAGAGACATTACTGGCTCATTTCAATAGTATTTTACTTTTTTCGGGGTGATAATTTGTAAAATGATATTTTTGCTATGAAGGAAAGTGATTATCAATCACCTGAATGTTGAAACTAGGGAATGATAGAAGCTATTTTTCTACATTACCTAAAAATATTCATGGGAATTATATTGATTAGATGTCCTATTGCTTAATGAAATACTTGACACAAGCAACTTAGAGGAGGAGAAATTTAACATGGTTCGTGGTTTCGGGGCATTTAATTCATGGTCACAACTATCTATGAAATATCATGGCGTAAGAGTATAGTGGGGCAAAGCTATACAGTTGATGTGAGGCCAAAGGAGAGCAGGGAAACAGTGCTAAAAAGGGAGGGCAGGGACCAGACAAAACGCCCAAGCTCACACCCAACACACACCTTCATATCTAGAAGCATGCTTTATTAATCTCTCAAGAAGTCCTTAAAACAGTCCAGTTGACAATCTAGGTTAAAGCAAGTATACACACTATACATTTATTTTATATGGTCCAAATAAAGAATCATAGACTATTTATTTATATTACTTTATGTTAATTTTAGAGTTCTACATAGGTTATAAATAAAGCCATATAAATTGTTCCAGCCTGAACAGATTCCTCCAAATCCACGTGTTGCAAGCTTTCCATAAACAACAATATTGAGAAGTGAGTTTCTTTACCGATAGCACTGTTTCATCAATATATTAATGCTGATATAAAAGGGTTTAACTTAAAAGAATATCTCTTTGCTCTTCTTCTTCTTACTATACATGGAAACACTGTTTCTCACTTTCCAGAGACACAGCACTCAAGGTACCATCTTGGAAGCAGAGACCAGATAGTTATCAGACCACTACATTTGCTACACTTGACCTTAGACTTCATTGTGTCTAAAACAGTGAGAAAATATTTACTCTGGTATTCTGTTATTTCAACACAGAGCAAAATAAGGCAATAGTTACAGCAACTGTAGTAGTTGTCTCATATTTGTTTTATCATAAAATATGTACGGGACATTATTCCATTCTAATATCATTTAAGAACTATTATCCTACTGCACAAAATATTATATGATTGAGGACTATGAAAAATTTATTTTCTCATTAACTTGAATATTGAAACCATTTATCCCATTATTAACTTGAAAACTAAAACTGTTTATTCCTTCATTAATTTTAGTTATCCTTGAAGTATTTTTTGTTCTCACTTTTAGTAACAAAAATTGTCCCTTTCTGGCCTTGGTATTGAAACTGATTCTCCTACATAATGCAAAATACTAGGATTCCTAGAACAGTAATAATTAGTAAGAACATGTTGATTATTTTTATTTATTCTTTGATTTACTACTTCTGTTCTTTAGTATGTTACTGGACTGTATGCATGTTAATAATTTATTCAAAGACTTTGTACGTATTAAGGCAGTAACAGTTTGTTTGTATACATTGTGAAACCTTCCTTTCCTGACTTTTGCTTTCTTACTTTATTTGATTATATTATGTCAGACAGACATTTTTAAACATGTACATCTGTTGGACTACAATTTCTTCTCAGCTCAGTGTTTGGAATCATATTAGGGAAGCTTGCAAGTCTGCATATGGTTTCAGTTTTTTATGTTTAGATCTTTAATCTGATTGGAATTTATTTTTTGTAAAAGTTGTGAAATAAGAATATATCTTCCCTGTCATCTCCTCTCAAGTGTGTAG
The DNA here is from genome assembly GCF_034190915.1 of Cavia porcellus. Classification (NCBI taxonomy): domain Eukaryota; kingdom Metazoa; phylum Chordata; class Mammalia; order Rodentia; family Caviidae; genus Cavia; species Cavia porcellus. The sequence continues at coordinate 11,036,086 of NW_026947490.1, forward strand.
CTGATTTTCATCATCCCATTTATTGAACAATTCATCCTTTCTTCATTTTCGAAATGCCACTTTGGTAATTCATTAATTTTGATATATGCAGCTGTACTTCACTGAAGACTTCGTTGAATTTTTTTGACCTATTTGCAATCCACGTCTTAGTTCATGGTGTATTAGTTACTATGATTAAATCTGGTAAGATTTGACTAATGTCTCCTTAACACATACAATTTTAATAAATATTTGAAATCCAACTTGACTCAAACCACTAAGTATATGTCTATCATGCATCATGAACTATGGAGATGCTTTTAGCATCTTATATTACATTTGATAAAATTAATAACAATTTCTTTTTCATAACTTCATGTAGGACATTATGTCGTAAATTCACTAGAATCTGTTACGGATTGTCAATGTTTCCTTTTAACAAATGGATTCTTTTGGTGAATTTTTTTTCTTAGCTAACATCTAATATTCCAGGAGAAAGATAACTTTTCCTTTTGCAGTCCATAGAATCAGCCACTAGAGGAAGTAAGTGCTTTGTATTGTTAGCAACATAGGAACTGATTTATGAGAAATGAGTCGACTAAGATTGATTTCTGTGTAATTCAATATCTAGAAGCTCTTGAAAATAGATTCTGAATTTATAATTTGGTAAAAGACAGTGTATGTTTGTGATTTTTAAACAAACTTGACTAAAAGCAGTTACTAGAAAGTTCCTCATAGCATGTAAAAGGATCAAAAATCCTGTCATCTCAAGCAGTACATCTATTTCCAAATATTTAATTCAGAAAACATACAAAATCCTTCTTAAAAGAATTATAATCATAGCAAATTTCATGAAGAGCTAATAAAAAGTAAAAAAAAAAATTCTGTCTCCAAAAATGTGGCAAAAATATGTTGAGAGAAGATGAAGTCTTAAGTGTTTTTAACTGCAAAATTGCTTTGTAGAAATGACTGTTAGTCAAGGTTTTCAAATGCAAATAATTGCGCTTGAAGTTTAGTCTGCTCCAAACAGCAAAACTGAAGAAATATGGGCTTTATTTTCCACTTTATTTTTGTAGGACAAGAATCACAGTCTAACCTAAAATGTAACCAATATGTAATTGCATTTATTTAATAAATACTATTTAGCTCCGCTTAGCGGTTTCCATATGCTAACATCTACATTAAGTATTTTTTTTTTTTTTTTTTTTTTTTTTTTGGTCTTTTTCGTTTTTTTTTTATCGGTACCGGGGATCGAACTCACGACCGCCTGCTTGCAAGGCAGGTGCTTATGCCGCTGAGCTAAATCCCCAGCCCTCTACATTAAGTATTTAGCACGTTGTCTAACAAATATACAGTTTACTTATCCATCTGGCACTCATTTATCGCCTCCTGTGATGTGGCTGACACCTTACTTGTTCCCTCTCACTACACAATGCTCTAATAACCAGGTACTGAACAGGCGATTTCCTTGATCTCACACATTTTTCTAATGCTCTTGTTTGATAACTCTTATTCATCCCCTGGGTGGCAGTTTCAATAGATCACTTGAAATGATTTCTTTAATTAAACAACCGTAGTTAAGCAGTGTCTTCTAGGACACTTCCTTCATCCTAAACTGTTGCTTATGGTGTTATGATCATCTCTGTAATCATCTACGTTATTCACTGGAGTGAAAAATTTCATAAGATTCTTATTCATTCAAATTTTATTCACTGTGCACATGTCAAGTCCTAGACACTAATCTCCCAGCTTGGAACTCAATGATAAGAACATAATGAAATGGAATAAAAACACTCATAGTGCATGAGGCCCAATTTGGTGTCTCTTTAGTTCCGGAAGTGAGTCACATGATCAACAGCTTGCAGAGCTGTTAACAGTTAGCACATTCCTGGGCCACAATCCAAAGCTTGGGTCAGGCTCTCTGGTGATGTACTTCAGAGATCTGCTTTTCACTAAAGTGCCCATGTGGATGCTATGTCTACTGAGGGTGGGGGCACACCAGTCCCAAATAATAGAGAGTTGTGTTTGCTGTATTCGCCGCTATGCTCAGCGTGCAATAGAGTGCTATAAAGTGATGCTTGTTAATTGTAAACTGAGCAAATGAATGAGTTGTTGACAGCCTCAAGTGGCTTACATAATCCACATAACACAGGAAAGTAGAGTGGATTCCACGGAAGCACAGAAAAGCACATGATGGATACATTATCAAGAGCAGAAAGCATTCATAGAGGTTGATAATATGCACAATGAAAGACAAAATTAGGCGTCAAAAAACATGGGGAAAATTTCCAAGAGAAGGCAGGGCAACTAAGGCCCAGAGAATAAAAAATATGAAGTGTTGAGAAAGCACTGAGTATGTGTGTTGTTGAGTGCTAGGTACACAAGAAAATGTTAAGTTGCCTACATTCATTCTGGATTCTACTCTTTATGACAAGCCATTAAAATCAATAAATAAACCTTGGCAATGTTGGAGAGAATATATTTTCTGTTAGGGGACTATAAATGAAAGGGCAAATGTAGAGGGTTGTAAATTGTATGAAGGGACTAACATAAGGAGGAGAGGATTGTAAGATATGTGTGAACAAAACCTACCATACATGATTGCTCTAGTGGGAGGCATTATCAAATATAAATTATGCTAATATTTTTCATGAAATATAAATAATTTCTAAAATTAAGACTGAAATTTTTTTCAAACTTCTTACAATCAACATTAAAATAAAATATCTCTGTGGCTAGAACTTCTGAATGACTCTTCAGATATTTTTTGGCTCTAACATAATTTTTAACTGCACAAGTACTAGTTTACTAAGCTTTATTATAACATTTTATAAAAATAGAGCAGAAGAAAAATGAACTGTTTACCACAAAATCTCTCAATAGTTCTATGAACTATTATGTGGACCTTGCTGATTAAGTAAAATCAGTATCTTCTTGATGGTTTCCTTCACTGAAATATCCACAAAAAAGTCCAGCGTCTTTGACTTTTTAAAAGCATAAATGTAGACCTTCAAGATAATTTCTTCTTTTAAATTTTGTCCTTGTTAACTATATGCCTGCCCTGATAAACACTTCTATGGAATGAAAAATAAAACCCTTCCAATGATATTTTATGTCCTATTTCTCTGGATGAAACAGACAATATAAACAATGTTTACTGATTCAAAAGTGTCATTATACTGAAAGATATTATTTTCTGCTTAGGAGACAGAGTTTAGTTTCTTCAGCAGGAAAGAAATGGTAATCGTGTTCACTGTGAAACAGAAACGAAGGTCGAAGCTTTGCAAACCCATTTCTAACTGCTTTCAAAAATGTGTTGAGCTGTCTTTGCTCAGAGTGCTGATTGCAGACAACTGACAAACCACTTTAAGACTGAGTCAAAGAGGAACATTCAGCTAATGCTGTTTTAGAACATTTCATCAAGAAAAATGGAAACCTTTGCTTGCAATTATTTTGTGTAGTCTACTTCACCATTGTGAAAAGTATCATTTTTAAAATGTGCTCATCCAAACTCAAAGAAGAAAATTGCTGAGTTTTCAGATTACAATAATATTGAGAGACTAACTTGAGCTTCATACAGATTTTGGAAATAAAGCATCTTTCTCTCTTTCCCTTTCTCTCTCTCTCTCTCTTCATTTCTCCTTTCTTTCCACTTGACATACATATACGTGTGTATATATAATGTAATTATGTTTACATAGATGCATTTATAAAATGTTAATAAGATAGCATTAAAAATAAGTGAAATTAGAGCCATTCTTTTTCTTAGTACTTTGTAGTGGTTTCAGTCAAATTAGCTATTCCTTGTTCACAGAACAGACAATGAGAAAAACATAGAATGTTACCAACTGTTTTCCTCTTCTTGTAGGGTTGTGGAATTTCGTACTGACTTGTTCAGTAAGTTTGTCTTGTTTATCTTGGTTAATTTAACTGTTGCCTGGAACTGAAGTACAAAGTAGATTGAGTTCAAATTGTTCATGATGTGTACCAGATATCCAGTATCCTTGCATTGATTCCCTTCCTTTACTTTAACATGTTGAAATATGTATGTTTGATGATAAAGAAGTATCACATTAATAATCTAAAGCTTTTAATTCTGTAGAGCCAAAATAATACATAAGAAAGTGGTTTTGGGTAAAAATTTTCTTTTTTTTTTAAATACTGTATAAAATTAAAATATTCCCTTCATTTATACACTTTTTCAACTACTACTTTAATTTCCAATTGATTCTATCAATGGTAAAATCTATAAATTTAGTGAAGATTCATTTACTTATTACTGAGCAATATTATAAATCAGAATTCTTGCAAAAATTATTAAGGGAATTAAGAAAATTTTCCACTATGAGTGCAGGCAATTTTTGTTATGAAATGAAGCCAGTGGGCACACAATTTGGAGTTGTGTTTCTAGACTGAGTTTTCACATTTGCTGCTTGTATGACTTAAGACAAGCAAGTGAAGTTTCCATAATTTATTGCTCTTATATAAATAAGAATAGAAATCACATTTATAGCACAAAATTGCTGTATGTATTCACTTTAATTCTCCATAGGTCACTTTCTTATATCTCGGACAAAATTTTCAAAAACTGCAAAATAGAGTAAAAGATGTTTATTTTGGCCCACAGGTTTTAGAAGATTCAGTCTATGCTTTGTTAGCCCCATGGTGGAAATGACACTGTGGAAAGGCACAGTAGGGGAAAAGCACTCATTCCACAGCAGCCAGAGAGCAGAGAGACAGGAGAGACTGGGAAAAGGATCCACCCTTCCAACCCAGGCCTACTCCCTAACATGAGAATTTGACGGGGATATTTTGGATCTAAATCATCAGCGTATCCGTAAGTCTCTTTTCCTCTTGTGCACTGCATCAGGTCGTTTCAGTTTGACCTTCTCTGGGAATTTTTACCATGTCTCTGGTCACAGATGCTGCAGCATGTTTTCAGCTTCACAGAGGCCCAGGCAACAATGGGATGCTTCCTGCTCGTGCGTTACCTTCTCCCTCTCACCTGCAGTTTCTCTGGTGCAGGTGCATCAGCTTAGTGTCTATCTAAGAACAGCTCAAAAATTGCTGGGAAGCAATTAAACTGCAGGGTGGTGCTGTCATAAGTCAGAATTTACCAAGCAAGTAAATTATTTTCCTTTGTCTCCAGAAAAGAACCCAAGGATTGTGCAGTGCATCATCTTTCAGAAGGTGACTCTGGGAGAAGGAGATCTTGATATGCCAGATCCCCTATCGTAGTCAGATCAGAAATAACTTCTCTTGCTCCCTCATCCTCATCCTCATTCCTTGCCAAACTCCAATCTCCTTTCAACCCCTTTCCCTGAGACGTCTTTCTGTATTAAGTGTTAAAACATATGAGTTGCTGAAGCATCTACATTCTTCAGATCCTATGCTCGGTGTATGAATTCACTTCTGTTGCTCGAATATCACCTTATAAAAAAGACTCACAGCCCATATTATTAAAAAACACTTCATTCTGATCATTTTCATCTCTTGTCATCCCCTTCATCTGAATGATACATTACCTGTTTCTTTATTATTATTGCCTGTCCCCTCCCACTAGAATATAAATGATGCATTTGTAGACTTTTTCTTCACCAAATATCCTCAACAGCTAAAATATATTTTTCTGTCCAGAATATGTTAGGTTTTATTCAAAGCCTTGCACAATCCACCAAGAATGCTCTGTTAGAAATCGTAACCCTCCCCCTCAGCCCCTTGTATACAATCTCCTCGGCCATTTTTTACTTATCATTTTCTAAGTTACTACATAATTTACTTCTTTCACGGTGTCTGGCTTATTGTGGTTAACCCTCACTGTCATGCAAGCTTTGGAAAACAAGCATTGCTTCATGTTGTGCTTCAGCTTTGCTTACTCAGGAATCCATACACCACAAGTCTCTTCACAGTGCCTCTGACAGAGTGAACCTCTTATTCGAGGAATAAAGAGTGATCAGCTTGAGAGATCTGAAGACTGTTTATTGGTCATGGCTCCTACTTAACCAGAGAAACAGAGTTTAGTTCAGGTGAACTGATTTGCCAGGATCCAAGCCCCACATACAGATCCATAAAATCTAGGGAGAGTAGAATGGACTCTGTAGATGCTAGAAAAATAAGTCAAAATATTATGTTATTACATACTACAGAAACACCCTTCAAATTTTAGGGTAAATATTTATTCTTTTCACATTCTTATCTATCTATAATTACTGTGTCACATCTCCTTTCATAAAATTGTCATAAAAATGGTACAGAACTAAGATGGGATAGATATTTTATACATTTTGGAGAGATTCCAAAATAGTCTAAATAGTTTTCTTTCTATCACTTTTACATACACCAAACTTTTGCACATAAAACATATAAATAGATATCCTAAGGTCATTTACCCACTTCAGTTCTTTTCTGATTACTCTCTTGTCTTTGAACAGCAGTTATCCAAATCACCTTAAGTATCCTGCAATCTGATTTCATTTTTTAAAAATTTGTATAGAATTGCTTTTAAGTATTATCATAATGCTTGGAAAAGACATTGTTTATTTTGAAATTGTGTTCTCACTACCACAAAATCTCACTCATATATCCTAGTATAGTTCCTATCACATTAATTCAGATTTTTGTATCTCAGAAACATAGTCCAGGATTATATCTTAATTTTTAACCATCCACTCAGAGTATAGATTAAGTGTTGTTTTCACACATATCAGAATGAAGTGTCGAAGAAATTTCTTTTTAAGCAGAGTTTGAAAACATTATGTAGCCAGGTATACAGTTCAGCAGCATAGTGCCTGCTTGGCAAGTGCAAAGTCAAAAGTTTGATCACTGGTACCAAAAAAATAAAATAAAAACCTCATGGAATTTTGTATATATGCTCAAATAACAGGGAATTTCATTTCTATTTGTGCCATGATTAAGTTATCTATTGATAACTAGAAGGAAGAGTTTTACTAATTATATTTTCTATGAGGAATATGACAAGACTTTAGAGCAAACACTGTTTCCTCCTATGTTAAGTGGAAAAGCAGAACTGTCTCACACTGAGGAAATCATTCCCTAAATTAGCCAGAATAAGAGAGTTACAGCACAGGAGAGATTACACAAACATATCCTAGACAGTTTAAGGTACTAAAAAAATCTTCTGTCCTAAGAGATAAGAAAGGACTTTGGCAACAGTTGTAATCATTTAGTGCAAGACAATCCATTGACTAACTGGAGTTTGATATCGCTAAGTGAAGTTAAATATGAAATTTCCAACAGTATATGTATTCAACTTGGGGTTGGTTTTAGAACCATAGCTAAATTGCTACAAGTATTCCTTTATTTTCTTTTCTTTAACTCTTCTGTCTTCTAATTCTGGGAATTCAGAAGTCACATTTCACATATTTATTGATGAGAATGAAGAAGACAAATTCATAATTTTAAGAATTCTATTTTAGAAACCAAAGATCATACAGTAGTCAGAATGGACTAAATTATAATCAAGACTTGATGTCCTTAAAGTAATGATATATGGTATGTTACAGTAGCACAAAAATGAATAATCTGAGTTTCAGGTTAAGAAAATAATCTGATTTGGACAAAAGAGTTAAATTCCATTATAACTGTTAATCCTAAGGCCAAAAAATATGAGTTCTATGGGTATTCTTACTATCACTGTTGGTGATACCTCACTTCATTATGCCATTTGTCACAAAACTGATCAGAAATAAATACCAATAGCATGGACTAGATGGGCACAAAACTTGTCACAAAATTGAGTAGGTAGAAAAATTTTAAAAGGTGTTTTTCTCCTGAAAATTATTTTTGTGGTACACAAGCAAATTTGTCATTTGAAGGATAATGTCAATATTTTCATTTTTATAGTATACAGAGTTATTTAGGAAATGTAATACCAAACATAATGGCCATTTGCAGAAACACTATCCTAATTATTAAAATCATAGAAAGCATGCCTTGGTCCATCCCAACTGCTACAAGAAAATACCATAACATTTATGGCTTATAAAAGAATCAATACATTTCTCAAAGAGTTCTGGAGGCTGAGAAGTCCAAGGTCAAGACTTAGCTTATTCAGCATCTGGTGGGGAACCACTTTCTGGTTCAGAGAAGGCTTCTTTCTGCTGTGTCCTCACATGGTGGAAGGTGTCAGGATTCAACAGGAGAACTGAACATGCACATTCAGACTGTAGCACATAATAGCTTAAAAATACTCTTTTTGAACATTAACCACATTGCAGGAACTATATAAAGGGATTTAAAAGCTACCGTAATTACTGAAATTTTTAAGTAAAACAGACTTTTGGATATTGCCATCCCCTTTTCTAAATGTAAAAAATGAAACTTTGTGTGGTTAAATCAGTTGTCCAAAGTATAGTGTGATAAGTCCGAAGGTTTACGTGGGGTGGATCTTGGCTGTCTGACTTTAATAGTCTGCCCTTCAGCCAAGTTCTGTCTATCATTCTGAACACATTTGGCACCTGATTGTTCCACGCAGTGAGTATCTGCATGGTAGGATGTTTAGTGGCATCTCATTTCCGTTCTCTAGATACTGTTACCATCGCAACCAGTTATAATACTGAAAGTATCTCTAGACATTGGCAAATATACCTTGCTTGTGTATATCAGGGAGAAAAAGTATATGAGATTTTAAAGTCTGCTTCTGGTCTATCTTCTTGGAAATGACTGCCTGCTTTATGTCCATCTGTATGGACATACTAATCATTAATTGATTTCAGCGGTGTTACCCAATTTGCATTACAGAATTTATGCATTGAGTTGCCAACCTATATCAACTCAGCAATAAACAGAGACTATACCTTACTGGTTAAAAAAAAACAAAAACAATAATTAACAGGGTGGTAAATCATTCTTTTACCATTGAGAAAACCTTTGAGGGTCTGTTTCTTTCAATGGGCAAAATACTGTTTTGAAAATCTGTCGTCTCAGTAAGTTCTTCTAAGTACTGTTCTTGAAACATTGGGATAATAGAGAATTACAGGTTACCTACAGATTTAAGAAAAAAGTCACAATTTCTCCCACCATCAAGGAGACATGCACACCAGCATCTGGAAGGCCAGGTGAGGGGGAATCCCGGTGAGAGCAGCAGCCCCATTGCAACCAGATTTCCCACCAGTTAAGCTAGCTGCAACAGTGTGCTGTCCCTGGGGGTCTCACTGGTTTCTTTTTGTTGCATTTGCCGTGTGTTCAGCCCTATGCTTTCTTGGCTGGCAACACTCACCTTGTAAGAATAAAAGCTACATAAATTTTGTGGTTCTTCAGAGCGATGCCAACTGAGATGGTAATTTTGATTTTATTCTTAAACACAAGTTTTCTTTTTTATTGTGTTTTTGGATGTCTGTTTTAAAAATGGGTTAAATAATATTTTGAATGCTTCAGTATGATAGAAGAAGGTAGAAATTTTCCATCATTTTATGTAATGACTTGGACATTTGCAAGCTTTTCTGTTAATTCTTCTATGTTCTTGTTTCACTTCTTTTTTACTAGTGCATATTTGCCTTACATAATGACCGCATTTATACATTCAGTAGAGAATTTGTCAGTGTACATAATTATATCTTAATTCTCTTTTCCTGCTCTCCCTCCTTGCTTTGATCTTTCTTTCCTCTTTCATTTACGCAAATTTTGTTCCCATTTTTCCCTTCTATTTTCTTTTTTAAAATCCCCTTTCTGTTCCTTCCCTATTACTTTGCACTACCTTGTTACTCTTCTCATTTGAATGTACTCTTTCTACTTCTAAATATCTATCCTCCATTATGCTCTTTATTTCCCCTTTGGATTTCTCACACAAGAGAAATTATATTCTTTAAAATTGCTTAAGAGTATCTTGAATTTTGGTCTGTCTTTACAATAAAATATAGTAAAATCTATTTTGTTGGAACAAACAAGTTTAAAAAATTAAAAAAAATACATCTATAAGGTGTATAAAAATTCGACCTCAACAAATATTTATTACACTAACTTTAAAAGGACTTGCCTAAAACTTACAAGTGGCTGCTAAAAACAGTAGAACCTAGTGTCTACATTGAAGAAACTTTTAATTTAATAGAAGTATATGCCAAATACAAAAATGGATATGGCACAATATGGTGTATGTGAAGAGCCCTAAGACTAGTTCAAACAATATCCACAGGTTTCAGTGTCTCATTTATTTTTCTTGAGAGTCACAAAGATCATATGGATGAAGTTATTTTGATTTGAGATTTAGAAGGTCCTTAATAGATGAAGATAAAGTGGGAGGAAATTGTCACCAATGTGTAAAATATAAAAATGCAGCAAAGGTACACAGTAAAATATATTTGAGGAGAACAGACTAAAATATGTTTTCTAGCATTTCAGGCACATACACATTGAGAGAGAGACAGACAGACAGACAGACAGACAGAGACAGACAGACAGACACAGACAGACAGACAGAGAAGGAAGAGGAGGAGGAGAAGAAGGAGGAGGAGAGTCTTAATCTCTGGAAAGCTTAGTTAGACTTCCTGAGGAAGAACAGACTGAGGAAATTGGCTGAGTCATTTCAGGTTCTTGACATGATCAGTAATGAATCATCCAAGTTGCTTTAAGAAAGATTATTCTGGTAGCAGGCAATGTCCTGGATGTAAATTGAGAAGAAAAGAGCAGACAGACCTGTTAAATGCTTTCCTAGATTACATAATGAAAGTTGAGTTTATATCAATTGTGACAAAATAGAGGAGGGGGTTAACTCAAAAGATCTGAGGATTTAGTATGCAAGTGACTGGTCAGATTTGTTGAATAGTAGAAGGAAACACTTTCTGAGTGGAGAAACATATATACACAGACATACATACATATGATCTGTGTACTTTTTTTTTTATACTGGGAATCAAACGCAGGATATGGTACTTTCCAGTGCCAGGCAGATGCTTATGCTGCTGGTCTATATTCCTGGCCCCTCATCTGTTTACATTAATTAATGTAAACACTCTTACATAATTAATGTAAACTTACATAATTAATGTAAACACTCTTTTTAAAACTTAGAGATGAGGCAAATTTACTATACAATGTATTTGTGTAAGAATCTCTCACTAACCAGTTGCACCACTGGCACTCCATCCAATAAAATGTATTTGAAGAGGTTTTTTGCATTACTTTTTTTCTAGAATTTGGGTCTGAACTGTATGAGTATATATTTATTAAACCATATGTATAACATCAGAGCAAAAACAATATATGCAGAACAATTAAAGGAAACTGCATGGTTTTATCTGGAAGAAAGTCCTTGATAATGCGGGAGAGTACAATGTTTATCTCCTAAAACAATTACTAGTAGGTTTTGTGCTGTCTATAAAACAGATATTGAGGGTAAAGTAAAGAGAAGCAATTTTTTTTTTAATAATTTAAGGTAGCGTTTTCTGATAGTACATCTCAGGGCTGAAGTGGACCACTTTGAGGCTATACATTTTCCCAGCCTGGATAATAAATATGAATAATAGTATTAAGAATGTACAAAAGGCTAAATCCTGGTAGTAAGGATTTAGTAGGGTGATGTTTGCATTTCATTAAATCATATTTTCAATAATTATATTATCTATTTAAAGAATGCTGCCCCAAAATAGTTGGAAAAAATTTAATGATGCAATCAACATTTAACTTCTAGAGTATTTTCAGGGAAATTAGAAACAATCCATGCAAAACACATAGCACATTGCCTGACTTATACAGAGTGGCTGGTGAGTGTTGATTAAAACTACGCTTTTCTTAATTCCTGTCACATTATTGTCAGGAAGCCATTGTCTGCAACGATAGTGATTTTAAGACACCGAAATTTTAAAATGTGTGTGGTGTTTCTACAAAAAAGTTATCGTTCATATAATTCAGTGTTACATGAATGCAAAATTAATACATATGCTCAAATAGGATTTTTCTATGGTATAAATTATTGCCCCATATACTTTAAACTTAGAGAAATAACCTACTTTTATGAAAGAATAAAGTGATAGCAGTGCTTTATATTAACTAGATAAGACCATGAAAAGTGTTTCCATGACTGCTCCTTTCACACATAGTTAATATTTATCATATTTTAGGTCATTTTATCCATGGTATCAGACCCCGCACACATGTCCAGAAGGATAAACTGTCTAATCAATAATGATGTTTGGTATGATAAAGTGGCTTCCATAAGAATGCATGCGTTGTTGCCAGCCATACACAGATGAATTCATACGCTACCATGGCCAGACTGGTGTTTCCTGGTCTGGCTGATTAGTTCTTTAACTAGCTGATTTACCTGCTGCCCACATTTGAGGTTCATACAATTTTCTTCACACTGAGAAATAACTGTACTTATATACACATTTTCTTCCACCACCATCAGGAATTATCTAGGAGCCCAAAATTATAATAACATGTTCAAAATACACTAATGAATTAAAAGCCTTATAGAACTCTCTACTCCTTAACTTATATATCATAATGCAGAAGTCATAAAATAATGACAATAATACAAACCACTTATCATAGACCAAATAATGTGTTTATGTTTTACACAGATTACTTCATGTATTCTTGAAAACATAAAAAATCGTGTTCTATATACTATCGTTACTGTAAATTTGTCTAGTTACAGGGAGTTTATACATCTTTTACTTTATGGTATAGAATTACTGAAATTTAGGATTTATATTAAGTGTAAGGAACATCCACTTGAAACTAATGTGAGACTAGAAATCTCAGGCTCAATGTTATTGAAATGCAATATTTGTTCAAATTTAGTGTTAAACATGAGACGTATATTGCTCTAGTGGCATGTGGTGCAATGTTAGGTTGATGATGAATTTTTAAAATACTTCTCTGAGGTGGAATGGACATTTAGGGAATGATGTTTAGGGAAAGAACTGAAGCAAGTATGTATTTTTATACAAAATAAAATATAATTATATAATATGAATACTATTGTAGGTGTAATTCTATAATATGAATATTATATGCATAAAATATTATAGGTAGAATTTTGAAAAATAAGCACATGAAAATAATATGCTTAACTACTAAACAATGATTTAAGAATAGCATATAAATAATAGCTGTAAGACTAAAGCTAAATAAAGAAGATATGTTAGATTCTAAATGTTGATTATTTAATAGTTGCAGGGTGTAGTGGTTGATTGATTGTGCCAACTTGAGACATTTAGAAGCTTAACTAACTGGGTTTAGCAACTGTACACTCAAGGATGTAGAGGAAGACCCACCCTAGGGTGGCTCATCACCTGGAGTTACAAAAGGGAAGGAAGGACAAATGCATTCCATTCTTGGGAGAAGCTGGAGTCTTCTTTGCCTTTGGTTTGGATGTTGTCTCCTGGCCTTCCAGTGTAGACTCTTCAGCTTTCTAGAATAGACTCTTTAGCCTTTCATTGTAGAGCGTTTGGCCTTCTGTCACAGACTCATCAGCCTGCTGGTGTGGACTTGCACAAGACACCATGGTGAACTCCAGACCTTGGATTGAATCCTTCGGCCTCCAGTGTGTAGACACCCTCTGCACGCTTCCTCATCAAACTCTGTGGCTGACCATTGTAAGCCAATCTTCTTGTTTCTTTAACATTTGTATATATTGTGTTATATATGTTCTTTCAGAAAAGATAGATGAAAGGGCAAGAGGGTAGAAGGCCAGGGTTTGTAAGGTGTTGGGCTTTTGAACCAATGCATTCCATTCAATTGTTGACTTTGTTTACCTGATTTTTATGTGATGAAGGAATTCTTGATTGAAACAGGAGTAAAAAAAAATTATAGTATCCCTTGGAAATTAAGTATATTAATATATGTTTGTTTAAGGCTACCACAGTCATGGAGAATTTTTTATTTCCATATAAAAATGAAAATTTTTGGTTTTACCCTCTTCCAAATATCTAGATCATTCCACCTAAAGATAATATTATAACAGTAAGTACTAATTTTAGAAAAATATTATGTAATTGATTATAATACAGTAATTAAGCTACGGATAATAATAGCATGTCAACCTTTTTCAATCTCTATGAATAATATGTAAATAATATCTATATCTAGATATTATATAGGAATGGTATGCAAATAATATACATATCTAGGATACATGTATATCCTACGTATCTCCAAAACATCATTACTACCATGATTGAAGTAAACTTGGAACTGAAACTTTGGCTTTGTTTTTGCTGTGTTCTTTGTGCCTGCATTGTTAGATGAGCTGAGTTGGACATAATTATACTGATATTTTTATTTTTATTTTTATTTTATTTATTTATTTATTTATTTATTTATTTTTTTTGTCTTTTTCGTTTTTATCGGTACCGGGGACCGAACTCACGACTGCCTGCTTGCAAGGCAGGTGCTTATGCCACTGAGCTAAATCCCCAGCCCCGGTATTTTTAAAAGATGAATGATCAAAACACAACTTTAGAGGGATGAGACTTCTGAACATAGATGTTGTCTTGGCTCAGAGAAGAAAAGTATACTCTAATCAGCCAGGAGGAAAGGAAGACACTCAAAAATGTTTGAATGAAGACAGGATTCCATTTCCAAGTGAAATGTCAGATGATTGCTCTGTTTCAGATAAAAGTATTTAAATGATCAATAAGCCTCTACTGTCCTGAAACACTTAAAAGTCATACGCAGAAAGTCTAAATATTTCAAGAAATTTAATAGCCTTATTATGTAATATAGCTAGGTGGTTAGCACCAGACATCCATGATTTTATTTGAAAAATGCAGAGTACCAATAATACTTTGCAAGATCATGCACATTCTTATTTAAATGAATGCTTTAGAGTTCACAGGGAAAGAAATTTAGTCAAGCATTGAGGTCACCCCTGGGACACAATTTCCTCTTTTTTGAAAGTTTCTATATACAGATGAGTAATATGAGTCAACTAAAAATGGCAAAGGAGTTTTTTATTATCTTTATTTTTAAATATGTCAATGATAAGAACCTAAAATTCACGAATAGTTTCCTTGAAAAGATAAAATCAGGTGGCTGGGGATTTAGTCTAGCAGCATAAGTGCCTGCCTTGCAAGCCTGTGGTCCTGAGTTCGATCCCCGGTACTGATAAAAATCAAAAAAAAAAAAAAAAAAAAGATAAAATCAGTATTATATCTTTTTTTTTGGTAATGAATTTTCTGATTTCACTGTTATAAATTCTCAGATATTTTCCCTCATCTGATCTTACTAATAACAGTGGAAGGAATTTGCTAAAAGCCAAAATTTATACTTGCATTTGGAAAGCCAAGATGATAGTAAGTTATATAATATTTCCAGATGGAAGACTTTTAAATAAAAGCATAACCTAAAGGTATGAGGTTTGCCTTTTAAAACACCCTGTGCTTATTTTGGTTGTTATTTTTGTTTTGTTCCTGAATTGTCAGATGAGTTGAATTGGACTTAACCATCTTGGATTTTTTTTTTATTTGATTGATTGATAAAACCACAAAAATACTTTTGTCTGTATTAGAAATGTTATAATCTGATGAGCCTGATGTGGGAGAGTGAAAATAAAATATATTCCTGAAAATATATATGAATATTTTTAAAAATAATTTTTTTAACTTTAGAAATACGTGCTTTTTAATAAAATTGTAACAGTGAAAAAGAAAAAGCCAGAATTCTAGTTCCTGGTAGGTAGGCTTGCTAATCATGTACACACTGCCAATCATCCTAGAAGTTCTAAGATCCTGCCTTTTGAATAATGTGAGCTATGCATTACTCCTTGCCCCTCTACTCCAAGTTATCTGCCATTATCTGTTTGGATTAACACTGCCCAGCAGAACTTCCTGAGACTAAATCACTGCTCACCTTTGTGTTACCCAACTCACTGCAGACGAGACTTATGTGGCTAGAAAGAGCTGGAAAGATGTTTAGTATGGATGGGAAAATGAATGTTTAATTTTAATTGAAATTTTAATGTGAAACAGCATCTGTGGTTACTGGTTATTATATTGCACATAGACACCAAAATATGAAAAATTATTCTGCTGAAAGTTCTTACGCTGGTACAACCAAGTCTCCTTGG
This sequence comes from Cavia porcellus, assembly GCF_034190915.1. Classification (NCBI taxonomy): domain Eukaryota; kingdom Metazoa; phylum Chordata; class Mammalia; order Rodentia; family Caviidae; genus Cavia; species Cavia porcellus. The sequence goes on from NW_026947490.1 coordinate 11,052,095, forward strand.
TCACTGGAAACTCCTTCCTCGGCAACTAAAGCAATCATTCACATTCATGAACATGAAAAGAATCATGAATTGGAGATAAGAAATTCAGTCCTCAGAAGCACTGAAATGGCATTGGGGTTTAGAGACTGAACTGTTCATCTAGCAGGACTGCTTCAACCACAGTGTGGGTCAGTGGCAGTCATGGTTGGTCTGCAACAAGCATACACTTTAGGATTTTACAAGAATGCACTATAGAAGTCCTCAAGGAATTTAAAATCAATGCTGCACCATGATCAATTAGAGTGAAGAGCGATGGCCCAGACAGATAAGAGCTTATGAGCTTGAATGTTTTCCAATCAATATCGGAAAGACGAGGGAGAACTAAAGCCAGGGTCTGACTGCCCAGAGCCAGGAGTAAATAGGGAAGGAAAAGAAGACACATCCACATATTGCACTTAATTATAGAATGCTGAATACATAATTTATGTAGTGATAAAAAGTGAGATTTTTCACAAAAGACTAGGAAAGTTCTGTGTACATATCCAAGTTATAAAGATATGCTGTGCTTCGTCTATATCACATGTGGGTCAGACATGTTTGGCCTTAACAGATACATATTTAATGGGCACATGCTAGTGTGAACACTTATCGTACTCATTAGATAACTGACTTCAAAAAACCCTATTTGGGAGAGATCTCTGGCCAGTCACAATAAGCTTAAGCTCACAAACAGAGACGCATCTCTGTTTTATTTAAATTAGTAAGTATTGCTGACTAAGACAACTGCATGGATTCGAGGGTAAACTGTAGGTCCCCACAACATTAGCCTTCTGGTATCTATTGTTTGTTGAACACCAACCTGATGGACTCTTTGGGTTCATAATTTTAGGAAACTTTCACAACAAATGTACAAGGCTGATATCTATGATGATTATGTGTATTTCAGAGTTAATTAATTTGCTCTTATTAGCATGAACATACATTTACATATAAATGAACATATTTGAACTTTAAAGCTCATGCTCTTAATGAAGATACCTTAGAATTTCTTGCACAGATAAAGTCAACTGGAGCCATGTAAAATTTTCTAATTTATGTGGAATTAATGTCAATATTAAGTAATTTACACTAATAAAAGTAGTTTTTCAGAGCTGTGGAAGGTTTGTCTAAACACAAAGGTAATTTATAATGGCTGCCTCCGAGGTACCTAGACAGTCTCATTCTCAAGTGTAGTTTTCTTCATTGATAATGATCTTAAACCAGTCCAGGCAGATTGTTACCCAACGAGGAAAAGAATCTCCTAATTCAGCTAGGATGCTATGGGACAATGGAAGGGTGTGATGTCCTGACCGAAACTATAGTTCTACATGGTCCTGTGACTGGAGTCTTATTCCCAGTGGCTATATATTCATGTAACTTATAATATGAATGTACCTGATCTTACCTCTCCACTAAATTTATAATTTTAGCCTTTTATCTAATTTATACAATAAGGCATATATTTTGTCACAAGCATATATTTTTTACTCACCACTAAATAAACTAGTGATTTCCAAATAGTAGGAAAATGGTGAGATCTTCTTAATGTGCTTAGATTATAGACTTGAGTAGGTTACTAATGAAGGTAAAATTTAATGATTGGTTTTCTAAGAATGTAAGAAAAGTGGAGTACTATATTGATTACCCACCCAGGCAAAAGTAATGATGCAATGAAACTGATTAACTGAGAGCAATGAGAACACCTGGATTCTGTTCTGTGACCTGTGACAGGTCATTCTATTTTTGTGAGCTGAGTTTTTTCAAAATGCAAATAGAACTGGTAATAATACTTACATTTTAATAAAAGTATGAAGCTCAGTGAAAACTTTTGTAATCTCATTCATAAACTTAAATATATGATTGTAATCCAGATCTCAATTGATAGCAATTATGAATATAGACAATAGCATGTGTTAAATTTCATTCAAGATAATCATGTTTCACCAGAGATTCAATGGTGTCACATTTTCTGTAAATTTAAATTGTTTTATCATTAAATATAAATCAAAGTATAAAGATTCCTTTAGATTATTTCCTAACTGTATATTGGCTTTACTTAGAAACTGGGCATCCAAAAACTCACCTTTTGTAGCTGACTGAGACTGAAATTCAATCTGTTACAACTTTTGAGAGGATCTTAAGAGAATATTTTAGATCATATTTTTGGTAGAAATACCACTTATTTCTTGTAAGATTCTCCAGAAACTAGTTATTGTGTTGCTTTTTGGTATAACTTGGATAAATATTCTTTGGAATCTTTGCGAATGGTATCTTCCTTTATCTTTCTTACCTGGATTTTCTGAATAATATACTGATTAAGGATGAGTATTGTCTGAATTCATCTTTCACTCCTAGCCCTAAATTAGTCACTTATACCTTAGGAACAAAAATTTTAAATCTTCATATTTTCCTATATTAATCATCTACAGACACAAAGATACTAAATTTGAATAAAAATTTGTTGCCTTATTTGCATTTATGTTGTATAAATGAATATTTGAGGATAGAAATTAAAATCTGAGTCATCAGGTCACTAACTAGGATGCATATTCTTTTACAGGAACTACTAAGTGTGAAGCCATTTCAGGAGTGGCAAAATTCACATTTAAAATTCACTGCTTCCAAGAAGTTCTTCCGATAGTACAGGCAGATGTGCAGTGAATATAATGCATGATTTGTTATGGTTATTCGTGTCTTCTTATTCACTCTAGCCAATCTGAAAGCCTTTAGAAACAGGCCTGTGTTTCTCAGCTTAGACCCTCAGATAGAACATATTAACTACATTGCTTAGAATTCATATTATATACTAGGAAATTTGAATTAGATATTCAAATACCTTGTACAGTTACTCATCTTAAACTTAAAAAATGAATTGTTAGCAAATTTGGTACTGGCTTTATTGCAAAGAAATATAGAAATACTTTAGCAAGTTAACATATGTCAGCTTTCAGAGTAAGTGAATAATTGACAATGATTATCCATTATATTATTATTAAATTATTTACCAAACACAATGAGTCTTATTTTGTGCTGTTGTAATTATGGTTTCACAGCACTAAATTAAATGAAGAATGTGAATTCCTCTCTTCTGGTTTATCTCTAAGACTCTGTTAAATCAATGTGACTCTACAATACACATGGTTCTTTAAGTGGCTCTGGAGGCACAATATTATTACTTTAACAGTAATAACACAGTTTTTGTCTTTTGTACTTTTATCCTCTTATAAGTGCATAGTGTAGCTTCCTATAACATGATCTATGACATGTTATAACATGACATGGATAACATGGATAACATGATCTATGACATTCCAAAAGCACTTACTACTTGTGTATTTTTGTGTTTTAAAATTTTTGAGCTTGCAAACTGATCTTCAGAACAAAAAGCATGAAATCCTGCCACTCTGGAAGAGAGTGTAACCCTCCCCTCCCTTAGTGAATTCCTGTTTGGGGAGCTTAATATCATAATTTGTTACTTGATAAGACCTTACTATTTCTTAAGAAGTAAAGTTGTATTCCTCTAAAATTATGAAGATATTTGCAAGAATATTTTTTCATCTTTTCTCTCTGTGGCACCTATAACTGAAAATTGTTAGGTGATTTAAATCAAAAGAATAATGTGCTTGATAAACATTTGTTATCCAAAAATGAATGTGTTTAGAAAAACTATTATACTGAGCACAATTTAAAACATTATTGAATTTCAACAGATTATCTTTTACTGTAGAAGAGATGAAAGGCAAATCTGCTATGGTACTATTTCTAAGTCAGCAGTTTTATCACCAATCACAGCCCTAATATTCTTTTGACAATGAACATCGCCCACAGAAATTAAATAAAGCAATAAAACTTTAAAAACAAATCTGGAGCAGTCGTTCCTTTTCCACCATTTAAAGGATGTCCCTTCAAAGAATAGAACACTATGTTCAAAATCACAATCTTCAAGGAAAACTTGGAGATATCACTAATGGATGACATTTGGAGGACAATATCCAAATCTGAGTTACATAAAATGAGAAGTGGATTTCTTGCCATTAACAAAGCAAAATGCTCCAAGTACCCCATTCTGTACTTTAAACAGCAATATCACTTCTTAAGAATATTTGAGTGCTCTTGGATATATTTTCAGGATTTCAGAGTTATATTTATTGACCAATAAACTGGCATATTTTCCCCAAGCAGGTTGTGAATTTATCATCAGTGAAAATAAAGCCAAACTCATTTTTGTTGCTCAATGTCAGAAGCTTACTGCTTTCTATTTTAGGGCTATGAGGGCCACCCGTATTTTAGCAGAAATTTCTTAAAGTTGAGACTCTCAAAAGCCCACTGATGATACACAATTAAGGAGAAAATATTAAAGAGTATTGCTGTTTTCAGTGACATAAAGGATTCAGCTGAATGGAGAGTAATCCAGTTTGTCCAGGTCCTTCCAATCCATTTTGTTTTTTGTGAGTTCTGGGAATGGGTGGCAGCACCCCTGGACTTCTTCAGAGAATTGCCTTTAGGTTATGGCACCGGCCCCTACAGGAGGCATTGCTCATTGGTATAACTGCTCCAAAACCCTGTCAGATTGAAAATTTGTGTGTGGTTTACACCCCACTGCAATCTCACAGATCACTTGACTAATGCTGTAACAATGGAACTGGTGAATTATTCAGTGTGTGATAAATCACTCCCCATGGATCTCAACAGTGTTAGATACTGGAACAATGATACAACAGAAGATCCCTTACCAGCAGGAACTTAGGTTCTGGCACATAAAATAGACAAAAACTACAGAAGCAAATACATGAAATTAATATTAATTGTGATGCACATGAAAGGAACTAACAAGGGCAAATGATAGGAAAATATTTGCATTGGATGGAGAAGGTGGGAGTGTTTTTTCTGGTAAGAATTATCTTTTGAAGAGTAGTTCAAAAGAGACAGAAGACAACTGTAGGAGAAAAGAAGCGTCATTCAAAGAACTACAGCGTTCCTGGAGTAGTAAACCTGACAGAATCAGTGTCTCAGCGGGATTTGCTAGGGTCCATGGACTCAGGCTTGTGAGGGGCAGACACTTGAGGTCCACACAATGAATAAACACACATATTAGGATTAAGTCTCGGAGCCAAGGCTCTGACAAAAGGAAGTGAAAATAGGGGAGAGAAAAGAGGAAGGGGAAGCAGGAGAAGACTGGGGAGAGAAAGGATGAAGGAATGAGGAAGAGAGGAACAAAAAAGGAAAGAAGATAGAGAGGAAAGAAGCTAACTCTAGTATGTACTGCAAATGAGATGCCATAGCCAAAGAACAAAAGAGAAACTCACAGAAGATTTAGATTACTCAAACCGCCAGCCTTAAAGACAATTTCTTTTGGTACATTCTATGGTACTATAAGAAACTGCAAGCCCATATTAGAAATTTAACATATATATTTGATAAATATGTGTTTCTATCATGTATATGCCTACTTGTGCATATGCATGTGGATGTTTAGGTGTCAATATAAATCTGAGTATATATAATGTACAATGTAAATTATGTATACCATGTGTTTACGTGTGTACAAACATACTCATATTGCCTACCTTTATATCATATATGTACAGCTCTTTGTTTATTAGTTCAATGCTTTGCTTTTTCTTACTGATCTTTCTCAGACTTTCTCAGACTGTAGTCTTGATTTTCCAACATAGGACTATTTTGCCCCATGTGAAAGTAATTGCAAAAATCATACAGGGACTCAAAAGACCTACCACATTTCTGACTTTCAAGTTGCTTATTGAGAACAAAACCAAATAAGCAACATTAGCCTTTTGTTTAATTGCAATTTGAGGTTTAAGTGTCTGGTGGGTTGATTTCTTCTTTACACATAGTGTAAAGTCATTTGTCATTTGTCACATCATGAGTTGGGGGGGTCCCAATAAAGGAGTCTAGATTTGGAGATTAACTGAGTCTTATAGAGCACTTTATGAATGTAGTACTTAATAAAACACTAAACTTTAGAACTTAGAACTATAGAACTTAATAAAGGATCACAATGATTAATTATATCCTCAGGAAGAACACAGGTAATATTAAAGATATTCTATGTGTGGAACATAGTGGCCTCAATGAATGCAAACAATCTGTGTCATAAATATAGGCTAAGAACAATAATAAGGAGAATAAAAATGAGGAAAGGAAATTTAGAGGTGGAGAGAGGTGGGTGAGAAGAGGAAGAAACAAGTTCTACTGTGAATACATACCAACTGCCTAAGATGAATGCAAATATCATTGTAGTACACAAATGATGTACACACACACACACACACACACACACACACACACACACACACATTCTTCAGAAAAACACAACCAGTAAGAAAAAAAAAAAAATATATATATATATATATATATATATATATATATATATATGTGTGTGTGTGTGTCAGATTTACTATGGCAATTGGTGTGTATATATATATAGGTTAAACCTATGAAGTCTATGCTAGGTTATCTGTGATTTGGAGAACAAGGAAGTCATGTATCTTGACTGAGTCCAAACGAAAGGACTGAGTACCATTGAAGCTAATGGTATCAGTCATTCTGAGGCTGCAGACTTGACAGAACTGGGCTTGCTGGTACCATTCTGTCATCCAGAAACTGGAGGATTTGGAGTTCTGCTCTCTAAGTACAGAAGAGCAAAGCCCAAGTTCTGGAGCAGAGACAGCAAGAATTAGCCTCTCCCCTTCCTTCTCCTTGCATTAGTGTTCCCAAACACTTGGATGGTGCCATCTACACAGGGGACAAATGTTTCTCACAGATTCTCCCAACTCATAGGCCAGGTTTTTTGAAAATTTCCCCACAGACACACTTAGAAATACTATCTAAGTATCTCAACCACTGAATTGGAATGATGATTAAATTAAGTGTTATTTCTCATGTACTTGATATTATATATGAGCTATTCCAATCAGTTTCCTTTGGGATTTCTTTAAAATTGAAAATGGAAGGAAAAATAGCAAGATATGCAGGAATTACATAATCAGAGACTACATTTTTAACGAAATTGTTACAGGAAATTTTGATTACTCTTATAAAGCCCTCATTAGCAATATGAAAAAGAAAAGCACATAATGCTTTTTGTTTGTTTGTTTGTTTTACTAGGGGTTGGACTGAGGGCCTTCTGCGTGTCAGGCAGTTGCTGTGCTGCTGAGCTATATCCCCAGCCTCAAAGGAGGTTATTTAGTTTCCTATTGAAGTTGAAAATGGATTAAGTTAATTTTTCAACAGGCATAAATCATCAGTTGGCAAGAACAACTGACAACTCACAAAGGAAATCTACATTAGCACTTTCAAGGTGTTAGATATAAGATGGAAGAAAAATGCTCTATACATTTCTTAATCAAAATTAAATAACGGTATTGCCAATCATCAATAAAACCATGTGAAACACAAGTAAATTTATCATGTAAAGCTATCCCTGAAGCATCACTGATGCAGAATTAGATTTTATTAAAGGTTGTAACAATATAAAATGGATGACCAAACTATACAATGAATGATAAAAATTTTTAAAGTGACACTAAAAGACATATTGCCATTAATCCCTCTCAAGATATTATACATGACAAAACAAGACAAAATGAAACAAAAAGCCCACAATGAATGTTGCTACAAGGGTCATCCAGTAAAACAGTAAGTTTGGGAAAATTTTATGTTGTGTCCTCATGCACCGTATGCACCAGATCTCGGCTGAATTTGAACCATGCATGCCTGGTTCTTTGCCAAAGTCAAAATGACCATGAAAGGTAAATACTTTAATTGATTCAGGATATCACGACAGCCATGACAGTACAACTAGACATACTCACAAGAAAGGCAGGCATCACAGAACTGCTTAAGGAAGTGTCAGGAAAAATAGGGTAAATGTGTTTAATGCGAGGAGGAATATTTTGAGAGAATTAATACCAATGTGTCTTTTGTTGTAATAAACTTTTAGAGAGAAAAGTAAACTTTTTGAAATACTGATGACTTTGCTGCTATGTATTCATTGTATGTTTTGAGTATACCTCTCTCTGTTTCTCTTTATCTCTCTCTCTCATTGTCTCTACATATATATTTCAGAATAAATGTGGGAAAATTAGATATTACATAAAAGTCAATATATAATAGAAGAAAAGAAATTAAAATATGTAAACAGAGTCCTATATTATCTAGACCTAGTCAGAAAACAGTACATTCTGAGGAACTGAGGGGTGTGTTTTAACAGTCTGCCCTTTCTCTTGTCTGAGGTGGATATGTTGTAACCACATCCCCAGGATGCCTCAAAACTTGGATATACTATAATAGAAAATTTGAATATGCCCCATTCTCATTCTTTCTCTCTCTCCCTTCGCATAGCTTATTACATCAGCCATATCTTTCTTGTAAGGACATGAGGTGACACATCACTTACCTGATGGGAAAAGGTGGGGTGAGCAACCCTGGCAATGTGAGGAAATATCAGGCCACAGCATAAATAATACTGCAACGTGTGAATTGTTATATCTCTGATCTTTCCACAGTGGATCAGGTAACCAAGCCAACTGCTACACGACTAATGAGGGGTGTGTTAGTCAGCTTGGCCCTTGCTTGGATAAAATACCTGACACCCACAACTCTTGAGAGCAGAGATTTAATCTGGCTCCCTGTTTGGAATTTCAGTCCGTGTTCACCTGGCTCAGGGCAGAAATGGCGTGGTGTTAGAACATGATGCAGGAAACTGTTCACCTTCCTGCCTCCTAGGAAGCACGGAGTTGGGAGTGGCGCCAGGGAGGAAATATCCCCTCTGGATGGACATCCTCGGTTCCACAACTCTCCCAACCTTCCAGCCTCCTAGCAACACATTTAGCTGCAAAGCCATCAATATTTCTATCTACTGGTGAATTTAGCATCCTTCATGATGTGAATCTCTTCCAAAAGCCCCACCTCTGAACACTCTGTTTGATGTGAACCTCTGTTTTGGAGGATGTTCTAGATCTAAATTAGAATAGTCAGAAAGTATATAAATCATAAATATGCTGAGAAATGAAAAGTCACCTACTGCTGTCTAAAGAGTTCTTCACTTTATAATTCATGACTTATTTCTGAAATTTCCCATTTAACTTTTTTGAATTCTTTACCAGCAGTAACTGAAGTTACAGAATGCAAAAATGCAGAGAGCAAAACCACAGATAAGAGATCACTAAATTTATACCAACTCATTTAAACTTCCTCCCCTTGTTAATATTTTGTGCCTATATCCTGTTATTATGGTTGTATTTTGTTCCTCACTAATCATAACTTTCAAAAGAATGATGATACAAATCCAACTGACATTTTCTACACATGGAATTTTCTTTAATGAAAGCTATATGGCTTCAAATATTTACATGTATTCATTACATATATTGGATTTTTTCACTGCTGTTTGTTTTCTGTCTTTAGAGACATAAGAATATCACAATAGATTATATATTCTGTTCAATGTACTTTCATTCATGTTTTAATTCATCTTTAAGCCTATTACCTAGAGTTTCCATATACTAGAAGGAAATAATGATCAGATGATATTTTGGGTTGCATTTCTTTGAAATAATTTGAATGAATCATATACATAAAAGAAGAGAGTAAATGAATCTTAGACACCATAGAATGGACTGTAGAAGAAATAGGTTCAACTAGCAATCCAACTGCCTATCACCATAAGAAGATACCCTGTATAAGGATACATAACTTTTTTTCTTAGTTAATGTAACGTTAGAAAGAATGGTGTATGCCATGATGGAGACAAGGTAATAATTTCCCACTTTCTTTCTCTTTCTCTGCTGATATGACTACAAGGACATGTTGAAGACAGAACTCTTACAAGATACTGAGTGACAAGATGGTAAGCTACAGTGCCACCAGGTGCTTCAAATGAGCAGCCACTGTCAGTCAGATCCCTAGGTAGGCAAAACTGGCTACTAATGGTCATGGCTTATGTAGTAGGAGAAAAATATTAACTTCTATGTCTTTGGTTCCAAATGAGTATTTCATGAGTTCTGTATTTCATCCAGGCCAAAATATAACTAATACAAAACATCATACCTGTCATTTGTCATTCCTCAGAAATTTGGTTGTGTGGTTAAAAAAAAAATTTTGGTTACACTTGAAGTTATTTTAGTTAACATTCTGCCTGTTGCATGCCTGCCTACAATTTTAGTTAAGAATTTATGCAAATGTGTTACACTATAGACTAAAAAGTATGAGCTAGTGGAAATAAAAATAGACAGTTTTGGTAGGGTATATGAAATAGCTCTCAGTGTAAATTGTGACAAATGACAAACATGCTGAACACTGGCACTTGAAAAATGTTCCAAGTATCAAGCAAATCAGACAGGAAAACACAGAAAATGGCTCAGTCAAAAGAATTCAGTCAGTGTATATGTGTAGTATATATGTGTAGAGAGAGGAGGGAGGGGTAAAGGGAAGGAAAGAGAGAGAGTGAGTGAGTGAGAGAGAGAGAGAGAGAGAGAGAGAGAGAGAGAGAGATTTGCAGAGTTGACTATGTGGTGTAACTCTCAAGTACCCAAGCAGAATTTCTTCATCAGCAGGAACACTTTAGCTTTGCTCTAAAGCTCTGAAATGGATTAATACAGTCCTTGCAGTTTATCTGAAGTCACCTCCTATACTTAAAGTGAGGTAATCATGTACTTGCATCATACCTCTAAAATAACCCTCAGATATATTTAGATTGGTCCTTAACTGAATAACTGGTGCTATGGTTTATGTCTTAATGCCCCCCAAAGCCTGGTGCATACTGAAGCTTTTTTGGACATGGCTGAATCCAGAGTTTGTGATTGCTTGAAGACACAATGCTAGGATTAAGGGTGTGCCTGCTGCACCCGCCCTAGGGCAGGGAGCCTGCACACAGTGTAAGGGACAGAAAGAGACTTGTCTCCCCCTTATTGCATTTTTGACTCTTGCTGTCTTCCACTTCCATGAACTGTTGTCACTTTACCATGTGAAACTCTGCTTTGGAGCTAACCATTATGGACTTCTACAAACTATGAAATAAATAAACCTTTGTTCACTTAAATTACTGGGTATAGGGTATTTTATCTCAGCAATGAGAAATATAACTAAAACAACCAGAAATGATGACTTAGAAACACTGACTCATTAGAAGACAAATTTGGCCTGTTGAGGAGCCCTAGTTCCACACAGAAGGGGATTCACACAGTTAAAGGTGGTAACACTAGACACTTTATGATTCACAGCATTGGGGTAAAGAAAAGGCATATATTAGGCTGACTATTGTAAGGAACTAGAGCTACTTCTACAAATGAAAGCATGCAGGTCTATTTTCTAAACTTCACATATTTACTAGGGCATATCATGTTGCTTCAACTCCCACTGCTAATTTTAAGAGGTCCCTTCTAGTAACCGCAGGTCAACAATAAAAAAATAACTAAGACCTTACAACACTTGAGAGGCAGGTTTGAATTAGCTGTCTAAGGAAACAACTTGTGCATCCTCATGCACAGTACTGTCCAGAAGTGAGGGAGACCTCTAGGGCCAGTGGAGAAAGAGATGATAGAAACCACTCTCAGTGCAAGCTGATGCATGGGAGACTGCAGCTTATTCCACTTTTCAACATTGAAGCTTTAGAACAGCTTGTAGTTAATTTGTGTCCTTTAAAGTTTTTGATGGATCTGACTTGGAGCTGCTTACTGGGATCTGTGCAGAGGAGAAGTGGATGTCGTAGGATACCATTTGTGTTTGTGCTCAAGTCCTCTTTACTTCACCTAGAGGAATCCCAGGAATCCGGGACAGAGCTGTCTCAGACAGCATCTAGCTTCAGCTCTGCCAAGTCTCTCTTGACTTCCTGTCCAAGCTTCTCTGATGCAGTGTGGAGGATCCGCTTGGCAGTGGAGTTTAAGCAAATTCCAGTGCCTTTTGGTGGTAGGTACTTAATCAATGCATATGACAACCAGTGGGTCAGAATGCCTCATTTCCTCCTCAAATAATTTTTAAGTCACTAGAAAATTGTTTCCCAGATGCCTAGAGTCATGTCTGCTTTTACTTTCTAGCACTTTTGTTTTTTGAGATCTTGATTTAAAACAAAGAAGCAACTGAGGTTAAACAATCCTACCATGTACTAAATACAAACTGAAGTACCACCCCGTCTCTAAGAAAGAAGAAAATATCAACATTAAAGAATTCCATTTTAAGTGGAAAGTTTAATGAAATATTTATAAATTAATTTAGACCCCAGAATTCACCATTTGAACAGCAAAGTATCAATAACAGTTACCTATTATTTGCATGTCCTCAGTATTTTATAGATAAGCAAAGAGATAATTTTTCCTTGCAGATTTAGGATAGGGGATATCATAAACATTAGAAAACTTTGGTCACGTTACATATGGAAATTTGAGAAATTTCGTCTCTATTTACTTGCATGCAAATGCTATTCAACAGAAATTTTTACTGTCTGTTGCTAAAGTAAATTATTTTTGCTGAAGTTTCAAATATATTTGAGATGATAGCACAATTTTGTAAACTGCTACTTTTAAATTTATTATCCCATAAAAATTGTATTTCTAGCATGGTTCCAGGAACATCATTTTACTACCCAACAGGAAAAAAAAAAAAATCTTGAGCATAAAATAACATTTTCTAAATCCAAATTACATTATATTTTTCAAAAATTTATTTTTCAGCAAACTGAAAATAAGTTTAGTACGTTATTACACTCTTTTTATAATCCCTTGAAATGTGTGTTATTTTAAACACTTTCTAAAATAACATTAATGTAAAAATTATTTGTAAAAGCAATTTATTTATCCTTAAGTGTTGTCTTGAACTTTACTTCACCCATATTATTAATAAAAATTATCCCTCAGGATAAATTTTCTATTTTGGAGGATAAAACACCATTTTGTGAGATTAAGCTAATTCATTATTACTTCTAAACTCTCATCTTTTCTCCTTAGTCCTTCCAGAAAGTTAGGCATTAGAAATAGAGGACAATAGGCTATAAGCACCATAGAAACGACCAAAAAAAAAAAAAAAAAGTAATGAACACTCAGCATTTTATAGGCCCTGTAATTTGGGAACTGGGCTCTATTCTTGAAATCCTCCCAATTGGACACAATTTTTGCTTTTTGAGAGTCTAATCCCTGGCCATGGGTAAGCACATAATTGTAGGATCTTCTATTTCAATAGAGGAAGGAAAAGGCTTAGCCATATGGACGTCAATGAGGCCGGAATCGCTGTTGAATAGATGGTCCACTTAAGTGGAAAGGAAAATGTGCTGGTTGCTAAGTTACTGATAGGCTTTGCTCTTCCTCTGGTTAATGGGCAGTCACTAGGTCAAGGCCCACCTGATGACGTCAAAGCTGACTTTTTAATTTTTTTTTTATTTTGCTAATTGACTGCTCACATAGGAAGTGACTAAAAGTTTCCTTTAAATTAATTGTTATTCCTTACTATTCACTGAACTTCACTTTTAGGCGGAAGGGTGGGGCGTAGGCAATCCTGGGTGTGACTGCAATTTCAGAAATACAAGGGTTGGAAAAATGTATTACATAGTAAAATTAGGAAACACTAGAACTACAACAAAGTATTACACTTGCATAAAATGCTCAGTGTTTAAAATAGCCTATAATAAAAAGAGTGGGGTTATTTTAAATACTCAGGTCAATAGGGCTTATATTTATCTATGTACTTATTTCTAAAGGTAGAGGATTGAGAGGTTTTTGCTCTAACATAAAACTGCTGTATTTTCCTGGAATTTAGAGTAACAAGATCTACTTCAGAAATTAAGAGCATAATACTATGGATAAAATCCATATCGGCCTATTCTTTAATTCAATCAACATTGTTGGATTGCTTATCTATGTCTCACTCACCTACACTGAACATTTCCGTTCTTAAAGTCCCTCAAAGTTCTTATATTTCATCTCCCACAAGCCTATTTTGCCTCCTCCCCCCAGTTTCTAGGTTAGTAATTATAGCTGAAGAGAAAAGTCCTGGTTGGAGGAAGGAATAAAATGTTTCCAATACAACTAATGGAGACATAGTTTATACAATGTTTGAGCTTTGACTGTATACAAGTATTTTGCTACATGCTAGGTATACAGTGGATCCATATGACTGTTGTCATAGTATCTATAGCCATGCAAAGCCTGAAACTGTACTCAGTCCAGAACCCCAAGGCTGATGTTATCATTTGTATTACATGAAATGGGATCTCAGGAAAGGTAAATTAAGGTAGAGAGATTGTCAATGAGTTTGTAAATGAGAAGAGTTACATTTTCCAATCACCATGTATGGGAGAACATTGCCTTTCCTCTATTTATTTAAAAGTTACTAATATTTTCTACAGTAATTATCACTGTGCAATGTCTTTCTGCAATTAGTTTAATATGATTAGCAATCCTAACAATATTCTTTCATCTCTAATCACACTAGTGAGATTTTCTTGGCTGTGAATCTCTTAGAATTGGGTACAATTTTGGTCACTCTAATGCCAACGCAATGAGTTTTTTAAAATGAAGTCTCTTGAAATTGAAAGGCTTTTGGCCCAGACAGGACACTGTAGCCAGTGAAGCCTTAGAGGCAGAACCAAGGAGCTCCTATCTCCCCCAGCCCTAGGAATTTACCTGTGACTCCATCCTCGCCGCCCCTGGGAATTCACCTATGGCGCCAAACTAGGACCAATGGGCTACCCGTGCATCCCTGATGCCCCTTTAGGTTCCCACCCCAAACCGAGGATACTTACATACCCCACCACACCACATGTCCGCCAGAGAGAAAGCCGGACTCTAGCAGTCAGGGGGTGTTTGGTTTTCTCTCTCCGTGTTCTCAGAATGAAGGCCTCTTTTGTTTTATTCTTCTTATCTTTTGGATATAATCTTATCAGAAATTCTTCCACATCACAGTTTTATAGCTCTGTTCAGTGTTAACAATGCAAAATGAGTAAATATGGTTCAAGATTTGTGGAAAACACCACTATTAATGAGGGTTCTCCAGAAAAACAAAACAGGAAGAGATAGTTGATAGACAGACATATATGTCTGTATATATATGTGTATATATATATATATATATATATATATGTATAAAAATGGAGATTTTTGAAAGAACTGTTAAACACATTTGTAGAGATCTGGAAGTTCCATGATCTATTGTGTGATAGCTGGAATACTGGGAAATCTCGTGGCATAATTCTATCACAATTCAAAGGCCTGAGAACTATAGATGCCAGTGATCTGATCCCCAGTCCATGACTGAAAATCAGAAGAACCCGGGGTTGATGGTCTCAGCCTTTGAGTATGAAGGCCCAAGAATCAGAACAGATGATGAAGGAACAGTAGCCCACAACAAGAAGAGAGAGAGATAAAGAGATGGAGCGTAGGGAGTATAAAGGGAGGGAGAGAGAAAGCATCGTGAAAGAGAGAGACAGAGACACAGAGAGACACAAGGAGAGAAATTTCCCCCTTTCCTTTTTATTTTATCTAGGCTGACCTTGTATGGACTGGATATTCCTACCCAGTGAAGAGAGGTCTTTACTTCATTGAAATGTCAGTCTTTTCCATAAAAATCATCACACATGCACAGAAGTCCAGGCATCCGTTAGTCCAGTCAAGTTGACATATGAAATAAACCATTATCTGTGAGTGTGTTTATGCACACATTTGTATATATTTGTTCCTACGTCCTTAGAGGAAATAACAGTTGTTTCAGACAATATGATTTCTAATAAAGTTACTAATGTAAAACCACATTTAAATTAAGTAGCTTTGTGTTGTTTCCACTTGTTTTTCATTCGTGGTCAGTTTTTCCTAAAAGAGGGAACAGTGTACACATTTTCTCATTTTTGCATTCCTAAAGAACACATTTTGGTCTCAGTATCTAGCATGCTTTAAGAAGTCTTGAGAGATGCAATCTAGATGACAAACGAATCCCAACTCATAGCTGGAATTTAATACCAACTTTAGTGATTAATAGTGGTGCTTGCTGTTTCATTTTATTTTTGGCAAGTGATAAGATTGTATCCAAAAGATGAGAAGTATAAAACAAAAGAGGCCTTTATTCTAAGAACACGGAGAGAAAAAACCAAAACACACCCGACCGCTGGAGTCCGGCTTTCTCTCTGGTGGACATGTGGCTTCGGGGGTATGTAAGTATCCTCAGTTTGGGGTGGAAACTAAAGGGGCATCAGGGATGCACGTGTAGGCCATTGGTCTTTGTTTGGCACCATAAGTAAATTCCTAGGGGCGGAGAAGATGGAGTCACAGGTAAATTCCTAGGGCTGGGGGAGATAGGAGCTCCTTGGTTCCGCCTCTAAGGCTTCACTGGCTACAGTGTCCTGTCTGGGCCAAAACCCTTTCAGCAAGTAATTTGGCTAGAAAAATGAATAGATGTGCAAAGTAAAAGGAAATGGGAGATCCTTTGTAAACTGTGTGTTTTTTTTCTTTCTCTCAGTGGTGCTGAGGAAGGAATAAAAGAATTATACTGTGGGATGAAATTTGACCTTGTTTGTGAGCTTGCACCTGACTCTACCTTTGTAAAAATGATTTATATTTAACCCACAATCGGCTCAACTATTCTATTGAATTGTGGTGGATCATTTTCTAATTGTAAGACCTTCTTGAGCTTAAAATCCTTGGAATTTTCTAGAGAAAAAGACTAAAGATAAGTGCTTCAGTTCACTGGTGTTGATGAAACAAAATACCCAGACTAGAAATAATTTAAAGTTAACAAATGTTGGGTTGAATTAACAGCTTTTATTACTTTGTCTTATTCTTATATGTAGTCAAATTATTTTATCATCTATATTTCTGGCTGCAACAAAGTCACTTAGCCGTATAACTTATTTATGTTCTTAGGCAAATATCTGAAGCTTTCAGTGATACGACAAAGATAGGAGCTGAGTTCTTTTATTACTATAATGCCACTTACATGATATAAGTAACAGTTATTAACTATGTCACATCATGGGTATTTCCAAGCCAGCAGTGCAGCCTAAGGCCAGCTACCTTTCTCTCAACCTGTTGACACTGATACTATTGCCAAGAGTCTTGCAACAAAGGCGTTATACGAGGCAAATTATTTTAAAGGCAGGATGTAAATGTCCAGGACTGGAGTATTTTAATGAAAATTGAAACCTAAACAACATAACACTGGCAAATCATAAGCACTCAATGATTTTTTTAAAAAGTAAAAGCATAAATAAGATATATGTTGACAAAACTGATGTATGTTATAAAACACTGCAGAATACACTAAGAAAACCTTACAGAATACACGAATATTTCCTAAAAGATATACCTAAGAACAAATGAAACTTGCTTTTATTTGTATGTTTTATTTGGAAATATTCTAAGGCTGTTTTATGTATTATCTTACATATCACATGCAGTTTTCTGTAGTAAGAAATATGAAATAATGAGTGGGAGAAAATCAGAAAAATAATTGTCTATGGTAAGAAATGTAACTTTAAACAAGTTTAATTTAGTTGACTCATCTGTTCTTTGAAAAGATGAAATATTTTGGGTCAAAATAATCACTATACTAATCATAAAAATTTAATTTTTGAACTTGAGTTAGGAATCTGGGTTTTAATTTGATTTAGTTGCTATACTGGTCTAATTTTTAAAAATTTCAATGGTATAAAGAACAATAAACTCTAAGCTTTCATAAGTAAATTGATGCAACTAGAAACCACATTTATAAGTGAAATAAATCAGACTTGCATGTGTAGACACCATATTGTACTACTAGTTTAAAAATTTGAAAGAATAAATAAGATAAAAAGTTATGATAAAGTAAAAGGAAAAGAAACTGCTCGAATAGAAATTTTATTGTTTGATAATTATGCATACCTGCATCCAGTAAGCTGAGCAATTACTTTGAGGGTAACAATATGCAATATAACAACTACTGTGAAATTCCGATCATATTGTTTTGGAATTCTATATTGCCATTGTTTTGTTGTTATTGTTGTTGTCTTTTTTGCTTTTTGATATTGTTTTTTAATTGTTTCTTGACTTTTCTGGAGTGTTTTTCTCTTTCAAATAAAAAATAAAATGGCACATGAACATTTTCATCTATAGACAAATGTACATGCATGTTTCATACATATAAATATATAATATACATATATACATATATATTACATATCTTTCTATGTTTATGTTTAATTCTAACTTCCTAGGAAACCGTAGCAAATTCTTTTGATAGTTTCCATGAATGAAACCAAGTACCTAAGAAGATAACTGAAAAGAAGCTTTACTTTGGCTGAAGTTATGGTTCTCTGAACCATAAGCTGAAACCTCTCTGTGCCTGAAGGGTGGTAGAAAGTCTTGGTGGACAGGTGTGGTGGAGCAGAGGTGCTCACTGCATGGCTTCCAGGAAGCACGGAGAAGGACCAAAGGGAGAGGGCAGACAAGATATATTCAGTCCAAGGTCAAAACTAAGTCTCACTCCTTGAACTAGACCTTGCCTTCTAGTACCCATTCAACTGTGGACTCATCATTGAAGATCATGGCACCCTCAGGATTCAGTCACTTCCAGGGACCATCAGTTTGGCTTTGGGCAACATTTTAGAGATAAAAGCTAGCACTTCTTTTTAAGTATAGAAGTCTTATTTGGATGTAGACTGAGTAGTTATTCTAAAGTGGCTATTTTGTACAATGATGAATTTGAATTATCCTATACACAACTGATATTTTTTCTCACATTGGTGACAAAAGAGAAATCTTACAAATCTATATCCAGTTCAAACTTAAAGCACAGCTTCTCAGCATCAGCACTGTAGCCATTTAGAGGTATATCAGTATTTGTGGTAAGGGACTTCAAATAGAAAACACAGGAGATCAGCATAATAACAGGAGATTAGTGATAAAGATTAGACAGTGATAAAAATCAGACTTCAAATTTGTAGCCTACAAATTTTTCTTAGAACTGAAACCAGATGAGATTTTAGAAAAAATGAACTTATTGAAGGTCACAAAAACTAATAAAAATACATACACTTAACTTAGTAAGAGTTTCAAGTTTTAAGTATTAAATTTTCAGGTATATTGGCAGCTTAACATCTTTTTAATAGGAAAGGATAATTAGGTTTACAAAAGTTTCAGTTTCTTCCAAAGTTGGAATCAGAATTCTGTAGTAGAGAATCTACTGTGTTTTGACAGAGTAAAACAATTATTTCTTTATTTGTTATATATAAAGACAAAAGAAACAACAATTACACATGACACCATTATTTATAGAAGCAATCCTTTCAAGAGAAAAGTTGCCTTGAAAACTTCCAAATAGAGAAAAATTAGTCATAAAAAGAATAGACATTTAAATGTATAGATAAATATCAATGAGTGATACCTATGTGATTATAAATTCCAAAACTAGTAAGATAGCATTTTAATACTTAAATATAATTACGAGAAAAAAACATTGCTTACAGAGTAATCATTGTTTTAAATTACTATTCTAAATTATATCTGCAACAACTTTTTGATCTCTAGTACTTTTTCAAGAGAAAAACCAGAAAAATCAAGAAGCAGCCAATTGAATAGCAACAAAAGCAAAGTAATGACGACAACAACAAAAATACTAACAATATAGGATTTCAAAACAAAACAAGAGAAATTTAACAATGATTGTTGTATTGCATATTGTTATGGTCATATGGTTTCCAGTTTATTGATTTATCTATACAATTCTGGGGTTTATTTTCTTTATGGCTAAGGAGTATTTCATGACAAAAAAAATACCACATCTTTTTTATCCATTCCTCAGTTGATAGGCATTTGGGTTGTTTCCAAGATTTAGCTATTACAAAATGTGCTGCTATAAACATAGATGCAAACATATCCCTGTGATATTATGGTTTCAGTTCTTCTGGGAAAATACTCAGAAGGGGAATAACTGAGTTGAATGAAACCTCTAATCCTAGTTTTTTTGGAATATCTATACTGATTTCCACAGTGGTTGTACCATTCTACACTCCCACCAACAATGGAGGATTCCTTTTTCCCCACAGTCCCATTAGTATTTGCTAATTTCTTGATGTTAGCCATTCCTTCTGGAGTGAGATGATATCTCAGTATTGTTTAAATTTGTATTTCTCAAATGACCAATGATGTTGAATTTTTTTCCACACTTTACTTGCCATTTGTATTTTTTCATCTGAGAGTCGTTTGTTCATCTCAGATGCTCATTTTTGGATTGGGTCTTTAAGCTAGACGGTCTGAATTTTTCAGTTCTTTGTACATTATAGATAAAAGTCCTTTGTCTGAGGGACAGTGGCAAAAATCTTCTAAATCTGTGGCTTTTCTTTTCACTCTTTTGATGATTTCTTTTGATGTGCAAAAACTTTTTAATGAGATGAGATGCCAGCTGTTGATTCTTTGAAAAACTTCCCATGCAGTTTGTTTTTTGTTCTGAATGCTCAGCCCATACCTGTGTCCTCAAGAGTTCTACCTACTTTGTCTTCCAGTAGATTTCGTATTTCTGTCTAGTATTTAGATCTTTGATCCAGTTTGACTTTAGTTTAGTGCATGGTGATAGGCATGGGTCTAGTTCAAGTCTTTGTCATGTAGAAAGCCAATTTTTCCACTCTCATTTATTAAAGACTATTAAGATTTGGTGGCAAGATAGGAGAACACAATAGAAAATAGTTCGGTTTTTTTTTATATTGATGAAGAAACATTAATTAAACATGATTTTAAAACATAAATGCAAAAGTTAGCAAAGATAAATTCCAAATAACTGAGTAAAGTGATGCATAGTACAATTCCTGCCATCAAATATGAGAAAATGGCAGAAGAAAAAAAATATAAGGATACATTTGACTATAAAACAATATGGAAATAATAACCCAATTACTGTACTTAGCGTTAATGAGTATGTGATTGAGTCTACTACTCTAAGAAATTCAAATCAAGTTTCAAAATTGTACTTTTTATAAAAGATGATTAGAAGAACATTAAAAAGAAAAATTAAACACTAAAGGATGAACAGTTACACGAAACAAGCATAAATACATACACAAGGGGTAAAGAAAATTAGTATCTAAGTAAATGTAACATATAGCGTAACATTTTTCAAGAAACAGTGGTGACTTTTAAAAAACATTTTATTGTTTTGTTTTGTTTTGTTTTTTATCTTTTTCCTTTTAAATACAACTTAAAAATTTTTTAATTTTTATCTTAGTTTATGAGTACATGCATGTAGTTCATAGTGCTTCTATTCCTGGAGAGTCACTGGTGCATGCGTGATGCATTTCAGGCCCCTTTTCAACCTTTTGCTCTCCCCATCTCTTGATTCCTTCCTTTTTCAGAATGATCTCTAGTATCCTATTTCTTATTTCTATCTTTTAATGTTCTCTTTATTTTTGTTGTGAGTGTCTCATATAAGAGAAACGTGATGATTGTGTGCCTGATTTATTTCATTTAGCATTATGTTCTTAAGGTGCACTCATTTCCCCACAGATGACACAAGTTTATCTTTATGTATGTCAGAATGATATTCCTTTGTGTGTAGTAACACAATGATGACATTTTGGGATGAAAAGTGAAAATCCTACAAAAGAAACAATAAGTTCAACAGTAAGTGCTTTGAATAGCACATCATTATTTCCAGCCAAAAACAAGCTATTTTTCAAAGTTGTGTCATCTCAAATCTGTAACAACAATGAAGAAATGCCACCCTCATCTTAGATAGTAATTGCTACATCTTATACTTTCTAAGTAAATACAGTCAAGTAGGAGACAAATGACAAAATACTCAAGAGAAAAATGATAGAGATAAACAGAATTAATGATCATTGGTGGGTACATTAATGGATGAATGGATGGTCTGAAAGCAAATGGTTGCAGTATATTATTTTTATATAGCATGAGTCTACAAATTATCTCAAAAGTTAACAAATACAATTAATGCTACAAATATTGTCACTGAAATATTAGTTAAAATGACTATAATGCCTTTTGAAACACAAGATGTCGCCACAACAGTTATGAAAATAAAATCAGCATTAAGTAAATTTGTTTAAAAAATGAACAAATGGGAAACAAACAAATATTTCACATATGAAAAATTACAGGAGAAAAAACACATTTTATTATGATTTAAATAGAAATGGTATTAGTCATTGTACCGGATTTCAAAAGAAGACATTTAAAGAGATCATATAATCTTTATCCAAAAACTTTTAAATATTAATGTTAAACTAAATAGCCTGTAGCACCATATGAGACTCTACTAAATGTAGTTTTCCAGGCTTATCAACTGAAGATGCCATGTTTTTCTGTTGAGTTGTTTTATACATTTAAATTTTCTTATAATTTGTACATAGTACTGTCATTTTTTAAGATTTTATGGCAAATCTACTTCGTGTAGGTTAAGAAGCCATATCAAAAAAATTGAGATAAAAATAAAAAAAATGTACATGGCTAATGTTAAGGACCTCCTTTTTCACTTTTAGAAAGGCATTTAAGGAAAGTTAAATCTTGTCTGTTAGGTGAACATTTATCTCTGACTGGAACTGACTGAAGAAAGATGAAATAAACTTAAGAATCATGCCCATGTCACAGCTTATAGGGTCTCCTACATCTGTGGGTTCCTTTATAATTGTGGAAATGTTGGGTCATAGCTGTCTGCTAGATATATCCAGTTAGACAGCATAAACACTGTTTAATGGGAACAAAGGCAACTGACTTTCAGAGGATCTCCACATACTCTCTCTCTTTTTTAAGGAATACCTTGTGTTTACTCACATAGTTTTCTCTTCCACCTGTCATGCGTATTAGAAGAGAATGTATGAGTTTTACTCCTACTATATAGGAGATTCTCTCCCATTTTTGGGTGATTGTACTTTGTTTGTTTTGTTTTTTCCTAAAAGATACCTAGAATTTCTAAATATCAGATACATAACACATGAGATTTCAGTAGAAGAAATATGCTGGATGTTAATTAATGTTTTGCTCCCATTGAGAGCCCTTTTCCAGTGTTTTCCAGCATAACCTTGTGAAAGCTCCATTTGGGAATCCGTTTTGCGTAAACTGGGTGTGCTTTTCCAGTGCCAGTGATGACAAAGGTTAAATTACTTCTCCCAGCTGTTTCCCACATGCTGGGCTCACAGAGGACAGAGTCCAGCTTCCTTCCCCTGTTGGTCCCTCCCCTGTGTTCTTATCTCTCTTCCCACCACCCCTCCCTCAGAATGACAGCCCTGGCTTGGTCTCCCTGACCTGGGGCAGCTGCCATGAGAGGGTTTTGATAAGAGACAGGATGCACAGTGATTTCTCTGAAACAAACTGGATTAAAAACACACCATCCCTTCCCATTTAGGCCTAGCAGGAGAAGCCTATAAGTGATTACATCATCAATTTCACAATTGCTCGAGGTAGATAGAAGAAGAAATGAAACAAGATTTTGTGAGGATGAAGAAAAATCTCACAAGCAAATTACTAGTTGGGGTCACATTAGTGAACATCTGGTAAGGGAAAGAATTTTGAAATTTTGTTACCATAACACTTTATTTTCTTCCCACGTCCTGATGAGAGAGAAAGAGAGACAGAGAGAGAGAGAGAGAGAGAGAGACAGAGAGAGAGAGAGAGACAGAGAGACAGAGACAGAGAGACAGAGAGACAGAGAGAGAGACAGAGACAGAGAGACAGAGACAGAGAGACAGAGACAGAGAGACAGAGAGAAAGAGACAGAGACAGAGAGACAGAGACAGAGACAGAAACAGAGACAAAGACAGACAAAGAGATTAGGTCAACTAATAGTTTATGCAAAATATCTCTGACTGAGTTAATAGATTTTGAACAACTTATGGTGCATGACCAAAGGGAGCTGATAGATGTTCTCTAAGATTTTAGTCTTTAAAACAGAGAAATTATCTGAAGAGTTTGCATTTGATCATATGTGATCTTAAGCGGAAAAATTTCCCTAGCTGGTATCAAAAGGATATGGTGAAGGAACAAAAAATAATAAAACAGAAAGGAAAGTTAGAGATCATTCTAATGTGATAAGAGTTCAATTTTACATGTTTTTCTGGTTCTAAATTATAGGAAGCTACAACTGAGACCTGGACAGCAGACAAAGCTGGTTCCCAGTTGACACAGCAGGAGTACATAGCTTAGGCCTGGGGCTGGCAAGAAACAGAATTCATCCAAAAGTCAGTTTTTCCCACTGCCCCAGTAGGTAAGGAGTCTCACTCACCTGACAGTGGGATTTATCCAGACAGACCTGTGTTGGACTTTAGTCCTAAATGTTAAAGACGCTAACTCTGAATTAATGTGCTATAGTAGAAGTTAATAAATAGTAAGGCCAAAAAGTATGTAGGCCCACTCATTTTTCAGCACGTCAGTCAGAAGACTGATGATGTGTAATGGTTACTGGTCCTTTGGTCTCTAAACCCAGAGGAATCAGGAACACTCAAATTCAAAATCTACATCTTAAAATTAACAAATATGGTACCATGTC
Organism: Cavia porcellus; assembly: GCF_034190915.1. Classification (NCBI taxonomy): domain Eukaryota; kingdom Metazoa; phylum Chordata; class Mammalia; order Rodentia; family Caviidae; genus Cavia; species Cavia porcellus. Next base: position 11,076,581 of record NW_026947490.1, read on the forward strand.
ACATAAAACCATTTTAGTCAATGATAGGTTATGTATGTGACAACGATCCAAGAAGATTATAATGCCTGGTGACATTGTGGACAACTTTTTGAAAGTGTGCTGACTGATATATGCACAAGGATCAAACTGACTGACACAATGTCATTTTAGAACACATCCTTATTTTTAAGCAACAATTACTAGAATCTTAGATGCACCACTTAACATTCTGTGTACCTCCTCTCCTTACTCATATTGTCAGTGGTTAAGAGTGGCTATAACAAAATGAAAAAATTGTGCCATTTCTGCTTTTTATTTTTAAATATCTTAAGGTAAAGCAAAAAACACACACAAAATATAGTCACTTTCAAAACCATAACACAAAAAGCCATTCCTTTTTGAAAGCATTACCACAGTGGTATGATGTATTCGGACTGCTTCTTTCCTCAATAATCATGCTTTCCTGGTGTAGCTAAATCTGAGCATACGGCATGTGGAAGGAGCATCTTATCAGAAAAATCAAAGTTCTGGAAATGAGCAACAGGAAAGAAAACATTTGGGGAATGATTTTATTTTAATGTTCTGATAAAACTTTTTTCCAGCCACCTTCACTGATATTAGGATGATTGAATTCATTGAGACATTTTACTTGAAAAGTGAAGACATCCAGAGGTGTTGTCGAGTCCCTTCTGTAAATTCACTGTCTCAACACTTCATGAGCCCTGAGTCAGAACCAAAACACACCACGAGGTCCCTGCAACTCAGGGCTCACCAGCTGACTGCATCTGGAACTTATAGGCTGGCAGAAAGTAGAGAGAGGAGGAAGCACGGGGGGCTGTTCTGCAGGCCGGAGGGGGTCTCCGAGGGCCAGGGGAAATGGCATGGCAAACACTTTGCTGCTGACCGTCTGGATCCAGCTTTCTTCCCATGATTCTGCCAAACGAGCCTGGTAACGTGCCAGAAAAGCCTGGCACTAAGAAAAATGAATAAGGCAAAGGAGCATTGATTTTTTAAGGCGAGACTAAAGGAAACTTACATGTGTTTCTTGGCTGTGCAAACATGAAATGGGAACATGAAAATCATCAATAAGTGCTGGAAAGATTAAAATTATTGGAAGGTAGATGGATGCTTCAAGTAACAAATGAAAAAACGTAGTGTAGCAACCCTATACCCAAGTTAAGAGAAATAAATTTTAAAGCCAAGTCGTCTCCACACTGAAACAACCGTAAATAGAATAAGCACTTCATTCCCCTGTTATGGAAAACCTCAAGGATATAATCAGTCTGAAGTAACATGGTGACTTCAGGATTGGCCGGAAGGCAGTACACACAGGGCTGTTTTCTGAGAGTGACAGACTATGTGGGTATGCGTGTGTGTGCACTCAGCAGTGTATCTAGGGTAAGCAAGATTGTATTTTGACAGAGCTGATTGACTGTGATCTCGAGACACTCATGAAACATTCTTTCACTAATTCTAGATAAGCAGAAACTTGGCCTTGTCAATTTCCATCAACAACTAAAGCAAATTTCTACTGAGAAAGTGATCATGTGTGCTTCAGAAGTGTGCGATCCAGCAAATCCGTCCAAACCGAACAACAAAACAAATTTATTCGTCTCCCTGTCTTGCTCTAAGATAAAGTTGAGCGAATAGAGGATCTGGTTTTGTGAAAACATTCACCCCCGCCCCCAGTTTTTCTATGATTTCCTAGTATATAAAAGAATACTCACAGTAAGACTGGTCAAGCCTCATAGAGCATTCTTACCCCAAAAGCAAAATTGCATAAGCAATTCCAAAAATAAGTTTTCAGTTCTTCCCCCTCCTCCCAACACCACTGGTTATGTCATATGACTCTGGGGATGGTAGTTCTTACTTCTTGGGTAATTTGTTTTTAAGAACTTGTGAAATGACTTTTAGATTCACATACCACACATAATTTATTTTTTTAATTTTTAATGTTTTTATTGGTCCATTTTTGAAGTTCACAATGTTTATGTTCCTCCTGGGAGAGTTGGTCATGTATATAAATTCTTTTTAATTATTTTGTCATTGTCTTTCCCAAGTCTAATTACTTGCTTGCTTTCTCCTCTGCAAAAGATACATTTTCCTACTTCTCATTATCTATCTTTTATTTTAAGAAGTTGAATTTAAAATTTCAAATAGAAATTCAGGAAATCTACAGTGCATTAGAAGTTCTATAGTACATTTTTATCTCAGTCGTAGATACATTTGCACATTATTACTAGAATAAATTTTAAGTGATGTCAACACCAAAAAAGCTATCACAAGTAATATATATATAGAATATGTATGTAAATATATAGAACATTATATACTACCGATATATATAATTTTATTTATCTATTAAAAGAAAGCAAATTGTTTTACAGTAGATAAATAATCCACAAATGGGTGACGTCAGCCCTACTGACTTCTTTGAGATCCCACAGTGGATTGATTTATGGGGTACATTTTATGCCATACTTCATTTTATACTGTTGCATATGCTCTATTTATGTACCACTCATCACTGTAAGAGGTTCTGGTCTATAGAGCCAGCGTCTAAAAAGAAAAACTTTTTTTTGTGTACCAGGAATCGAACTCATAACCTTGTGCTTGCCAGGCAGGTGCTTTTGCTGTTGAACTAAATCCCTGACTTAGCATCAAAAAATTTATGTTATTAATTTAATTTATGTTAAATTCAGGTAGCTGATATATCTTAGATCCCACAACTGCTCTTCTGTATGACAGAGAAACAGAAGAATATGAAAGCGTAGAAACATCAAATACAGCATTGACACGAAACTTAAGGATTAATGAACTATTTTGATCATGAGTGAAAGTCTGTTAAATGGAAAGTCTACGTAATCACTATCTTAAATTCGATTTTCTTTATATGATAAACATGTTGTAAATTAATGTTTCTTAAAAAGCTTCTCTTAATTCTTCTATTTCGGTTTAGAGAAAAAGCAAAAAAGAGAGTGCTTCAGCCCTGCAGAAAGTAGAATCTAAAAACCACCTTTTTTTCCCAAAAAGGTGAAGGTTAGTTGTCATTTAAAAAAATCACTTAGCACTGTGCTGTGAGATTATCCACTTTTCATACTATTTGCTTAGAAAAGAAATGGTATCACCGTTCATAAGTAATTATCCATTTTTTGGAAGTTACAGTCATCTTCTCTTCTCTCAAATTTACTGTTTCCATACATAAAAATCCCTGAAAAGGAAACATATTTTATTTATTTTAAACATTTTAAGTATTGAAATAAAGTAGGCTTTATTTCTTTTAAATGCATGGTTCACACCACAATCTTCAAGACCTTCACGCTTTTATATGAACGTTACCATCTATTTTTGCCCTCTCATCTACTTCTTCACTCACGCAGTTTCCCTGTTATGCACAGGCTATTTGAAATCTATGTCAATGCATTTCTAAAGCCAGTTTATTATCTTGTGTTAACATCAAAAATATGTGCTATGGGGTGATCCAAATTACACTATTATGTCAAAACAGTCATATCCTGAGACAAGAAAATGGAACATACCCCAACACTTCCACTTCCTCTGAAATATGAATTTCAATATATTATTGATCCATTTTTCTTTCATGCCACAAAGTGGCTAAACTTTGAAGTAGCAGATGGACTCAGGTGACTCCACACTCTTCCTGTCTCAGTTTTTTACTTTCCCTTTGAAAGATTTTAATGTGATCAGATAACTTGTGCACTGTAATGTTTTGTACTTCAAAGTTAGTTTTTCAGCTGCATACTGAAAAAAAAACCTACTAAAATATTTTTCAAGGATTTCTCTAAATCCTTTACTTACTGTCTTCTATTATTTTATTGTATTAGAGCATGTTAGCTATACACGGAGTTCACATGGATCTAGCGTAGGAAGTAAGGTCCATGTCACAGCTGATGTTTTGTTCCCTTCCCCTTCCCACCCTCACTCCTCCCTCCACCTCTAAATCTCTTTTGCACATTTTCCTTTTTACTCTTTCAGTTATCCTTAACTCATGTTTATGACATGTAATGTTTATACTCATTGAGCTTCTTAGGCTCTTTATGTTGCATATCTTAATTCTTGTTACTTTTCCTTTCCCTCATCTCCCTTTTCCCTTGGTCCTAGACCCTTTTCCATTCATAAGAGAGCTATCCATTGTTTCTTTCTAGCCCTCCTTTCTTTATTATGCTCTTTGTGCTATCCCTTACATAAATGATGGATACTATATGCTATTTATTTAACCTTGTTTGTCTGTTTTATTTTTCTTAGCATTATATTTTCTAGGTGCACCCATTTCCCTACAAATATATCTTTCTTCATAGCTGAGTAGTATTCCAGTACTCTGAGGGGTACAGATATATTTTTTAATCTATTTACTAATTGATGGACGTGCAGTCTGCTTCCAGAATTTAGCTATTATGAATTGTACTGGTATAAATAGTGGTATGCATATATTGCCTTAGTATACTGTCTTTAGCTCTTTGGGGAAGATACCTAGAAAGGAACAAATGGGTTACATGAAGTTTTAATGTTAGTTATTTAAGAATTCTCCATACTGATTTCCATATGTTCTAATTTACATTGCCACGGACGACGTAGGAGGGTTCCTTTTTCACCACAGCCCTTGCAGCATTTGTTATTTTGGGCTTTTTTGACGATTGCTATTCGTTCTCACATAAAGTGAAATCTTAGCATTTTTTTAATTTTTATTTTTCTACTGGTCAGTATATCAAGTATGTTTTTTGGATGTTATGGTTTCATCTAGATGTCTCCCAAAAGACTCATGCCGTTTTAGATGGGGCTTTTTCAGAGATGACTGAATCTAGAGTGTGTGATTGATTCATGGTGTGATGTCAGGATTCCGGGTGCTGGAGTTAAGAGGGGGTGATTGCTGGATCAGCCCCCTAGCTGGGTTGGCACCACCCTAATACCAGTAGACGGGATGCAATATAAGGGACAGGAAGAGGCTTGTCTCTCCTTCTCGGCTATTGCTTTTGCTATCTTGCACTGCCATCGACTGTTGCCCCTCTGCCATTTATTAAACATTTCAATATAAACTATATGCTAATGCCCACCCTAGCTAGACCTCAACCTAAAGTACCAAAAAATAAAAAAATAAAAAATAAGAAATAGAGGAAAAGCTTAAAAACTAACAATAAAAAAACAGACCTACATGCATACAGGATCATGCAAAAGGTGACAGAAGAACCCCAAGTCTTTGAACTCCTGAGTCAGTTGAGGGGAAAAAACGAACAACATAGCTAGTGTTGCTCTACACAGGTTTAAAGAAGAGATGAAGAATCTTGGCGAATTCGAAGAAGGTATGACCTGAAGTTTATTGAATTGTCATGCAAAATGCCCAATGTGGACATAGGGAAAACAAGTTAAAAATTGGGAGAGCTTATCAAAATGGTTCAAAACGTGAATGAAAAATTTGCCTAAGAGTCCAAATTCATGAAACAGTATCAGACACAAAAAAAACAGGAGTAAAAATCTGTAGAATTTATAAATTGCAGAAATGACCAGTGTGAAGACCGAATATCTGGAATTGAATACAAAATGACAAATTATGTAAAGGGCTCAGAGAAGCCAAAAAAAATTTAGAGTAACATGGCAACAATTATTCAGTGTCCACTAGATGACTCTAAGAAGACTAACCTAAGGTTAGTAAGTGCTAGCCATAAAACCAGAAGATAATGCAGATGGAATTCTTAATTTGTTTATAGAAATTCTATTATAAAATTTCCCAAACATGAGAAAAGAGTCCAACATATAGAAAGGTGAGGCTCTCAAAGCAGAAGACTACAGATGGTGAAAAGGGAATTTCACCAAGACATATCACAATTAAACTTCTAGATGTTCAACCATCAAAAAACATTTAAGAACAATCAGAGTAAAACAAATCATTCATAAAGGTAAATTAATGAGTTGCTGTAGTCTTCTCAATACAAACCTTAAAGACCAGAAGAGCTTCAAGAGAAGTATATCAAGATCTAATATCAAACAACTTGCAACCCCTATTAGGATACTCACAAACTTTTTCTTCAAAATAGATGGATAAATAAGGACATTTCATGACAATGAAGAATGTAGGGTATTTATGAACACTAAACCAGAACTCAAGAAAATAGTCAGGAATATCCTAGACAGAAATGACATTTTTTTGGTTAATAAAGCAAAATCCAAGATGGAATGGAAACACCAAGCAAAGACAATGGATAAACAAAAAATAATAATAATTTTAAAAGACAGGCAAAGAACACAAAAGAATCACTAATAGATAAGGGCGCACTACAGAAAGGAATCATCACCTATTAGTAATATCTCTCAGTGTTATGAGCCTCACTTTCCAGTTAAAAGAAGCAGATTGGCAGGCTGAATCAAACAACAGAATTCAACAGTCTATTTCATTCAAGAAACTTATATGGTTAAAAAAGCTAATCATAGATTCAAAGAATACAAAACAAACTTCCATGCCCTAGGACCCTCATGCACAGGTAGCAGTGGATCCTATTATTCTGTCAGTTCTTATCATTTTTACACTAGAGAGACAATGTTCTCTTTACTAATGTGCGTCTTGTTTATTTCAGTAATGAGATATTTTCAAGTTGCCTCCATTTATCAATAAAGGCCTCAAGATCATCCTTTTTTATAGCTGCTCCATTATATAAAAATACGACATTTTTTCATTCACTCTATGGGTGATGGGCATTTTGGTTGCTTCCAAGATTTAGCTATCACAAACTGGCCTGCTATGAACATGAATGCACATATATCACTGTGACATGACCATTTCAACTTTTCTGGAAAAATACTCAGGAGGGGAATAGCTGGATTGACAAAGTATCTGTATTTTATGTGCTCTTTATATTGTTAAGCATGTTAGAGGCATATTGTCAGGCAGGTTATAGAGTTTCTAATGTTCTATGTTTTGCAATGTAGAAAAATCATTTTGAAAAATAATCTAGGTGCAAAAATATTGTTGTTTAACTCTGAAAAATTGCTGTTTGCATTAAAACCATGTTTTAAAAGATGTCACTATACTTAATTTTTACTTATTATATTTAATAAATATATGTAGTACCAAATTAATGTTTTAATATGGATCAATACTTAGCAACATCACATGAAAACAAAAAGTGCTATTACTTCCTGCCATCTTTTTCATTCAATATTTTTTCTTTAGTGAGCTAACGTGCATCTAGTAACCAGACAACTTTCACACAAACTGAAGAATATGAAAGACAGTTGCTCACTGACTAGGGAAAGATGTCTGATGAAAAAATTTTATACACACACACACACACACACACACACACACACACACCTACAACTGGAGTGAAAAATTGCAGAGTGGAAAGTTACACATTCTTTTTTTAATTTTATTTTAGAGGGAATAAATTCAATCAAAATGAAACAAAGAAAGGGACACAGGACTTCAAAACAATATAATAGGAAATCAACCATGGCTGCCACAGTGCTTCTTGTAACCTTCAAAATAGCTTCTTATACCATCAGACATAGCAAAATTAAACTAGGGACTAGGCATTTAGTGCAGTGGTACAAATGTCTCCCTGGCAAGCACAAGGTCACAAGATCAATCCCCAGGACCCTCCAAAAAAAGGACAAAAACCCCCAAAACAACCAAAATCAAATTGAACAGAGCTGAATAAAACCAATTAAAATAAACAATGAAAGTGATACAGAATTTCAAAACACGATGATAAGAAATCAACAATGGATACCACACAGTATATATTTTTATCTTTAAAATAGCTGCCCATATTATCAAACATAATAGAATCTAACAAAATGAAACAAAATATAACCAAACCAAACAAAACAATGAAAATGATATAAAACTTCAAAACAAAACAGTAGGAAATTAACAATGGCTGCCACCTTCCTTTTTTAGATATTTCCTCCCCTTTCACTTTTACAGTATTTATTTTACATTTTGGACCCCACCAACTCCTTCAGTGTTTTATACTGAGGAGACAACTTCATGTTTACCCATATGAGTCTAAACCATTTCACCCATGAGCATTATCTCAAATTGCATCCATTTACTTACAAGAGCCTCAAGGTTACCCACTTTTATAGCTAAACAGCTTTCCATTGTGTAAAAATATCAAATCTCTCTTATTCATTCTTTGGTTGATGATTTTTTCTGGGTCTCTATCACATGGAGTATTGTCTTGTCTCTTATCTTCAGTCCACGAATTTTCTTTCAAGTCAAATGTGTTTCTCGTATACAGCATATTGTTGGATCTCGTCTCCTGATCTGCTCTGTCCATGTTTCTTTTTATTGGTGGGTTTAGGCCATCTACATTAATGGTTATGACCAACATGTGCTCTACCCTCTCTCTCGCTATCCTCTTGTGTTTGTGCCCCACTTTTCCCCCCATTCAACTGCCTGCCCTCCTGGCTAATCCCCTCTGCTACTGTTCCTGGACATTTTTATCTCTTTCTAGAATACCCTTCAGCACTTTTTGTAGATTTCGTTTGGTGTTCATGAATTCCTTCAGTTTTCTCCATTATGGAAATATCTTATTTCTCCATTAATTTTGAAAAATAGTTTTGCAGGATACATAAATCTGGCTTGGAAGCTGTTTTCTTTTAGGACTTGAAACTCTTCTTGATGGTTTGCATTAAGAATTCTGCTATGATTCTGATGTTATTTGTTTTAAATAGGTCATCTGTTTCTTTTCTATAATAGCTTTTAATATTTTGATCTTGTGCTGAATTTCAGGGATCTTGATTATTATACACTTAGTTGTAGATTTATTTTGATTATAGCTATTTGGGGTTCTATATGCATCACTTATCTGTATGTCAGTGCCTGGGAAGTTTTCTTCTATTAATTTTGTAAATAGTCTTTTTATTTCATTTGTGTTGACCCCTGTTTTCGCTGACACCCATCAGTCTTAAATTATTTTTCTTTGCATCTTCTTACAATCATGAATTGTTACTTTTTGGTTCTTTGTTATTTTTAAGAGATTTATCACAATTACTAGCTATACTACTGTCTTCAAGGTTTGAAAATCTATCTTCAGTCTTTTTCAAGCAGTTCTTCCAGGTTTCAATGGAGTTTTTCATTTTTTAGATTTGTCTTTGAGTTTGTTTCATGAATTACAGTTCTTCCCTATATGATTCATTCAAGGTTTCCATCATTTTCCTGTGCTCCCCTTTTTCATCTGTCTTCTTTAGATATGCTTGACATTTCTTTCATTATGTTTGTCATTTGTTCTTTTACCTGAGATATTATTTCTAACTTGATTAATTTCACTGCCTCATTAAGCTGTTTCTTTAGTTGCTATTCTTTCAGTAAATTCAAGTGTGAAACTTTCACTTCATTCTGTTTTCTATGTATCTTGGACTTGTTCTGTGTGGGTCGGAGGTCTGTGATTGCCTTTGGCCCTTTCATCCTGACATGTTCTTGGGTTTCTCCAGACAAGCTGTGTCCCAGAACCTGTGGGGTCCCAGGTGTTTCCTGCTTTGGCTGCTTGTCTGTGGTATAGGGGAATGGATCTGGCACCCGGGTTTTTCTTAACTTGTGCTCCCAGGCAGACAGAGTTGTAGGCAGGCTTCTCCAGACACATGCAGATATACAGAGGCTCCTTTGATGGCAGCAGGTGTGTCGTAATTTGGCTTCCTGGTTCTCCCACTCCGCACTGGGTTCCAGTCTCTGACGGTGGCTGGGAAGCTTGCAGGGGTATGTATTTAGTTTCTTCTTCTGCTGTTTGTAGTTCAGTGATAATGTCTGTGATGCATCCAAGAGAGGTGCTGGATATGGAGCCAGCGTTGGCCTCTGGATGTGGGGACTGGGACTGGTCTTCTGTCCGTGGAGTTCTTGAGTCTGACTCTTCACTACAGCTTTAGATGCCTCCATATTACTGGCCTCACTGATTACTTCACCCTCCAGATGTGTGTGTATGTGTCTGTACACTCGGCTTTAGTCCTGGATCTTGGGATTCCTATCAATCTTACACTCTTCCAGCTGGCCTGCCCTCTGAGAAGCCATGGATGAGGCCTGGATCATAAACTCACTGTCTTCAGCCAGCCAACCCTCTGGGATGCAAATACATATTCTATTAATTAATGTTATCATTCTATCCAGTTGATACAGAGTATTTTAATTACACAGATGATCATTTTGAATTTAATAGGGATGTTGCCTGATGCAATCCATGACTTCCCACTACAAAAATCACTGTTGTTTCAGTTGATTGAAATGCAATATAAGGTTAAAAACATCTATAAATCACAAATGAACAGAAATATAATGTTCACAGTTTCTGACTGATGAATGTGGTTGGCTTAGAGAAGAGAAAATTGTATCATCCTCTTATGAATTCTGTCTAGTTGGAAGGTCTGAACAGATAAGATTTACAAATTCCGATCAATTGAGCACTCAGAATACATATTCTAGATAAACATAGAGTTATTTTATAATCTTCATCTAATCCCTGACAGTTTATGAAAAGAGGCAGAAAATACTTTTGTGAAGCTCAGTGTCACAAAAAGAACAAATGAGTATAAATGAAAGACCAATTGCAATTTGAGAAAGAATGCTGCAACAGTTAGTGTAGTTCAGTGACAGAACAGGCCAATCTGAACATTAAAAGAATTCCCAGAACTGGAAGTAATAGGGAATGTTATATTTATTAAGCAGCTATAATGAAAATGAGTATATTACTCTACTAAATTTCCACAGATCCACAAAATTGCTAATGTTACCTTCAATTAAATGAGAAAAACAAGCTGAGAAGATTTTCTCAGATCCCAAAGCTTAGTACAGCTAACACACATACTGCAATTTGACTCCAAAGACATAAGACACTGACAAGTAGAGACAGGGGAACATTTACTAAAAGTGTTAAAAAGATTCTTCCCTGCTCAATGATGTCATTTTAAAGTCTTGTTAAGTATTATAACTTAAGAGCAGAGGGTTAAGTTTACTTTCATGCTAATGCAAAAATCTCCTCAAAGTGCACCTTACCTCTTTATCTCCAGGACTGGTTAACAATACCATTAGTGTTACACAAAGAACATACACTGAAAATGATATCACTGGTGCTAAAAATCAAATGTAATATTTCCTGTGTTGTGCATCATATATGTCTATAAAACACATATATGTTTTGTGTATGTTTACGGATATGCTGCCTGAAACGGATATCTGTGATAGCCATTGACATGGACCCAGGATATTTATCAGATGAGTCAGTGTCCTTTGTATCATGTTTCTAGCTTTCTAATCATCATGTCTCATGACCCTGCACCTGAACAAAGGGTCAGAATCAAAATACCTTTCCTGGTCTGGAAACCTAAGAAGCTACAAACTGTACTCACATCAATTAAGGATACAAAAACCTGACACTCTTAAGGTGACTCAAAAGTCTTTCAGTGAACTGGTTGCAGCACATTACAGCAAATAGAGTTACTTAAGTTGTTCTCACTTAAAAATTAAAATGCTTTCTTGTTTACATCTTGTAAAAATATAAAAAGATTTCATTTAAAAATTATATCATGAATAATGTTTTAAATTATTTACTTTTATTCACACATAGGTACAATTTCTCTTCTTGTAAGTCATTTAAACCTTGTCCTTTTTAGGCGCTCAGTTTTGAAACTTCAACGGGTACTTCTCAAATAGTTCATTTGTATTTCAAGTTTGCTTTTAGTAATGTGTTGAGCAGGATTGAGTTTCTGACAAGATATCTGGGAGAGGAAATCTGAATACAAAGAGAGCAAAAAAGCAAGAATTTGCTAATTAGAAAACATTGTGGGTTAATAACAGTTTTATTGTTCAAAAACCATAACAAAATTTTTTTCTTGGATTACTTTCTCATCCTATTATACAAATGCAGTTAGTAGTTAGTGCAGGGACACACAGGAGAAAGAATGGATTAAGCAGGAGTCTTTTCAAATTATTTCCTTTGGTTAAAATGCAGTCAAAAAGGTCACAGGAACAGGAAGAGGGAGTCTCAGGAACATGAAAACAAGGGAAGAAGGAAGGCCAACAATGACTCAGAGGAAGGGGAGTGGCATTTTTAAAATCACATCCTCCCCTCTGGTTCTTACTAAGTAACCTTCCCAACTGCCTGAAATAAAACAACCTACTTTCACGATGACCTTGCTACACGGATCTCACATAGCGACATAATCTTTGGTTATTTTTCAACTGCGTTTCCTGTGGTCACAGTCAAATGGTATTGAGTCTTTTAACAATTCTTCATGTTCCCAGTATCAGTAAACACATGTGGCTGTAGCCATCTTCAGGCACATGCGTCTCCTTCTCTTTTAATCTCCTACATGCAGATTTGCAACTTCTCTTTGCCAGGGAGCAGTCTTGTCCTGGGCTGAGTCAGAACATCTGGATCCTGATCTCATAGCCCTTGGAAGATAAGCAGAAAATGAAATTGTTCTGAATTACCAGTGTCTTCCCTAATACGGATTTTATAAGGCATAATAGTGTCTTTGGAGGATGGAAAAATGATTGAAATGATCACATTCAACCCAAGAATAAAGCTGCCAGCCTGAACCATCTGAGCAATAGAAACAGGAGTGCAAGCAGTTGGGGACCCTGACATTCGTGTTTATCAGGATGAGTGACAGAAAGAATCAGCCACAGAAAGATTGAAAGTTCTGGCACTCTGAGAAATATTTATCTTGGCAAACTTTAGTCAGATCACTTGAGCAAGGATGTTTGAAAACACGAAATGCCAAATTACAAAACTTTGACAGAGCCATTTTGCATGTAAACAAAAAAACATCTGCTGAGCAGAAAGTTCTGCAATGTGTCCTCAACTTTAGAAAAATGTTGTTACACTGTATCATTCTTCTATTAAGAATGGAGATAGCAAATTAAAAATATACACTGATCTACTGGCTCTAACAACATGTATAAGCAGCACAGTTCTCATTTGCAATTTCAAGGCAATTGAAGTTTCAGAGAGAATCTAGCTGACAGACTGAGGATGTGTTCTCATTATGAGATTTTTGTAAATTTTTTAAGAGAAAAAAAGCACAGAAAAATTAAAAAGCAATCAAGTAAACAAACAAGCAAACAAAAAAAGCCAGCAACAGAAGCCAAATGCTGACAACAACAACACAATAGTTTAAAACAAGATGATAGAAATTTAACAATGATTGTAATATTACATATTATCTTCAAAATAGGTGCTCATGTTACCAGACATAGGCATGCAAAATTGATCAAACAGTATGATTTCCCTTTGAGCTATTTCTTTCCCTGTCACTGTATCTATTATAACTTTTGAATCTTATTTACTTTCAGTCTCTTACACTAGTGAGACAATTCTGTGAGATTTTATTTTCCTCAATAATGTTTCTAACTTTCAAGTAATGTATTTACATCACATGCTAGTGAGAAGTATTATTTACTTTTTATTTGTGTAGAAATCTGATTTTCCTCAGGGTGCAGTTTCCATTCTTTGGTAATGATGCCAAAATTTAAAATTTGATAGAAAAGGCTAGCATAAAATATGTCCCTTCTTTCCAGTACACACAAACCTATACAAACACACGCATGCAGGACCTTTAAAAGCTGGTTGTAAGCTACTTCACATTTATATACTATAAGATGTGGAGTCTCTTATTCCAAGAACCTAGTATAGTGAAATTAGTAACAGATTTAGTTAACAAAATACCCTAACTTTCTTGTATTATCCTGGGATAGGTCATAAAATCCTTGATATTTCTCATGGCTTTCTAATGTGATAACTTGCCAGGATATACTTGTACGATATATTCCAGAATTTCCTTTCCTGTATTTGTGTGTGTGTGTGTGTGTGTGTGTGTGTGTATGTGTGTGTGTGTGTGTGTGTACCACAAAGGAGATTGCAGGGTCATATGGTATGAGAAAATATAAGCAGAAACCATGTTGCAGCAGTTGGAGGCCATCACTGCTGTGCCAACCCAAATCACTGGCATGAGGCAACAGCTAAGCCTACAGCTTTATATCCTTGATCTAGATCCTTTTCCAGCCATGTGTCTGTGCATGCTTGTGCACACATGCCAGTGTATATGTATTAAATTCCATGACAAAACACCCAATTTTTTCAGGATACTCTTGCCACAAAAGGCAGAAGTAGAGGTAGCAAGAACTAGTGTGTGTTTTGGTTGTATCCCCAAAATTCTGATTAGTGCTTGAATTCCAGTTTATGATTCACTTCCTAGCTTATATCCATGTCTTCTTCCCAACTTCCTCTTAGGTGCACACCAAACTCTAGAATCAGATGCAGATATGGCACTTTTATAGAAACTGATCAAACCCCGGCGGATAGATAGACATGCATAAAGATATGGCACCAGGATTCGCTAGAGAAACAGAATAGATGTAGATATAGATATAGATGCTTTAAAAGGTAGGTTTGCAATGACCACCTGTTGAGCCAGATGTGAATGAATGCAAAAGGACAATCTGCATTCTAAAGATCTAAAGATCTAGTCAAAAATACAAGGCCTGAAGCTCAGTGAGAGTCTATACCATAAAACCAAAGAATCTGGGTTGAAAGCCAGATAATCTGTGCTTGTAGCCTGGAGAGGTACATCCTAAGGTGGTGGTAAATACTGGAGCTTCTAAAACAAAGTAGAAGCCAGACTTGCTTCTTTCTTTCTTTTTTTTTTTTTTTTTCCTGTTTCCTTCCCTTTTTGTTCCATCCGGGATAGAAGGTTGATGCCCCAGTATCCAGGGTAAAGCTTCTTTCTTAGGTAAGTTATCCAACTGGACATAAATCAGAACTGTGCTAAATCAGTCAGCCAGGAGTTCCTTGTTCAAGATGGTGCCACAATTAACCCTCAGTTATATGTTGTTCTTTCTTTCCTTACGAGATTGAAACAGAATATCATACATTGTGGAATGGTTCTAGAGTGACAGAATCCTACATACAACTCTCTCATAAATTACTTTTAAATGTTCTATAATTGATTTTCTAATCTAATTAGACATATAATTAATGGCATTGTTTTCAGTAGTAAAAGAGAAAATATAGTCATTGGCATACAGTGGCAAGCATTTAGGCAAAATATTTGTAGAAACTTGTAATCAAGTACCTAGAGAGGATCATAACACAATGTCTTCACTTTTGTCATCTTGCATAAATTAATCATGCACAAAGGATGTGTACAAGAAATCAAATTCTTAGAAGTCATACTAAAATTCTGCATCCAAGAATCATAATGTACTCTTTTAAAAAGTTATAATCATATTTTTACTGATACAATATTTTCAGCCAGTATGGTACAGAACAAAATTGACAAGTTTTCAGTAACTTCTTCACAGACTTTTATAATCAACAGGCTATATGGTCTGATGATTATTAAAGTCAGTGTCGTAGCTCAGTGTTTTAGTGATAGCCAACTTCACTTAAACTCTCCATTTAAAATTTAACTATTTTGCCAGGTGTGGTGGTGCATGCCTATAATTCCAGCACTCAAGATCCTGAGGATAATCACCCAAATTCAAGGCCAGCTTAGATTACCTAGTGAGTTCAAAGCTAGCCTGCACTATGTAGCAAGACTCTGTGTCAAACAAACAAACAAAAAATTATTTTACTGTATTCCAATTCATTTGATACTTTTTCTGATCTTCCTAATTTTTAAAACTTAATTAAAGAGACCAAACTAATGAGTATCTGTGTAGGCTACCAGAGCTGAAAATCAGAATGCAGTGTTTACATAAAAGGATACATGCTAGCCAAAGTGGACAAGAAAACAAGAAAGAAAGATGCCTCAGCCTCCAAAACAGCTGGAATTACAGGCATCCACTACCATGCCTGGATTTCTTAGTAGTCATTTTGATGAAACCACTCAAAAGAAGAGATTTTCATTATGAGATTCCTCTTGAAGCAATGATATATCTGAAATACAACAATTCTCTTTAAAAGAAAAGAAAAAGAAAATAAAAGAGTATGAGAAATTGAAATTTGAACATCACAATTCTGGAGAAAACACCTACTGCCTTAAAATCAGGCTCATGATTTTATCTTAGAACATTTTTCCTACTCATGATACTAGTATCACTACTGAAGGCAGAATGCAATTTAAAACAAGTATTACCTCAATGAAACAAGATGATTAAGAAATTGTATTCAGACAGGACTGTGCAACATTATCCTTTTACCACTGGGGCAGGAGATGTAAGGTTTTAAGAGGTGAAAATTTGCAGACAGTGCTCTTTGTGTTCCACTGACCTAGTTCTTGGTTGTAGCAAATGACCAAAGAAAATTGACTTGCATAAAGGCAGGGCATACGACTAAAAAATTATCACCATGCCCCTTACCTGCTATCTCATTACAACTGAGAGACTTCACATTGATTGCTTGGTTTCTCCAGTTTTGGAAAAAAGACATCCAAATTTGGCATGACTGCCTGGTAGCATTGAGAGTGATTGGTGGGCAGGATTCAGGTTAAACTGCTTTAATGAACTTCATCTAAACTTGGTCTCACTTATGAAAAATATAATTGCACAGATGTTTGCTACAGACAGAGAATAAAAACATGATTTCATGCATCTTCTATAAGCCATGATTAATAAACTATAATTGCCTTCAATGTAGCATTCTTTTCATATTTTTTTCTACTTGGAATGTGCTTATACATTTCTTCCTTGTCAGACAGGATGTATGTACAATAAGAAGAAACATTTGCTTTTCTTGGAATCTGATCTTATAACTGAGTATTGAGTATGTTTCTAATTATGACTTTGGATTTCGAGTCTATGAGAGACAACACAATTTGAACATGTAAGACGGATAAAAATTGCAGGTAACTACTTCTAACACATTCAGTCTGTCATACCAAAAGAGACATTTGTAACCGTGCCGGTGGTGGATTCATAAGAATTCAGGGCTTTGGGTTTTAGTTCTCAGGTACTTCGTTCTAGGAGAATGTTGTGCCTGGCACTTACAGAGCTTTCCACACCTGTCTTAGCCGCCTTCCTGGAAGATAGTTGTGAGGACGGGGCTTTCTTCATCCCTCTTGTAGCTGCTTTGACAAAGCCTTATCTCTTGCTTTCTTCTCCCTTTCCCTTCTCCATCTCCTACTTCCATCTTTTCTTAATTATCTTCAATTGGGATGACTCAGAATAAATTCTTGCGGTCAGGGTACAAGGAATTGAGAATGAAATGTGTGTGTATCATAGTGACACATGGGGTAACCAGAAATTGGAGAGGTGTTGCTGAACAAAAATATTCGTGATAAAACCATTGGTCCAGCAAAAATGGAAGGAGAGCTTTTTAATTTGTTTGGCGCTTATCAATATGTCTGTCAATTAATTGACCATCTTGTACTGTTAATTATCTATCCTGTTAAAACATATTTTATAACCTTCACCACACATATGATTTTCCTATTTCTCAGCTCTGCCCTGATTTCAAAGGGCTATGTCTGAGGCTTTTGCTTGATTCTGAATGTTCTCTGAATGTGAAGCAGACCTCTTTGCACTGGTATAGTTTCCCCTTACCTGAGTTTGTATACCATATTACTATATGCATATGTATTCCTTTTTATTTTCCTCAGTAAAATTGATAAAAATAAAACCTGTTATAAAAATAAAACCCGTGGCATCACAGAGTCAATACTATTTTATTCATGTTAATTTATCTTCATCAGTATGTTTTTCATGATTATGTCTGTGAAAACTTTATTATATTAATATAATTGGTTAATGAAATTTTTAGACAAAATACCATTTTTAGAGAAGCTATTTATGCCCTTGGAGATTTTTGACATTCCTTAATAAAATTACACATTTTCTGTTTCCTATGTATATGTTACGTTTGTTGGCAAAATAGAAAAACATGTACTTGCTTCTCAGTTTTCAAGGACTCTGTTTATTAATCACTGTCATTTGTCTACGCTCTGATTCTGTGATACATTCTTGCATGTGGACTTGAATTAGCCTCTACACCAACTTTTATCACAGTTATTCTTCTTTCTATAGTGTCATTGCCATTGGTATTTGTGTTGGGGAAAAACCCAGGCTGTGTGTGTGTGTGTGTGTGTGTGTGTGTGTGTGTGTGTGTGTGTGTGTTTACTGGCCAACTACCTGTGGGTGGGAAAATAAAAACAAAGCCTAAGCACAGCGTACCTTGAGAAAAAGGTGGATCAAGAGAGATAGTGAGTGATATAAATTAAAAATGACCTCAGGTGGAAATTTTGCACATTTTATAAAAACATGCAAAACAATCCATCTGTCAGCAGTTTGCCATAATAATGATGTGCCATTCTACACATCTTAAGCTGAGATCTTCCTATTATTCCAGAGCACAGTTCATATCTGCAGCATTCTTTGTTTGTTTTCCATGGAACCACAAGTTTCACAAAGTGAATGGTACTAATCATGGTCTTTGCCAATTTCATAACTTGAAAAACCTTTTTATAAATTAAACCAATCAAAGTGTCCAATACTGGGAGACCTATTCCTCAACACTTCATGCTAGTGGCAAAATTATTAGAAGGAATTATATAACAATGTTTTATAGATTTATTCATATACCTTTTGTTTCTGCCTTTAGAAGCAGGGTGGTAGAAACAAAATGCCACAGGAAGTACTCTGGGACACTGAGATAATCCTGCAACTCGGTCAGGATGACAATTCTCATATACACAGCTGGGTGATTTGAGCAAAATACTCAAAGTCCGTCATACCTCAATTCTATTAACTCTGAAGACATGTACAGTCATCTGTCCAAAAGTGTTGCTAATACCAATGTCAATAGAGCTATTGTAACTCTTATTTAATGAGTTGACAATTATTTTTAACATTTACTTTTAGGAAAAATTTGTGTGATCAACTCTATTAATTCTACTTAAATCATACAAATACATTGAATCACGTGTAACACTTCAGTAAATAGGAATCATCTGCAATCTCTTAAATAGTCATGGTAAAACAAAGTCTAACTTAATACAGAAGCATCATTGTTCCACACAAATTCTTGGGCCATTTTTGGAATTTGTCCAAGATCCAGTGCAGAGGAGGTGCTCAGGCTGCCTTAGGCAGTCACTGCTCCTTTCTAGCAAGCTTTGTAGTTTACTCAGGTGGCACTCCAGAAATTTTTAACACACTTTTTGACATTAACTTCCCTGAAAATCTCTTCTCTCTTGATTTCTGAGGCATTAACTTACCATCCACTGAATGCTTCTTCATATCTTTGTGTCCAAATATAATGTTAAAACCATTTAAATAAAAACTATTTTCATAGGCTTGACTCAGAAAAATAATTCAATAACTGCATTTATGTTAGGGTCTGTGTTTGTTTTTCAACACCTTTGGTCCTATGACTAAAGATTTTTCTTCAGAACACACTTAAACACCTTTCGTTTTTATGTCTGGAGCTGGGAATTTGGTTCTTTGAGCTCCTAATTTTCTTTTATTAATATGTCTGAACATTGAGAAGGCTTTATCTTGCCTGTACATGTGAGGAGCTCATGAGGTTTCCTACTGCTTTGTCCAGGTACTAACAGCAAACGGCCATAATCATTATATGTGAACACTTCTAAAATTTTTCAAAATATTGTATATGGAGCGCATAATTGTTTTGCATTGCACAAGTGGCTATTTACGATAACCAAATGGATCTATCTTACAAATTACTTCATATAATTCATGCCACAGGCTCTACATTCTCAAAAGGGAGAACATGGTAATTTTAGTTTTCGTCAAACTAAAAAGCTAACTCTAAAACCACTAAACTGATTAGCAAAATTTATTCTTGTAATTATCTTTCTCTGGAACAACTTATAGTACAAAAATCTATATTAAGGTTCTTTAGAAGAACAGTCAATGTAAAATACATATATGAATATATCTATCTATTTATCTATTTATATATATATATATATATATATATATATATATTAAAGGATCTTAAATGAAAGAGTTCCAATGGCTGCCTCCTGGCTCATGCACAAAGAATCTAATTTTGCCATCTTTGTTCTAAGAATCCAGAGAATCCAGTAGTTGCTGAAGGTCGAAGACCTGGAAGCTTACTGCAGTCACCAGTATAAATCTGTACTGGGAAACTGAAGAAAAAGTCTTTACTGAAAGGATGAGGAGTCTGTGCTGAAACAGTGAAGGGATGCGACATCAACACCCCAAGATAATCACAAAGAGTGAAGCTTCTTTACAGAAGGGCAATACTTTCTTCTGGTTTCCCTTTACAGTCTGTCAAAGGTACAAGTCTATCAGTTGGTGCCATTCACATCTGGGAGGTCTTGTTCCCTACAGAAGCTGGTCAACATGTCAGTTATCCACAGACACATACAGAACTTACTAATCTCTTAGGCAATTCTCAGGTTAAGTTGACATATCACAACAATCACAATCATCATAATCTTTATGAACTATCTTCTTTCTAGATACATGATAGGAGTAGATTTCCTAGTACCAGCACTTGGATTTCTAGTCTTTGTTCCTTCTTCACTTAACATCACTCACTTATATAAATTTTGCTATGCTATGTTAATGCTGTTATGATGTAACTCTCTATCCCTAACTACTAAGGTTTGGGTTTTGTATTCTCAAGTGATTCCAAGATCATACTCAAATAAAATATTCTGTCATCAATACAAGCAGAATGTGAACACTTGTCTAGAATCTCTTCCAGATTATTCCATTTGCTTACTCCCTTACCACCCCTCATCAATCTATCATCAACTTCTTTAACCCCTTCTCTCTCTCTCTTTTTTTTTTTTTTTCATTTTCTTTTTTGTCTTTTTCGTTTTTATCAGTACCAGGGATCGAACTCACAACTGCCTGCTTGCAAGGCAGGTGCTTATGCTGCTGAGCTAAATCCCCAGTCACAACCCCTTCTCTCTTTAAAGACACCCACACTTGGTTTATGTTGGTTTTTTCCTTTCATCTTTTGTATGGACATTCTTCATATCCAAACATTTGCTAACTTATAAATATATAAATAAATATAATTGCCTCCTAATTGAGCCTTAGTCTTATATTATATCCAACACCAGTTCTCTGCATAAATATTCTTGTAAGACTGATTCTTGTAAGACACTTTTTTCTTATTTGCTTCACAGTCTACAAATGCCTTTATGTCATTCATATTATTCATAAGTCTGAGTGCATTATTTTCATGCTAGTATTGCCTAAAATTTTTTAGGTACACCACATCATTTTTATCGATACTTGGTTTCCAAACTTTAGGTCCTGTACCACACCAAATCCAGAATAGATGGATTTTAAGTTGAAAATAAAGAATCACATACTGACTTTCCACTTGGAAAGTCTTCTATTCTCTTGACCTACTTATTCTTTGCTTTTCCTTTAAGATTGAGATTCATTCACATTGTTTACAGTAGCTTTTGCTTTATAGCATAAATAATGTAACTTCACTGTTTTCTAAATATGAAGCCATTTTATGTGTCACCTTTAAGTAGTATATGTTTTTTTCTATTATAGCATCCTCTAAATAATGTTCATATAATCCTTTAAAACTAAATTTTTATAGTCCAATATGTTACTACTGATTTCTTTCTTTTCAAATCTCTTTGCCAGATTTCAGGCATATAAATCACGTGGGTCAATGTCATTGTGTCAACTAGTTTGGCTTGGATGCTACATAGGGCAGTAGCAAAGTACTGGGTGTGTCTGGGTTTGTCATGGAATGTGATTTGTGGCACTATATATGGTTCCTGATCTATTCTTTCTGGTGCTGTTCCCCTGCTCTGTTTCTTGACCATCATGAGCTAAGTAGATTTGCTTCACCACTCACTTCTGCTGTGATGTTTCTGCTTTGGAGAAAGCCGACCATGACTTGAATTCTCTGAAATCATGAGCAAATTAAACCCCTCTTTGACATTGTGGGTGTCAGGCACTATGTCTTGGCAGTAGGAAAGCTGACTAAAGATACAAAAAAATTGGTCCTGGAGCAGTGAGGTCATTGATGTGGCTTTCACTCTCCACGTGGTTCAGAAACTTTTGGAACTGGTTTGTAGGAAGTACTTGGAAAGTTTTGGAGAAATAAGCATGAGAGGGTCTTGAATGCTATAATCAGAACTTGATCAACAATTTTGGTCTGAATTCAAAAGACAGAAATGCTGAAAGGAACGTGGACCTAAAAGACTATTTTCATACAAATGGAGTCTTTATGGGGGAATGCAGTAGAGACCATGCATATTGCATTCTGATAAGGAACTTGTTTTTGTTTTGTGCATTCCCAAAGACTTTGTAAGAAGCTACATTTGAATGTAGCAGACTAACATAGAAAAGAAACTTGAATAGTGCTCAACATTTAGGCTATAATATAAATATTGATTCCTGATTTTATCCAAAGTTAGAGCTATAGTTGGAGCATAAGAAAGAAAGGTAGAAAATTTAAAATACTCAAAAAACTGAAAAATTTTAAAAGTAAAATTTATCCAGAAATAACCATGTAAAGTTGTGCTCAAAGGTATGACTGATAAAGACATCAGCATGATTAAAATGAAGCCAAGTAATGTGTACAGAGTCTACAAGAAAGATGTCTTTAGGGTCTCTCAGATGTAAGCAATATCTCACCCATTAGAGGTTCAAAGATATGAAAAGCTTCAACATGTCTTTTAGGAGCCCCTGGCTCTCCTTCTTGAGAAGGGTCAGTCTAGTGTACTGGATCTCCAGGCTTCATTTCACCATTTCACCAAACTTACTCAGAGTTTGTTACCCTAATGGTTCAGTGATCTGTGGCTACTGCTCATGCTATAATAAATAGACTAGTGTGAGCCTTTTTGTAGATTAATTAATAGAGATCTCTTGAAATAAGAATAGCAGAAAAGGAACCTAATTTATGGTTACTCTGAGATAGGTCAGTGAGGGAAGAAAAGAACATGAATATGAACTATTCCCTCAGGACCACCCTGTTCCTGAAAGGGGAATAGGGACTGAGGCTGAGAATGCTGTGGGGTGGGAGGGGTAGATGGCCACCAAGTAGCCAACTGCCCAGCAAGCATTTGTGGACAATTAATGGGTGATCCACCATCATGCAATAGAGAAGCACAAGAAGGTAACTGATTACCATTAGACCCACTTAGATGGCTGCTGCTGGTCCCATGATAAGGGATCTCAAGATGGTGGCGGACTGTCACATGGTGGAGAGCTACATGATGGCACATGTCCTCCACGTGAGTTGCAGCAAGATGGCTGCTAAGAACCATGTGGCCTGCTAGGTGAGTAAAGCACAGGAGACCCAGTATGGTGAGCTGGCACAGAAAAAGGCAACGCAGGACTAGGGGACTAACAGAGCTGTCTGATGGGATGTATGGTGCATGGTGGAGAGGACTGAAAAACTGAGACTGGGGAGAGAAACTAAGGGAAGGATTAGAGGCCACTGGAGGTGAAGAAGGGGGGGAGTACAGCACAGGGGGGACAGAAGCCTTCAGCTAAGAAAGCTGCAGAGTTTGGTCTGGGAGATACAGGGCAGGAGCCATAAAGCCAGGAGACACATCAACTAAGAAGCCTGGTGGAAGAAGGGAGAGTTCCTGGTGGAGCGCACTGAGCCACAAGTATTTGGGCCATCACATGAGACAGAGTGAGAGAAGGCACGTCCTTAAAGTGAAAAAGGCCTATAAATGGTGTCCGCCAACTTGCCACTATTGTGACAAAAGCATAAAATAAAATAACTTTTTGGTTTTTGTACCCTCTTGAGGCCAAGAACACCAAGTATATGAATCAGGCACCTAAGATGTGTGTTTTTAGGGGGCAGAGGACAGGAAATGGTCCCCATGAGGAACTTACAAGTGATCAGAGAGAACAACTTTGCCTCGGGATGCAAGAGTTTCAGCTCTCCCCCAAAGAACATGGAAGCTGTCCTGGATCACACCTATCAAAAAAAGTTGTCAGGTGCTTTGAAAGTGGCACAGAAGAGTGCAGGGCAGGGTCCCAGGGAACAAAAATAACAGTTTCGCCTCAGGCTGTTCTGCCCAAGGAACATGAAAACTGGTATCTCTGTCAAGGGACAGCAAGGATAGGTTTTCTGATACAAGCTTACAAATTTTAGGAACGGAAGCAGAAAGGCAGAGGGTTATATGACCTCTGATTGGAAGCGACGCATGGGGCAGATGTTAATGACGTGTGAGGAACTCATTGGAATTCTCTGTGCATGCAATCAGGAAGGGGAGTTGCAATTAGGGCTGAAGAAGAAGCGGGAAGTGGTAAGTGGTCCTGCTTTGGCCTTCCACCATGTTAGACCAGTGCCATAACCGTACAGTAATTTCTACTAGGGCAAGAAGCTTTCATCTAGCTTGTAATAGTCATTTAACAACTGTCCCTTTTTTTCATGTTTATATTTCAATTTCCTGTATACTGGATAATATTTCCCAGATTTGTCTTCAACAGTAAACAGTAAACATGTATCTAAATTTATAAATAGCTTTTATGCACTTCTATTAGTTCTTGTTTCATCAGAATTTAACTAATACATTTACAGTAATGATTACATGAATATTCAATAATATTTAAAATCTAGTTATACTTACATTTTACAAAGCATCACTGCTTGTTTCTTTTCATTCTTTTTCATTTTTTTCATATGTGTAAAATGTCAACTTCTACCTACACTAAACTTTTTGTCAGCTGTTATTACTATATATGCAATAAATACATTGCTTCTTCTTTGTGTCTTTTGGTGAATGAATGAGTTGAATGGAGGAATGTAGGCTGTGTTCTCTATGTGGTTCATGTAGTTCATACTAAACCTTCTCTGAGTAAATTTAGAAGCAGAAAGAAAGCCACCCTTAGTCTTGCATAGCAAATGACAAGTCATGGCTCTTCGGGTTAGAAGGCACTGGCCACAAACCAAGTAATTTACCAAAGAGGAAAAATACAATGTCATGTTTTCCTGGGCTAGCTCAGAAAGTGCGTAATCGAAAATACTGGCTTATTGCTGTCATATAAACTAGGACACATGAAAATTTTATATTATACTTCAAGCAATTCAAGTAGTGAACACATATAAGAATATTTAAAGTTTTTTTTTTTTTTTTTTTTTTTTTTTTTTTTTTTTTTTTGTCCTGGAATGAACTAAAATGTAACTTTTTTTTTCAAAGAGAAGTATTTTCAAGAAAGGGTTAACAAAAATGCTGCAGGATGCCAGCCTTCTCATGTAATGTGCCAATTTCATCCCTGTTTTGTAAAGTCAGATGTTTGCAGTGTGGTAAGAATGTTAAACCACAACTCATAAAATGAAAGAGCTAAGGGAAATTCTTACTTGTATTTCTGAAATAAGCCAACTGTTTACACTTACATTTTTAATTTCATAACTTTCAAGCTGCCATCACGTAACTGTTTGAATTGCACAAATTTTCAGTAAAAAATGCAAAACATCTTCCAATTGGTCTTAGAGTTAAAAGTAAAGCATAATATATATTTTTTCATTAAAACTCTAGTAAAGTCATCCCATACACGAACATTCTTTTATAATGATTAAAGGCTCATTATTCTTAGGAGGTATAACAAAGTAAGATAATTAAAGTAAGATCCAGGTGATTATATTCACAGAGTAAAAATAAATAATGAAGTGTTATATATCACTATAGCAATGATACTCCTTCAAGATGCAAACTTTCACCTTACACCTTCTTATTTAAGTATTTTTAAAAAACCTTACATTGGACATGTTATTTTAGAACCTGGAGTAAGAAGAAATCTACACCACTTTTTGAACTTGTTTTTGCTGTGTTCGATTATTTTGGATTATGAGTACTTAGGGATAGATCCTTAACGTTTAAATTAAGGACTAAATTTAAATTTAACTGTCAACATATTAATAAGGAGCTTTCAATGTAGAGATGCTCAAAGACAAAATATGTGACAAAAAGATGATAATGTGTCCAAGTGTAAAGGAATGAATTTCTTTACACACACACACACACACACACATATATAGCTGGCTTCCTTTGATGACACATATATTATTCAACAGTCTTTTAAGAATATTCAATTTCTTTTGACTGAAATTTCCTAAGTTTTGACACAATTCATCTTCATTAATGCCTACCTATATTAAGATTTTAAAATAATACCCTTAACATTGTCCTTCAAATATTTCTTCAACTACTGCCTCTGTTATCTATTGCTAATCATGAAGCAAAAATGCTTCATACAATTCCTTGATCATGAATTCTCTGTTAAACTTACATAGCCCCGTCTTCTAAGAATAGAAAACAGGTTTTTTTTGGGGGGGGGGGTACTAAATCAGGGTGTTTCGAAGCTCCTGAAAATAGAAGCAGAAGCAAGATGTTTCTTAAGACCCAGAACAGAGTTAGCATCCTGCTATTGGCTACAGTAGAAGCATGTCCATGCCTCTTCTGGAGAGGGGTTGGACAGAAGGAGTGAGACATCAATAACGACCCCGTTTAATTCATTCATCTACCACTATGATAGATGCTGAAGACAGAGAACAATGGGGCATCATGTGATAAATGCCATAGAGCTGATGTGGATGAAATGGCTGTGCCCACAGCCGGTGAAAAACTTGTTTCTGTTACAGGAGTTTTGGGAAGAAACTCCCCTGGATTATGAGGATAATCTACATGGCTTGGCTATCCATCTCTAAATGTCAATCAAGGAGATAAACAATGGTGAAGAACGCGAAAGCAATTAAACCAGGACAGCTATGCTGAGAACAGATTTAAGGCTTGTCCTGAAATTGCTGACAGAAGCTTTAAGGTTTTATAGAAAAAGGTAAACAAAGGCAAGAGTTAGGGTTCTGCATAGGGGTTTGCATACTGGGTGGAGTTAGTAATCCTGGTCAAGCTGTGATCTGGTTGATCTTTATCTTAGGACTGGTTCTATGAGGTTCAGAGGGAGCTGTCCTCACTTGGGGGAGCAATTCAGTTCCGTTGTGAGATGAGATCTCTTGCTAAGAGAGCAAAGTTTGGCTCCCATTATGGGATAATTGCTCCCATTTGTGACTCAGGGCATCTTTGAAGCTGCGCTGTTCCAGGAGGCTCTGTTTGTCCTGAAATCTGAAGAGACTGCAGATTTAAGACAATGGCTGTTGTGGAATTGGATGCTGTAAAAGCCGGCAATTGGATGTCACTTGCAAATTCTGAAAATTACTTTAATGACTCCTATCTTGGTGTCCTAAATTGCAAAGGGGATGAGATACTGCTAGTTAGATGTAGGCATAATAAACCTTGTATGATTAGTTTTTAGGTATTCCTTAAATGTTAACATTCCTATACTAAGAGCTAAGCACAGATTGCATCCAAAGCCATAAAGTAATATAGAAGACATCCATAAAATGAAAGTAAAGGTGCCACACATCCCCTGGATTTTGGGTACCACTGGGCACCCACAGTCCCAGTCTCTTAATCTCTGTTCTGCTTTCTTTGAGAGTTGGAAAAAATATTCAGGGAATCAAAAATATTAGAACTAATCCTGGAGACATCTATGAGTTTACATAGACAACAGATACAGAGAGTATGGTAACAGAGGAACAGTACATGTAAAATAGAGATGTACAGAGTCACAGAAGACTATGCGTTCATGAAATCATCATCAGTGTTTGTACTGAGGATATACTAAGAGAGAAGAAGTAGCAGGATTGAGATGAGGAATTCAAGCCTAGAGAAAATGGTAAAGGGCTTTACTTATAATGCTAAAGCATTGGGTTAAAGACCTTTTTACTGTCACAGAACGCAATGACTAAAAATGCCAAATACTTGGCAGTATAGAAAACGATAAGAAATTCAGTGGTTCAGACATCCTCACTTTTGTTCATGAGTCGGTGGGTCAGCAGTGGAGTCCGGGCTCAGGAAAGCACTTCTTCAGGCTATCTGGACCATTATCCTTCTGCCCTATTTCTTAGTAGGAGGAAGGCGGTTGAACCCTAAGCCATACAGACATTTTCCCCCAGTGGACTCACCTGGCCGCACCTACATCGACTAGCCGGTTGAAGTTTCCAAGAGAGCAGGTGGGATTGTGCAGTCTGGAGATCTGGATTTGACAAAATTGTATTGACAAGGAAGTGCTGCATTTCACTGGTGACAGCAAGTCACAAGACCAACAGACTCCCCTTCTTGAAGGAAAGAGTTTTCAGGCACACTGTACATGAAATGGAAACTGAAAGGATTGAAAGATTGTGTCCATTTGGGGGGGTTTAGTAGAAGGGAATTTCAGTAACTTTATTGGTATAGTGAAAATAAATTCTATGATATATTTAGATACTGGGAATTTGTAGCTCATTATTTGACCTTCAGGTAATCAAGGCCAACAGAAGAAGAAATATGGAGAGATGCAGTAACTGGAAGCAATAGGATGCTACTAAACATAGGGATAAGAGAGAAATTTTTCTCTTCCTATGGGACTTTGAGAGGTCACTCTCCTTACTTTTCTCATTGGCCAAGCAAAAAACATCCTATATTTAAATTAATACCAATAACAGAATTATTGCTTCTGAATGCTTCACATGCCAAAAAATTAAAGCCAATTACAATTTAACAAGAAAATCCCTGAAAATATTAAGAAAATACTGCACATGAATTTATCAACTATTTTAATACAAACTGACTCATCAGCATAATTTGAAAGTAAGCAAACTGGATCAGAAAAGAGAGTAAAAGAAACTTGGGTCTGATACAATAGTTTTCAAAATTTAAATCTACTTTGTGACTTGGGCTGTTTATTGTTTTCCACAGAAGAGAAAACTCAGAAAGAGGAAGGTTATAATTATCAGATGAGACAGGCTGGGCAGGGTGTAGCACTGCAATGAATAATTCTCTTCAGGCATCCCTGTGCTGGGATCTAGGGGTTCACTAGTAACTGCAGATGATAAATGGGTGGAGCTCAGGAAGCACAGGGACTTGGGCCCGTGGGCCCTTGGCATAGTGAGGCACTGGTCCTAGATAGTTCTCACTTTTCAGTGACTTTTCAATTTCTCTGATTTTTTTTTTTTTTTTCTTAAATGAAGTTAAGAATCTTACGCAATTTCCAGAGATTGTTCCTGGTTCGTAAGTGTGGCTTGAATTTTTTCTTAAGCATAGCTCTTTTCATACGTTTATATAAAACGCCCCTCTACTGGGCCGGGGCATATGTTGATAGTGCTAATTTTCCCTCTCCACAAACAGTGTTTAGCGGATTCTGGGTGCCTACAGAACTCAGTAGTATACCTCTTCTACGTACCAGTTGGCATGCTATGGGCATGGGGTAGAGTACAGAGTGAGAAGGCACCATGTTGGTGTGAGGCCTGCTGTCTTTGGAGGAGTAACGAATATGAAAGGGCACTGAGGGCAAGACCTGGGCACTGACACAGGATGTGGGAACAATGAACATGTCCAAAGAATATTGTACCCTACACGCGATGCTGAACCAGGGCAGGACCTGTCCTCTCATTGTCCACAAGTCCCAAGGAAAGGTAAACAGTAACTCATTATTTCAGGATATTCAGGAAATACCAAATCTTCATTTTCTGTTAAAACAAGATTAAGTATGAGAGGGACATCATAGGTCACAGAACCTGTGAGAGGCTGAATGGGATTAAAAAAAAGGAATGCAGACAGATTCATAGCTTGTGGCAATCATGTTTACAATGCATGTCTGCAACCTTTCATAGTAACCCTTAGCGTGTGTTCGAATAGAATAAATCTTCACAACCTTCAGCTAAACCACTGTCTTTAGAACCTGAGTAACCCTGATCCCCCAAATTTTCCTTCTCTTTTCCCTTCACTTACATGAGCGCTGTGTGTTTCTGTGTGTAGTAAAGCATGCATCTTTTTTGGCATAAATAAACAGGCTATGGGAAAAATACATGAAGATACAAATACAAATATAAATAAATGAAAAAATAAAGGAGAATTTGATGAATACTTCCTCCTTTCTCATGTCTGAGCTACTGGATTTCTCACATATGTGAGCAACCCGATTTCTGTTTCAGTATTGTAAAAACAGAAAAATATTAATGCAGAATATGTGAATCATCAAGGGAAACTGCCGAGGTGTACTTTCTCACGCCTGGAGAAAGTCATGAACTCACCTGCCACTTCCGATCTCACACTCAGGCATATCGCTTCTCCAAGAGCTGTGTCATGATTTTAGTTTTTCTTTTTTTTCAGTTTTATTGTTTTCAGATCTAATTCTCTGCTTTATTCAAACATTTCCACATCCTTCTGCATGAAAACACGCCTTCAGGAATAATAACTGGAAACCATAGTTATTTCTGTCATCAGTCTTTTTATTTGATATGACAGCCAGCCCATTAAAGTTTGGAAAACGGCAGCAAAAACCATCAAATGTAATGATGGCTGTGGTAAGTTGCATGTGGCATATGTTTTTAAGTAATATATGAATTATTTAGATTGGTTTATTCTTTATTATGTATTAATAAATGGACTAAAGAATGGTAAATTTTGTTACACAACTGTTAAGTTCCAAAGGCACTTCATTAAATTAGTTTTGGCCAAAATAAACAGAAAAAGTGGTTACTGAATATGGGTCTGACACAGCATTAACTTCCAAACTAAGTTCTCCATTTAAAACAAATTTAATTCATTTTGTGGAAAAGTAGCTCAAACAATTAAAGAACAGAAAACTGATTTGAATTCAGCGGTCTGCAGAACCTAAATGTATGCTTTATTCCACTCAACCCTGCTTCCTTCTGTTCTGAGATGCATTTGAACAAAATGAAATCATTGCAGCTATCTCTAAAGTCTTTTACCTAATTCATTTACTTTTCATCAGATATTGATCTGAGTCCCGTATATTAAAGCAATGTTTTTCAATCCTCCAAACACCCCACTGTGTTAATTCTAGGAAAAGCAAATCAAGGTTTGTCCTGCCTCTGGATTTACTATACTATCTGGAACACACAGCTGAATCAGCAGAGACTTTTCCCATCAATGAAATGAATAAAATTAAATTAATGTTACTCTAATCTGACAATTTTTACTACCTGTAGGGTATTATTCTTTTCATAATTTGTTTCTGGCCACTGAACAGCAAGAGAGATGTTTTTGCGTTACTGAAAAAGACTGATTTTTATATTAAGAAAAATTATACCTAAAGTGAGAATTTTTCACAGTGACCCCTCCACCCTCACTAAAATTTTTGATTTTAAAATCATGAGTGTGATGATTATTGTAGCTGACTAGTAATGCTGGGCTAAGAAAATAGTAGACAGGATTTGATCAAAGTTGGTCAGAGCATAGTTATTAATAAAATAAAACATTTTTATAAACCTTTCTATGTAACCCTATGAGCTATCTGTTTATAAAAATGATAGCCTACTTTATCAATAGATAAGAATCCCTTCCATATTTGCATACATCATCAGGCATTACTTTGCTTGGGCCCTGAGGATTCATTTCTGATGTATGTGAGGAGGTTTTGTCTGTTTGTTTATCCTAACCATTGGTTTTCAGTCTTCTTTGTTCACCTATTACCAAGGTTTTCACATTCTAGAGTGTATACTGTTTGCTTTTTCCTGCACTGTTTGATGTCCTGCCTGTGGGTAAGTCCACGGAAACCCTAGAGGTGGAGTGGAGATGAAGAAGGGACAAGAGACACAAAGGATGGAGACAAGACGAAGTCTGATCAGGTCTCGTTTATTCAAGGAAGGAGTAACAAATGTATATGGTATTGAGGAGGAGGGATTTGGGTTCTGAGACATCAGCAGGGAACTTAGCAACAGTGGCAAGACCAAGGGTTATAGGTCAATTCAAATTTCTGGGTGCAGACTCATAAAGCGGGCTGATTAGCATAATTCCTGAATAGGCCAAACAGGCGAGGTAGGCAAGGTGCTGATTAACTACCAAACTTAACTCCTAGAGGGAGTTAAGGTGGTGCGGCCTGCAGATGTTAAGGTGGTGTGGCCTGCAGATATAAGGAGGCAGCCAATTACAGGGTTTCCCACAATTTGAGGTTATCCTAGACCTTTCCTTACTAAATAATTATGAACTGTGTTTTAAGTAATTGTTATTTAAATAGCATCAAATATCAAATCAGAGAATATAGAGAACAGAAGGACATGGAATATTTTCCCCTCTTAATTGAGATACAATTGACCATAAGGTGATTTATATTTAAGATATATAACATGGTGTTTCAATGTATGTGTACATTGTAAAATTTTACCACAGTCACATTAATTAACATATTTATCACTTTACAGAATTACTTTTTTTAAGATATAGTAGGTGCTGAGCAAAAAACTATTGATTTAGACATCTCTATCCAATGAAAATATTCTTAAAGAATAAAACTAAGGTATAAATACATGGAATACTCTTAAAATATAATCCTCAGTGGCTCACCACTAAAATTATCTTTAAAGGAAAATCTGAGTATCGGCAGTGAAATTGTAGAGCAACAGAAATGACAAATATTGAGTAAATATTAGGAATTAGTATTTTACATTTGAGTTTTAGAATCTGTTGACAGTTGAAGGAGAATTATAACATCTTTTATGCAATTTTTAGCTATCATATAGAAGGAAGCAACATTGAAAATAAAGACATAAGATACACACCACAGGTTTAACTGTCTCCAATCACTAATTAAATCTGCTTCTATTCTCCTCTGTCATAACTATAATGTGAATTATCCCTTTGTCCAGTGTATCCATGCAGTGTATCCTACCTACCTGGTAGTTGCTTATTAACCATCTGACACATATTAGATTGACTGTCCAAATACCACAAGTGCTTTAGCAGTTCACAGAACCTTATTTTTCTTAATAATGATCTCCAAGCACAAAATTTGTGCCCTTCTGTACTCTATTTTTCTGGCACAAAATCTTGCTTCACAAAGATACAACTATAGCAATGTAAGCAGGATTTTTAGTGCTTTTGTGGTAATGTGTGGAAAATTTGCCTTAACTTTAATCTGGAACATATGGACATTTTAAACAAATATACTTTTAAAATCATTGTTTTCTGTGATCATGAACAGCTGATTGTAGCACTAACGAAGTTAGATTGCTTGGCTTGTTCACAAATCGGTTACAGATTCTTTTCTTTCCAGTTTCAGGATATTTTGTGGTTGGGAAGTAATTCTCAAACTCTTTGGAAAGTCCAGATACATGATCATATATCAACTGGGAGAAAAAGTCCCAGGCTCAGTCTCTTTTAAAATATTTACTAATATCTGAAACATATCAGTCTCAATGTCCACTCATCACACTCACAATGACAGTTTGGTTTTGAACGCAGCCACCTTATCCTCCAAGTTTAAATACAGTTGTCATTTTCCTTTAAAGTGACAATCTGAGTTCACTGAGTAGGTTGCATATGTCACACAACTAAGCAAGTTTTGTAACCTATTATTTGTCACTAAAATACTTTGATTTTTAAAAGATAAATCTCTGGAGTCTTCTAGCTCAAGCATTCTAACCTGTGGTCTATCTTAAGAAAACTATCTCATTTTTGTTTATAAGAGAAGACATACACTGTGTGGCTACCTCCTCAGGCAGAACTGAGTGCAAAGAATTTACTTTAATGAATTTGATATTCTCCAAAATCTTAAGTTTAGGTGACATTTTTTGCCCAGTCAGCATTTCTCTTTGGATAACACAGTGTACAGGCTCACATTGAAAAGTGATCCTTTTGATAGCAGTATTGAAGCTTGAAAGTTGTGCATTCTTGGCAGCCACCCCACCCATGCATATACCAACAAAAAGTGATGAATTTGGTTTTATTCATGATAGTCATACAAACACACAATTTTGCAGCCATGGTATTGGTTGGCAAAATAATGTGCTAATATATCCTTGTACATGAGCTCATGAAAACTATATTCCACAAAACATAACATCGTTGCCTTGGTGTCAAAAGTGACAGACTCATTAACCTGGATTTGATAGAATTATACCTCCTTGATCCTTTTAACAAGTGTGTTTCAATATCCATAGCTATTTCATTGCTTCTGTAACTGAAATAGGAACATTTGTCAGCCTCTTCTAAAAATTAGTGATTAATGTCCTTAGCAGCAGAGATGAGCTCTTCACCAATAGTAAAGATTCTCAGCTTTATCATGCCTCAGTCATAAAAATAGTGCTCCTATTGTAGATATATTGACAAATGGTGGTTTTCAATAATTGCTTCTGTTCTTTGTGTTCAATATTTTACTCCAAAGCTTGTTTCTTTTTTTTTTTTTTTTTTTTTTTTATTTAAGAGGAAAAAGAGAAAAACACAAAACAGAACAAAGCAGTGTAAGGTTACACATAATACATAACTACAAAAAAAAAACATAACAGTAAGAAATCACCTGTTAATAGATTACATAATATCATCTTGGAAATAGTTGCTCAAATCACAGTATCAAAGAATACAAAGTAGACATTCAAACGGAGAGACTGCAAACAGCTGTGTTCAATGATCCAAAAACATTAATATAGTCAGCTATTTAACACCCCTAAACATACTTGCTGTTATATCCGTTAGAGCTCTTTTTTTTTTCCTCCCTCTCTTTTTTATAACAAAATTTATACAAAAGCTTGTTTCTTAATGTAGGGTGCTTATGCTGTATGTGGCTAAGCAGTTTTGAAGGTTCCACAGCTATATTCATCACTGCCTGTTACACAAAGTGGGTTTGGAGCATGTGAGTCACCTGCTGCTGTTAATCTATTAAGTAGGTTCTTGGTCTTTTCTTTTACATGCAGCTTTCTTTATGTTGGCAGTCTTTGGTCTTCTGATGTCCCATCATTGAGCCTCTGCCTGTTTTCAAAGAAACTCTCCAGGGATGTTTGTGCTTTACTTATTTTGGCTAAGATTAGCTTGTGGGCTCAGACTATGCAGAGTGTAAGGAATAAAACAATGGGTGGTCCATATGTGAATGAAGTATCATAAGTGTGAGACACTGACTTAAGGCCTACCACCAGATGAAATGATACAGTTGAAATAGACCATTTCACTTGCCACTGCAGAGTTTTCCACCAGATACTGCTTAATGATTACTTGCCCTTCACTGCTGAGGTTCTGACATGAGTCTACACCAACTGACTTCTAGTTTTTCCTGTGAACTTAAACATCTCTACTACAGTTAATTTGTATTTGCAACTGCTCCTTAGTACTAACTCAGCTCCACCACATTCTCATAAGGAATGTACAACCTTATTCCCTCATGTGTGCAGTGTAGAGCAGAGTTAAAGATCTTATGAGAGTCTAATTCAACTGCTGTTCTGACCTGAAGCAGAGCTCAGAGAGGCAAGCAATAGGGAACAGCTGTAAATACAAATGAAACTTCACTTGGTTCCTGATGTGTGACTTTATTCTAACAGGCCACAGAGAAGTTCTGGATCATATAAGGCAGTTAGGGACCTCTGGATTAAGAGACTCCTGGGAGGGAAGTGTCTTCATCAATGATTACTTCACTTATGATTGTAGATGAATGGGCTATTCTGCAGTGGGACCTAGTTGGGGAAAGCGAGCCATAGGGACATGATATCGGGGATTACATCCACCCTGTCGATGTCGCTCCCGGCCGGCAGGAAGGACACACGACAAAGTCTGGTAGTGGACAACCTTTTCTTTTATTTTCCTTCTCCGTACAGCCTGCCCTGGGATCGCTCCCAGCCGAAGCCTCCTTTGGTCCGCTCCCCGCGGCTCCTTCTGGGCTTCTACTTCCGGGCTTCTTCTTCTCCCCCAGGGGTGGCACCAGTATATATATGGATACAGTGTCCAATCATGTTAAAGTAAGCAAGGCAAGCTGATTGGCTAACATCATCAGTTGCCAGGCAGACTATATTGTTGAGCGGGTTGCTTACGCGGTAAGCAGGAAACTAACGTGCTCGATGGGAGGGGTAATCTACCTCAGGCTTTACTCTTTACTACAGGCCTCACGTCCGCCAAGTGAGGAGACCGGGCTCGGGGCTGCGGCTCCCAACATCTCCCCCTTTTTTATTTTTTATGAATGTACGCATCGTAGCCCTTCCTGGACTGGGTGCAGAGGCTTATGCCCTATGTGTAGGCCCACCGTAGGTCCTTGGCTTAGACCCTGGTCGGCCGTCCCATGGTCTGCCAAGGCCCTGAGGCCCTCGTCCTTTTTCTAGGGCCAGGCACAAACTGGACGGAACCTGGATGCACACAAGCTTGCACTCATTTCCTCTCCGTAAAGAAATCCCCTCGGAGAGAAATTTAGACCTGGGCAGCATCTAACAGTCCAGCGGCTTACGTGCAGGATGGGGTAGGGCCTGGCTTAGGTTGAGTCGCACCGGGGGAGTATGCTCTTACCCGTCATTGACTCTCCTACCCAGCTATGTCATAATTTTTTAGAGGAGGAGTGTGGGAAGCTCACCACCCCTAGACTCGGTTGTAGGCTAGGCGAGCGAGCCATGCATATGCCTGAGGATCTTCTTGTCCATTTCGGGCTACCGCTATTTCTATTCATCTTGTTGGTTGGTCTGTGATGGATCTCCGGTAGGGCAGGTCTGATCTTCAGTTGAGGGCTTTGTTGCCCGTGTCAGTCTCTCCGGTACCCACAGTGGTTCTCGTCCTGATTCCTGTGGGAAAACACAAACCGCGCCTCGGTTCCAGCTGACCACTGGATCCGGGCCCATCCATTGTCCTGTCAGGACATCTTTCCACTTCACCCACCCTTTATGGTTGGGGGAAGGGTTGCAGTGCTCCACGGCTGGGGAGCAATTATCATTATTTAAATTTAAAAAATTGTGTGTGAATAGTGCCATGGATAATCGTGCCTTTGGGGCCAGGCCTTGGCCTACTCCCCCTTTTTGTTTTTGTAAAATTTCTTTGAGGCTTCTATGAGCCCTCTCAATGATTCCTTGACCTTGGGGATTGTATGGGATACCATGTTTTAATTGAACCTCCATCATTTTGCAGAACTCATTGAAGGCTTTGCCTATATAGGCTGGTCCATTATCAGTTTTTAATATTTTTGGTTTGCCCCATGCGGCCCAAGCCGCCAGGCAATGATTGATCACATTAGACACTTTTTCACCTGTTTCTGCTGTTGCGAATATGACGTGAGAACAGGTGTCTGTGGAAACATGAACATATTTAAGAGTCCCAAACTCCTGTATATGTGTGATGTCCATCTGCCAAACATCACCAGGGATCAAACCTCGAGGGTTTACTCCCATCGGTATGGCAGGTTTGCATGTGGCACAGGAGTCACATAGTCGCACGATATCTCGTGCATCTGCTCTGGAAACATGGAAATGGTTTGCTAGTGTCCTGGCATTGACATGAAACTTATCATGGAAGGCACGGGCTCGCTCGATTGGTGTTAGTAAGGTAAAAATCCATAACGGGCGAGTGGCAGTATCAGCAGCCGCATTCCCCTGTGCCATGGGCCCCGGCAGGGATGTATGTGCTCTTATGTGGGTGGTGAAGACCTTATGGTGTCTGTTCTGAAGCAATGTCTGGATAGACAGGAACAGTCCAGCCACTGTGGAAGTGGATCTAATTAAACCGGCAGTCTCAAGCACTTGCATAGCATTGACCACATACCTAGAATCGGAGACAATATTAATGGCTTCTGAGAACCGTTCAAGAATCATTTTAACGATCTGCAGTTCCACCACCTGAGGCTGATCAGGTTCAAATTGTATGGTAACCGGGGGCTTGCCTAGGATCACATAGGCGCCTATCCCCGTCTTGGAGCCATCTGTGTATATTGTAGTTGCTGGGACTAATGGCTCAGAGGCAGTAACCTTTGGAAAAATTATAGGGTGCTGAGTGACAAATGACAAGATAGGGTCTTTAGGGTATTGATTGTTTATATCCCCATGGAAAACACATCTCAGAATGGCCCATGTATCTATGCAGGCAGCCAGGGTCTTGATCTGGCTGGCGGTATAGGGTACTCGGATGGCTTGTGGTCCTGAGCCAAAATGTTGGATAGCTCTATCATGCGCTTCAAGGGCCAATGAAGCGACTGCCTCCGGGTAATGCTCTATGACTTTTGCAGGTGAGACCTTAGGGTGTATCCACAGTAATGGTCTTTTCTGCCAAATCACCGCTGTGGGCTGTAGACTAGTCTGTAGCAAACAGACATCAAAGGGTCGCCCTGGTTCAATTCTGTGTAAGGTAGCCCCACCTAAGGCTTTTTCCACTCTCTGTAAGGCAGCTCTTGCCTCAGGAGTGAGCCTCCTGTGGGAGGCTATATCTGGGTCTCCCTTCAGAAGGTCGAACAGGGGTTTGAGATCTGAATTTGGTATATGTAAATATGGCCTAATCCAATTAATGTCTCCCAATAGCTTTTGCATGTCATTTAGGGTCCTAACGCCATCCGTCCTAATGGTGACCTTCTGTGGAGAGACTAGCATAGGGGAGATTTTCGCGCCTAAGTAGGTCACCATTTCTCCTCCCTGAATCTTGTCGGGGGCAACATGCAGATTAGCTTGTCTCAGGGCCTCGACCAACTGGCCGAGCATATTATTTAGCATGTCTGGGTCCCTGCCGCTGAGCAAAAGGTCGTCCATGTAATGCACACATCTTATCTTGGGAAAGGATTTCCGTAGGGGGGCCAGTAGGGAATCAAGGTAAATCTGACACATAGTGGGACTGTTGGCCATACCTTGGGGCAGCGTTATCCACTCGTATCTGAGATCAGGGCTTTCTTGGTTAATGGTGGGTAAAGTAAAGGCGAACCTATGAGTGTCCTCTGGATGCAGGGGGATTGAGAAGAAACAGTCTCTAAGATCTATAACATAAACTGGCCAGGACTGAGGGATGGCTGAGAGAGCTGGCAGCCCCCTCTGGACCGCCCCCAGGGACTGCATCTGCGCGTTGACCGCCCTTAGATCATGGAGCAGCCTCCACTTGCCAGACTTTTTCTTAATTATAAAAATGGGGGTGTTCCATGGGGAGGTTGACGGCTTAATGTGTCCTAATCTAAGTTGTGTACTGACTATTTCTGACAAGGCTAATAGCTTCTCCTTAGGCAGGGGCCACTGAGGTACCCAAACCGGATCATTTGACCTCCAGGTGATTTTGATCGAAGTGGGTAGGAGAGCTTCTTCAGCGGCCCCTAAGAAAAACCCAGCCCTTGCCTACCTTTTTTGTTCTCTACTGGTATTGGGGATGTCCGACCCTGTAGGGCATTGCCCAAGCCTTTGCCGGGGGTATATCCCTGGTTCCTGAGTATATCCTTAGCCTGGGGGGAGCAGTTTGACGTAAGCGTGACATCCATCTGAGTGAGGATGTCCCTTCCCCATAGAGACACTGGCAACTGCAACACAAATGGTTGGAAATGGCCCTGATGACCCTCCTCATCGCACCAGAACAGGGTTGAAGCACTAACCTGAGGAGCTGACACCATCCCCAGGCCCTGCAGCGTGTTATCTGCAGTGTTGGTGGGCCAGTTGGAGGGCCAATCCTTTCTAGAGATAATGGAACGGTCAGCTCCTGTGTCTAGGAGCCCTGTTATATTCTTGCCATTGACCTTAAGTGAGAGCATGGGCCTTTTATCAAGTATTATATGGAGTCCCTCGAAGACTTCCCCTGAGGAACCGAAACCTTGACTTTCTCTAATTTTCTGCTTTGAGGGGAATCTCTTGTGGAGACTGGGGAGCAGCAAGAGCTGCGCTATCTTGTCTCCTTTATTGATTACCATAGTACCCACAAGAGATTGAACCATAATTTTAATGTGTCCTGTGTAGTCTGAGTCTATGACCTCCGGGACTACTATGAGACCCCGAAGGGCCGTGGAGGATCTCCCGATCACCAGACCCACGGAATTTTCGGGTAACAGTCCCTTAAAGGTGGTTTCAACCACTTGAACACCCATATCAGGCACTAATATAAGTCTGGAGGCGACACTGAGGTCCACACCTGCTGACCCAGGGGTGGCCCTTGTTGAAGGCTGCCATCCTGAGCTGTCCTGTCTCTGGGGCGGGGGCCCACCTGTGAAGGGGGCCCCCTCTGGCCGTTTTTTGGCCCTCTAGCATCTCGTCCACAAATACGGTTGCCCTGAGCATCAAAGACCGACCTACACTCCTCAGCTTTGTGTGATCCCCTCTTGCATCGCCCACAAACATATGGTTCTTCATTCCTAGGGCGAGGCCTAGCATCTGCATTGTTTGGGCAATGACGTTTAATGTGTCCTGGCTCCCCGCAGGCAAAACACCCTTTAGCCTTACATTCCCCTTCTAACCCGCGAGGTCCCCTCTGCTGTACAGCCGCGGCCAGGAGAGCAGCCACTCCCGAGTTGGAGAGCGGCCCCCCTATCTCTCTACATATCCTAATCCAGGCGTTGAGGTCCTTGTTCTTATGAGGAGCTATCGCTGCCTTGCACTCCTTTGTACATTGCTCAAAAATCAGCTGCCTTACCAGCGGTCGAGCCACTCCCGGATCAGAAAATATCTTATTGGCAGCATCTTGCATTCGGGCCACAAAGTCAACAAATGGCTCTGTGGTACCCTGAATTATTTTTGAAAGACACAAGGAGGCTGTTCCGGCACCACTTACCTGCTTCCAGGCGCGGAGCCCTATGGCATTGATTTGTTCATAGACAGCGCCGGGGAACTGAGTCTGATCATCAGCGTGCCGACCTTCTCCCATAAGCATTTCCTTGTTCCACCCCCGGTTTCCCCGACTGGCGTTTCTCTCAGCCTGCTCTGCAGAGAACTCTGCGTACCAGGCTCGCCAATCCAGGTAACTACCCGAGGGCAGACACGCCTTTGCCAGCTGAATCCAGTCCGCGGGGGTGAGGGGCCCAGAAGACAGGTTCTCCAGCATGGCAATGGTGTAAGGCGCAGTCGGCCCAAAGGTTGTAACT
This sequence comes from Cavia porcellus, assembly GCF_034190915.1. NCBI lineage: Eukaryota > Metazoa > Chordata > Mammalia > Rodentia > Caviidae > Cavia > Cavia porcellus. The sequence continues at coordinate 11,117,256 of NW_026947490.1, forward strand.
GCATTTTTAAGTTCTCTAATCTGCTTTATCTCAAAAGGCTCCCATGCATTACGTCCCTGGCCCATAGCTACTTGTACAGGAAATATCCCGTAGGGGCCACTATCTGTCCCAGGTGGTGGATGTACCTCATGAGACAAACGTCCCCCCTGCCAAAGCGGCCTGTAAAAATACCGACCCGCCGGCGGCGGAGCATAAGACGGCGGCCATGATTGGGCGGAAAATGGGGGCCCGTGCATCACTTCCTGTTCTGGCGAAGGGGAAGGGAGCTCCCGGGCGGCCGCCTCGCGGCGAGGGATCGCCTCCGGGAACAGCCCCCAAGGTGGGGCGGAAGGCTTCGCCTCCCTCTCGCGCCAGGGAGCGCTCAGGAGCTCTCTACTCCTCCGCAGACCAAGTTGAGCGGAGCGCAATTCACGGCGCAACGCTGGGAAAGAACCCTGCGACTCCTTATCGAGCGACTTAGGCTCCTGACAGCTGGTCTCTTTGGCCTCCTTGCCATTCAACTTTCCCTCGTCCTCGGAGTCAGACGACTCCGAGGCTAGAGCCCCGTCCTTCTCCTTAGCATCTTTGTTCCCCTTGACGGGCCCCTCTCGGGAGCTCCCCGACTGGGCCTGCTCAAATACCCTGTGTACTTTTGTAAGCTCTTGAGAGCTTTCTCCACAACCACCCTCGCTCTTAGTTTTGCTACCTAGCATGTTTCCCATCTTTTAATATGTTACTCACCGCGTGAGGCCCAAGGAATCCGCCACTTACGCGTGAGCCTGAGGGGAGTCTAAAAGCCCTGTAGGTGCGCGCCACCCAGAGCCCAGGCTTATCCCCAACTCACCTGTCTCGCAGCTCTGTACTGGAGCGTTGTCCGCTGTCACGTCTCGGGGGTGATCAGTCCCCGTGCGGGCCTCCAAATGTCGATGTCGCTCCCGGCCGGCAGGAAGGACACACGACAAAGTCTGGCAGTGGACAACCTTTTCTTTTATTTTCCTTCTCCGTACAGCCTGCCCTGGGATCGCTCCCAGCCGAAGCCTCCTTTGGTCCGCTCCCCGCGGCTCCTTCTGGGCTTCTACTTCCGGGCTTCTTCTTCTCCCCCAGGGGTGGCACCAGTATATATACGGATACAGTGTCCAATCATGTTAAAGTAAGCAAGGCAAGCTGATTGGCTAACATCATCAGTTGCCAGGCAGACTATATTGTTGAGCGGGTTGCTTACGCGGTAAGCAGGAAACTAACGTGCTCGATGGGAGGGGTAATCTACCTCAGGCTTTACTCTTTACTACAGGCCTCACGTCCGCCAAGTGAGGCGACCGGGCTCGGGGCTGCGGCTCCCAACACCACCCCTTTTGGATTTTGCTCTGTCCTCTACATTTCCATTAAATGAGCTGCTTTGCTCCATTCTGCCATGATATTTCTGCCTAAGTGCAGTGGCTAATCAGGTCAGAGGTGTAGGTAAATATTCCTTCAATGTTTTGTCATTGATCCAAACAAGACACTAAACAGAAATTTTCAATTTATGCTCCAGTTATGATAGATAACTGAGAAAATATAAGTTATCAATTGTTACACTACAAATAAGTTTGGAATAAAAATACCTGAGAATTAATTATATACTACTTTGGCTCTTCAGTCATGAGATCCTCAGCTCATTCTGTTCAGACTAAAGGTAATGAAAGATTGTAAAGCATGAGAAAAATTTAAGAATTAAGAGAATGTGATTTTGTAAGGAGAATCCCTGTAGTAGGACTCTCACTGTCCTTTTTCATAAAAATCAACTGTGCCCCCAGGCTAGAGTCAGAGATTTCCATAGGTATATGAAGCATACTTGACATGTATTCTTCCACTGAAAGATATAGGTAAAATTCATGCCTGAGAAAGACAAGTGAAGTATCACTGGCAGCTGTGTAGGAAGCTGCAGCTGGTAATTCTTTGTGCTTCCACAGATAACATGCAATGCATGGATCCTAGAGACTGAGTGTGATATGGATAGTAGAATATCAATTTGAAGTCTCTGAAATGATAGTTACACAGAAGACAGCCACATAATGAACAGTGATTTCATTAGCAGATGATTATGGTAGCAAAAGCTAAAGTGGATTTTAGTGGTAGGATCACACAGAAGCATTAGTCACATCATGAAATTTATAAGGAAGTCATAAACTGCTTCCAAATAACACAGAAAAAGCAATGGAAGTAACCTGTAGCTTTAAATATCTGCTAGACATAGGATGCATGCAGGCTGGGTGCAATATATCACTGGGGAAGAAATATTCTATGTCTCTTTTGACATTTTCTCTCATTTCATCACAACCTGAACATTATGGCTTGTGTCTGGATGTCCCCTCAAAGTCTCATGCCATCATAGGTGGGGATTTTCAGAGGAGGATTGATCTATGGTGTGTGATGCTGCGATCACAGAAGTGATGCTGGGATTGATTCAGGGTGCAATGCTAGGATTAAGGCTGCTCAAACCTGCATGTGAGTGCCATCCAACCTAGAGACTGGATAGGAAGCAAGGGATACACATTAGAGCCTATTGTGAGTCCGCTAGCAGGGTTCACTTCCTCTCACAAATATACCATATATTTTTTTAAGTTCCACTTGTCCCATTTTATTATTTACATGGAATATATTTTGGAATCAATCAAAACTTAAATCGCTTATTATTCCATTGCATTTCCTCTTTCTCATTCTTACTGATTTGCTTGATTTTGAAAACAGTACCTCAGCATAATCTTCTACTTATATTCCATCCCTGGACCTAGTTGCTTTCCAACTTATTCCAGGGTCATGCCTGTTTTGTTAAATCCTTAATCCCTGATCAATCTCATCATATTTTTTTTCTACATAGTGATTCCTCTGAGGCCCAACATCTATTTTCTTACTGGCATCACTACCAGTTCAGTGTATTACTCAGCCTCAGCTGCTGTCTCAATGCTATTTGGAAAGCTTTGTTTGAAAAATTTAGTTCTATCTTTTATAAAACCTAAAGTCTGCTACCATCAGCTCACTCTCAAAAACTATTCAATTTTTACTTCTCTGCAGGGAAACTAGGTTTCCAATAATGGAAACTAGGTTTCCAATAATGAACCCTTCCCAAATTCGTAGCCTCAACCTGTTCTTGTTATTGACTCAGATTGACTTCTTCGGGCTATTTCTCCATACGTATATAATTTTGTAATTTGGTTTTGTTGATCATTACTGTTACTTGTTGCTTTCTATCCTTAATTCAGAGATTCTCAGTTGGTGATAGAGTGAGAAAATTGATCTCTCAGGAAATATACTCTAATAAATAGATGTCTTTATTATCATTACTGGAGTGCTGTGTTACTGGCATGTATTGAAAAGGAGTCTGAAATGCTAGCAAAATGTTCCAGAAGGCACTCCCCACTACTCACCTACCTTATAATTAATTCATTAAAAAGTAGCAGTTATGTTTTGTTTGATTAATTAGAAGTGCATACTGAACTTTAATAAAAGATGTATTCTAGAGGTGAAATAATTATAAGTAGACAAGCTCACTAAGTAAGAACCTTAGCAGATATTCATTTTATGACAAATAATTAATGCTCTAAATTACAAAATAAGTGCATCTGAGAAATGGAGATCTCTCTTTACTTCTGCTGATGTTTCCTAGTGTGCCTTTCTGGTCATCCTTCTCTACTTGCTGGATCATTTGGCACTGTTCTAGCATAATCAGTTTAGAAAAACAAGAACACATTTTCTATCTCAAGTCTGACTTTTCCGGGATCTGCTCTTGCTTCATCCCTTCTTGTTTTAGTTAATCACAAGGGTGGGAGCTCAGAAGATTCCCAACTCCAGCAATGACTCTTTCTGCCTTACACCCACGAGACAAGTCTTTATAGATAAAGTCATGGTCTGCAGCACATGGGATGTGTTTCTCTGACCAAGTTTGAGAGAAGAAAACAGCAAAGGACTAAAGCACTTAGAATCATTTGATCTTTAGAATTCCTTAATAACTAAATATGCATCACATTCTCATAAGCTATGAAACATGTTTTAGTTTTCATTTTGCAAACTCAAACAAGAAATAAGAAAAAGGGTTCTGGAATCTGAATTTTTATTACTGTTGCTATTGAAGAAAAGCTCTCTAAATAGTTAATTCATCATGGTCTTCAGGGGAAAGATTTGTCCATTTTCCAAGTTGTTAATTTGAAAACAAGATTGTTAGATCAATTTTCCATTCAGTTGATGAACATTTTGAGCATATTACTGCTGTTCTGATAGATTTTTAATATTATTTTGAAAATGCCTTTTCTGAGCATGTGAAAATGTAAAAGCAAGTGAGTTTAGTCATTCTCTCAACTGGAACAGATTTCAAGATGTCATATTCTAAAAAACAACTCAACTTGCTGAATCTATCATTTTTATTTTGCTGTACTTCTCATTTAATCTCTTCTGTACTGCCGTCCCTTCAGGAATTATTCTACTTATAGTAGCACTGACAGCATTATTTTTATTTATCTTGACATCCCATGTTCATGGACAGTTTTTTAAATGTATATTTCAGCAATTTTTGTTTATGGTTTCCATGAAAATTTCCTATGATTGAACAATTATAAATAAAAGCAAAGTTTTGAGTTACTTTACATATTGTATAGACAAAGCAAATTGTTTATCAATAATTTTCCCCTCAATTTTCATTTATTTTCTTGGAAAAACAAGGCATTTGAATGCTTAGACTTCCTTCACAAACACCTGTCGGGATTGTACCATCAAAACAAACTAACCGTACTTTAATTAAAAATTGGCATCCACAGCTCATTTAAAATAGGAGAAGTGGTAGGAGGTCATATATTAAAACATAATTGCTTACAAAAAGAAAATAGAAAAAGAAAATATTATGACTGCTTGACAATAGTACAAAATTAAATAATTAATGGAAAATATGAAACTTTTTTTTTTTTTTTGGTCTTTTTCCTTTTTATCAGTACCGGGGATCAAACTCAAGACTGCCTGCTTGCAAGGGAGGTGCTTATGCCGCTGAGCTAAATCCCCAGCCCCTAAAATATGAAACTTGTTAATGACCTGTTCTTCAGAGTAAAAAAAATAAAAAGCATGTTTACTTCATCCGTCTCCCTCCCTAACCCTCTGTTTTCATCTGCAATTTTACATGTTTGGGACTAAAGTAGGAATATAAATTGCCCTAAATTCTAAATAAGTTGTATTTTGGTTATATATTTACAATCGCAATAGAATACTAAATTAGTAGTTAATTTTGTAGGTAATCTGTCATGCTAAGAAAATTTAAATTGTACTAGGAATTTTTTTTTTTAAATCCTATACAAGTAGTTACACCATCTACCTAGGGGACACAAACTTAAGTATTGCCTACACTGGCTCTTAATTCAACAGTAAAGCCATTCACAGAATACACAAATCAGAAGATATGTAATTCTCAAAAAATGCCTAGACAACTTCCTACCTATAATTCACACCTCTTAATTGACTGTTAGAAAGTTCCATTGAAAACTGGTTTTCAAAGAAGTCATACAACTCTTTTCAAATAACATGTTCCCTTTCTGTAACAAAAATTTACACCTATTTTATGTTAACAAACTAACTTAGTTTTAAGTATACTGGAAAATAAATTTCTTTGCTGTTTAACCAGTTGTAGAATGGCTTTAAGATTGTGTTTAAGACTGTGAATCATACACCTCTTCATACATAGCTTCTTGAAAATTGCCCCCATTGTGAGCTGAGATTTTCATTAGCTTGTGGTGATCACATATAGCACATTTACATACAGGGCACCATAACCATTCTCAAAGCTTTTGGTGTGAAAGTTCTGTCAAGTTTTAACTGTAGGACTAGAAACATAGGAGGAATTATTGCAACAAATTGAATTTTAACATTTTGGAGACTGTCTAGGCAAGCCTAAAGTCCATAGAAAAGGCCATCTCCTGTACACAGAGATATTGAAAACTAATCAGCTGAAGTTTCAGCCCACAGGTAGAATTTTCTTTTCTTCTGAGAAGCCTTAGTTCTGTGAAAAATTTTAACTGATTTAATGAAGCCATGCACTTGTCCTAAAGTAATGGCAACTGCATGCATTCAACAGAGTAGAGATGTTAATTTTGTGTGTAAAAATATCTGTGACAACACCTAGATATGTGTTTAATAAAATAAACGTAAAATTCACTCTAACAGAGTTAATATAAAAGTGAGTATCACAAAGCCTAGGACTTTTCCCTAGACATTTTATAATAAAAGTTTTCAAACATACAAATGGGTCCACAAACATAAAAGGGAATCTTGAGGTTTTTCTTCTAAGATATAAAGTTGGAGATATATATATATGTGTGTCTAAAACATTCATTGTATTATGCTGTCTGAAAATCAAAGTTCAGACTTGGATAAGCTAGATGCTGAGTAAGCTCAGCAAAAATAAAGATGCTGTTTCTAACTGCAATTTGTGCTACTTGGAGTAGTTGATATTTAATTCATAAATATGTTTATTCTGATTTTAAATACCCATGAATATCTATCTAACTGCATAAAAAAGTTTAAAATTATTACATGGTCCTTATGATGTAGGAGACGAGGCAAGTGTGAGATAAAAGGATGGATTAAAAGATATCATGTAAAATTCCCTAAGTGAAGAGTAACATCTGTACCCACTATGCTGTTTCATCTGCTTTCTTAAACTTAATTCTCAGAAATCCCCACCAACTTCCATAAATTTGAAATTACTTAGTGTAACAATCTGGATGTCCCAGAATGTTGGAGAGGCATTCCACTTAGGCATTCCTTTAAAGATAACAACTTTATGCATGACAAAATTGATTTTCCCCTTCATCCATTTAATTCCACAAGATGTTTACACACTTGACCATTGTATAAATCCTGTTTCAAAGAGGATTTGAGGAAGGATTACTTCAAAGGATGTTTTCTGTGACATTTTAAAATGGTAATTGATGGCGTGACTATTTGCTTAGCTAAGTCAGTTCTTCAGCAATGGGGAACATTCTGTTCCTAAGAAGTAGTTTCACTATATAGCAAGTGCTTAAGAAAATGGGGTGGGGGGTTTGGAATAAACATTCAGAAAATTACTAACCTTGTCTGATATTAAGTTAAACTTCAGAATTCTGTGGTTGAATTCTATGAGGCAAATCAACTAACTGGATTTTGTTTGCATCCTTCTTAAGTTTATTGAGTTTGTTAGAAACTCACATTGTGGCCAAAGAGATGCCACCCTGAGCTCCTTCTGGCTTTTCTGCAATAAATTATGTCCTGAAATATGGTCATTAGTGGCATCAATATAGGACAGAGGATTTCCCAGGGCTGTAAACACTGAACCAAAGTATTCCTCTGACTAAATTGCTCTGCCTGTGTGGAGCTGGATTTATTAAATTCTTGTTTTGTCAAAACATGGAAAAGCTTAAGAACTAGACTTGTGGATCCGAAAGAGTGACGAAACAAGCTCCTAATGGGACAGAACTATAAAAGAGTCCATTCAATGAATACATTACACACTACTTTAATATTATACATCCTCTGTATGAGATAAATATGAGTCCCAAAATTTGTGAATTCAGATCCCAGGATAATAATGTCTAATAAGTTACATTTACTTTGATAGCTTTTGACAAATATTTACTTACTTTTTTGCCATTTTATATGCTTCTTGATCTTCAAAGAACACTGTAACTGAGTCTTTTTAGCACAAATATGTCCCACATATTTGAAATGCATCTTAGTTTGGAAATTAGCAAGTCTTACAGTGATTGTCTCCAAAACAGTTATGTTTTCCATTGCGTGAAATTATCTAGTTGTGGTCTAATCCAATGTTTGATTGCTTTCACATACTACTTAGTAAGAAAATTTCAAGCACTCCCAGCATAATATTTTCCAAGCCTCTTTGATCAGTAGCTCAGATTTGTCTCCCATTATACCCATTTTTCTTTAATGGAATATTTTTGTTATGAGTGTATGTTGTATTGTTTTCTTCTGTGTGAGGGATAGCTGCATTGTTTTGTTTTGAAGGAAGATGTTTTCTGTATGCATCTTAGCTACTGTCCACAGTGGAAACAAATGGACACATTATGTATTTCCCACATTCTTTTTTTTTTTTTCTGGTAGCAACAATCATCCTACTTAGCTTAACATAGGAGTTATTCCATTTTATCAAATAATTATTCCTTTATTGACAATAGGAAGAAATATTTTTCACATTTTCAAAGCATATTTTCTTCTCACTGGGACAAATGAAAATTCTGTCCTGAGTGAAACGTAATTTTATGACAACTACCTTTACTTCACATTCCATTACTTTCGACTCTGCCTTTTCTTTAATGTCCAAGAAGTAATGTTTTTCTATGAAAAGCAGAAAAGAGGAAAACTGAAGGTTAAGACAAGACATCTAATACAATAAAAAGTTAATAATTTAGATTTTATTTATATAAAGTATGAAATGACTGTACTATTACGTTATAGTATATTTATGTTATAGAACACTGTTTTTGTTTTGTTTTTTAAAATTTGAATAAGTCAGTATAAAGTTGTCTCCAAAGAATTTCAAGTAAAATTCCAAAATGTTGAGGCATTCCAATGACTGCTCTTCCCTCTTTTCTATTACCTCTGGCCAATCTAATGTACTTTCATGCCTTTAAATACAGTCTAGCGAGACTCACATTAAAAATGATTTTCATACTTCTCTTCCCTGAGTTTGGGTGCAAAATATTGATGTTTTCATCATTTTTGCTTTTATTTTATGAACAAATAAAACAAATTTTTATGAACAAACATGCTATTTTTACACAATGTAGTACTATGCTTCCATAAAGAAAGAAACATTTGAGGCATTTGTAGATAAGTAGATACAACTTGGGGAAATAATATTAAGTGCAGTAAGTCATCAGTCAGCACACTCAAAAATGGCCGGTTATTTATGCCATAGGGAGTTGAGAGAAGTTCAAATACTTCCCCAAATTACGTATTTCATTGTTTTAAAAGTACTTCAATATATTTATCTTATTTTTAATTGGGAAATCAACTTTGTCATATTAACCTTTTGCACATTTGCTTCTGCCTTGATAAGTGCCTTGATAAGGAGTGATTCTGCATTCATTCTTTTCTTTCACATTCATTTTAATCTTTCAACAAATCCACACACCTTAGGCTCAAACGTACCTGCTCTCTGTTCACCAGTCTCCCCTGACATTGCCGAGATTCTGTTTAAGCTTCTGTAAGTTTTCACAGACAGCCACCACAGCTCTCCGTGGCCTTTCCAAAATCAATTTGTCCAAAGCAAAGAGCATGATTTCCTAAAAAATGCTGATTGTATCATGGCATTTGCTTGTACATGGCAGTTGCTTGCTAGAACATGTCCCAGCTTTCAATGTGATTTATAATAAATGTACACCTCCTATGATGGAAATGTCTCTAGAGGACATGATCTTTGTTTACTTCTCCAATTAGATGCTACATACCATATTTACTTTGCTTACTATAACCACCTGGTTCCTTTCCCCAGAGTGTTAAAAACATCAGCTTGTTTGTTTGTCTGTTTCCCTGAGGGATTTTATACTTGTTGTTCCTGTTGTAATCTTCAGATGATTGATTTCATATTAAAGTTTCACTTTAAACATGAGTCCTTCATTATAGCCTACTTTATACTCATAGTTTGAAAGGACCTTGAGAATATCTTTTATTTATAAAAACTACATTTATGTTTTCCATATTATCATCTACCATTAAAAAATCTTAAATATCAATTTAACTATCTTCGTTTAATTTTAACCCAAAAATGTAAGAGTAAAAATATTTTTTAATCTGTACTCATTTTTTACTAGTAAATGATGAGAAAAAATTTTTCATGTGAATGAAATCACATAGTAAATATGGAGACAATATTGAATAATAAAGTTACTACATGGAGGTAACAGTGTACATATTTCATATGAACCTACTTAGATAAAATCACAGATCATAGGAAATCTTTCCGTATTGAATATTTTACAATAAACTTTGAATTAAAGAACTGTATATTCTCATGATCATTTCATAACCCCTCTAAACTTGTATACATATTCTTATATTTTTCTGTTATTCCTGGAGTCAGTTGACCTGATTAATTTGTTCTTATCATTTCTGAAATAACAACACTTAAAGATGTTAGAAAGATTCAAAATATTCCATAAACCATGATCCTTGTAAAAAAAGCAAAACAAGACATTCAAGAATGTGTTCTTCTGCATTTCCTGAAACATGTCTTCACTAGTAACATCACACAGATAAAGAAGCCTTCTTCCAGCAGATAACAACTAATACCGTTCAACTTCATCATTTTTACTACATAAATGGATAAATAAACAAATAATGATAAAGCTATCCTATCAGCAGTAAGGGACTCAAGTGGACTGATTTCTACAATAATATTTAGACAACTAAATTGTCAAATTTTAAAAATATCTCCCATCTGAGCATTGGAGAGTTGGAACTGGTTTATATTGACATCTGTTGGTAGAAATTTCAAGAATGTTAAACAGCTGCCATTTATACACAAAACCTGGCTGTGGCAAAGTTGGAAGATGTCCATGGTAAAATGTAAAAAAGACAGCCACTATTAACAACTATAAGATTGATGTATTACTGATGAACTTTATCAAAAAAGTTCAATAAAAAGGCACAAATAAAAAACAAAATAGATGCTTATCACCAAACTCCACAGTGGGACCACCCATTTTGTAGAGATATTTTATCTAATGACATATGTAGGTACTTAAGGAAAATGTTAATGTGTGTACCCCTGTTCCACATATCCTTTTGTTAGCACTTGGAGTATGTTTCTTTTTAAGTGATCTTATCTAACATTTAGTTGTGAAATGGGAAAGATTTTGTTGTGCTGTCCTTTACGTTGATTTCTAAAATTATACTAAGCCCACTCTAAAAACTTTACCTCTTATAACTCATTTTTAATTTAAGAAAAACTAATAAGAAAAACTAATAAGTAAAAAGGGTTGGTAATATGGTTAAGCTGAGCTCAACCCTTACTATAGGATTAGTCTGAATCTTTGGTTATGCTAGGCAAGCAGGCATGAGGATATTTCACAGGCTGATCTTGTCTCCATTCAATTTTGTTCCACTACTTCTGGTTCTTATTTGAGATCAGATATGCTCAGGGAAGTACGGCAGTAGACTGAGTTCTTATTTGAAAGAACTGCAGAAAGCAGTAGTTGTGACGGGGTTTATGGGGTGATTAGTACTCAAAAGAAATGAATTGGACAAGCAAAATTAAAAAGCAGATTTTCTGTTATTGACTGGCTTGTTCACTCTTGAAAAGATTTATTTCACTTTTCTTTGAACAGTCTAAAATGTTTTTATTTGAGCTTCGTTTTTACAAGTGAGATGAAAATTGAAAAACTCCACGTGTTACTAACAGATATTGTCTGTAAACCTACAATTTAGAGATTAGACATGCTATGAGATATTTAAGAAAACAAGAATACCCAAAGTAAAGCTTAATTCTGTACTGTAGTAGCTTCATTGTAAAAAAAGTCCCCAAATATTTCTTTCAAAATGCTCATAAACTTAACTGCAGATTTTCAAAGCTCTCTCCCAGTGGTGGACTTTGTTGACCAGACCTTGAAGATCTGTTGTTCTTGTGTCACATTCCTCATAAACAGTGACTTAGACATGAGGTTGTGCCACTATCAAATTAAGTCCTAGAGGGAGCTCGTGTAATTCTACTTATTCTTTTAAATCCTTCCTATATTATGCTAAAAAGTCAAGTCTATTGTAGCAGAGCATAAGAGACTTCATAGCAATCTACCTTATGCCCTATCACTGCTGTCCAGGGACACATTTCAGCCAGTCAAACTCTAAGTAGGTGAAAAGACTCAACCAACATCAGCTGAGCTGCCTCCCCAGCTAGAAGTAGATGTGAAATACAGCTAAAATCATGGAATTTCAACTTAAATGAGGCCATGAATAATAATTAATGCTGCTATATCTGGTGAAGTGGCGATCGTTATTGTATTCAAATGATCCAGCAAGCTACCATTTTTCAGAAGTACTGTAGTATGATACAGGTTCAGACTCTTATGTTACATTTCTAAGAATTAATTGAGTTGCTGATAAATATCATTTCCATCCAAGGAAACCTTACTGATGACTGTTTGAGACAATGTAGTCAAGAAATACCTGTATATATATTTATTCAGCAACTTTAAAATAAGTCAAATTTTATTCATGGAGCTGATAGGAATCCACTATTCTTTCTTGTTGGAGGACTAGATCTATCCATTCTTTGCATTTGCCAGCTGACTGGTCTGGTAACACAATCAACCATTCCTTTATGGGACACACACACACACACACACACACACACACACACGCTTCTAAGAAAGAATGGATGTCAGATACCATAGTGCAAATAAAAATTCTAAACCAGGGAGAGCACACAGGACTCCAGAAGGCAGCAATACAAAGTGGCTAACTCCATACCTGGTAAAGACAGACCTGGAGAAATGAAATGGTGAGTGGGACAACCAGGAGGAAAGATTCTTTGCCATGTTTTCTGAATATCAGCTTATATCTACACCTCTCCTTTAGGGCCCTAGAAGTGCATGCTGCATTCCATTTCTCAGAGTCATTTCAAATAAAGAGGTAAAATAAGCAAGCAGAGATCATAAATTTACCCCTGCATAGTCAAGGTTCTTAGTTCTCCATGGCCTAGAATTTTACCAGCTAATAAACTGTAGACATTCTCCAGCAATTGCCCTCAGCCAAGCAGAGCCTCCCTGCTTTCTTGAGGAGAAAGCACAAATCCACTGACTAGTCATGTAGGGCAACAAAACCAGTGCCTGTGTTTTCGACCAAAGCGATCTCTGAAGCATGATCGTAAGACTCAGAATTCCTATGGAATGGCTGAGGCATCTGGTACAACTGTGTTACAGCTCAGCTCTACCAATCCTTCCCTTTCCAAGGTTTTTCCAGAGAGAACTCCCTTCATCAATCAAGCACAGGCACATCTCCATTTTTGCATTTGATTCCTAGAACACAGGAAGACAAATTTTAATGACAAGAGTAGACTTAGTAAACGGAATCTAAGTGGGGATTTTTAAAAACCTGTATCTTTGCTTCGATGACTAATAGATGAAGGATGGGGAGACCCAGGAAAATTACTAGCGGAATTGTTAAACTTACATGGTTAGGAGAGAATTCACCAGTGAGAGAATTCACCAGTGATACTTTAATTGTATGGCTGTTAGTGAGAGGTTATAACTCTCAAACTCGTGCCGTCAAATCATTTTTGTTGAGAGCGCTCAGTACATTAGAAAATTTAAAAAAAGAGTTGACTGTGATTAATCACCAATTTAAGACTGAAAAACAGAAAGCATGTAAGTATTTCAGATGATTCTCATTTCCTAAGGTTGTAAGGCAGGCAAAGGTGAGAGGCAAACCCAGGTTACTCCACTGCTATTTTGACACACGTGTTCTCTACTGGTTGTCAAGGAGATATGTTTTATCTTTATATTGTCAGGCTAGATCATGGGACAGCTGATGATTTTGGCTTCCCAGATAATTTGTCACTGTAGACAATTCAACATTTCACTGAACACACTCATTCCAATGAAAAAAAGGCTACAGAATTTTTTTCTTCAACAAGGGCATATATTGTCAGTACAAACGTTCATGTGAATTAAGTGAATGTTTCCTGTAAAACACCTTTATATTCTTGCATATAAGTGTATTAATGTAGAAAATTCCACTACATATAAAATGATGTTCTCAGCAAATATGGGCCAATTTAATCTACATAAAATATATTTTCAGACTAGAAATAATCTGAATCACTTTAATTTGAAGTGAGCAGGTGAAGTCTCCTACATTTCTGGTAAATATTTGTTTAGTTTCTGTGCCTTTAGTTTATAACTGGAACTCTGAAATCACATGTTGATTTAAACTTGGGAAGTTTAAAAAAAGTCACGTGGAAAATCTGGGTTTTGTAAAGCAAATAATTTTTAAAAATTAAAATATTAATTGAAAATATCTTTACTACGAAAGTAAAGCTTCCTAGCTTATATAAGTAAAGACAAATCTCCAAACACATCTAAATGGCGGTAGTATATTTGTTTATGTCTGTATCTTCCGTTTTATCAGACACTTGACTGATAAATATTTACAAAAAAGTGCCCTAAACTCCATATTCAGATTGAAATATCTTTTTAGATTTTTTTCGCTAAAAGACTAGGCATGCAAACTAAAAGTTAGAGATTCTAATTGATGTTATTTCAGTTTTTTAAATATTAGCATCATGTGAAATATCTGTTAAACAGTAGGGAATCATTAAAGACTCATGAAATTAAATTAAAAGAAAAAACAGACATTGGAAACAGAAAAGTATGATTTCAATAGAGTGAGAAAAATAATAACTTCTCTATCAACCTCTCTTTTATCTACTTGTCTGTCTATTTGTTTGACTGTATCTCTCTCCTTTATTCTTTGTTTCTTACCAGTTAACCTGGCCTTTTTGCATATCTTCTTATAATTCATCCTACAGCATACAAAGGACTCACAAGGCAATGTGCACTTTTGCACCAATCCATAAGGACATATAAGAGCATGGTTGTTTGGAAACGAATTATTTAATAAGAATTCCCAAAAGAAGAGAATACTTTTGAAGATGTATAATAGTTGTGCAAAAACTAAGTGACACATATTTGTTTAAAAATTGGTATCTTGTGGAATATGCTATCTTGCTTTAGTCTCTTTTCTAAAACCTTGAGTGGAAAACAGTTCTATTTATTTTTTTAAAGTACATGTATGGATCATATCCTAAACCCATAAGATCTGTTAAGATCTAAACATTTTGGAGCCCACTAGACTCCAAAATGGTAGCCTAGACTGGCTTCAACTAGAAGCAAGAGCTAGACATTCCATTCATTAGTTCTGCAGTCTTTCTTGAATTACTAATACAGATCTCTGGAAGAAAAGTTGAAAGGATATCACACATAGTACAGCATGCCTAGAAACATCACATAATGATAGGAAAACATAATTTGTACTGCTAAAATATTTTGATCACGTAACATCATAGAGAAAAGATCAATTGAGGATAAAGAAATTTGGATTTCTGTAGAGCCACGAATTACAAATTCCAATCAGTTGACAGACTCAGCATTAAAAAAAAGAAAATGCAAACTCAAATGTTTAAAATGTAAATATGTTTCCGCAAACCATTAAAAAGTCAGTGTGCATGATACTCTCAAAGCTGTTTTCCAAAAAGGACTGTTTGCTAAGCAAAGAGTATTGCTTACACTTTGAAGCCGCTTCCCAAAAGGGAAGAACTGCACCTTTCTTATTCAGGACAAAACTACAAATATAAGATTTATCTCAGTCTGACACTAATAATTTTCTAAGTTTTTAAACATTTTTATTGGGAGTTACTGCTATAAGGAATCTTTTTCAAAAGTTTTATAATTGGTGATCACACTACTTTGGAAGCATTCCTCTGAGAAATTTGGTGAAGGAATTGAGTGTCAAATACATGGCAAGGGGTCAAAAGATTTGGGATTTTTTCTGACCATGAGATAATCAGTGCAGCTTTATATACTATTGAGCGTGATCTCATTTTGAAAATATTTTGCCCTATCTTGTTATTGAGTGAGTTTATAATCCAACACAGGGACAAATCACCATACTGTATGATTACTTATTAACTAATACAAGATTTAGTTCTGGAGTCCTTGTTCTCCAGAAGACTGCCTACTAGTGTGAATGTATGTTGAATGAGGAGACAACAATGGTTTATAGTTGTAGGCAAGAAGGGAACTACATTCTCCTAGAAAAGATGCCATAGGTCAATTACAAATGCATTGTAGAGAGTTCTGAGGATCTCAGGCAAGGCTCACATGTCTTTTCCTCTCCCCTCTATACATTTTTCTCTTCCTTTTTCATTATTCCACATTCAATCACTAGCCCCAGATGGTGTCACATGTTCCATATGCAACTCAATTTTTACTACAGATTTTCTTATTTCAAGTTTTTTGTTAATCTACTCCTATCAGAACTACTTCTCATTGTCCAACTTAAATTCTAGTGAATCACTGTATTTCTCTCTAGTTTTCATTCTAACAGGTTCAGAATTTTTGGTTCAGTCTTTCAATTACTTTTGTACTCATGCTTAGCCTCTCCGACTTTTTCTTTTTTTTTTTAATTTAAAAATTAATTGTAAAAAACCAATGGTATAAAATTTCAAAACAAGATCATATGAGAGTAACAATATCAGTACACTGTATATTGTTATTTTAAAGTAATTGTTTCTTTTAAAAGTTATAGACATGAAAATTTTATCAACAACATAGGCACATTTCTTTCTTTTTAAGCAAACTAGTATCAATTAGTAGTATAACTATATTAACTGTTGTGCCTGTGGCGTGTGTGTGTGTGTGTGTGTGTGTGTGTGTGTGTGTATCATTAACCCTCTTAACCCTTCCTTCTTGTCTCCTTTTCCCATCTCAGTTTATATTTTCTTTTGAAGAAGTTCCTTCCAAATCACAATATATATTGTACATTTTACATCCCACTTTCTGAGATGTAATCTCAGAAGTTTTTACATGTTGAGAGACTATCAAAACCTAAGAGATTGACAAAAACTTCAGATCCCAATAATCAAGTTTTTTGCCAGCATCTGTAAAAATAAACATTGTGCACTGGTGCCAGGCTAAAGATATCTATTTGAAATTCGTCAGAGTACAGGAAAGCTGACAAGACCATAGTATTTTATATTTCATGGCCTTAAACCTCAGATTCATTGTGTTCAAAAATACAAATCTCTCTGAAAAAACTTTTCCCTCTGGGTTTCATACCTCGTCATAGGTCAACCACATCTTTGTATATGTCAGAAACCTAGGTTTCACCTTTGATTGAACTGTCTCCTTTACATAGCAGTTCTAATCAGGAAGGTTGGACACATATTCATGCACTTTTCAACAATTTCACTGTCCCCAACTGGTCGTACTACCATCATTTTTGTATAGACCACTGAAACAGACTCTCAACTTATTTCTCTGTTTCAAATCTTGCTTCTTGCCATTGTATTCAATTTGGTAAATGTTGAACTTTTGAAAAATGAAGTTTGATCATTACTCCATTTTTCACAAAAACACTTTCATAATATCTTCTTATGTAGAAAAAATAGTATCCCTTTTATTCAAGAAAATACCTTATCTCTTTATGATTTACAGATCCTCTTTCACTTGGCAATATGTACTTATCCAGTATCATGTTTATATTATTCTCTTTCCCTTTTGCAATCAATATTTGGCAATACAGAATTTATTTTATTTTTTCTTAATTAATTCTTTAAATATTTATCATCATCTCGTGCTACTGAAATTATTTAGATTTCTTTTTGAGTAGAAAGTGCTTCCGTCTTCCCTACATTTAACTAAATTCTAGTTGCAATTCAGATTTCTGAAGGCTTTCTGGGCGAATACTGTCCACTCTTTATTAGACCATTACTTGATTCTAATTCTTTGTAAATAGACACAGTCCCTGCTACACTATGGGCTCCATGAAAGCAGAGTGGACATTGTCTCTCTTGGCCTTTATGTGGCATCACTTTTGTGATATTTAAAGCATCTTGAATAACAATAAAAGAATAAATAATGAAATTCTTAGTGGGAAAGTTCTACTCAGATGGCGGCATAATTGAAAAAATTGGTTAGCAATCTTTTAATAATAACAGTGAAATCAAGAGTTAGAACTTTTAACAAGATTGAGAATATAGAATGGACAAACTAATTTCTTGAAAAATACAGCTTAGAAAAATTAACAAGAAAATAGAACATTCTGAATACGTAATCCTTTACTAAGGAAAATGAATTTGTATCTGTTAAGGAAGTTGCAAGCTGAAGTAGTTTCATTGCTAAATTCTATGTACTTTTTCAGAAAACAAAGGAGAGGGATTACACTCAACTTTTTTTGTAATGCTACCATCTAATCTAATATCAAATGCTGAAAAAAAATCTTACTATAAAAGAAAGCTGCAGAGTTAGTAGCGGTGATGATTGCTGTGAATTAACCTATTTTCCCCCAAAATATATGTTAACTCTAGAACTCAAGAACTGAGAGATCTAACTCTCAGTACTTGAATGTATTTCAAAGAAAATGATATGATTACATGTGGCTTTTGTCTTTCTGTGCCTGGCTTATTTCACTTAGCAAAATGTTCTTGTAGTTCTTTCATACTATTGTGTTGAAACTTCCTTCTTTTTGCAGCTGGATATCACTCCTTGTAGTAAGAAGTAGGTTTGGTCCACCACGCCCTTGTGCCATGAGGTCTCTGCCTTAGAAGCAGCTGATTACTGACTGAATCTCCTTAAAATGTGAGTTAAATTAAACTTCTCTTCCATAGCTTGATGATCTCAGCTAACATGCCTCCGCAATGGGAAATATCTTAGAACTTTCTCCCACACAAAATGTAATCTGCAAACTATGTTAATTCAGAGTTCACAATTTTACACAATTCAGACTTAACCATTCTAAATCAACAATTAAAATACATTTTCACAACATAAATATCCTGTGGAATTTATGATATGTTGAAAGAATTGCCATTATTAGAATTTTACTTTAGTAAGTGGAAAACACTTGCTAGCTTTCATTTCCCTGTGAGTGGGTTTTATATCAACATTCAGTTTCTGAATATACTGTGATATTAGAAAACAATTGGACTGTTTTACCTACTATAGTGGCTTTCTATATGTCTAACCAAATATCTCTTATACCCTATTTGCCTAATATCTTAGCAATTATTTGTCTTATTAACCTAAAGTGCTAGTATACAAGAAGCCACATAGCACTGATATTTATATAAAGAATGTAGAATATCTGCTTCTGCAGACTTTTCAGTTCAACACAGTTTTTTAATGAAGGAATCTTTTGATTTTGAACGTGTTTGTTTGTATGCTAGATGTAAGTACCACTTAAGTGTTGGTGATTTCATTTCAATACTTTACTATGCATTACCACAAAGAATAAACCATATGGTAGTAGATCATCATTAATTATGGTTAAAACACTGACCTCAATAAACTAGGATGCACACTCCTGAATAAAATGAGTGTAAAGATTTAGAGTTGAGCTCTGCATCAGGACATCCCTTACAATCACTCAGCCTCAGACCTCCATAGCATTCAGAAAAAAATGTTTATTTTTAACACAGCTCAGAGAAACTTGTTCTTTCTATACAAATGAAGGTAAAAATACATAATTATATTACTTTTACTACAACTAGTAAAATTAAACTGAAAAGCACATGTTGCTAAAAGTTAAAAATGCTTCTAAAAGTGACCTATCCTAAAATGTGAAAAGTGTCTATCTTCTCAAGTTTTGGCACAAGTTTGGGTTCTAACAGAGAACCTAACCTTAGAAAGCTGCACACAGCAATGGCTGCTACGGGAGATGACTAACATAGCACGTGAGACCACATATGATTCATCACTCCTAAGTTTTCTTTACATTGGTCAGAAATTATCTCACTGATGTCAGACTGCACAGACATTTTGAAATTCTCACCATCAGTCCTTGTACAGTTATGTGATAATAACATTTTGGGGCATACACAAGTTTCATTAAGCTATGATTGGCACTCCCTTAAATTATATCACCTAATGCTATCATAGCCATCTTATTTTGTGTAGATAGACTTTGTAATGTCTGCACAACCAATAATTCACTTAATGAGATATTTCTTAAAAGGTATCCTCATCGTTAAGCAACTCGTGTCTTTACTTAGATTACCTTAGGCTACTAATAGAAAGTTCTCCACAGCCACCAATCCATAATATCACATTCTGAGTAGTCCTGTCCTAAAAAGCAATACAAAGCCTCAAAAAAATCTAGTCCTGCAAATCTATACAAAACAACAGATTTCTTTTCTGAAAGACCAGTTGCAACTCTCAACTACACATTTAAGAGGTACTAATTAACTGTCACAGCCCATTTGTTTCTATTTTCAATTGAAATTGTAAAATGTGTTTTAAAATATGAGCCATTCCTTGTAGCATCTTAAATGTGTTTCTATCATCTTCTGTCATAACCAAAATATTAATTGTTGCTTTGTCCAGCATATCGATGTTGTGTATGCACCTACCTAGTTGCTTAGTAGGCATCTAAGGTGCTAGATTGACTGTCCTGATATCACAAGTGCTTTTGTAGTTCAAATTACCCTTACTTTACTTAATAATGAACCACAAACACAAAATTTGTGATGTGAACAAAGATATAACAGTGCACTGTTTTAATAGTTTAATGTAATATTCATCAATGGTAACTTATTATATGCTTTATTATAAATATACATTTATAATAAAAAAGTTCAAGTAGAATTACATGTTTACTATGATTTCAGGCATCAAGTGGGTACCTTAGAAACTCTAAACAATATGTGGGGACTACTTTATTATGAAAATGAGACTGTTTTTTGTTTTTCTAAAAGTTATGAGTTGCCATTCAAAAAATTAAGATAGTTTGTGTTTGTAGACCTGATATCATTGGATTTGTCCCATTGTATCCCAGATTTGTCCTTAATAGTTTCAGCTTTGGGGCAGATTGGAATGAACTGGATTGGAAGAAGTCAACCCAATGTTAGACTCAGTATAGAAGAAAGGGATGAGGAGAGAGTGCCCAAACACAGTTTTATTTTTGATGATTTGATGACTCTGGTAGTATGTTCATTTATGACACTCTGTAGAAGCTCACTATAGAAATATTTTTAACAATAAATTTACTTCAGTACATTGTACAAATAATATTTTCCCCAATATAGGATTTCCTAGTAGAAAATAATAGTAAAATATATCACCAAATTTTATCATACCAAAGGGATAATATCAATAACTTATAGCATAATTAAGCAATTGGATTAAAAATTACATAATCAAAATCCTAATTGTGATGCCCATCTAAAACTCACACTGGAGAGATGATTAAAAAGTGCTACGTATGTGTACACATCTGGCAAAATGCAGCTCATTAATCTGTATAAATAATATGCACTAATAAAACACATGGAAAAAAGTCACTGGCAGTAGTGTTGTGACTAAAAAGCACAGCCAGCTTTTCTTTAATATTTATAGAATGAATTTGTACATAAAACATGGGAGTGAATATTTATTCTATAATTATTTTATTTCAAACAATTGCACATTCTTCTTTTATAATAATAAATAAACCATACATTGTAGCTCACTTCCTTAGGGTTCAAAGAATCTATCACGGATATATTAGATATTTTCTGCTCTATGTATATGTGATTCAACTATGTGCTCTTAGCCAATGGAATATGAAGTATCCTGCTCAGGAGTAACATTTAAGAGTACTGATACACCCATTTATTTCTACTTTAAATTGAGATTCTAAAGCATAAATGCATAGTTGAGAGTTGCAACTGATATCAGCTTGTGTGTAAGTTGATCAAGAAATAAATGCTTAGGGCTGGGGATTTAGCTCAGCAGCATAAGCACCTGCCTTGCAAGCAGGCAGTAGTGAGTTCGATCCCCGGTACCGATAAAAAAGAAAAAGACAAAAATAAAAAAAAAAATGCTCTATTGTTGGAAGCTGTTGAGAGTTGATGGTTGGTGGTTCCCTTAGAAAATCTTCCTAAAATAATCTGTACTGTTAAAAGTTAGCTATACAAATTTACCATGTATGGCAAAGACCTCATCATTGCCTATTCAATGCTGAGTTTTTAGTTCCTAGGTCATAATAAAATATAGTAAGAACTTGAGAACTATTATAGAAGAAATTAATAGATTTATAAATGGGCTGGGTAGAATAAGGGAATAGGTATCTTCATTATAAGACATGCTACAAGGCAAAACAGAAAGTCATAAAAAGTAGTGAGATATAGATTGGAGTCCCAACGTGAAAAGCAAAAATTATCAGAGCAAGCCATATTTTATCAGAAGAAAAGAATACTCCAGAGAAGCTCTTTGGCAGATTTTCCCTTAATCTTCAACTCACCCCAACCTGTCTTTTCCTCTGCCCGTTTCCTATTTCCTCACAACGTAAATAGTTAAAATTCACCTCATTTTTAACATTTTACCTGCTATCCAAATGTGGACCACTGCATGCACTTCCCAGCATCTAAAATGTCATCTAAATTGTCATCTAAAATGACATCTAAAATGTCTCCTTCATTTAAAATGTCACATTTGGTGGTTTCCTAGTTAGTATCCTGTGCTTCTCAGGTGTTAAGAGTTACCACGATTCACAGCTTCATCTTAAACCCTTGCCTTGTCCCCTTCTCACTTGATCATTATTCTGTCCATCACCACTTTTATTACTGTCTGCCTTGAGAAGGCTGCTATGAGTAACCTCTCATATTCACCTGTAACCTGAGGTGATTCTGCCAAATCTACATTTGACATCTGTAAGTGGATTTACTCAAGACAGTGGTGAAGTCAAAGATACTGATTGGTTCTGAGAGTTTGCATAGCATAAGATGACAACTAAAATAAACTCATTATTTTAGCCATCTCAGAAAGTCATGTATTTTTGAAATGATAAAATTCAAGTAGAAATAAGATGAAGAACTAAACATTGATGACAACTGGCAACCTTGAAGTTTGTGATGAGATGGAATGGAATATATTGACATTAGGTACAATTTATACTTGTGTGATTGTGTGAGAATAAAATCTGCAATAATAACTTTTATTAGATGTAAGCTGTAGGGTACAAATATAAAAACTATAGAATTTTCATGTGATTTAAATATTTTCTTCCTCAATAAACAGTATCTTACCAATTTCTAAAAGTCAATATTGGATTTATAGGCTAATTATTATTTATGAGGTAAGATACTGACATTCACTGATCCAAGTGGGTAAACAAGAATGGACTCCAGAAAACTGAAATTCAAAATATGAGTTGCACAGTAACATGGAACATTCCTTCCATTTTGCCTGTCTTCTGAGGCCTGTGCAGCTCTGTGGTAAAAAACTGACATTTGTGGGCTTGACAAGAATTGTCAGCACAGAAAAAAAGCTAATTAACATATTCAGATTTTTTATCTTAGAATTATGATAAATTTTACTCGCCAATTTGACTGGACTAATGTATCTGGTTATTTGGTCTAACACCAGTCTAGACATTGCTGTAAGGCACTTTTTAAGGATATGATTAAAATTTAAATTAGTATATGTTACACAAAACAGGTAACCCTTGAAGACATAAAGCCCTTCATACAAACATTTGAGCTTCTTCAATATCTACAATATTCTGTGAAAGAGTGATTAAAGATACATTGAAGATTATGACATCAATTCTTGTACACATCTTCCATTGGTTCTATTTTATTAGCTTGGACTAATAAAAAGGGTTCTCTGAAATATAAGAGGGGTTCTCTGAAATACAAATAGGAGGCGATATAGGAGGGACTTACAGGATTTTTAAGCTGCCAAAAATGTTCAATATTTAACCTTGCTAGTGCTTATATTTCACTTTCCTAGTGTCCCTCATATAGAGCCATTTAATATTTGTGAAATAAAGATATACTTTCCATACACATTCTCCACAGCATTAATGATGGTTCACAATTTAATAATAAAATATGAAGTTTAAATTTTTAGATGTGCTGACAGTATACAGTATATAAAACATTTACTTGTTTTATTTAAAGTATGACACCAATT
This sequence comes from Cavia porcellus, assembly GCF_034190915.1. Lineage (NCBI taxonomy): Eukaryota > Metazoa > Chordata > Mammalia > Rodentia > Caviidae > Cavia > Cavia porcellus. The sequence goes on from NW_026947490.1 coordinate 11,140,910, forward strand.
CTACTTTTTCCTTTACATAAAATACACAAGAATTGAAAGAATCTTAGGTGTGACATTTTGGTCATGCATTACCAACTTTCCTTTGTGTCTCTCTTCTTTTTTCTTTATTAATACAGTTAGTATTTTGAACTTTAGATTAAACAAAATAAAATGAGTTGATTGTACTCTTACAAACTCTCAGTAGTGATTGAATCATCTCCTATTACCTTTTTTAAAGCTATTTTTCAAACAAAGCTTACTTAATTCTTTTCTTTGATAACTACCGACCTTATTTAGAAGGGGACAGTAAGATGCCTTACTACATGAACTAACCTTTAGTTTTCACATTCTCAAGTTAATGAGAATGGATCCTATAAGGTGTGTTGAACAGAGAAAAATTCCCTAACTGGGAGAAAGTCATGAAGCTTCTGGTCATCCTGTAACCATGCCATGTAACCTGCTTTCCCCCACACGGATGGTAATGGAGCAATTACACAGCACAGCAGTGATGCATAGCTGATCTGTAGCTCTCCATCTTAGCCATCAATTGCTAACAATGTTAAAAGAAAGAGAAAATTTTTAGTATGAGGACTGAATTTTTCAGTTAAGCTGTTTCCAAAGAGAAAGGAGAAGGACAATTAATAAAAACTCCACTTATAGAATTACTACCTTCCAAAACTTCAAAATTTGAGTTCTTCTTATCTTCTGAAAGTATGTAAATTAGATTTATATTTTGGTTAACTTTGGATTCAAAATTTTCCATTATCGGCAAGGCAGGTAATGTTAAAATAATGTAGTTCACTTGGCTCTAGTTTTTTTGTTTGTTTTGTTTTTGTTTTTGTTTTTCCTATCAGTGACTTTGACTTGTATTAGAGTATTGTGATATTCAGTTCTGGTTTTTAAAATGCTGTCAAGAACTGATTAAAATTTCAGTAAACATACTTCTTATGACAAGTATGTATAGTATCTCAATGTTCTTGTACTGGTATTAAAGAGACTCTATATTTTGTGTGTGGGGAGAGCATTTCCTCTAAGCAGTCACTTTGTTTCTTGTGAAATTCAAAATAAGTTGAACAGATTAAATTGCTGAAAAATTTGGTTGCTTTCTCTATGCAAAACTTAAGAAGGAAGGCTTTGTGGTGACATTTTGGACACTGTTGCATTAGAGAGTCAAATGCACATGTGGTTTTTAAGTCATTAAAATGAATTTCCTTTAAAAACTTTCTATTTGCCTTCTGCGGCATTCATTTATGAATTGAGTTGTTTGGCCAATGACCAGACAGCACACAATGAAAGACAGAATTCATTTCATTTGCTTCAGAGAAAATTCAACCATATTCTTTTAACTGGGGTTGAGTTGTTTTCCACTCTAATTTCCAGGCACATCTCATTGATTTTAGAAAAATTTTAGGAATATCAATATATAAATACTATGTAAAAAGTAACAAGATTCTTATGAGTAACAACTTCAGGATTTTTAAATTGTTTGATTTGTTGTATCTTTTTTTTTTTTTCCCCAAAATCTTGGCATGTAAAAAGTTGGTGACTAAACACAAAATCAATTCTGTCATTTGGAATGAAGTTATTTTTTAACCTGGATATATCACATGCTTATGAGTCTTCAGATCAGTTAAAGTTGAGTTCCTGTTTATGGCCTGAATTCAAATGTAGATGTGTCTCAGAAATATTCTTATGCTTTCTTTTGTAGCACTAACATGAGATAAAAACAGTGCAATTTTTCATTCTGCTTCAAATTTCACTAGTAGACACTGTAGAAAAATGGAATAATTTCCAAAATCTAGCTCTAGGTGCAAATAATGTAAATGTCTTTCTAAAATTTGTAGAATCCAAAGGACTATTTTAATCCTTTTGAATAAATCATCATGACACAAAATAGCAAGTACAGATTATGTTAAAATTATTACCTGTCATACTAGGTGAAAAGCAAAGAAAATAATTTTAAACTTTTAAAAAATCATGTTTCTAAAATCATTGACCTGATATTTTTGCTTTTTGTCTATAAATGATAATTTTCTATAAATTATGATTTTCCCTAAAATAAGCATATGATTTAAGGCTGAAAAAATAGTCTCTATGGTTAACATTAAGTACCCTGCTGGAAATTTCAGTAAGTGTAGATTATTGTTTTTCTAAAACAATTGTTTGAAATAAACACATATATCACCTCCTATAAGAAATAAGATGTCTTATTTTTTTTTTCAAATACAATTAGCCTACACTATGGATAAAATATTTAAAGTAACAAGGAATGGGACTTGCAAGAAGGCTGAATTTCTACCTTTGGCACCTTGAGGTTCATTGATTATTTAAATAATTGAAAACAAGCCCAAGGAATTTTTTAAAAGTAAATTTGACTTTTGAGATTAAGCTTGCTGTCTGTAACCTTGATTCTTAAGGAAATGAAAACTAAAATTTAATCTTATCTAGTTGGACATTATTTGCCTTTATGCTCATATATAACTTCTTCAATAAAAGCCAAAATAATTCCTAAATTTTTCTTCATTTTTTTTATTCACCTAATTTATTTTGTTAATTTTATATTCACATCCAGCTATGGCTTGCTTGTGCATCTCAGTATTGTCTTGAATCTGGGCATGTAAAGGTTAAATTAATTCCACACAAGGCTAAATTAATGAAATTAATATCCAGGTAATAATGGGCTACTTTCTCTTGTAAATCATTCATGTTCATCTAATAATACACTGCATAATCCTTCAAAAATTTAGAAAAGTTATATATTCATTTATAAAACTAGGTTAAAAAATTTTAATTTTGCTTTAGTGATTTTACCTTTGGGGATTGTGGAATTTATTTTTACCATTAATATTAAATTATTACCTCTGATTTTTAACATTTTTTAAACATCTATCCACAGTTTTTGTTTTACAAATGCTTTGTATAGTACAATAAGTAAAAGAGTAGTGTAAGTATAGAAAGAGATTAGTACAATCATTAAAACTCAGGTGTTGAGACCATTCCTCTGAGACCACAGTTGCACTCAGAGTTTGCCAGGACTGTGATTTGGGACCAAATATCTCCCTGCCTCACGCTCTTCCGTGCACCGTGCTGGATGACAATGGCTACCTGTGAATCCATGAAGACAGCACTAGTTTTTAGGTGCCTCCCAAGAGGAAGCTATGTCTTCACTTCACACATGGGTAGCAATGTTCTTCATCTCCCTGGCTGAAGAAGACTTGCAATTATGGAAGACAATAATGAGTACAAGAAAAAATAACACTAAGGAAAAAAAATAAGAGGACACAAGTTAAAAATATTATTTCTGAATGAAAATATTGTTCAGATTCAGTTCTGTGAATCTTGTTCAGATTCATGCATGAGAAAAGTAGCCCTTGTGAAGCTTTCAGGAAAAGCTGAGATTGTAAATTGCAAAATACAAGGTTAAAAACCTATTGAAACGGGTGTGCTGGGTGGTGTATGCCTGTAAGCACAGCTCATCAAGAGCCTGAGGCACAAGATCAGCCTGAGCAATTCTATCCGTACCCTGCTATAAAGGACTGGAGCTGAGGCTCAGTAGTACATTGCAGCAGACAAAACCAAAAAGGTGTGTAGTTTGTTCTAGTATCATTGCGACAAGTTTCATGTCCTATCTTATACTCTAAGTAACTACTTTGAAGATAACAATATGCTATGTGTTCGATATTGATACTGTCCTGTAATTTTGTTTTAAATTTTTTTGAATTTTTTCTTTTACTTTAAAAAATTTATTTTTTTTATTTTAAGGGAAAAAATAGCAATAAACCAGAGTTTCAAAACAGATTAGTGGAAGAGTTACAATAATTTCTTTTCTTTAAAATAAAAAGAAAATGTATGTAGTTGGAGTATTGAGTTACTAGTTTTTGTGAGTATAAAGTAAAGAATATAGGGCCAGGGATTTAGCTCAGCAGCATAAATACCTGCCCAGCAAGCATGAGAATGTGAGTTGCATCACTGAGACCAATAATATTAATAATAATAATAATAATAATAATAATAATAATAATATATGCTTCAATATATATATAGTAGAAGCTTGATAAATGTCACAATATCAGCATAATCTGGCTTGAAAAATACTGTCACTTTTTTCTTAAAGAAATTTATGAAATTCCAAATTAATTGAATTCTCAATGTAGCTTTTTAATGTTACATTTTCAAATTCACTGTGTGTGGCAGAGTAATAACTTTCAGTTATTTTTGATGTAGAGAACATCCAAAGATATCAGGATTGAGGCTGGTAATTATAAGCTTGTCTTCCCCTTTAAGTTCAATTCTGATAGCTAAAAAAATAGAGACCACACTTAAACGATTCTTACTTTGTATCAGTACTTTTCTAAGTGCTTTGTAATCCTAACAGCAGCCCTAAAAGACAATCACAATTCCCCTCCTTTTATAAGTAAAGAAATCAAAAAGGTAAAGTAACTGTCATTTCAAACTAAAAAAAAGAGCTGGTTTATTTAAAAGACTAGCTGAAGTATTTGCATAATTTAAAAGTGAAAAATTATTTCATAGGTTATATATTTAGGGGATAAACATGTATTGTTCTTTGCTCAAACAAAATAGATGAAGGACATATAATAAAAAAGAAAAATACTTTGAACCCTCAGATAGTTTTGTGCTGTCTTGATATTCAAGTTCCTAAAATATATTCAAATATATAACTTAATATATAGCTCAAGAAAATTATTTAATTCCTTTGGATCTTCATTCCATTATCAATTAAATGACAATAATATTTATCCCACAAAATCTTATACCATTATGGAGAAGTTATGTATATTAATTGCTTAATAAGTACATCTCTTCTGCTTTCAGGCTGTTTCCTTTTATTATTACCTGCAATACTTCAAACTTATGTGCATTTTTCCCTTCTTACCTGTTTGAGGCGTAAGCATTGTCCATGTTCTCTGCCATACGCTGAAGTCTTATATGAATAACACTGGCAGATACCTGTCTGCTAGTGAGAGTTTTAAAGGTCTCCCTAGTTTGGAACAAGGTAGCTGAACCTAGCATCCATTAAGAGGCTGCAGGATTTATTACTGGAATTTGCCAATTCATTAACTGTTTATCAATATGATCATATGTATTAAACCTGTACAGTAAAATAGAAAATACATAATTTGTTCCAATACAGAGATTCTGTTCAAAAGCATGGTTGTGCTTGTTCATTTCATGTGTCACCTTGTCTTGCACCATTGCCCAGACATATGGTCAAACACTACCCTGAATACTTCTGTGAGAGTACGTTTTGGATGACATTCACTTGGAGAACCTAGATTAGAGCAGGCTATCCTTCTTGATGTAGGCAGGTTTCACCAAATCAATGAAATTTGCTACTGGAACGAAGTCTGATATTCCCTGATCCAGCAAACTGCCTTGAGATTTTCACTGTAAGCATCGGCTGCTTTTTGAGTCTCTAGACTACCAGCCTGTACTACAAATTTAGAAATTGCCAATCTCTGTAATCACATATGCTGACTCCTCAAATCAATCTCTTGGATTTCGATTGCAGGTACCAATATGAGTAGTAGTACAAGTACTAAACAATAATAGTAATAAAATTAATAATGAATAAGAAAACACATTTTTATATTGTGCTGCAACACGAATTGAAATAAAGGAGAAATAGGAAAGGAGAGCTGCTATCAGAACATCACTTTCAAACAGAAGGTGCCATAGTTGGTCTGAAAATTCTCCGGAGGCACATGTGCTGAAGATCTCCTTAGTCTCTAGCCTATTGTGTCACTGTGAGGGGGTGAGCACTGCTGTAAAAAGTTAAGTTTAAGGAGGATAATTTTCAAGGTGATACTGAGAACCAGTTCTTGACGTTTCTTTGCTTCATGGAGGCCAAGAAGTGAGCAACTGTCTTAGGTCACATGCTTTCTGCCAAGATGAGCCACCCCCTCCACAGCCACAAAAGCAGCAGAACCAATCAATCTTGGGCTGAAACCTCTGAAATTCTAGCCAAAATAAACTTTTACTCCCTTTAAATTGACTTTTTTCAGGTGTCTATCACAGTGACAGAAAGTCAACTAACACAGATAGTGAAGAGTAGATGGCATTTGTGGCAAGATGTAAAGAAGGAGTTATGGTTTGTACCTAGACTGCCCCCATCGCCTTGCAAACACTCATATGCTCATTGCTGGGATATTTTGGAGCTGGTTAGGTGTCTAGTGGGATGCTGGGATTAAGGATTCCCCACCCTGACTATTGGTGATAGTAATCAATAGGCATAAAGCCTGAATAGAATATAAAGGGACAGAAAGAAGGCGTCGGTGTTGCTACTGTTTGCTGCTTAGTTCCCTCCTGCCTACCATGAGCTGTTTCTCCTCTCCAACGCCCGTCTACTAAGTCACCCTGCCTGGGAACCAGCTGATTATGGACTCAAACCTCTACAACTGAGTTAAATAAAAATTTGCTCCTATAGCTTTGGGTGTTTTTGTATTTTGTCTCAGCAATGAGAAAAGGAGAGAAGCTAAAACAGAAGGTAAGATAAGTTCTACTGGAACCAAGAACAAGAGAAGTCCAGGATGAGAAGAAACCAAAGAGGAATACCAGGAGAAAGCAGTTATGTTCAAGTGATGAGGTTCATGTGTCTGCGCAAAAATGGAAGATTATATAAAGGATATATAAAGGAAGGGGCAAAATCGCAAAGAACAAAGGGAGAGGTTGGTAGCACTGTTACTTTTCGTTTGAATGATGGGAAGACTGAACAATATTAGCCCAAGTTTGTAACATTCTAAATGGGGTTCTCAAATATTCTGGCTAATCTAATTGAAACATTATCAAGTGAGAGTGTCACAGGCAACATTCAGCTGCTTGTACTGGAGGAATTCTTAGGCTTACACAAATCCAGATTGGACTAAGCACATTGGAAAGGAAGGGAAGACTACGGCAGGGTTGGAACCCTCAAACCTGAGTCGTAGCTTGTTATGGTTGGGTTCTTGCTCTCCCTAATGAAAATTTTAAAATCTGTTGAAGGTTTTCCAAATGTCATTCTCTCTATTTCATACTTACAGATGATGGGCTTTAATGAAGTGTGTAAAATCTCTTTACAGAAATACCAAGATTAGTGTCTGACTGAATAAATGAGAGGACTTGTGCTCTAAAAAGTCTGCTACTTCCTTACTGCCCTCCTCCATTCCTGTGAGACTCTGCTGCACTATAAACCACACTTCAGAAGCATACAGAAAGGGAGGTCTAGGAAATGCAGTAGGTTTTTGTAGAAAAGTCGATAGACCACAAACACATCACAAGAGGAAAGAACATAAACAAGGAAACTGGTGGCGACGTAAGGAGGCAAAAAAATTGGGAAGGTAACATCCAGAACTGGCTAAAATATGAAATGCAATCTTGATAGTGTCAAGCATTGTAAGGCAGTGACTCTGGGGGATTAGAAGATAGGGGTAAAATAGGGATCTTTCTAATATCCCAGAAATTTTGGAACCTTCTTGCTACTGGATAGTGGTGGCTGAGACAGTACAGGTCTTTATATGTACAGTCTTCTCTAGCTCCGTCTTACAAGAAACTTCTGAGAGACATCACAGCCTTCTTCCACCACTTTCAGCCATAATTTTTTGCATTCATACCTGACTGCCAATGTATTTAGGGTGATACGAGCCAAATATCTGATGTGTTGTAAATTCCCAATAAATACCAATTAGTACTACTGCTTTGAAGTATGGAGGATTTTCTTTCTAAGTTGTTATTGGTTCACATTACTTAAGATCTAATTGTATAAATGGATAAGAATCTAGAATGTGTTAAGGCTATGGCTTTGGAAGAAACAAAATTGAGTTTCAATCACATTCTTGCCTTTTTGTAATTGGGAAATTATACATACTTTACTTATTATCTTAATGTCTTGCTGTACTTCATAGAGTTCTTTAGCAAGAAAAGGAAATATTTAAGATACTTTGGATCATCATAGGCTCAAAGTTAACAATATTTATTTTATTACTTATTTTGAATGTTTTTATGAAACCAAGTTAAGCATGGCTTCTGAAAGTGTACTTTCCCAACTCCTTAGAGTTTTAAAAATTTGTGTGAGGTTGAGGCCTAAAGTAGTATAAAACACTTATTCTGTGCCTTTGCCTACATCTTCAAGAATTTTACCTATTTATTCCCAAGAAGTTTTTCCATTTTAACATTTAGATCTTCAATTCATTTTGATTTTAGTTTATACAAGGTGATAAATGTGGCTTTAGACTTAATTTTCTGCATTTGGATATCCAATTTACCCAGCACCATTTAGTAAAGAGGCTCTTTCACCCAGTGTTTCTGTCTACTTTGACAAAGACCAAATAGCTGAATGTGGCTGACACTGTATCTGCCTCCTTCCATTCTGTTTCACCGAGAATTGTTTTTGACTATTACTTGTACTCTAACAATTGGGCTGTTCTTTTAATATTGGGACACACAGTACACTAACCATTATCAATCTCTAATTATTTTGGTATGAGTTTTCATTTTATTTTTTCATAGAAGAATGTTTTTATATTTTCTTTATTAATATCTACTTGTATTACTTTAAAGTAATAAGTACAATACAGGTTTTTAGCTCCAACAAATAATTGTAATTCCTAAATTTTCTCTAAAGATGTGTTTGCTGTGATTGTTTTCTGGTACTAACACAGTATTCCAAACTGGGAGAGTTACAAATAAAATAGGTTTATTTCTGTTAATATTTTTGGTTTAAGAGCAGTTTTAGGTTAAGAGCTGGTTCACACCCAGCAAAGAGTTGAATTTTTAGACAGCACAGGGCATGAAATGGTGAGACATAAGGCAGGACACCTAGACAAACTGCCTTGTGTAACAGCATCTTCCTAATTAATATATTAATTTCATGAGTGGATCAATCTCTTCCTGAGGGTGGAGCCTAGTGAATTCCTAAAGTCCTACTTGATCCTATGTCTTAATATTGCACAATAGGAATAAACCTTCATCCCAAGAGTCAAAGAAAACCAATCATAATCCAACCATAGCAGGCAGCTTCCTATGTAAGAAGCTTCCCTTGGATACAGGACTCTCTCTGTAGGGTTTTTGTGTGGGTGTAGAGCCTAAAGGGACAGGCTTTCTCTACATTCTGTTTTCTGGTCTGGTGCTTTGTGTAAGCCCTAGGGCATACGCTGAGTGGCAAGAGTTCCCTTTTACCACACTGCAGACTGTACATAATTTTGCTTCATAAACTCATTTTGATATTGAGCTATGTTGCTATAGTACTATCTATGTGTGCATAAATGTGTACATTGCTTTATTTAAAAGAGAACAAAACAACACAAACCATGATATAGAATTTCCAAACAGGATAGTAGGAAATTACCAATGGTTACTATATTGCATGTTGTTATTTTAAAAAACAGTTTGTGTTTATATTGTTTAATCAATTATACATGTCTATATCTTGTAATCGGAATATGTTCAGAAGGAGAATAGCCAAATGGAACCACTAATCCGAGGTTTTGAGGAATCTCCACAGTGACTTCCATAATGGTTCTAGCAGTCTGTACTCCTACCAATAGTGGGCAAAGGTTTCTTTATTCCCCAGAGCTCATCCAGCATTTGCTATTAGTTGATTTCTTGATGATAACCATTCTTTCGGTGATGAAGTGGAATCTCACTTTTGTTTTAATTTGCACTTCTCAAATAACCAGTGACACTGAACCTTTTTTTCATATATTTATTTGCCATGTGTTACCCTTTATCTGAGAAGTGCAAATTCATTTTGGCTGCCCATTTTTGGACTAGATCTTTGACTTTTGGGCATCTGATGTTTTTCAGGTCTTCATGTGTTCTAGATAGAAGTCTTTTGCCTGAGGGACAGATGATTATAATTTTTTTCCTCTTTGTGTATTTTTTCTTCATTCTTTCAGTGATTTCTTATAATGTGCAAACAGTTTTTAATATGATGAGATCTTGATTGTTGACTCTTTGACTACTTCCCAATGTAATTCCCATGTAATTAGGTTTTTGTTCATGAACTCTCTGCCCACCCATATGCCTTGAAGATTTCTATCTATTTCTCTTTCAGTAGAATTTAGTGTTTTTGTTTTAATATTTAGATCTTTGATCCATTTTGACTTTAGTATAGTGCATAGTGACAGCTATGTGTCTAGTTTTGGTCTTTGGCATATGAAAAGCCAGTTTTCTCAGCATCATTTATTAAAAAGACATTCTTCCATTAAACATGTTTAGCCTCTTTGTCAAAGATATGGTGACTGAGTGTGTTTATAGTTGTGTCTACATCTTCCAATCTGTTCCATTGATTCTCAGGTCTGTTTTTTCCAGGTCAAGCAAATATTATCACAATAAATTTGTAGAATTTAAGTTAAGGGATGTGATGACTCCTGCCTTGCCTTTGTTGCCCAGGATGGCTTTTGCTATTCTAAGTCTCTTCTGTTGCCCAATATATCTACCTTATGAATGTTTTCCCTAGACTTGTAATGTGTGCTAATGATATTTGCATGGAGATTGCACTAAATTTGTATAATAGATTTGGGAGTATGGCCCTTTTCACAATGTTGTTTTTTTTTCCTATCCACAGAAAGTGGTATCTTGCCATTTTTGGATATTCTCTTTGATCTGTTTGTTAAGAGTGCTGTAATTTTTAGTGTATAGAACATTTATTTCCTTCATTAGATTGATTCCTAAGTATTTCAGTTTGGGATTTGGATTTGATTTATTCTTCATTTTTAGAAGTTTGAGGTACAGCATTAGGTTGTTTATTTGTGCCTGTTCATTTTCCTGATATGACACTAACAGCCATAATACACTATTCTTGTACTGCACTTCTGGTATTTTGATTATTATGTGTCTGGGTATAGATTTATTTTGGTGATAACTAATTGGATTTTATGTGCCTTCCTTATAAGTTTGTCAGATTTTATTCCCATGATTGGGAAATTTTCTGGTATTACTGCTGAAAATAGTCTTTTTTAATGTCATTTGTGTTGCCTCCTGCTTTTTGATGACAGTTATTCTTATATTATTGTTCTTTGTATCACCTTGCAGCTGGTCCAATTGTTATGTCTTGATCTTCTATTATGTTCAGGAGAACTTTCCTTTTTTGCTCACTATTTGAGATCCTGTCTGCAAGGTCTGAAAGTCTGTCTTTAGAAAATTGCTTTGCCAGCTTTCAATGGAAGTTTTATTTTCCTAGATATGTTTAATTCCTTTTCACACATTCAGTTTCTTTCCTATCTTGAACATTCACTGCTTCCATTGTCTTCCTATTATCTATTTTTTATCTATCTCTAAATTTGCTAAGTAACACCTTTGTAAATGTTGAAATTCTTTTTTTTACTTGAGATTATATCTGACCTGATTTCTCTATAGCTTCATGAATATGTTTCTTCTCTTCAGTTGCTATCATTTCAGAATTTTCAAGTGTGTGCTTTCCAATTTATTCTATGTCCATGTCTACTGGACTTGTTCTCGAAAGATGGGACATCTAAGATTACATTTTGCCCTTTTTTACTTGTCATTTTCTATTTCAAAAAGTTTTTGTTTTATTTTGTTTTCTGTGATGACCTAAAAGCTTTTGGTTTGTGTCTGTTACAAGACTCCACTCTTTCAATTAATTAAGAGTGGGATGTTGGTATCTGTTTGGCTCAATCCCTGGTTCTTCGATGTAGGCCTGTTGTGAGATTGTTACCCAAGAGCTTCCCAGGACTGTTTCAGAAGGGAGAACAACTGATTACAACACATGTGACATCCTAGTGAAAGTGGTAAAAATAGAAATACAAATAACATCAAGCACAATTTAGAAACTGGCAAACTGTGGTAACTATTGATTTTGTACTTAGGGAACAGAGTCTATAGTTATATAAAAGAGTTAATCATAAATTAGGAGTTGTATGCAAAATGGTTCCCCTTGGTAGAGTGGTTTTACCCTCTAGAAACGATAGTGTATAAAATAGAGGTAGCTGGAAAGAAAATAAAAGCAAGTTTGACACGATGATCATGTAAAGTTTGGGAAAGTAAAGAAGGGGATAGAAATGAAAGAATGAAGATGTGTTCAAAGGATTTTCTGAGCTTGATCTCTAGGTTTGGAAGATGCAATTAATTTTCTGTAGATGGAGTTTGCTTAGCCATTTTGAAAAGAGAATAAAAGATCAAAAAACAGAGAAATAAAGATGAAGAAGAAGAAGAAGAAGAAGAAGAAGAAGAAGAAGAAGAAGAAGAAGAAGAAGAAGAAGAAGAAAAGGAAGAGAAAAATTGAGAGAAAAGAGTGAGTTACAAAGACCTAGATGCTTCTCAAGCTGATTTCTGGCCCTGCAGAAACCTATTGGCCAGTATTGTTATTGTTACTTCAGATTTTTCACTCCTCTAGTTTTGCCTTTCCGATTGTGCACCTTGTCTGGGACTCTCCTGTGCTGCTGGATTTCTCTTTGATCACCACATCTTCTTTAGTAGTTCACCACAGCAGTGGCAGTAGCAGGGAGAGAGATTACTCTCCTCTGGCACAGATCTCCTGGATTACCTATTGGTGGAGAGGCAGTGGAAGCAGATCGTCTTCTCTGATGCCCTTCACCTGAGTTTTACATTGCATCTTGCTTGTTTTCTTGCATTCTATAATAGAAAATTTCTTCTATAGCTAAGATGATTATTGTTTTAGGTATTTTTGGCTAGGTCTTCATTTTTATTTTAAATTTTAAACCAATTTTATTTTCATGAGAAATAATTCAGTTTATTCTATTAGCAACAATATAAATATCAAAAAGTGTGCCTGATGGATCATTGTATTAATGATGCACTAAAGAATTTATGTTTCATTAATTTTCTTATATATAAAACTTCAATGAAAGTGCTAAATCAGTAATTGCTTCTAATAGTTACCCCGAATGAAATTATTATTAAATAAGCACAAGTAGATGATAAGATATTGCATATAACTCTGAATTTGATTTTAACTAACTTTTAATGAAAATGTTAAAATAAATAAATTAATGTGCATATATACACATATATGATTATATGATTAGAACAGAAAATAAAAGCATTCATAATCAGTTTTTACATACCTACTATTTGCCAAGCATTCCTAAACAAAAATAAAAGTTCATTAATCTGATTTTTCTTCTGGAATAAAGAAGCTCAGGTTCAAGAAATGTTAATAATTCTTCTATATAGTTGTTATCCATCTGTCACACTGCAGGTGCATGTTTTTCCTAGAATATATTATTTTCAATTTTAAGAGAAAGACAGTTCTATTATACTAGTTTATCTCAGCTTTTACTCCCAGAAAGATCTTTTAAACTACTATGCTCATGAGTTTATCCCATGTGAGTTTTCTCTGGGGAAGTTCAGGGTGGAACTGCAAATGATTTCATAATACACAATTCCAGAATCTAAACCATATGGCTATATTCAATGTTTTCACAAATAGACCGTTATCGCTATACAACAGTAGCAGTACATGTGTAATTACATGCTCAGGCAATAGTTTCACAGAAAGTATCTTTGCCTTCCATCATAGAAAAATGGTTACAATGCAGCTACCAAGGACAGTATGTGATATCATTTTTTAACTTTTGCTTATAGTAGAATTTTAAAACATGGGCTTCTTGGGAATTAAAATCTGTATTTCAAATGAACTGTCTCACAAAAACATTTTACCATGCATTTTACATAAATTAATATATATACACTAAAATCATGCTTCAGAATATTTGCTTATTTATATATTTTTTTAAATATTCTGCCAGTTTTTACACTACAGGAGCAGTTGAATATGCTGCTTTAGGAATAACAAAAGCTACTATGCTTTTCCCCATTTATAGCTTACGACATTCATATTAGAGTTGTTTGAGCAAATCACATCTAATACTGGGCACATTGTTAAAATTCTTTCAAGTTTAGCTAAGGAAAGGAAAATATTTTCTGAAAAAAAGCTAAGTAAAGTTCCAACAAACATTTGTGTACTTAAGTGAAGAAAGACTCTTGCAAAGTCCAATACATAGCTTCACTCTTTTGGTGAATACTTATCTCTTCTACAAAAAGAAGTGATTACTCATATCCAGCATTGTCTATGATGAGTGGTAATTTCAGAGTAAAGGATTTCTCTAAAACCTGTGGGTTGTTCTTCCTAACTAACCATTTCTAAGCCAGATATGAATTATAGGCATAGGAATGATACTCAACAAAGAAAAACAATCTGCTTTTCCCAAAAATGTGATTGTGGGAGTATGAAAGATTGAACATTAAAAGATGATGAGATTGAATTTTCCCAGTAAATATTATTTTAAAGAAAATACCAAATATCAAAAGCTGTTTTCTTCAAGCTCATCAAAGAACAGATCTGAGTGCATTTGAGATTTTGCTGCAAGTGGCTTTGTTTACAATGTGATACTTACATATTTAAATACTGAAGTGGTGATAGGTGAGTACTGAACAAAGCTTTTGCCTGATTAAAAATAAATTGTGCTTAATAAAATTTAAATCATACTTCAGCAATAGCATAGTAGCATACATTTAATATATATGTGATTCAAAGCTGAAAGAACAACAAATATTTGGAGAAAAATAATTAACCACAATCTCATGAATTTTATATTATTTTTCACTGTGAATTCATATGTGTGTGTGTATATATATGTATCTCTCTCTCTCTCTATATATATATATATATATATATATATATATATATCACTCCTTAATTAGAAAATCTATTATTTCAAATGGTCAAAATATTTTTGGATGCAACTTGACGATTTAATTGTAAAATGCTCCAGAACATACGGACTACATTTCTCAGTTTCATTACAGTCCCCTTGGGTTTTCAAATATCAAGAAGAATCTTAAATAGAAAAAAAATGTGAAAAATGTCTTGAGCATTTAAACAAATTAGCACAATTTGCCCCTCCCCAGTATATAATTGGCCTGATTCACAGGATTTTTATACAAGTACGTATTTTATTTTTATCGATATCTTAAACATCATTTGTTAGTCATCATACTACCCAGAAGTTTTCTTCTTTACTCGTGTTTTCTTTTACAGAATTGAAAGTGAATTGAAGTTAAAACAGCACTCTGAAACTCTTCAAAAATGAAGGAATCTAGCAAATAAAACTAAGCAGACTCAACTGTTTGCTTATTACTTTTCAACGTCTATTAAGTGGTGGCATCGAGTATGCAAGACATATTACTAACTTTCTACCTCTAAGTATTTATTTCTTCATTTAGTCAAAGGAGCTGAAAGCATAATTTTGTACAAAATAAATTTTGGAATCAAACTGTTTAAAAAATGTTAAAAACTTGCACGCTTTTGCTTTATTTGCAATAATAATCATTATGATTCTCAACATCTGCACCATGTAATTTCTCTAAAATTGCAAAAAAACATGAAGAATCCACTTAAACTTCAAGAAATTTTCAAAACCACATAAGTTTTATAAAATAAAAATAATTCAAGCTTTATAATTACAAAAAAAGTGCTCATTTTGGTATGAAGTTTAAAGAAGACTCCGTTTCATTGAACTCCAAAGCATTTCCTCAACAACAGCTATTAGTTAGACACAAAATAACAAAATTCCTGGGGTTTTGTTCCTTTAAAGCGAAAGCAAATATCTTTTTACATTCCCTATAATCTTGAGAATACTCTTATTCTTCCATTTCCAGGTTAATTTCTTGTCATCTCCAATACATCACTTTTCTTCCTTTCCCATGCTAGCCGGACTTCAAGCCCTATCTGTGCTCTGGTTTGAGTGTCACTCTAATCTAGATTTCCATTTGCTTATCCTTAACTTTTCTCCTGCAGCACATACTAATGCCGCAATTCCCACCCATATCAAAGCCTTTGTCAAATGATGAAGACATCATTGAAACCCTCTCTCAAATGATTCAAAATTGATCACCTTTCAAGGCCAAGATTACACGGATAGTCATAGATGAAATATTGTCATTTCATGTATTTTGAAAATCCAAAAGTGATATATTCATTTTATGCTATTTATTTAAATTTTAACATCATTCTGACTGATTCTAGTGAATACAATTTTGGAAATTGTACAATTGTACAATTGGGGATAAAATTATCAGTAAGAGATTTATTAACATACAAATTAAACTAAATGAAATAACCTTTACCAAAAAGATTTCAAATTAAATTTAATCAAACATGACGTTTGTTGTCATAAATAGATAAGTAAAGGTTTTAGCTGGTCCAGTGTATATCTACCACTACTGCTATTTTATATACATTGTGATACCTAAACCAAAGCATTGTTTGAGCTATTAATAAGAAAATATTTACATAATTAAAAATTTTAGTTATGTCCTCTTATATGAAACAAAAATTACAAGATGAATATAAAATTTTAAATTTCTATTTTTTTTTTTTTGTAGCTGGGATTGAACTCAGCAGGTACCTATGTAGCTGAGCTAGATCCTCAGCTCTAAATTCTTAAGAAAATCTGAAATATTTTATAAATAGTTCCACAAAGCTTTAACTGTCTCTGTCCGTATCTAGATATATCTACCAACAAAGGAAGAGGTGTGCTAGTACTGTATGTCTTCCACATATGAGTTTTTGAGCAGTATAAATTTTTTTCTAATTCCAAGATTCTGTCATTCTTTGATCATATAAATATTATTGTAAGAAACACTATGAAAACAAAAGAATCACACACAGAACACCCACAATGCATAAGGTTAGAAAGTACATGTTCTTCTTCAGTATTCTCCATCTATATTGTACTTGAAATCCTGTAGTAATAAGGTTCCAAAGATGAAACCAAAATAGTAACAATGGACTTTCTTCAAATAAATTTATTATACTGATGGAAATCTAAAGCAAGAAAATTTAATATAAGAACCAGGTTATGGCTTTTCAGAACATGAGACAATCATAATAAGAAATGCCTGGCAGATTAGCAAAGCACACTTCTTCCTAGGTGTGTCAGCGAGAGTTTTCCAGAGATGATTTACATGTAGAGCAGCCAATGTAAGGAGGGAGACACACCCTGATTGTTGGTGGTACCATCTAGTAAATTTACCTCCAGGATGGAATGAAAGATGAAGAAGGAAGGAGGAATAGAAAGAAGGTTTATTGATGGAGCACTGAAAAACGATCCTGCTTGGCCAGGATCGGTATCAGCTTTAGAAATCAAACACCTGTTTCTTAAGCCTGTTGAAACAGACTCCTGTGTCTTTCAAGGATGTCGCAGGTCTTCAGTCTCAAACTAGTGCTACATTGTCAATCTTTCTATTCTACAACTTCCAGCTTCTTCAACTAAGAAGCTATTGGATTTTCTGCCTCTTCAGAGCATAAACAGCCACAGTGCACACTCCTGCCCTGATTCTGTAAACGTGCTTAATAAACACCTACCTAATAAATACCCATATAGTCATGCAAGAGAATATATATATATATATATATATATATATATATATGTGTGTGTATACATATATAAATGTATGTTATGTATACTAGAATAATCATTATTGACTATACATGCACACAAGTTTTCAGGATTGAGGCCCCAAAGATTGCATTGTGGTCTATTTCAATAATCTTTCTGGCCATGCAACTTTAGTTTCATCACTTCCAAATATACATTCTGTGAAGAATTAAAGATACAATTTGGATTACAAATGGAGCTGAAAAAAAAGACATGTCAAACTGAAATACAGCATGTGATACAAAGGTAATTTATTTCGGATAAGAAAGTATTGCAACATTTTTCCGACTGAATTCTGGTGAAATATGCAAGAAATACAGTATTTTAGAGGATTTATTATGAGTTAATTAGAGCATGTCAAATAGGATTAAATATTGAATAATTCATTAGGATTTATAGTCATGGTCCTGAGACGAGCAGTGAAAACTATGCTCCACAGTATTAATTTCAAAGGACACAGTAGCAAGAGGAATGTAAGTTGTCTCTGTGATGAAATAAAACAGTTGTGATTGCAGATAGATCATTAGCTAATAATGACTCTTACTCTCAAATCTGTCAGGGCTTTACTATGCCCTGCATTGAAACAGCTGGGAATGTTCTGTCGGGGAGAAGCATTCTCCCCTCTCCATAGGGAGAAGCATTTGAGTTGGGTTGCAATACAAAAGCTAGTTAATTGCTTAAAATTTAAAAGTCACATATTTGCTCACTGGTCAATTAAAAATATTTTTACCATATTCTAAATTATTTCCACTATGTATTTATCAAGCATCTATTGTACCTCACAAAGTGACAAGTATTGAAGATTCTCCATGGAAAACACATGACATACCAACTCTGCTTGGCCAATGACTAAATTATAGGAGTGCTCTAGCTGACCTGCTGGTGGGAAGTAGAACCTGGTCAGAAAAGGCAGATTACAATGGATGTCTCCCTTCTCTGTTTGCTCTTTTCTGGCTCTGCTGCCTGTGGCCACCATGACATAATCCTTCACAATCCTGCTCTGCCATGCTAATTTTTGTCCTGCAGCCAACCATGGACTGTAAGCACAAGTCAAAGTTCATTTCCTTTCTTTTCAGGGGTGGATATTCAGTATTGTTTCTCAGTGATGGGAAGGTGAAGAAGACAGCATAAACATAAACTTATCCTGGGCAATGAGACCTCGGTAGAAATCAACATGCAGTTTAATACAGCAAGTTATGTTCTTCCTAAAAAGAGAATGAGCCAGAGTAATCTAAATAAATTTTTTTTTCCCATTTCCTTCCTTTCTACATATTTTCTAGAGTTACCAGAGGACTTCCTCTCAAACTAGATGGCTTGAACAGTAGAAATGCATTGTATAACTTTTTTTTTTTTTTTGTACCAAGGATTAAACTCATGACCTTGCACTTACCAGGCAGGCACTTCTGCTGCTGAGCTAAATCCCTGGCCCTGTATAACTTTTCTTGCAGCTGAATACAGCAAATCATGTCTCTGAAGGCCTGGGTCTTCTGAGTTATAGGAGGGGATAATGTGTCCAGGCCTCTTTCTCTGCTATGTATATGATCATTTTGTTTCTGTGTCTCTTCACATCATCTCACTTCTCTATATATCTCTTTCTAAATCCAAATTGTCCTATTAATAAGGGTACTGGTGACATTGTATATGTATTCTGTCTTCAACAGGTCACAACTAGAGCAACTAGGCAACTGCCTACAAGTCAAAAAAGAAGACCCTTACTAGACACTAAATTTGCTGGTGACTTGAACCTCTCGACATCTAGAACTGTGACAAATAATTTATATTGTTTTTAAGTCGCATGACTCATACCACTTTGTTATAATATCCCAAATAGAATAAGATAGAGGATTAGGAATCTAGCATTTCTGTTTTAGAGCTCATAACTCATGGTACAACTCAACTATGACATTGAAGTATATTGATCGTTTTCCAGTTACTGAGATAAAATATCTGGCATCCATGATTTGAAGAAAGAGAGGTTTATTTGGCTTATGATTTCAAAAGTTTCAGTACATGATTAGTTGACTCCAGGCAGAAATGCCATGGTAGAAGACCCTCAGCCCATGGAAGCCAGGCGCAGTGAGATCAGGAAGAACCTTAGAAGTCTACACCTTTGTCACTCATGCTGAGTGTCCCACTTCATTTAACCAGGCCCCGTCTAACAGCACATTAAACTATGACTCATCAGTGCATGCATCCACCGATAATTGTAGCACTCACATGATATAATCACGTTACAGTCTCACTTCTGAATCCGAGGCCTTTGAGAGACATTATAGAGCTAAGCCACAGCACAAGGTGAAGTAACTGTCTTGCAATCACGAGCAGAGTATTTAATTTCAAGAGAAGATATGAATGATGGAACAACTAGCTGTCACGAGGATCAGTGATAGCACTAGAAAGTAATGCAACAGCCTGCCTAATTCAGAATTATAAATTCTCAAAATTTATAATTTTCTCCTAAACTAAGAACATATGCCAGTGACTTGTTAATGAGTTAATAAACATTGCAGAGTTTGAATACTTAGAAAATTATTTTCTAAGATAACTTTATCCTGCATTCATTGTTTGTATGTTAATCTGAAAATTGATGAATCACTTCTTTCCATATGATTTTAATAAATGACTTTTATTTTCGTATTTCCCTAGCAACAAAATTTATGATTTCAAGTACTGATAAATTTATTTTGGTTGCTTAAGAATCTGAATACAATATACCTAAGGACACAAAGACTTTTAACTTCCTCATTTATAAATGAAAGAAAAACACTTTATTTATATATAACTAAACGTAGAAATATTCTCTCCCATTGGTTTGCAATTTGATTTGGTTTATGATGCAGTAGATTCAAGTGGAGTTGATTAAAAGCTTTCCTTCCTGCTTATGCTTGTTTATTGTCCTTCTCCTTGAAAATCTTACTTATTTTTCTATATAGTAATATTTTGACCAGTCTACATACACGTGATAGATGAGACAATACCATTGCTCAAATACTTTTCAATTCCAAGCGTACTTATTGTTTATTCTTATTTGTAATCATTTTCATGCTTATGTTTTAATGACTGGTGTTATGCTTTCCACAGAACACCTGTGGATGGTATATTTTCAGTCTGTCCCATCAGTTTTAAGAGCTTCTTTTCTTGCTCTTTAGTTGTCTTGATCTTGCTTCCAGCTATGTGCAGGTAGCAAGCCATGGTTTTTCCTATTCACACAAATAAACTTTTGCTCATATAAATAGCTTAACTTATAAATGTACTTTGAATTGCACTTGGTGTATTATTGATTTTATATAATCTTTAGAGACACCAAATTTGAAAGAATGGATATTAGATTAGGGAACTTTTTTAAGGCTGGAAAACTCTTACTTTGTGCTTCTATAACAGAGTACCACAGATGGGGGAAGTTACAAACAATAACAACTTTTTTGGCTCCTTGTTCTGGAGGTTAATATATCCAAGACTGCGGGGCCTCATCTGCTGAGGGCTCTCTTAGCTCCTCATCACACGGCAAAAAGCATCATGTGGTGAGAAAGTAAAAGAATGAATTTAAACCAGACTCCCTTTTACAGTCATTGTTGATCCATTCACAAGGCTGGGACCCTCACTACCTAAACACGGTTCAGTAGGTCTCATATCCCAACAGTGATGCCGTCAACTCTGAGTTTCCGCCTTGCGGTTTGGAGACAGACATTTGAATCATAACATCAACAATAACCAGACCTCAGTTTTTTGCAAAAGGAAACACAAACCATTTTCCAACAGGGAAAACATGAGGAAGTATACCAATGGAATTTACCTTTATGTGCGCTCCAATTTAATGGGAAGCACGGTGTGAGTGATCTTACAGAAACTGATGTAAACAAGTGTGTTTGTGAGCTAAGACTCATAGTTGACACAAGGTAAATTTTGAGGTGCTTAATATTCTTAGGTTGAACAAGATTTAAACAATGCAGTAAGAAGATACTTCAAAGAAGTAGAAAATTTCACAATCTTTTCATTTTGCTGTTTGGCTTAAAACTTTGTTTCTTAATTTCCAGTTACACTTTAAATGAACCATATGTATTCCTATTTCTTAGTTTTCTGACCCATAAAACAATAAGACCAGTAATTAATATTGAAACTAAACACAATTTTTCAGGAAATCTCCCAACATATGTTTTTCTTTTTTGTGAGTTATAAAAATAAATGTATTCATAAGATTTTAGTCAGCCATGAAATTATTGCCTTTGACAAAGTTACAGTATGGGTTAATTCACAGAGTTCTTTCCAATTCAAAATGCACTACTGTCCACAGCCCAGTTATAACCTGAGCTCTTTTATGAGGGGTAATTGCTATAAATAGTTAAAACTTTCAATTTCAATAACAGTTTAGGACAAATAATTTGTCCCTACACTGAGCAATATTTAAGACTAATAGAAGCTTAGAGTATGTGTTGCTTATGCTTTGTGCTAAAAGTAGGAGCCAAAAATTAAATGAAATTTCTATCTTAAAGAATTTTTATTTATTTCACTCACTGTCACCTTGAATATTCTTTATTCCCCTTACTTTGTATCTTCTCTGAATTTACACAAATTAGCTTTTTGTAAGCCAAGGTTACCATGAATTTTTCTTCATACAGACAGTACATACTGGTGACCAGCAGATTTTTCTTCTAAGAATGTTCATTTCCCAGAAATCATTATACAATATCATTTGAGTCAATATTTCTACAGAACTCAAAAATGTTGCAGCTGAAAAAGTGATTTAAAAATGTGATTATACATTTATATACACACATACTCATATAGACATGCACCCTTTCAAAATACTTTTTTTATTATATAAAACTTGAAATGTATAGTTTTTGTGCAAAATAGTTAGAGAGTAATTTTCCTGAATAGGTTACAGAGATGAGTTGACAACTCATCTTTTAACATCAGCTGAACTGAATCAGCATGGTGCTGAGCGAGGATGGCCCACCTTAGCTAAGATTAAAAGCAGAACTGGAGAGGAAAAGGTAGTGTTATTTTTTTTTTGTTTGTTTGTTTTGGTCTTTTTCTTTTTTATCCGTACCAGGGATCGAACTCACGACTGCCTGCTTACAAGGCAGGAGCTTATACCGCTGAACTAAATCCCCAGCCCCATGTTATTTGTTTTCTGTGGTGGTGTTCCTTCTCCTACTGCCTTTGGTTGTCCTAGAGGAGCTTGTCAAGCTTCTTTCTGATATGAACCTGGCTGTTCTCTCATCAGAGGATGGCTGTGGTTCACTTTGGGCGAGCTCTGGTCTTTACCACTTTACCTCCTGGCTGTGGAGGGGAAGATGGTGCACTGTTTGAACTCCAGGAGAAGCTTGTCACGCTGGCTTCCTGATATGATCTCAGCCGTTGTCATCATTAGAGGAGCTTGAGATTTCACTATCACAGAGGACTGCCGTGATACTTTTGGAGGAGCTCTGGTTCTTACTTTGAGCATTGTTTCCTGGTTCCAGTGCAGAGCTCTCAGCCTGCTGGCACAGCTCCTTCATCTCACTGGCACAGACTTTCTAGCTTCTATCACTGACCTTTGGAACTTCCCAGAATGAAACCATGAAACAGACTTGCATGAGACATTGTCATGGGCTTTAGGTCTTCATGCAAGATGTTGTCCTAGGATTGGGGCCTCGGCTATATTCTTTGGGGTCTTTAGTGTTTGGACAGTTTTCCTGTACTTTTTGTATTTAACTTTTTTGTTGACTATTATTGAATAATTCCATAAATTATGTATCCCTATTAAATTGTTTTCCTTGTAAATCTTAACTATAACAGTTACTCATCAAACTTAAAGTCAATACAAATAGTGGAGAAGTATTTTATTCTTTCCTTGAAAATATCTGGTTGCAATGATTCTGAAACATTTTATAAAGTGAAGTTATTGCTGTGAGAGTAATCATGAAGTTCCACATTATACAAAGCACCCTTATTTCATGCTATTGGCTTTAATATAAGGGAGAAAACATCTTAAACTCTCTGTATATTCTAAAGATTACAGTTTCATTTACCTTTCAAAGTAGTAATTGTATATATCTTGAATTTTTTTCTGTGGTTTCAATATAACACTTCTTCCTCAAATTTTCTAATGTATGAACACTACCTTTTTTCTAATTTTCCAATAAGCTACTACTCATAATTACACTATTTTTCTCATGTTAAATATGCAAAATGTAACCAAATATTTCTAAACTTTTCTCCATTAATTTGATTTCTAACTTTCTATCAAACTCCTATTTTTAAATTCCAATATGCAAAATACATACAAACATATATATGTGATTTATAACTTTCTACCAAACTCTTATTTTATAAATTCAAATATGCAAAATACACACACACATATATATATATATATATATATATATATATATATATCAGAGGTGTTAGTCCAAATAATATATATACATATATATCAAAGCATATATATACATATATATCAAAGAATATATATATATATATATATATATATATATATATATATATTTGGAATAACACCTCTGTTTATTCCTCAAAGACATTTTTTTTTGATCCTGCAATTCAAATGACAAGTATTGGGAAACCTGGACTCTTGTCCTAAGGAAAGTAGGTCACCTGCTTAAAAGAATATTATTGATTTGAAATTATTTTTTTCTTTACAAATATAAATTGCTTTCATTACTAAATTGATTTGCTAGAGAAATCTAGTTTAGGCCTTGCTAAATTTCTGAATTGATTGGATTCCAAAAATTATTTGTAAATGTTTTCTGGAGCATATATTTTACAAATGTTACAATTTAGATGCGTTGATAGAGAAAAGTAGGATTTACCTTAGATAGTTCAGTAAGTGCCTTGCTCATAGACAATTCTCAATCAACACTTAAGAAACTGAACGAATAAATGATACTGTATCAAAACATTAAAAGAGATCTTTCTTTCTACTTGAAACCAATCTTACATTCTCTACAACTTCACATCTGTGTATTTTTCTTCTTGTTCTGAAAGAGAGCATAGAATTGTTTCAGTCAGAAGCACAAACGAAATTATTAACAACATGACATAAAACACGAACAGTGCTGACAGTGCTTTTGTGTGAACTCCAGAATCTACTTGCTAGATGATACTGAACCCTCAAACTGATGTTGTATTACATTTGTTTTATTCACTGAAGTTAAGCTTATAGAGAAGATTTTAGCCACACAAATCTTTCAACTTCTGGTTTTTCTTCTTTTTTTTCTTCTTCTGGGATATGTGATTTTATAAAGTAAACATATTTTCCAAAATAAATATCCATTGTTCATATAAAACTGTTTTTATATTAGGCTAAATGGTTGATTAAATTTACAGTATTACCAAAAGAGTAAGTACTTAGAATTGAAATGCAACTACTTAAGGTCCTCTGAAAAATAATTGGGGAAAGACAAATAAAATGAACCTGAGATCTGTAGGTTCTTATTTCTTAATGCAGTTCCATTAATTTAGCATGTTGAAATAATTAAAATTAAAAGCTATTGTTGCAAGTTTCTCTTACTAAGCACAAATATGCATTTATCCTATACTTTTACAATTTTATATTTTTTAATTTATGTTTGGTAGCACGTAGTCAACATTCTTCATTGTAACTAACATATTTCTCCTGTTTGCCATCCATCCATACATCCATCCATTCTTAATTCCCTTATTTATTCGTTTGTTTACTTGTTCATGAAATGTGTGGATTAATCCCTCTGTGTGTAACATCTTAGCTACTTGAATTGGTATTATCCTATAACTGTGAGTGGAAGCCTTAAATTTGTTCAGGGTACATCTCTCATATGTCCTGGCCAACCATAATTCTTAAGTTAATATGGTATTTGGCACCATAGATGTCAGAATCCATTATATATTTTATCTGCCTTTTGCTTTTAGGAGAAGCTGCCTTGTTTGTTTCCTATTATGTCATAAGATTATCATTTTCTTTCCAAGGCGTTGTTGGAAATCTTATAAAAGAAGGAATTTATTTCTTACAAATCCCTCTCCTTTCCAGATACAATCTCTTCCACAGAAGTTAGTACTTTTTTGAAATTAATTTATCTTGTAACTAATTTGACTTTTGATTTCCAGGATATATTTGTACTTTTTAGAAACCTCTTCATCTATTTGTTGGTTTATCACAAAGAGATTATCATATGAATGAAAATTCAGAAGAAAGCAAAAGATGGATATAAATTTGTGTTATATTTCTAGAACACATGGAAACATGAAAGCACTTAGGCAGAGCAGGTGACAATATAGAAACTCCTGGAGGAACTTCCAAGACTCATTTCATGTGTATAATTCTTGGAAAGCCTCCGCTCTACAATGGGAAATCAAATGAGGTTCAAAACATAATCCTTCCTTCGCAGACAATTATATCATACTCCACGCTGAATATTCTGGATACTCAAATTATGAATTAAGCAATTGGTTAAGTGCAAAAATGTAACTAATTTGTGACTCTTAGGTTTCAAAGTCCTCCCAAACAGCCTCTGTGTGATGTCTGTTAGTGTTTTATGAGCTGTGGTGGATTAACTTACGGTCAACTCAAATAGCCAGATAAACTGAGAAGCACAGAAGGAGAGCTGCAGGGGAAGATGGTGTGCTGTTGATTCTCCTGCAGAAGCTTGTGTAGCTTGTTTTCCTGTTATAAACTCAGCTGTTTTCATTGTCTTAGGAGCTTGGGTCCTCACTGTCGCTGAGGATGTCTGTGGTTCTCTTTGGGGGAGCTCTGGTTGCTACCTGGAGAATCACTTCCTGGATCCAGTGCAAATCCCTCCTCTCCTGGTACAGATCCTGTGTTCCACTGGTGCAGACCTTCTAACTTCCACCACTGGGCTTTGAGCCTTCTCAGTGAAGATCCTTGAAGCAAACCTGCACGAGACATTATCGTGGGCTCTCGGCTTCTGGCTGGACTTGTGGAGGACATTTCCATGGGCTTTGGATTTTTAGCTAGATTCATAAAGGACAGTAGGATATATGCCCTCAGCTGAATTCTCCGGGTCTCTAGGATGTGGACAGATCACTTGTACTCTTCTGCATTACTCTCACCATCTTGTTTTTGACTGAGGTTCCTCTATACTGTTTTACTGGATAGTATCAGGTTC
Source organism: Cavia porcellus (assembly GCF_034190915.1). Classification (NCBI taxonomy): domain Eukaryota; kingdom Metazoa; phylum Chordata; class Mammalia; order Rodentia; family Caviidae; genus Cavia; species Cavia porcellus. The sequence continues at coordinate 11,167,410 of NW_026947490.1, forward strand.
GAAAGTTTAGGCATCAGCTGAGAAGATAATGAGATTCATTATAACGCCCATTCTCGTCGACTTTTATCTACTTTTTAAGACCTACAATGTCTCCAATGTTTTGGTTTTGTCGGTTTTGTTCTTTACTGTTTTGTTCAATTGTATTACAACTAATGATATAGGCAATTCTATTAGTGATAGCGGGAGGCATTATGGTAACCATTGTTGATCACCTTGTATTATGTTTTTATATTATCTATTATGTCCACCCTTTTGACTTGACCGATTCTGTTCTGTTATGTCACATTTGGTTTTACTCTCTTCCAAAAAAGCAATAAGAACCGTGGGAGCAATGAAACCCAAAATGTGTAATAGTCATTGTACAAAAGAGAGAAAAAGAACGTGCTCAAAACTATATAACTGCATGTATATTTAAGTGTATAAGATAGAAAATGATATCACAGAGTTTTATTGGATCATTGAACAGAACTGTTTGCAGTATCATTGTTGGAATGTCCACTCTACAAGCTTTAATTTTGTGACTTGAACAATTATTTCTAAGATGGCAATATGTAATCCATTAACTAGTGATTTCCTACTGCGCATTTTTTTCTTCTGTAAATCTGTATAACTTGTACCCCTTCACTGTTTTTTTTCTTTTCTCCTTAAATAAATAAAAAAGGAACAACCCCACAGTTGTAGAAATGCAAAAAAAAAATTTTTTTTGAGGCAATAGTAGAAAATAATCCTATAAATTATGTGTCCTGTATTCACTCTGTCACCTTGACAACCCTGATTACAACATAAATAGTTCACAAAATTCTCAAGCAAGCTTCCACTTCTGACTTACATAGAAGGTGAATTTCTGTGTTATTAGATTCAAAACTCATGACAATGTTCAACCCTTAATTTATATAAACTTACACTGTAAATGGTGAAGTTCTACACTATTCCCTCTCCATTATTATCACTCTTAATACAGATCTACACTCTGTCTCCTACCCTGTATTTCTTAATTTTGAATAATTTTAGGATTGAGATCAAATGCATATTTCTTGAGATAGCCTCTTTGCATTATACCCTATGATAGACTGTTATCTTTGTCTGTTAATCTGGACTAAACCCCTAACCTTAGTCTACCTGTATTTCTGTTAATAATAATTACATCAACATGATATATTTGGCTCAATTAAATATACTAAGATACTGTATATAAACAGTTTAAATCAATGCAGGTGATAAAGGAGGTCAGACATTACTTGTTATTATAGTGGCAATTAACAGTATTCTTAAATATCAGTATTGTGTTCATTGTCTTAATACAATACATACTTTCTCTTCTCTTATTTCTGAAACATTTTCATTGTCTGATCACATAACATTTCTCTTAAATGTTATTCTGTATTTTCACATTGGCTATGAAAGTAAACATAGAGTGATATGAGTTCCCGAGAATTGTGCATATTTATGCTTTTAACTTTCTCAGAGTTTGGTTGGCACACATGGCAAAAGCAAAAATAAGTACTTGCACATTTAAATAAATACATTGCTTATAAATTTATTTAAATATTATTTGGAACAATATTGGGCATTAACAAATAAACATACACATACATATACTTTCACATTGCAGTGAACAAAAACAGATTCTTCAATGTAAATTAAAATATTTTAGAATCATACGACAATGGATGAAAACCCAAAACATCAAAAACAACAATAGTGTAAAATGTTATATATTTTCAGTTTTCACAATATTTTAAATACTGTGAAAATAATTAATTTAGTAGTATAAGAAACACAACAGGCAGAGACCAGCTGAGCCCACCAGGCTTGTGTAAAGGCAACATGGCGTGGAATTTACTGTACCTGGGTACAGGTGAACTGAGGGCAAAACAGTTGTCGGTAGGGAACAAAGAGAAGTGGGATTCTTTTATAGGGATTAGAAGAAGGAAAGGGACATTAAGTGTGAAGATGTTAATAAGCATCGGCTGTCCAAGTTCTCTAGTAGCTTTTCAATGCAGAGGGCAGAGTTCTTGAGATGTCTGGGGGTAAATTTTCATCTAATTGTCCAGACACCTGCAAGATTCCTTGTCCTATCGTCTCTTTTGTGACATCCTGTGCTTGCTGACGACAGCCTCGGTGGTCCTGGGCTTAATTGTCTGCTGAGAATAATGACTGTGTTGGCAAAAAGGTTGAGGGCTGTGAGAGTTGGGTCCTATTTGAGCCTTACAAGTAGACCTTATTATAGTTCTGCTAATCAATCAATGATCAGAATGCAATAAATTAAACTCATTAACAAAATGAAATATACATTCTCTTGTCTCCCCCAGCAAAATGGAATGTGCTGTAGATTGTGGAACCACCACAAATTGTTTTCATCAACATGTAATTGTTGCAATAGGAGCAAAGGCATGCAAATGAAGCTTCTGAAATTAAGGATTTAATGTTCAGTGGTTATTATATGTTACAAATTAAAAACTTTTAAAGAAAATACTGTTATTAATTATTTCTCTTCTACATCAGTGATATTAACTGGAAATTATAAGTACTTCAAAAGTATGAATACCATGTGCAGTGTTGAACAAAGCATTTAGGGATAAAACATACTCATGACATCACTTACATTGAGATGCATTAGAAAAAGAACTTGATGAGTATAAATAAAAAAAAGAGATTGGTAAATAACTAACCATGTGACAGGGCAAGGGCAGTAGCAATGTTAATGATAGAATATTGGATGCGAATTGTTACACATGAATTCAATTTCTTCCAAATTATTTCTGTATTTGAAGACCAGAATCTAAGACGCACAATGTTTTTAAAAAAATAGTGTCATTTTTTACCATCATGGTCATTTAATAAAGGAAATGACAACACTTCAGCAAGTTGCTACATGCAAAACAAATAAATACTTAATATAAAATCATTTTAAGATCTACCAGTAAACACATTTTCCAATTCTTTAAAAAATAATTTTTAATAATGAAAAAACTTCATTCATTAGACAGCATTATCTAAAGCTAAAGTTTTTGAGATTTCTAAAACAGACTAAACATATATGACAATGTCTGAAAGATAATTATATATTGCAAAGGAAAAAATGTTAACAATTATCTTGGTTACTTTATTCTCATTGCTGGGACAAAATTCCCAACACCCAAAAGGAATGAAGGAAAATTTTATTTAGCTCATGGTTTGTGGAGGTTTCAGTCCATAATCGGTTGGCTCCAAGGCAGAAGGTAGCGTGGCAGAGAGGCAACAGTTCATTGTGGCAGAAGACAACATAATCAACACGAGCAGAAATGGGGAGAGGGAGAGCAATCCTCTTTTCTTCCTTAATATTGTAATCTGGCTATCCTCAACCCCTCAGGTTAGTTATAGCCCTCAAACCGTCTCTGTGCTCTTCTCTTTCACAGGCTGAGGTTGTTTGCAAAGTGAGGAGCCTGGCCCCCTCCTAAGTCACTTAATTAAACTTCTCAACTTCTAAAATTTACACAGTGTCAACCATTGCAATCTACTCCTTGTCTATTTGACTACCAGACACATTTCATTAAGCCAGTTTCCAGATGCAAAGACATGCTGCTTATGCTTATCATTTCATAACTTGGAATATTATAACAGGTTTAACAATCCTTAAGAACCAGTAATAAGTCTAACAACATTATATTACATTAGAATCATAAGAATATTATAACAGGTTTAACAATCCTTAAGAAACAGAAATAATTCTATCAACATTATATTACATTAGAATCATAATTTCCACCTCTGGCTCCCCAAAAACTCATGCACATCCCTTTATGAAAAAGGCATTTACTCTATCTCTAGTAATTGCCAAAGTCCTAACAGTTTCAGCATTGCTGAAAAATCCAAGTCCCAAGTCTCCTCCAAGATGTAAGGAAAACTCTTAGCTGCAGGCCCCTGCACAAATGAAAAATTAAGCACTTCCAAAATTCAATGGCACAAGATAAAAATTTTCATTCCAAGAATTACAAACAAGAGCATACAAAGAAGTGAGGCCAACGCAAGCCCACAGTCCAGAAGGGCAAACATCTGAGGCAATCTATGACAAGTTATGAGTTCCAAAAGATTTGGGTGGTTCCACCCCTATAGTGATTGCAGCTCCATGGCTTCTCCCTTGGGTCTGCTTTGCACCTGCCTTGCAGTTTTCTTTAGAAGATACATGATCCTGGCTTCTCCAAACTCCTGGTGTCCCCATTGCTTCTTTGACTTCACCCTCACAGCTTCACACACTTCTTTCTCAGGAGCATACTGGCCAGCCTCCCAGTCCCTCTTCTGAAATCTAGATGGAAGCTTTTTAACTTCAGACATCTTGCATGCTGCATACACCTAAAATCAGTGCCATGTGGATGATGCCAAGGTTTGCTACCATTTGCATCAGCAGCTAGGCTTCCCTCTGTCTTGGCTGTGGGGTTTGAGTACCTTGGTTGATGGGCACTCTGAACCCAATTCTGAGGAACACATTTTCTATTCAGCTTCCATTTTGTCACATGGTATGGCCACCACTTTCTGGAACATGATGCAGCCTGTACCATTCTGAAAAATGGGCCTCTGAAACTTTCTCCTCAAGCACAATCTTTCCCTTTTGAAGTTTTGAGGTGAAGAAGACTAACAATTTGCTGCACCTTGTGATGCCATTAGCCATATTTTATATTTTCCCATTCCCTCTCAGTAATTGAGATCGCCTCAGCTCTATCTCTGTAGTCCATAGGTTTATCAGAGATTCCATAATTCTAAATCATCCTGCTAGTCTCTTTGCTCTTGAGTCTCAACATAGATCTGGCTAAAAGCCCCAATAGTGGACCTACCACTGTCTCAATATTAGACGATCTTAAAATTTCTTCTGCCAGATTAACTAGTCCTCTTCCCCTAATCTTAGTCTCAGGCAAAGTCTCTAGATCTGACAAAAATGCAAACTTTCTTTCAAGCCATAACATACATTGTCTGGAGTCCAGCATGCAATGCAGTCCTTCTCAGCAGAAACCTCCCAAACCTGATCTTTAGCGATCTGCTGGTCCTCTAAGCTCTGACCAGCTTCCACGTAGAACAGCCTAAGCCATTCCAGCGCTACTCTTTCAGGCAACATCCCAGAACCTTTCCAAACTCTTCCTACAAGCCATTTCCAAAGGCTCTACATGGTCAGATATAGTCATAGCAATGACCCCACTCTGGTACCAAATTCTGTCTTAGTTACTTTCTTCTCATTGCTGGGATATAACACCTGACACTCAAAATGAAGGAAGGAAAATTTTGTCTAGCTCATGATTTGTGGAGGTGTCCAAATATAATCAACTGGCTGCAGGGCAGAGTCACATGGAGAGAGGCAACAGTTTAAAATGGAAGAAGAGGGCAAAAGCAACAAGACAAAAGAAGGAAAGAGTAAGACTCTTTTTCTTCCCTTGTAAGCAGGCTACCTGCCCCAGGGTGAGTGTAACACTCACACCATCTCTGTGCCCTCCTCTTGCATAGACTCAGGACATTTACAATTTGAGGACTGGGTCATCTTACTAAGTGACTTAATTAAGCATCTAAACTTCTCAAATTGACACAGTGTATCCACTATTGCAACTAACAAACTGATGTAGAAGTTTAAAAATTACTTAATTATAAATTGTGAGTAATTTATTTGAATGTAGTTATGATATTTGTCATAGGTTTAGAAATGTAATACAGCACTTTAAAAACTATGGCACATGATTATTTTTAAAACAAGGTTATCAATTTTCATTCATAAGCTGAAAATCAGGTTAAACTATAAATTCATTGCTATTGGAAAAATGCTGTCTTCTCTGAAAATGGCATATCTGGGTAGGCTACCTTAACACAGATAGAAACTGCAATATTAATTTAAGAAATTCTCTATGGAGACTACTTTGGATTAAAAATAAATATCTCTATGATAGATTTGTAAGCCACAAAATATAGCAGTGTATAAATATACTATGATATAAAATCAATCACAAAATTTTATTTTTCTATGTTTAAAAGAATTTACTGCTATATATTTTTAATGTATAATGATTGTATTACTATAGGCAATTGGCACGCGTATGTAACATATCTTCTTTTTTAATCTCGTTTCCCTCCCCTCCACACACCACCTTCACTTAATCTCCTCTCCTTTTACAAAATATCTATTTTTCTACTTCCTATTACTTGGCTTTAGTTTGCTCTTTATTTACATTTTGGGTTTATGAGAAACCATGTGATATTTAATATGTCTGATTGATTTAATCCAATATTTGGTTGAATAGTTCTTACTTTTAGATTTTATGTTTAGTGTATGCTTTAAAAGATTTATATCTTATAACTCACTATCCATTTAAAAACTACACTTCTAAGAAATTAGAACATATTTAATTGAAGCTAATCATACAGGATAGGTCATTATCATTCAACAGTATCAAAAATTTATGACTATAACACTTTTGCATTAAATATATTAACATAATTTTTAAAAAATTGGTAAGAATATTTTTAATATTTTACTAGTAAAATAAAAAACCTACAAATATTTATCATGTTTAATATATTGAATATGTGTACATTGGATCATTTTAAGAATTACCCTTGGAATGTAGTAATAAATCAGACATTACTATAAATTAGAATTTATTACTTTCTGGGGCTGGGGATTTAGCTCAGCAGCATGAGCACCTACCTTGCAAGCAGGCGGTCGTGAGTTCGATCCCCGGTACCGATAAAAATGAAAAAGACAAAAAAATTTTATAAAAAGTGCTCTAAATGATAACTGCATGTATATTTAAATGTATAAGATAGACAATGATATTACTGAGTTTTGTTGGATCATTAAATAGAACTGTTTGGTCTCACTGTTTGAACGTCCACTATATAAGCTTTAATTTTGTAACTTGAACAAATATTTCTAAGATGACAATATTGTAATCCATTAACCAAAGATTTCCTACTGTTTATTTTATATCATATACTATGATATAAAATCAATCACAAAATTTTATTTTTCTATGTTTAAAAGAATTTACTGCTATATATTTTTAATGTATAATGATTGTATTCCTACAGAAGTCCCTACTGTTTATTTTTTTCTGAAATTCTGTATAACTTGTACCCTTTTTCTGCTTTTTTTTTCTCCTTAAATAAAATTTAAAAAAAAGAATTTATTACTTTCTGAAGCAGGATATTCAAACATATATGAGTAGAGATATTCACTAATTGGCTATCAATAAAGACATTCCACAGCAAATAGTGTTTATTAGATAAAATTATGTGATGAATAAGTATTTATGATAAAAGTAAATAGTTATGAATACATGTCCATAATTGTTAGCTACCTAGTAACATCCGTATAGAGAGATGCAAAATCATAATCTTACTTGGTTGGAATTTTCTCAGCGGTAGATACGATCTGTAGTTACATACAGTCTTTAAAGGTATCTAACAGCTTTCTACTCTCCAAAGAGGAGAAAGCACATGCTAGCTCACACTTGGGATAAGTGTTTGCCCATTTTTCTGTCTAAGAGAATCCATAAGGTCAGAGGGTTTGGAATAGAGGATCTGTCACTGAAGTTGTTTCCCCCACCCAACTTTATTCTAAAGCACAAGTCAAGTATAGCCAATCCATGAGAATCTTATATGTGCACAGAAGGAAAGAGAGAACATTCTGTCACTCACGAGTAAGCTTCATTGAAAACAACAAATGAAAGAGCAGAAGTCATGGAGGTCGATTTGGAGTAAAGAAAGCCAAAAAGCAGTTGAAATCTAATGTAATAGTCATTTCTGCCTTGGAAGCTCCATTCCAACTTGAAATACATAATCTTCAAATAAATGCTCATGGAATATAGATGTAAGGGCAAGTAGTGCTTGGTGAGATGAAAGGAAATTGCAGGTTTTAAGAGACAGTAAAATGGTGTACTCCAATTAGATTTGCACTTCAAGAAATGTCTCAGCATGAAAATGAATATTTCCTGGACTCAGCTAGTAGACAGTGCCAGTGCAATTAAGGGCGCGGAGTTTCTCCGGTACTTCCTCTGCACAGAGAGCCATGGTCATTCTTGTTCTCTACCTATCGAGTCTTACTGGCATCATTGCCACTTTTTTTTTACACATGCAACTTTTGCCAATCATTCTAAGTTTCAAAGTTAAGTAAGTGTGTTCTCCTTAACAGAGCTAAGAAGAAGCTAGGCATATAACTGCTCATCGAATTGCTCTGTCAAATGGAATCCAGATTTTTCAACCATTTCTGTATGTAAATTTTGCATAAGCTTCTGTGTCTTCGTGGCATATATTAACAAGAACATTGAGAAAGCAGTATTCCTCAGAAATTTAGAATGGAGCTGAAGCACTTTTTTGTTGATGTAAAGCTTGCAGAAGTTCAGCGATCTAAGTACCTGGGATAACTTTGAGTATTTGAAATGTTTTCTTTTGAGGAGTGGCCCTTCATGAAAAGTATGGTGATTGAGACAGAGGATTTGCATAGTGTGCTCAAAAACACTCCTAAAACCACATTCACTGGAACATAATGTAACACATGTTTCAAAAACGGCTTTTTACAGACACATTTAGTTTTTGTTACACCCTTTGGGGAGTTAACTGAGAAAGTGTTCCTGTAACACTTGAATGTTTGGGATGCATTCTTTAGAAATTAATATCTTATTGGCATCTGTGTTGTATTACCTCATATGCTTCTCTGCCTAAAACCTGGTGACATTTTAGAGGGGAAAAAGAAAAGAGTAGCCTATCAACTATGCTTTAACAAACTGCTTAGTGCTATGAATCTAGACACGCAGAATCCTCAAGACATGTCTAAATACCATGTTCTATGCCAAAGGAAAAAACTGCTTGTAGGATTCAAACAAAGTAGGGGGCGTGTGGAGGGAGGATGGATACAAATCAATGATTTTGTTATATGACAGGCATTGAATAAAAGTCAGAAACAAAAGGATAAGAGACAAAGGATTTCAAGTGCTTTCTGTGTCAGTAAAATCTGTGCATTCCAACCTTTTTCTTTTTGTTTTTCTGACAGCAAATACTTTCAAACTACACATTGCAGAGCCAGAATGGAAGATAACTAACTCTTTATATCTGCAAATTTCTAAAACATAGGCCAAACCCAGTCCTTTGTTTTTTTTTTTTTGGGGGGGGGGTAAGATCTTTGTTATCATGAAAGGATTTCTACTTGTTCATATTTTTCTTATGAAAAAAGTTATACTGGCAGGTTATCTTTTCTCTTGAAAGATGTGCACATTGTATTCAAAATGTCATGTATTAACTCACTAATGGGATGGAAAAAAAATGTCATGTATGTATTGAGAGATATATTTCATTTTAAATTTTACATGTATTAATATCTTGTTCCCCTGGAATCAAATAAAAATAACATGGATTTTAACCTCAACATTAGTATTGTTAGCCAAAAGCTTGGGAAACAATAGTATTCAATTAAACATAAATGTATGATTGAAATACACGTTAGTTAAAATTTGAGTAAGTCCAACTATTCTATAACTCATGTGAATAATCACTATTATAATTTCTCCATAAAAGTTGTACGGTCAAGGATGTAAAGGGTTCAAGGCATTTTTCACAAACTTACAGTCTGTGAACCAAATGTGCCTCAGATGTACCAGGTAGGATTTCAGAAATTTCTGATGGGTACTCTTTTGAAGCAAATAAAACAAAATAAAACAGAGATCAGGCCTCTCAGGAAAGAAATCAGAGAGACAAATCAAATACAAAAATCAATAAATATCAATAATGCTCTTCAACTTTCAAGTTTGAAAAATATTTTTCAAGAATTATTTCAGTTTTAGAGTAGAAACAAGCATGTCTATTCCTTATGAATCTAGGCACTAAAAACAAAATAATTGTTAGAAGTCTCCAGAGAGAAGCCCCTAATTCCCTTCCAGGTTGATCACCTCATCCATTCTTGGTTTTGGGATCTCTTAGTAATTCCTAAAGCAGAGTAGATCTTGGGCCTCCCAAGGGATGGTGTATTTTGATTTTTGTTCTACCATGTTTCAGCTCTGCGAGGAGATGTAGCTCTATTATTTTTAATTTCCAAACTTTGATGTCTAAAGGTAGGTTTATGTACTTCTTTGCCCCAAAAGGGTCATAAAAAGTCTTCAGATTTAAAAAAGGGGCAGTATTGCTTTTTGATCATAAAGTCCTTATCGACTAAGGACTTCATGATTTAGAATAAAGGCCAGCTTACATTGTGCAGAAAGTCTTGGGGCTCCTTTAAGACCTTTGCCCACGAAAGTGGGATGCCCTAACCATCTCTTTTTGTTGTTTCCAAATACTGAAAATGTTTCAATTTAGTTGACAGCTTGAAATTAATTAATGTATTTACACCAAGAAAATTATAAAAGTGCTTAAAAATTATGGTGTTTTGATTCAGTTATTCCATTTATTATCATTGCAATACCTTAGCTTTAGGGGCTTCTTAGTGTGTACTCACTTGATCCAGTGCTAACTTACTACAGGCCACTTTGGGTGTTGACAGTAAACATTTGCTACAGTGACTTTGAAAATCTCTACTCTGGTTGTCAACTACTATTTAAGAACTCGACGTAACTAATCGCAATGATGTTGTCTGGATATAAAGCACTTCATACATGTTACGTGGAGATGATAAAGGTGATGCCCCGCTGCCTGTTTTGGATTGTGACTACATCTTTGCAAAATGTAATGAGACATACACGACAATCCTAAAGAGAAATAATTTACCTCTGCGTAAATTCAGCTTTCTTGTGGCTGTGTTGACTTGTGATAGATATTTTTGCCACTTTTAAATTTATCTTCTCTAGTCCTAAGCATAATTGCTGAAGATGGATATTTTATGTAATTTTAAAGGGGCATTAGCCAAGTGTGGGCACATACCTATAATCCTCACACTCAGGGGGCTGAGGCAGAAGGATTGCCATGAGATAGAGGCCTGCCAGGGATACACAGTGAGTTTAAGCTAACCTGAACTAATTAGTGAGAACTTGTCTCAAAAAATATGAGAAATTATTGTGTAATATAATTTGGACTTCTGAAAGAATTAAAAAGTTTATGCATCATTTCAAATGCAAAACTCTGGTGGAGAACTTCTCTCATCAAAATGTAATGAATAAAATTTTTCATACCAGGATAGACCATGTAATACAGCTGAAATAATTAACCAATTCATTAGTTAAGTAACACTTAAGTACAAGTTTTGTAAGTTCTTAAACATCATTTTTATAGCTTCAGCCTGACTTTTGTTTCTTCATAAAGTACAAGTCTTTCTATTGGGAATAAAAACAACATATATCATACTTTACCCACCCAGTTAGAATGTTTTAGAGCTAAGAAAAACATGGCTTATTCATTAGAAAAATATCCAAGAGCAATGGATTTTTAAACCAATATCCTTCCCAGAAGGCTAGAATTATTTGGTGATTACTATAGAAGACCTGCAGTGAGGGGAAAATTTTTTTTTAACAAATTAAATAAATGTGTCTTGGGAAGAACGAAAAAAAAAATAAGGAAAAAATGTGCATTTTACAACTGTTGAATCAAACAAAAATGCCAGTATTTGGGGAGCACAAATAAAATTTCTCTAGTTATTTATCAACATATGCTAATTATATGTCAGTGTAATGCTTCGCTACATGCATACAATGCATAATTCTTAGATGAGGGAAATGGCATAGCTGCTGCTTAGAGCATGTATTATTTTCTTCTATGAGCTATTTTCAAATATACAATTAATTGTTGTTGAGCTTCAAACTGTAAAATCTATTCTTTCTATTCAGTCGCACCCATACCCATTAATCGTCTTCTTTGTTTCCCTCTTTGTGCTCTTCTGAGCTTCTGCCTTAGTGAAAACAAAACAAAACAAAACAAAACTATCCTGCCTATAGCACTGTGTGCTGATGACATAGTGCTTGAGGCATCAACCAGGATGATTTAGCCTGTAACAGAAGCCAACTGGCATGTCACCTTAAGCAATGCATTGTGGGACATGAGAAAGACTTCACTGCCATTTCTGTAAAATGGCTTGTTCCTTAAGTTAACTTTGCTCATAATTGTAGCGTTAGAATTCTTCTCCAAAAATGGCAATACCTGTCATAAAAGGGGGACATTTCACCAGCAACTCGTTAAGAGAACATAAACGGCACTCCAAGTTCTCTCTCAGAACTCTCCTTTATGCTGGCCCCAGTGAAGTTATTACATGATACTTTCTACTAAGTAATTCATGGAAAAGGCAAATACTACCCCAAGAATACCTTCCACTTGACAGGGTTTACTACTGAGTTACATGGGAGGCCAGATGCCAAAATTAGACCATCACCAACAGTGTCTGTATAAATACCACTAAGATGACACAATTCATTTGACTTCCTATTAAATTCTTTTTCAGAGATAGAACTTAGGGATTTATTTTTGCTATTTCATATATGAAATAGATATTCCAGAAATGTGACTTAAGCTTATAGATTGTAGATTTGTATCATCACTTAATTATTTCCCATATTAATTAAGCTCATATAAAGCTGTACTACCAAGTCAAACACTCAGTAGCTGAACAAATGACAGTGTATTTCTGTTTATTGTATTGCTACGGTTTGTACTATGGTTCAGCGGATTCTCATCCAGGCAGTGAATCAGTACACTAGGCTGTTGATTCTTCTGATTCTTTTGATTTACCTCGGGCTCTCCATTCAGTATCTTAGCCAGTGTTATAGCCAGAGCTGTACCTGACATTGGAATAGCCACAACAAAGAAGGAACACATATCAACTCCTCTCACTTTTCACTGGTCCTGACTTATCCAAACGCCTGCTAGCAGGTGTGGTTTTCTATATTCCTCTGTAAGAAAGGACAACTGCATGTTACTGAGAGCTGTTATTTTCCGTCGATCTATAGATTTTTCTTTCCTGGGTCCCTGTCTGTTCACGATGATTTATAGAAGATCCCTAAATCTGCCCCCTACATCCCGTTTCCTTAGTTCATTAAGGCTGTGGCAATAACATAGTCATAGATTTGGATATCTTACAAAATCCAGAAATTTGTTTATGGAATTTTTGTCAAAACAACAAAAATCCTTTTTAAGACTTAACGTGTAAGGTATGCTATTTTTAATGTTTCACCTTGACACTATCATCATCCCTCGACCCATGGGTACAAGCTGGCACATAATTCAGTTTCGTGAGCTTGATATTCAATCTCTCATTTAAAAAGTTACATGGGAAAATACTTAAGTATGAATCTCTTGAAAACTCTTGGTTTTCTCATTTTAAAATCTACTGAGAAAAAAAAAAATCAATAGCTTCCTGTAACTTCTGGAGAGGGTTCTAAGTTTCTCATGCTGCTGACACTCTCTTGGCGAGGGCTATTTCATGTTCTCCACATTGTCTCATGCATGGAAGCCAGTGCTTGGAGCCAAACTGTTTCTAAAAAAAAACTTGACCTTTTAGAATGGTCTATGCAGTAGTATTTTGTATCACTATTGTATTCAAAATTTAACAGAGCTTGATTGTGATATATCTTTGTTCCCCTTGTGACATTTATTTTCTGAGTTTCAGGTAGCTATATTCTAAGCGGTAAACAAACTGATGATTCCATGTCACCCTTATTGTCAATAAAGCTACAAATTTTAAAGCCTTGTGCTGCTTCACACACTTGAGGGGAAGTCTGAAGTATTTAGCAATTCATAATGTAACACCACGTGCTTTGGTTGTCAATATGTAAATCGTATATTTATTAAAGTTTTAGTCTTGGAGAGACAAATATGTCAGTTTGAGAAGCAAAGAAACATTTATTGACATGAAAGTGTTTTGGTTTAACTTTTCTTCTAATGTTTCCATATTAGCAGCCTCCCTTGGTTTAGAAAACGCATCTGAGATTGTGATTTTCTATTCTCTACACATACGAATCAGAAAAATATCAAATTCATGACAATGAAGCCATGCAGATCAAAAATTAGAAAGAAATCAAAGGGTAAATCACAGCATGAGGGTAGCACAGCAGAATATTCAAAAAATGAGACAAAATCTGAGAATGCTTAATAGTGAAAAGAGATTGTAAAACACCTAGAAGTTTGTAAGGGCCTCTTGTCTGTTGCTTAGCTAAGATAAAAAGAACAGAATGAATTTGGGGAGGGATTATGTATATAAGGGTTCAAAGTATTGCTTGGCTCCTTCCTTTATCCACCGTCTTCTGCTCTTTTGCTTTCTTTAGGTTCTTTATAAAGACTGGTGCCATGTATAAACCCATCCTCCATTGCCTTAGAAAGACAGAAAAAGCTGTAGCTTTAACATTTCTGCACTGTGAATAAATCCTTAGTGTCATGAGGCTGTTAGAATTCCCAGTTATTCTTTTAAAATAAAGTTGAACTCAATTAACACATATTAACTAATTACTGAGAAAAGGTCCTTGAAGTTCTTCCAGGGCTGAATAAGCCAGTAGTAGTTGGTCACAGTGTAGATAGAATGAAGAGGTTACTGAGATAAGAAGAGGAAAAAATAAACAGGGCTGGATTTTGAAGGAAAGGAGGATATAAGATATGGTATGCAGAGCTAAAAAGAAAATAAAATACAAATAGTTCAAATAAAGACAAGTGAAAACAGGGAATTTGCCTCAGTCAAGGTACGCTTTCCTAAGTTCGCATCCAGAATTCTACAGAGGGCAGTAGCAAAGATGACACCATGTTTCTAAATCTCTGATTATAGTTGATTGCACCAAAGATGAGCTGAACTTCTAGTCTAAAACAAGCTAGAAATCTCTGGTTTGTAGAGCTGTAAAAGCTTATTTTAATGAAATAAAGCTTATTTCAAATTTCAGATCCTCTCTTCGCCTAGTCCCATATCCTTTGAATCATCCAAAGGAAATGTTCTCAAGAATATTCCTTGGAAAAATACTTGACAGAAATTCTGAATTTGAGTCTATTTTCTAAATGGCCTAAAATGCATACCTGTCAAGAGGTTATTGACAAAAATGAATGTTAGACAAAATGAATAATGTATGTATAAATTTTTTTCAAATTTTGGGTGTTAGCTATCAGTATTTCTAGGAGTTTATGATAGAAGCCAATAAATGAAAACAGTGAGAACAATGACCGAACAGAATTGAGGAAGTAAATGAAGATATGTACAATCAAATGAGACAGTTCTCTCTGCAATGTCGTATGCTGAGACTGAAGAGAGATCAGATTTGCCATCAGAGTTCAGGTCACACGATTTCCTCCTGCTGCAGATCAATAACCTCTTGACAGGTATGCATTTTAGGCCATTTAGAAAATAGACTCAAATTCAGAATTTCTGTCAAGTATTTTTCCAAGGAATATTCTTGAGAACATTTCCTTTGGATGATTCAAAGGACATGGGACTAGGCAGAGAGAGGATCTGAAATTTGAAGTAGTCACATTTTCAACAAGGTTCCTGTAGTGAGGTGCCCTTCAGAGCTGCTCCTCTTTGAGGTAATAGTCACTCTTTTATATTCCTTTATTACCAACTAGACTTTTGTTTTAAATCAAATGAGAATAACTCAAATGCATCCAAGTATCTTTTCCTTACAACTAAAAGAATTCACTGAATACAGCAAGTGAGGGAAAGTTCTGTGGTCCATGACATGGAAGGTCAAAAGAACAAATGATTGTCCAAGGACTCGATAACTAACGTGGAGGTGGGTTTCCTGGGTGTTCTTATCACCTCTCACCATGTGTCCCAAGAAAGATGCTTCAAAAGCTCCTAAGCTGAACTACTAACAGACAGGTCAAAAAAGCGAAAGACAGTTTTAAAGAAAAGTCTGCTCACCTGTACCAAAGAACTAGGAAAAGGATACCCAAATAATGCGAAACTCTTTTGGCAGTTGCTGCTCTACATTAGCCAAATAATGCTCACGCTCTCTGTGTCTGATGCTTTCTAGGAAGCTGAAAAGGCAGTTCCATGCCTCCTACAGCCATGGTACACAAGTGGGGAACAAGGATTAAATTTCCACATGCAGAACCCGGTGATACTTCAACTGTCTCACCATGGTATAATCACAGTGCCCAGCAGTAAACATCCTCTACCTCTGCCCAGCAGCAATAAACTTTAACAGGGTCATTCAGAGCAGATTTTTCACCACTAAACATCTTCCTTCTCATGCTCCCACTCTATCCTCTATTCAGTCAGAATGCAAGGAAGACCTGATCCTCCATGTTCATAGAAAATATGACTATAGCATTTTAGCAAACACCTCATCACAGCTCAGAAGGTCTATCCATCCTCATAAGGCAGTCGAGAAACTGAGCAGCACAGAAGGAAGCAGGTCGGTGCATCACTAAGCCTTCCACTTCCGTCATTAGGGCCCAGAGGACAAATGAGTCCCTAAATCTACCCACATCAACAAGGCAGGAGAAGATGGTCAGGATAGGTTGTATTCGAAATCCTCCTTCCTGCTTTGCCTGGTGCCACTGGGGCTCAGGAAGGAACCCGGGTGACTCTAATGCTGAAATTATCAGCCATTACTTATTTAATGCAGCCTTCCTTAAAATTATTCAACAAATAATTATAAATTTTCTTGCAAAAAGAAGTATTTCTGGTCTCACCTCTGACCTTGAATGAACCCTGTTAACTCCTTGATGGCAGCAAGACTTGCAGAGGTGCTGAGTTTAGACTCTAGCTGTCTGCAAGGAGACAGTCAGTGGTCTGCTTTCAGTTACAGGTGGTGAAACCAGGGCTGAACAGAAAGAGGAACACAAGCTCCACCTTTTTCTTGTACTTACTTCAACAGACCAGGTAGGATCCAGTGCCTCATAATACAGTACTGAAACAAAAAACAGGAAAATCAAAACTTGAATGAGATAACAAACTCAGTTAACATGCACCAAATGTGACATGAATCCAATGCTGAAATTGTCAGCCATTATTTATTTAAAGCAGCCTTCCTTAAAATCCTTCAATGAATCATCATACATTTTCTTGAATGAAGTGAAAAAAAAAACAGAAAATATCAGTAAAGAAAATGGAGTTCTATAAAGACTAAATACAAAGCATAAAACTAAAAAGCACTACAACTAGGAAAAAAAACCAACCATAGAAAACCTCCCTAGATGGACTCAGACTTAATATGCAGATGACAGAGGAGAGGAAGCAGTAAGTTTGAGGCAGTCACATTTTCTTCATCTGAGAAACAGAAAGAGATAGATAGGAAATAAATGAACATAACCACAGGGCCATATGGGAAATAATAAGGCTAACACATTTATTGTGAGAGCGCCAGTAATATGGAGAGGCTGTGTACTCAAAAAGCATCTCTTTCTTACCTTTGTTGGTCCCTGATTTTCCCTTTCTTCTTGCAGACTACTTAGTAACCAATTAGCCAATCTTTTCTCCATAGCGAATCTTCCCTATGAAGGCTGTAGTTTGCACACTTGGTCTTTAATTGTGGACTAATCACCTTCATCTTCCTACTGTCTTCCTCTTAATCCTTCAGTTCATTTAGCAATAGTCATCAAATTCTGTAATGCTCACATGCACTTTTTACTGTACCTGCGTTTCTTTAACTCTTGGCCTATTAAGTCTGCCAGTACAGTTTCCTCTTCAAGTTCACCATTATAGTATTTTAATTAAACACCATCCAGTTCACCATTATAGTATTTTAATTAAACACCATCACAGCTCAGACGATCTCTGTGTTTGCATACCACTTGTGATGAGACTTTTGGAGACATCTTGGAAAGAAAGTGACCCGGTTTCAATATTCCATCTTAGAATCTTCTGTAGAGTGCTCTTGATATCAATTGTCTTACATGATGTCTGGGGGAAGCAGACCCTGAGACAGAGATTTGCATTTTAATGGTGAACAGTTTTAAGAAAAACACCTATACTGTAAAGCCTATAGAGTTCCAAGGAGACAAAGATGAAAGGGGAGAATTTGGAACAAGCTTAAGAGCTCTGAAGATGTCTGACACTCAGAGAGGACATTCACCAAGCCAAAAGAGACAGACATTTATAGAGGAAACCCACAATTAGGCAAGACCTGTCCCTCCCCAAGAGGGCATGACTTCCGACAAACTACATCTCAGGCTGAAGATCTTCCCCTATGGGTAACACAACCGATAACTCTTGTGAGCTAACACTTTTAGGAGTTCAGGAACAGTCCTGCTATCCAGAACAAGGATTCTAACAAGTGTCTGGTACTGCAAACCACTGCAATCTACCCGTACTGTGAACTATTCTCTGTTCTCAAACTATATATTATCCTTCTAAATACCTAGTTACTACAGCTATGTTTAACACAAATGACTGCTCCTACTTGTATGGTCAACCTTGTGATAAACAGCCATTAATTGATCTGATCTAATGAATCTTCAAACTGCTTTACCATCTAGGTCTTTTCATATTGCATAGTGAGCTGTATTCTTGTGATGAAATATGGAATAATTGGGCGATAATGTGCTTATAAACATTGTTTCTTCTAGCTATATAAGTATTGTTTAAAAATATACACGAAATTTCCACAAAAATGATGGAAGAATATTTTATCCATAAAAAAAAGCAGGTCTATTAAGTGGAAGTATTCATATTGATATTTGAAGAAAGCATAGAAAAATAGAACTCTATTTAGTAAATTTACTTGCTATTTTCATCCAAAGCTATTTTGACATGAAAGCAGTAAGATTTCTCAAGCTGTGAAACTTTTCCAACAGTGATATATGCCTTTTTAAAAACTGGCAACTTACAACACTCATTATATTTTATAATTATGTAAAAATAATACCTGGTTTATTTTATAGCAAGTTTAAATCATCTCCATTAATATCACAGTTACATAAAATACTGCACATTAACTTATATATTTTATTAAATTGTAATATGTATCTACATCATATGCATTCTTCTGTTTAGATGTTTCATAAATTGAGCAAACTCTTGTACTCAGCATGCAGATTAAAAAGAACATTTTTAGCCACATAGTGCCAATAGCAATGTTGTCTGATTCCCATGAAAGATTACTTTTCTTCCTTTGTAATCTGTTGCCATGGATTATAATGGCATGGACTGCTGATTCTGGCTTTTGTAATTTATGTAGATCATATATTATTCATTTACGTGGGTTATTTATTTCATGGAGAAATATTCATATGGTCCCATGCATCTCACTCCGCAGTTTAATTGCTCACTTATTCTATGCTTAGTGACCAGTATTCCCATTATTAATGACACATATTGAGTATTTGTGCATACTACTAAATGAATAATTGAAAGCAATTTTTAAAAGTTAATGAAACTCTTTGAAAGATGCAGTGTGGTAAATGAAGTTATAGTTTGGCTGACCGAGTTGGCCACTGCTCACATACACTTGGCTACGTCTGAGACTATAGTCACTGCACATTAGGGAACAATTCAGATGCAGTCTGCCAAGCTTACAAGAGCAGATATATGCTTTTAATGGCAAAGAAAATATTCCTTCCAGAAAGCATCTATTAGGAAGATTTATTGTTAAAGTCAACAAGACTTGGAAATTCACTCGGAAACTGAAGCGCAATGTCTGCTGAGTATAGAAAACAGTGCTGACAGTGATAAAAAACAGGATTGTGTAAAGGAAGAGAAAACCATATACAAAGTCACTCCACAAATCCAGTAGTCATATGAAATCTGTAACCAATTGCAGGAGAAAAGTTTTCAGTAGATGTCATAGCTTTATAATATGCATTACAAACAGAGTATCAAGTTTTCTCATAATTTACAAATATTTCTGTGTGCATTACTGCAGAGAACATATCAGCTTAATGAAGGAAAAAACAAGACCAAAATGCTGCAGCTCATTCCCCTATAAATGAATGTCTCCCTACACTGTACCAGGAGCACAGGACTTCAGATCATATGCATCCAAGTACAGCTCTTCATTAAGGATTGTGGGAGTGGGCAGCACAAACAGGCACTGATCTCAACTCGAAATTATCAGTTATGAGTATGCAATTGATTACCCAAAGTCTTCAAAACTCAGTAGAAGACGTAAGTCACAGGAGTTGACATGCTACCGGAAGCACCTACTCTGCATAGAAAGATTCTAAGAACTGTCAGAGAACAGGGAGGTAATATTAAGTGGTGCTCTTATGAAAGAAGAGAGGAGAGCATTTGCAACACGCTGCAAATTTGAGAATTGGTGGAATGGTCTTTCCAGAAAGAATGGCTACAATGTTGGAAACACCTGTGTTAGAAATCCAAAATCTGAATCAAAGTTAATTCGATGCGAATGCATCGGGTACAGGACTAGTGACAGGAAAGAAGTGGGTCAGAAAAGAACATTGCTGGAGGAATTATGAGCCATGTTAATGATTTTGGCCTTGAGACTTGATAGGAATATAGACTGGGACTTTAAGAACAGAATTACATGACCAGATTTGCATTGTTACTGTGTCAGTACACAGAAATAGTAAAGAATGACAAAAAGACGTAGACTAAAGTAGATGTCACTGCTATATACCTATACGGTAAATATATAAGAAATACTAAGTGAGGACTCATTCGATATGGGCTCTACTATTTTATTCTCTGGTAACTATTTTATATAACAGTGGAAAAGTAACCTATATAACTTTCAGGTTCTTTAGATATAAATGAGTATAGTAGTAATGTTTATCAGAAAATTGTAAAAAGTAAACGTGACAGGCATAGACCTTAGCACAAACTAAAGAACATGTTTGTTACACAAATTAATATAAATTCAAATAATTTTGAAAAGTAACAACTTGCCAAAAATATGAAACTTCATTTTGAATATTATAGCCATAGTTAGATAATAAATTAAACAATTTACATTTTCCTAAATATTTCAGTTACTCATCCAAAAATAATGCAGTAAAGTTAATTTTAAACTAAATCTTCCACATAGCATTAACCAATGATATACAAAAGTAATGTCATATTGATAACACACAACATAATTTTTATGTGTAAATAAAGGTCATTTTTCATACTAATGAATTAGTGTAGCATATTGAGGAATAATTTAAATCTCCTGGAACATAGCATAGATAAAGGATGACACATCAGAGTTCATCAGAGTTTGTGTTCTTCGAGAGTCATGTCAGAGAAAAAAATACGCACTCCATTTGATTTAAATGATGACAGTACCTCATTTAAGCTATTTTCTTTGGATACCGAATTCTCTCAAATCTCTGTGTTGGCCTTTTGTGGAATAAAACACATTATTTGAGCTGGGTCATAGAATTAATTTCCTCCTGGGGTGGAAACGTTACTAACAGGTGAGATTAGAAGAGAAAATAAAACATTTGTATCTTTTGCTTCATACTTTTAAATTGGATGAATAAGACACATTTAATAAAAATATAATTTTTCATTTTAGATAATTTCAACCACTTGCCAGTCTAATTATTTAAATACAGTTTGACCAAAACTTGGATTTTTTCATTAATTTTTATAAGAAAATACAACAGAAAACACAAAAATGACAGTTTTATCAAATTTATTAATAATTTTTCTGTGTATGGTATATCTTAAAACATTCAACACACTATGCCACCTTACAATCTAGGCAGTCATATCTAGTCTCTTTCTTAACTCTTTTTGCATTATTGTCTTTCTTTGAACAGCGCGGTTCACACAGATATGTGGATCTTTTCCTTTTTCCTGTGGCTGGTATAATTTCAATAAACTGTCTACCCACTAAATATAATGGTGAAGATGTAAATGATGTATGTTTAGGTTGGTGTTTAACTATCTTGTATTTTTCTCTCTTTTGTTATACTACTTAAACTGAATTTTAAATGACATGTTTTGAATCAATAAAAACAGGTTCCATATAGTTTAGTCCACCAGATGCACAAATATTTTATAATATTTCCCTTGTTAGACGTTGGTCAACCCTGTCATCACCCATAGAATTATTATAATCATTGACCACTATTGGAATTATTTTAGTTTTATTTAGCTTTTCAAGGTCTGCCATTTCTGTATGATGAATAGTTAACAGTAAGGGGACATATTTTTTGTCTTTCCATTTCATAATGCCGACTTCCTCTTTGATACGCTAACATTTCTCCCTTTCTCATTTTTTCTTTTGCAGATCTTTTGGTGCTTCTTTCTTATTTAGTCTAAATGTCCCCCAAATTTGTCAGTTTTGTACTTTATAGTACACGTATCTATACTATAGTACATAGTATCTATGTATAGATAACATAGAGTCCCTGAGAAGTAGAAAATTATATATAATGTACTTATTATAAGAGATTTTGTAGATTGCACAAAATTATGGATTATTTTTCAAAAATAAACTAAACACAAATTAGTAGAAGAAAATAACCAGAATTTACTATTGTATTTCTGTGGACACAAACATGAAAGGTGAATACAATGTTCTCAATAAAATGTATGCATAAAATACCCAATAAAAAACAAATAAGCAGATGTATGAGTGCATTTCATGGAAGCAAAAATCAGCTGGTTGAAATGACACCTTGCAGGATAATCAGTGCTTCTTATTTTGTTTTGTTTTGTATCAGGACTGGAACGCAGGACCTCACACTTGCCAGATAGGTGCTATGCCACTGAACCATATCCCTTGCCCCTAGTCAATACTTGCACAAAGATGCCGCCCTAGTGGTGATCCAGGTAAACTGTTAAGTGGTTAAAGGAACTATTTTGATAATATCATTACTAAGAACATTTTTTATTGTCCTGTAGATTCTGTATATGTTCATGTCAATGCAAAGCAAAACTGGCTCTTGGTCACATGGAAAAAACAGTTGTTAACACTCTACTTTGCCAATTTTATTACTTCAAAAAGAATGATTAAATGAAAGAGAAAAAGGATGAAGGAGAGAGGATGAAGGGCACAGGGAGAAGGGGAAGATAAAGATTAGCACTGACAGGGAATAGGGGAAGACAGAAGGAAAGATGAAGAAACAAGTAAAACACATAGTCAGGATTTATATTTTCACAGTTTAACAGCTCAGGCCATAAATTCAATAAATGGCGTTTGTTTCCTTTATCCTTCTTTCTCTCCTCTCTCTCTCTCTCTCTCTCTCTCTCTCTCTCTCTCTCTCTTTCTTTCTTTCTTTCTTTCTCTCTTTCTTTCTCTTCCTCTCTTCCTCTGCTCTTCCTCATTTCCCTCCCTATATCCTTTATCTTTCCCCATTCTTTTTCCCTCGTTTCCTTCTTTCTTTCCTTTTTCCTGATTTTTTTTTTTTTTTGGTTTTCTTTTTTTTTAAGCTTGGAAATAAAGTGTCCTAGTTAAGTCTTCCAAATGGATTCTTATGAATAAATTTAATCTGTTGTTACAAATTTTGTACACACTCAAATTGTGCACACTTTCATTTAATGTGGCTACGTACTACTTCATATGAACCCTAATGCAAGTGAGCCAGACTGCATGTGTTCTCTTCCAAACTTCGAAGTCTGGTCTGGGAAAATAGCAGCACAATATAAATTACTCTGGGGTTGAGGTTGGAAGAACAGATGCAGGACATGGCATGGAAAGGCTGGCTCTGTACCAATAGCTTTTCTTCACATCTTCTGAAGTATTATATACATACATACATACATACATACATACATACATACATACATAAACAGCACACACTCATAGGTATTAAGAAAATCAACTGAAATTTTGCTGTTTTACTACAAGAAAATGCTAATTGTTACAACTAGCCATGCTTCTGGCCTGCTGGAGGGAGGGAGACTCCCTGCTGGCTCTGGTGGTGGAACACGTGCCCGTGGTGTTCACTTGACTCGCATTACATCCAAGATGGACATGAAGTCTATCCTGAGCTTGATAGCATGCTCCACTGTTGGCATATGTCTGCATTACTGGTCACAAGTTGGCAGAGGAGACCTTTTTTCATAGCTAGGACAATCAAAGAATGGGGCCGAAATTTGCAGGAAGGTATCAAACTGAAGAGAACTCCATGTGAACTCCACCCTCTTAGAGCCAGCATGGCCAAGATAAACCTCATTGGAGGAAGAAGGGGAACCAGTGGGAGGTAACCACAGACTCTAGAACTTATAAACATGTGACCCTGCCAGGAGTGAATTATTCCTTCAGTCTGGAAAGGAGAAGATTCAAATCAGGCATTGGTAGGAAATTAGAATTAGGTCTTGTAAAAAGCATTAAAACTTTTTGAGGAAACAATATGTATATTTCATGCATTGATATATTTTACAATGCAGATATTTAAATGAAAATCTCACATTTACATTATTCTTTACAGGAGAGCAGTGTTGCAAAAGGAAAAATGAAGACTATTTCTCCTCTACCTGTTACAGTAGTCAATTACTTTTTTAGGTTATTCTCTATAGACTGCTGACTTGTAGCTGATTATTCAGATAGACAAATGCTCAAGAGATATATTTAATTTTAAAGTATTGCATGAAAATCTTTAGAGATATGTTGCACAGTGTAGTATTTGCCATGATGTAGCATGCCAGTGTGGACATCAAATATTGTTTCCAAGCTATCTTTATGATTTTAAAGCCATCAGCTTACGCAAAACAAAATTTCTTTCCAAAATTACGACAGTCAATAGTTTTCTAAGTGTGCAGATCAATTTTTTGTTGCTTTTAAATGTCTTCATTCTTTCAAGCCATATTTTGCATATTCAATATTCCTGTGATTTTAGTTCTCTCTTTTTCTATGATTTCCTACTGTATGAATATTAACATCAGGATTGTTTTAAGAAGGTAGATAGAAAACCACTCAGTGCCTCATTATTTTCCGGTAATTACATTGTTATGATAGCTGAAATTGCCAACTAATAAGATCCTGGACATACAACGCTTAAAAGCAGGACAGTTTCAAGTGGAAGTCAGAGCTATCATTGAACTTATTAATATTCCACCTACTCTGCATAAAAGTAATGTGGAACAGTTGTTAAGGATGGGAATGGTGGGCATCTTAAAACAAAATTATGTACATAGAGTCCATAGTACATTGCCTGAAAACTTAAAACCATGGAACAATTCCATTAGTAGAAGTGGTGATACACAGTGAAGATGTATTATTTTTTTAAATATTCTTTATTATCAAAGTTTCATCTAATTTGAAATGTTCTATTTGTATCTCACTAACAACAAAATCTACCCTTAGAGAATTGACATATAATTGTTTTTCATTTTTAGTATTTAAGTAATTAAATCATCGTAGATCTATCCATGAAAATTGTTCTTAATACAGTCAGCATATTCCAATAGCTCTAGAGCAATCTCATGTTTAATTTATTTGAAGTTGCTTTATTAGTCCAAGTAAAGGTAAATATTTTTCATTAACTATTTAAATGTAGTGTATTTAAATATAAACAATGGAAACACATATCTATTAGCAATGACATAATCATGAAATATTCAATACATTACATGTATTCAATTATTTAACTGTAATACAATGTATTGTCGTACTATTTGGAGATTCAAAGGAAAACACAAATGGTGTGCACAGATCCTTCATGATATTTACAATGTAATGAAGATATTTTTAAAAGTGGACAGATAATAAATAATCCTCAGTTTTTTGTACTGGGACTCGAACTCAAGCTCACGTTTGCCAGGCAGGCTCCTTGGCCACTAAACTGTACCCCTGGTTCAATCCCAAAGTGTTATTAAATTTTGTGAGAACAAAAATAGCTAAGGCGTTTTAAAGTGGAATATTGTTAGAGTTTACATTAAAAAGTATTCCCTCGTTTTCTGCTGTTTTATTTTGCTTGATTTTAATGTGTCTGGTGCTATGGGAAGCTGTTTTGAAGATAACAAAGAGACAGCCACTATTGATTTCCTGTTAACTTATTTTGAAGTCTTGTATTGTTTTCAGTTTTGTTTCCTTTGATTTTATTCTCTTAAAAAAAAAAAAAAAAAAAGTTTAAAACAATGTTCCCCTGAAGCCTGGTGTGTTCAGAGGAGGGGTTTAGGTAGCTGGACCCTTGTGCTATGCTGTGCTCATCATCATTAATTATCGGTTAATCTGTACTTGAGTGTGCTGTCAGGAGCTGGTTTTGGACAAAAGAGGCAGGTCACTAAGTGCATGTCCCTGATCCGTGACTGGATTCCCCGCTTTATTTCCCAGACGTCAGATGTGAGCAGCTGTCCTCGGCTATGCTCGTTGTCATGTTGTTGTTGTTTGTTTGGAAATGGTCAACTCTGGGCTACACAGAGCACCAAAACTAAATCTCTGTAAGTTTTAGACGTTGAGTATTCTGTCCCTGCAATGAAAAGCAGCTAAGACAAACAAAATATGAATGACGCGATCAGAGCTGACTTTTCAGAAAAAGGCAAACTGTTAGCTGAGAGCTGAAGAAAAGGTAAAGCTGATACCTGAACTGTAAACTGATGATCTGAGCACAGGAGAGTGGGAGAGGAATAGTGTAGACAGATGGAACAGTGTGTGCAAAGAGCTCTGCCAGTCCAAAACACTGGAAGAAGCCTTTGGACAGCTGAAGGTAAAGGTTGAAAACAAGCAAAGAGCTTATTTTTGGGCCCATGGAGTGCTTTGACGAGACACTGGAGAAGTTTTAGCAAGCTTGGCCTGGTAATCAAGGTCTTAACCGTTCTTTCTGCTGAAGGGTAAGCAGCGAATTAGCCAGGCTGGTTACGGTGAGACTGAAAATAACAAGACTGGTTCACAGCCTGCACAATTTGCTCATCCAAGGAAGGAGGTTTCATTTGAAATATGTTTCAAGGGAAAATTCATAAAACGTTATCATTAATAATGGTGAAAATAAAACAAGATCACAAATAAAATTTGGCAAAAATATAGATCCATAGGAATCACTGATGAAATGCATTTTGACACCAAAACTCAGGATAATTTCATATGATTTAGTGAAATCATACAACCTTACAAAATTTATCTCAGGAATTTTTTTATGTTTCCATAGGAAAATCATACAAATGAGTATCAAAACATACACTACGATTTCAGCACTAGTGATGTAGTATAAGAAGTAGATGTCTAAAGTAAAATTAAATAAGCATCAAAATTTCAATGAACAGGGTATATAAGTATATTTTAAAAGTGTGAATGTAATAGAAAATCATCCAACTTAGAAAAATGCTAGTTATCAACCCTCATTAATATGAATCAATTGTATAGATATGATACTAAGGTTAATGAGAAAAACCACAGAATATTATAACCAGGGATCATTAATATAAAGAATAATTCTCAAAGTATGGTATGCTATGTCAAAATTATTTTTATTGTTCTACCAAGTTTAGAAATGATGTCAGAGAGATGAAAAGAGGAAGAGGGATTAGATCATGGTTTTGAAGATGTCACCAAAAGACCAGGAGAAAAATACTTGCAGGCACTAAATGTAAAAGTTGGTGTCCCAGCAAGAAAGTAAGGACCTTGGCCCTACAAACACAAGAACAACATTAGTACATCAGCTTGGCAGCCTGAAGGTGGTCTCCCAAGCACCTAGGAAGAGTACCCTATCCAGATTTCTGGACTAAAATCCGCTAGGCAATGATGCTTTGTTATTTTAAGTTGCTGTGTTTCTGTGAAATTTTTACTGCTGCAATTGAAAAAAAAGTTACCTATATTTAGTCGTTAAAGTTATTCTGTTCTCTGCCTTTTACTTACACCCTGATCAAAGCTATGATTCTGAAAGCCTTCAACAATTTATACCGAAACAAACTAAAGTGTGAGATTTGATGAACATCTTGCTTCTCTGTCTAAATTGGTGTTTTGGGAGAATATTTGCTCTGAGGAACACAGTCCAAAGTCAGACCACAATTTCCAGGTCTTGCTTACTAGCCAAAACCAAGGCTAAGCTATCCCAGTATCCAGGATTGAGATCCAATCATTTTTGTAAAGCAGGAGGAAAATACAGCTATGAGAACTGGTACAAAAATAACAAAGGGATTATGACTCCCAGATGTCAGCCCTGGGGTTACCAAAACAGTGAGGAAACCTAGCCATACTCAATGTGCTTATCCAAAGATCCTCTAAGGAAGCTATAAAATGAGACAGCTATGCAAAATAAACTTCTTCTGTGGAAATTCCTGTATACCTTGAAAAATGTATATAAATTTTTGGATTCTGTATGTCACTTTTTATTTTGAAGAATGAATACAGAACTGCTAGAATTAACCGATTTAGACAAGTTTACACATGATTAGGTTTTATTGAGAGCAGGAATAAAATTATGCTCTGTTTTTTGGGGGGCGGAGAGTTGGTCTGACTCTGTGGCACTGTCGATCCTAGAATTTCCATGATTCTTTTCCTAATGTATATGTGTTCATGTATATGACAGGGCCCTAAGTTCAAGCTCTCGCATCACACACAAAGTATATATGACTGCTTTGCAAGTTTATGTACTATAATGAAGTTGGTAAAGAGAAAGTCAGAATGACTTCCACTCAAAGATATTATAAATTCATGCAGTGCTCTATATTTCATAGGATTTTTTCAAAATTTAGTAAACATACTTTTGATTTTATTCATTTTATGAATATTTTTACATCAAAAAAGAAAACAGCAAAAATGGCAAGTGGGATCAATGAGGAGGGTATCCACTGATGTCTACAATTCACACAGGTACACATCTGAGATAGAATGGGGAACACATAAATGAAGGAATAGATAACGAGATAAGTATATTAAAATGTTAGTGCTACAGGTAGCATTGGGAACTTTAAGTGTCTTAATGACAATATTAAGTGTTACTTTCTGCTTGGTGATTTTGCCATATATTTATTGCACATATGATTATATATATGTACACATACATATATGTGTGGAAATATGTACATAACAATTGCATATGACAGCATAAGCATTTCAAAAAATTGAATGTCATCCTCTCGGAAAGGTTATTTGCTAAATGGATTGGAATGAGATATTATGGAAAGAGTGAATACATTTGCAATTGAAGGCCCTTGAAAGTCAGAGTTCTCTATTATCTGTTTATGTAAATTAAGCATGCCTTCTCAAGCCTCTGAACAACAAAGGATAGTGGTTGTGAAATTTAGCAGGTGTCATTTCTGTAGTACCAAATTGCAAATCCTTGGATTTGGAATAGTTTAACATAATTGATAAACAACCTGTTGTTTTTTTGCCTCTATTTATGTTTCTATATCAAAAAATGTTATCCCAAATGTTTCTAGTATCTGGTTTAGATTTGCTTTTTCCTTTAGATTCTATAAATTTTCTTTTCGTTTAAAAAATCTACTTTTTTCTTCTAATTTCAAAGGTCATTATCTAACATCTAGTGCTTATATCATTGTTTAAAAGTATAGCTTATTAATAACATTGATGTCCATGAATTATGTTTTTGCATGAAACACTCATATGCAGACAGAAGATGCCAAATGTAATGTTAGCCAATAACACCCACCCAAATTCCCAGAATTTTTGCTTATCATCATCAGTTTCGGAATCATGGGCTTTAAAAGTCAAGAGGAGTGTAACAGTTATCCAACCCTCATTTTTTTATAAACATGTCAAGATCTACACGAGGTACATAATTAATCAAGTCTAGAATGTAATACAAATCCATCTACTAAATTCTGAGTCACTGCAACTAAAAAACATCTTAATTTAGTTACAAGAGTAAAATGTAGAAAGGAATTTACTAAACTGAAAACAATTTAATTAGTGTAAAATATATACTACCTATTCTTTTAATAAAATCTGACTTCCTTTTTCCATATTAAAATGTTAGTATTTCTATTTAAAATTATGAACTTTAAAGTGTTTCATCTCTTCAGCATTTTCTAGGACTCATAATTTTTAAAATTGTAAAGATCTATAGTCTACTCATTTAGAAACAAGAAAATGCTTTCCTTTATTGATTCAATGGAAAATTATCTTCTACAGACATCAGAGCAAGCACTAAAAGTTTCTGCAAAATATTTACTGTATTTTAATAAAATTGTAAAGTTAATCACTTGCTACTAGCATACTAGTATGTATTCAGTGTTTTAGAAAAAATGTCTGCTGTTTATATAAATTTAATTTTTCTAATGTCTGCATAATATGTTAGGTCTCAAGTCATGTTGATTTTGAACAAATATGCAGACAAACAGCTCTAACAATGTGTTAAATATACAGGTAAAATAAGTTTTAGAGGCATATTTCCTAGAAGAGAAAAATAGGAAGGGAAAATATTTCCAATGGGTAACATTCTCAGCTCCTATTGAGCATCTTACTATTGACATGAATTTTCCTTTGTATGATTAGAAAATCACCAGTATAGTTCATGATTTCCATATCTCTTTTGAATGCTTATAATTCATTGCTGGAGCTTTGGAAATATTTCATCATTTAATTCTTCCAAAAAAAATTGAAGCAGAAGACTGCTTGAAGATGTATAAGTAGTCAAAAGAAATGTCATGAATGAAAACCCTTCTCACTTCAGCGCTCTCCAAATCCTAATGTGTCTATCACTTTGCTTTTAAAACCCAAACAACCTTAAATATTTATTTATTCTATTTAATATTTTGATTATATACTATACATACTCTATATTCCTTTTTAAAAATTGCATTCTAAAGTGTAGCTTTCAAGCATTGCTAGATTCTATTCAAATTTTTTATAAGAAATCAGATTAAAACTTTGATTTGCAAGTCACACAAAGCTTACTGGAATTTACACATACGTGTCACACACAAAAAAATCCGACATGTAGTCAATTTTATCAGCATTCTCTGATTGATAGCTTTAAGAGTTTGGGAAAATGTTTATATATGCATTTCAGACACTAACCCAGGGTAAGTAGGTTTCAATCTCCCACCTGTCTTCCCTGTCATATTCTAATCAGTAAATTCTCCTGGGCACATATTAAAAATGTATCGCTTGGTATTCGGGCCAGTCACCAACTTGAAATTATAATTCAAGTGAATTATACATGAAATGACTTTCACTTGACTATTTTCTTCCCAGATTTTTCTGATTACCACGGGTTCTGAGATTTTACCTTGCCTGTTGGGCTTAATAACCTTTTGACACTTTTCACGGTCCATTGTCATAATCTGATGAGCTAATCTGGTTTCAGTTGTAAAATTATTGTTGCTCTATTGATTGTATGCTTTATAATAATGAGGATACTAAGTGACTCAATTTCCTTTTTTAATGTAAGGCTCATATTTGACAAACCTGCAACCAAAAAGCACTGTATATGTACAACTAAAATAAGTGATATATTATCAGTATTCAGTGCAAGGAATACCAGCTCAGATTGTGGCAAGTCAATATTATGGTGCATTGGAACAAAAAGAAAACAAGTTCAAAGAAGATTCTAGCCATGTTCTAAAATATGGACCCATACCACATGTCAATGAGAATGTCTTGTTTTACAAACCAGTGTTAGGAAGTATATGTCAATAATAATATTACTTTTTATTATTGTTTTAAAGACAAAAAAGAAAATAAAACGGACTTTCAAATAACAAAAATTAATACATTGTGCACTGTTATTCTCATAGTAGTGACTCAAGAGTACAAGATATAGGCAGGAAATATTGTCCAGACAATGTGAGCACAAACTTTTCATTTCAACGAACTAAGAGCTATATAACTATCTTAATTATTATATATTTACACACACACACACACACACACACACACACACTTTTTTTTTCCTTTTCCTTTCCTTCCGTTTCCCTTTCCCCATCAAAGATTCTCTTTTCTTTTCAAAATTTTCTTCTTGATTCACAATATCTATTGTACATTTTGAATCATACTTACTTTCTTAGTTTTTCACACTAGGGAGACAATGCAATGCTTACATGTAACTGATTTATTCACTTTTCAGTGTGGTCTCAATTTGCATCCATTTATCTATAAGTCTCCAGTTGAACCTTCTTTTTGGTTGAATAGCACTTCTTTGTATAAAACACCTCATCTTTTAATCCATTCCTCGGTTGATAGGTATTTGGATTGTTTCCAAGATTTAGTTATGACAAATTGTGCTGCTATAAACTTGGGTGCTCATATATCACTGTGATATGATGTTTTTAATTTTTCTGGGAAGACACTCAGGGAATAGCTGAGTCAAATGGAACTTCTAATCCTAGCTCTTTGAGAAATCTCCACATTGATTTCCACAGTGGTTGCACCAGTCTACACTCCCACAGTGGAAAAGTGTTCCTTTTCCCCACAGCTCCTCCAGCATGTGTTATTGACTGATTTTTTGATGTTAATAAGTTTTAATTACATCCAGTTGCCCCTCAGACAGAGGACTTATATTTAGAACATATACAGAATTGAAAAAAATCACATCCCTTCCCAAATTCAATGACCCAATCCAAAAATGGACATCTGACATAAATTCATCTCAGATAAAAAAAATACAAATGCAAATAAATATACAAAAAAGCATTCAATCTCACTCATCATCTGAGAGATACAAATTAAAAGTATTACTTTGTTAAGTAAGAATTTTGAGAAAACCTTACAAAGGCATTATTTTCCTGACCTTCGAGGTTTCTGTCAATACTAATTTCACATTAAGTTCTGTACTTCCAGGCACAGACAGATCAATACTCCCGAGAGACGTTTTCCTGGGTGACAGATAAGTGGTATGTGAAGAAGAGATCCAAGGAGGTGTGTTGGAAGTTAAATGCTTTTGAGATCCCAGTCTCTGTCACTTTTTAAACATG
Source organism: Cavia porcellus (assembly GCF_034190915.1). Lineage (NCBI taxonomy): Eukaryota > Metazoa > Chordata > Mammalia > Rodentia > Caviidae > Cavia > Cavia porcellus. The sequence goes on from NW_026947490.1 coordinate 11,199,964, forward strand.
TTGTCCTTGGAAAGTATATGATCTTTTTAAAACTGTA